>NC_071343.1:4410365-5010365 GCF_027744825.2 Synchiropus splendidus | reverse complement strand
GACTCCGCACCCTCCCTCCCCCTTTGATCGCTCCTCGTTCAGCAGCTCTTTCCAGTTTCAAGTCACATTTCCATCCCTGGGATCAGCGACAACGTGGCTCCGGAGCTGAACACGCGCGCGGTCCAGCTTTCTTTGACGCGCTGCGCCTCACTCCGCGCCAAACATCCTTTTTTTGGAAAGCACCATGCCACGTCTCCTGCAATCTGGAGTAAGTCAAGTGAAGATAATGCTGTTTTCCCTCAGCACGCGCTCCCAATGTTGTGCTTCCGTTCCTCTCGACGCGTCCTGGAGGCGGAGCGGCGGTGCGCGCGTCCCATGTGCTGAACGGGGGGAGCGCCGCCGAGTGGAAACGTGACTACAGAGCTCCACCTCTCCCCAAAAGAACATCACTGGAAACGCCGTTCCGAGGATGAGCGCAGGCGGGGCCCGGTGGGCTGCCCCCTGCACAACCCCCCTTCATCTGTGGGAATAAAATCACCTTTTATTCTCGACATTTCCCCTTGAGAACCCAACTTTTTACTGCTGTTGCCAAGCCCACGCCCACCGTATCATGGCTGTCTGCCCCGACTCCAAACTCGGTCGGTGTCAACAGGAGACAACACGAAGTAAATTCCGTCTCATAAACTTTTCCTTCGAATTTCAACAGCAAAACCGTAAATAAAACGGAAGACCACCACTGAGAACAGCTCTTTATCTAATCCGATTTAAGTGAATTTGTATCGAGTTAGTGCCATCTGCAGTTGCTGTGACAAAAACCTAAACCGTCATGCGTTTGTTTATGTCTCTTGTTTGCTTTCTGCATCGTGTAGCGACGAGCAAGGAGGACGTGACGTTCGCAGGTCAGAGTGCAGTAACTTAAAGTAAACTCTCGCAGGTCGCAAGGAGGGGTTTTTTAACTCGAGGGATTTTTAACTAGATTTTTGACACCAGAATGATACACATGATCTTAAACATCAGGATGGAAGTGATGTGCGAACTGTAGTCTTTCAAACTTACTTTTTCCGTCATCATGTTGTCTCTTTTTGCAATGAGGTGCACTTAGAATTCCCTTCAAATAAGAGTTTATATGTCATTAATATACCTTATTTTTTCAGTTAATTCATTTCTTCCCTGGAAATTCACACAATCCCAGCCATATTGTATTGTGTATGTGCATATATATATATATATATATATATATATATATATATATGTGTGTGTGTGTGTGTGTGTGTGAATTTTGCAGGAGGGGGCAGCCGTAAAATATCAAAGTTTACAAAGTGTATATTGTTTGCTGCAGCAGTGGCCTGTCCTTTTTAATGTCCTGGTGTCAGGATTTGCAGCAGTGAGTTTGAATTGCCAGCCCCTTCAGTGAAACAGAAAAACAAAGTAAGCATCAGCAGCTAGAATCACTCAACTGTTTCCCGACACTCTCAAGCACAGCCACTCATTTTAACTGTAAAGTATGTTGTTTTCTAACATAAAACACACTGGTGTGGAGTGAAGTCACTGGCCAGTTCAGGCTACAGGCCGCTGCGTTCGTCCCCCACGTGCAGCAGGTTTCCGCCTCCTGCCAGACCAACAGCCCAGAGGTCGCTTCTATTTCCAGGGCATACTTTCACAACCTTCACCGATTAAACAACCATTTGAAGCGGCTGGACGTTGCGAGTTGTGCTGAATCGGATAGTTAACTCTCGGTATGCTCTGGACGACTTTGTATGAACCAAATGAGTTTTGCTAAATATAGCGGTGGAGACATGTGCGACCTCCAGCAACTCGACCCCGCTGCTTGTTTGAGTTTTTTTAATGCACCACAACAAGTTCTGGCCTCCCCCAGGGATTATTTATGCACCAACTCTTAATAGGTCTGTGGAGATATAAACATTAAATAAACGTTTCTGCTGACCTTGCACATTACGCTCGCATGAAATCTCATCCATGCGTTGCACAAATACATGAGTAAATTTTAAATCTTAACTGATTTAAATGCAAGAATTAAGCAGGAAGATATATTATCTTCTCTTATTTATTTCCAAATTATGGCTCTGCTATTATTCCACAGAGATCAAACCAGAATACACAGTTTAACAAAGTTTATTCTCACACTCAGGCACAACTGGACTGAAAATTAAATAATAAAATTAAGTTGATCTTGGTTTTTAAATCTCGGAAAATGTTAGATTTTTGTAGAAAACATGACTTTTTTGCAGACATATAGGCCACAAAAAGATTATCGGGAATAAGGAATGTATTTGGATCCAGATTAGAGACTCCTCTGGTGTCCGCAGCAGAGAGATGTTCAATAGCTCTGCATTATCTCATACAGTCTCCATGAGTGCGGCCATCTCTTTGAGCTGCTTGTGAAAATTCTGAAAGGAACAAATGAGAAAGATCAATGATTGACAGTGGACTAGAAGGATCAGGGATACGCACCTGGAACTGTGGAACGGTCATCTCAAAAGACCTCTGACTGATCTGCCCGGACGGCTCGGCGATCTTCAGCAATAAAGTGACAAAAGGGGAGTTTAAGGAGCGACACGTGTCGGAGCTGACGGCCAGACTGAGCTTCCACTGCACGTCCACTAGCTGCAGAGACGCACAGAAATGACTGACTTGCTGCCAAGAGAGAAAACAGCCACTGGATTTAATCTCACCTGACCAACGCTGAGTGTGTCCTGGAGCTCCTGCTGAGCCTGAACTAAAGCCCCATGTTCACACCACAATCTGTGAAGGATCTGAAGAACAGCTTTCGCCCACTTCTGGTTGGCTTCTTCAAGCTTTTGAACTAGCTGGTCACCGGAGAGTCTGCTCTTTCCTGCGCTCCTATAATGACCAACGTTAGCTCGCGTTCTCATTGCAGAAAGAAAGAGTCAGTTAATACAACACAGACCTGAAAGTCAACAATAGAAGCCTGACGATGCTCTGCACTGATTCGTGGTCCAGTCTGACTCCAGCTCGATGAAAACTCTGTCCAAAGCAGAAGTCAGAAACTCACTAACAGACAGAGAAGGAACGTTCAGACAATACTAACTTACTTGAGATATTTCAGCTGAATCGACGCCGCTGCTTTGACCCTGAAGATAAGCCAGGATATGCCGACACTGTTGACATGACAAGATTAGAGTGAAGATATTCATGATTTTGAACAATATATTTAAATGTTTGAGATAGCTCTAATAATACTTCCAATACATTATTTTTAGATGGCACCTTTCTAGGGGATGCAAAGGCACTTTACAAAGCAAAAAGCTATTCTGAAGAGGTGGGTTTTTAGAGTTGACCTTTGAAAGAGTTGAATGTGTTGGTGTTATTTTGACTAGGTGTTGAGGTGAGAAGGTGGGTGTCAGCATATAGGAGCTGAAGAGTGGGGGAATGCTGCTGTAGAACAGGGGTCTCAAACTGATCCACAAAGGGTTTTTGTTCCAACCAAACAGGCACACACAGTTCAACCGTTCTGGTGCAGCTAGGAACAAACAGCAGCAGACTCACAACCAGTCTTCAGACACCTGATCGGTGAAAAGGTGACTGGTTGGAGGGGAAACCTACAACCACTGCCGCCCTTTGTGGACCAGTGTGGGACCCCTGCTGTAGAAGGTCAGTTAGGTACGAAGGGGCCAGGTTATGTAGAGATTTGTAGATGATCAGGAGTGTTTCCACTAAGGTGGAAAAAAGATGTTTTGGTGATATGGTTAATGAGAGATGACACACTACTCACTAGCTTCAACTTGATTTGGCTCTTCTGCCGAGGAGGTTATGTTTCCCATGAAATTGGTTTATCTGTTTGTTTTCAAAATAATGTGGCAAATTATGGACAGATTTGGATGAGATTTTCAGGGAATATGTGACATGGGGTAAGGAACAAATGATTTTGAGAGTGATACGGATCACCATCTGGATCCAGGGATATCTTTAAAGGATTCTTTGTGGGAGCATTGGGAAATAACCAGGGTTAAAAACACATTGAAAACCACCACAGTCATGTCCACTTTGTGTGTTATCTCCTTGTTTCGATCTTTCCACTTCATTATAATTGGTTTGATCAGGAGAGTTCAACGTGTAAAAAGAAAATTATTATTCTGAAAATCTCATTTATGTCTCGACAGTGCAGAAACCCTGATAACGCCACCAAAAATTTGGAATTTTCATCACAAGAAGTGATCAAATTAAAGTATAGCCACCGGAATCTGAAGTGTGACTTGTTTTTCAAGCTGTGCCTTCTGGAAAATTCAGTACTTTTTCAGTCTCTTCCTTGCTGCAAGTAGAATTTTAGTCTGACATTCGTCATCATGTGGCACTTTTTGTGAAATAGATTTAGCAGTTTGAGACACACGTTTCCGGCATCACAGAAAACAGGCTGCAAAACAGATTACACCACAAGATATGAGACTGACTGGCATCTCTCTCACCACATTCTCATTAACCGTGTGATTCTCTCTTGCGCGTGGTTGTTGTGGTAATAAAACTGATACAGTCCAAGATGATTCTCTCCACAAGTGGAGGATGTCGGGTGAGTTCTCCAGGTTGGATGTCTAATTCTGTACTCTACTATTAGACTTAGACTTGTTTAAATGTAACGCCGATATTTTTTCTTACAGACTCACGACAGTACATTTGTATCAAGAAGTTAAGTACTGCAGATGTACTCACAGATTCACCTAGTACATCTGGCGGTATCCTGCAAATGTTGCCCACTGTTTTGTCCTCCCCTGAAATCCAAACAAAAGGTTCATAACAGGTTAGAAGGAGCCAACAAATTACTATTGTTTTCAATTACACGCAAGCTCATCATGTGATCTTGAGTGAGGCAACTGTCTTCATAAGTTTGTGTCCACATAATATGACAATGTAAAGTAAATCGCGTGAATGTTTAAAAAAACCTAATGCTCAGTAGGCAAATATTAATGGACGACATGTTTACTTTTAGCTAGCTGCTGAGACGCTAACCAGCAGCGCTGTTAGGACACTTATAATGGCTCTAACGACTACAAGTAAGCTATGTCACAATGTAAGAAGTGTTTTACAAAAGAGAAAATGATTTAAAACAAGAAAGGGGACACGAAAACCCACCCGTTGTCACATCCGCAGCAGGCATCGTTCCTTCCTCAGATAGCACTCGAGAGTCGAGTGCTAAAGCAGAGAAACAACAGCGACCCCCTTCGGATCACACAGAAAGTGCAACGCGTCTCAATCGGCTGTATTTTTCGTTCTTCCTTTTTATTTAAACTAGCAAGTTATATTCATATCCAGATTCAATTTAGTACAACGTTTGAAAACAAATCCAGTATTTAAAAAAATAAAATATTTTCTAAATGAATCGAGACCGGCAGTGGACCAGTCTATTGTCAGACTACGGGGGTTAGTGTTCAGTTCGTGTGGAGTTTCATAATAAAGGTGTTGGCAGCAAGCCTACTGAACAGTTTCTATTCAAATTTTAACCCCAAAAGCTCAGTCGTGTCTCACTCTAATGACTGTCTTTGTCAGATGTACTCTGATTCATTTTTCTATTCTCCCCCACGCTTAGTCATGAAATGTAACAGTCGAACTCAACGCGGAAGTGAACGTCAGCTGTCAAACAGAAAGTTTCGGCTTCTCTCAGGCAGGAAAAAAATCCATCAGCTCAAAATGGACTGTCCACGTTGGTTGCCCCTGGAGTCCAATCCAGAAGTATGCAGCACTAGATTTCATTTTTTTATCAATATCTTTTAGCGTAGTCATTCATTCTCCAACATGTGATCGTTAGCTAAATAGGTTAGCAGAGAACAAAAGCCGCTGCCGGCTGACTGTGCTGTGATTGTTATTGCTTTTACTGACGATATGTTGGTTTCTTGTCGTTTCAGGTCATGACGAAGGTGAGTATTGAAACAGCCAACGTTCAACTGGAATCTTATCGTGTCTATAAAGCTTCATGCAACAGATATCGGGCCTAGCGTTCACCGTTATCTGTGGAGCCCATCGTATTTACAAATCACAAGTCCGACGTTAATGGATAACATGGGTGTTTCTGCAACCTGACTTCTTTGAAGTTACTGTTATCCATATATCGAGCTGCGATTAGACTTAGACTTTCTTTATTGTCATTACACAAACGTATCATATATATTATGGCAACGAAATTTCGGTCTGAGGCCTCCGGTTTCTAAAAACAAAAACTATACGTCCAAAAGTAAATAAATATGAGATAAATACTTAACAGAAAGATATATATATATATATATATATATATACATACACTAAATATAAACAAACAGTTTTGATGTAAAGAGGGGCATGGCTGGATCCACGACAATCTCCTTCTTCTTGTCGAAATTCAGGGCCAGATTGTTCGCCGCGCACCAGTCCACTAGATGTTGCACCTCATCCCTGTAGGCCATCGGAAACTCCAATTTCCTCCCTCAGTTCAGAACTATTTAGTTAATCGATGACACTCAACTGTCTGATGGTGTGAGTTTGAGTGGTTGCCCATTCAAACTAGTGGCCTGTCCAGGGTGTGTCCCCCAACTCTCACCTTATCGAGCTGGCAAAAGCTCTTTGTTCATTTCTCCTCATTTTGGGTGTTTGTTTTTAATTCTTTTTTCATGTATTATTATTATTTCATTTTCCGTAATGAATGGGTGTTTTGTTTAAAGATTTATTGTGTCTTGTTTTCGTTAATACTGATTCTTGTTATTACGAAATGATAATCACTTTTAAACCATGTGGTTTTCTGTAGTTCATCAGTTGTCTGGGCATGAAACCCTCCTGGCAGTTTGGGGATGTATACGGGCTGGATCCTGAGCTTCTCAGCATGGTACCAAGGCCAGTGTGTGCTTTGCTTCTCCTCTTTCCCCTGACAGAAAAGGTGTGTACTTTTGTGACTCTGAAACGTCAAGCATGTCTCCATTAAAACATTTGTTTCAATCCAGTATGAAGCATTTAGGCAAGAAGAGGAGGTGAAACTTAAAGAACAGAAGCAGGAGATCTCCCCTGATGTTTATTTCATCAAGCAAACTATTGGAAATGCGTGCGGAACAATAGGATTGATTCATGCGGTGGCCAATAACATGAAACACCTGGAATTTGGTGAGTCGACATTCTGCAGATGTATCACTGAAATACCTGACATTCTGATGGAAATTAAACTCTCTTCACTGACATTACCATTTTCCTCAGACTCCGATTCTTCCTTGAAAAAGTTCCTAGAACAAACTTCCAAAATGACACCAGAGGAAAGGGCTACCTTCCTGGAGAAAGATGAGGTAGGAGCCGTCTCCTTTTAGCCATTTTAGTGTGAAAACAAAACTTCATAGCAGCTCCAAATCTTGTCAAGCCATCAGAATCACAGTGGAGTTGCTTTCTGTTTTCAGAGTATACGCGTGACACACGAGTCAAGTGCGCAGGAGGGCCAAACGGAGGTTTGTTTTGATCTGTTCACACAAGTTAATGGAAGATGAGGTTATTGTGCTAAGCTTCTTCTGTTTAATGCAGGCGCCCAGCGTAGATGAGAAAGTGAATCTTCATTTTATAGCTTTTGTGAACGTCGGTGGACAGTTATACGAACTGGGTGAGTCGATGAAGTGCTACAATGTTTGTGAAAACTTTGGGGTTGTATCCAAAAGATCCATGGGGGTGAGGAAGAGAGTGCAAGCAGGGTGGGACTGGGGAGGTCAGAGTAGCAGAGTAGTGAAGTGATTTCAACTCAGGACAGAGATGAAGATAAGGTCGTCATTGGGAGCGACTGGAAAGGACAAGATCGGAAATAAGTTTGTCAGAGGGTCGACTCATGTTTGGACGCAAAGTTGGCGCTTGAGGCCCAAGAATTTTAGAGATGGATCTTGCTATAGTGGTGAGGGAAAATGATCATGGAAGGTTAAGTCGTAGACTGTGGCATAGATTTAGATTAAACCTGGTCAATGTAGAGCATGAAAGGACGACGACCATATAAGGGCATCTCACCATGACAGATGAGCTTCTAAATGTTTATTACGAGAGAGAAGTTGCATGAGTAAATTGTTTAGTAAACTTGTTTTTGTGAGCTGTAGCTCTTGGAACTTCTCACTAAAGTCACTGTCACTGATGCAATAACACAAAAACTTACTTCATTGACCCGTGTGTGTTCCCAGACGGCCGAAAGCCTTTCCCCGTTGTCCATGGCAAAACTTCCGAGGACACTTTCCTGGAGGTCTGTATGGTTTCATCTGAGCATGAATCACCTTTTCAAATCATTGCTTACCGTTCACTTGGTGTGCAGGACGCCGTAGAGGTTTGTAAGGTCTTCATGGCTCGTGACCCCGAGGAGGTCCGCTTCACCATCATCGCTCTGTCCAAAGATTAAACCTGAGCACTCTGGTGATGAACACATTACTGCCAAACATTCTCAAGTGCTGATTTTGTTGGATTAATTTTTTTTTTAATTTGAAAAAACAAAATGGGCGACGTAAGCTACTGCTCCACTTGTGTCATTGTTGATTGAATCAACGCAGATTCTCAAGGAAACACTGCACTTATGTATAGTATTAAAATTGGCGCACTACCTTTTTAGCTCCTGGAACAGTATTCGTGTCCAAAACTTGATTGTGGGTTCACATTCAACCTGTAGGGTGGGCCAGTAAGAAACCTGAAATATTCGTCCTTTTTACAACACATCCTTTGTTCCCTTGAAATCATCCACAGTAAAGGGCAAATCTGACTGTTGGTGTGCACGGTGCTCATGTTTTGTATTGGAGACCTTGACAAATAAAAGCTGATCTTCTGCTTCACTTCTTTCCTTTTCTGTGGTGCTAGATCTTGTGACCTCAGTCAGCCACAGTAATGGCGCTTAGACACTTGTATACTGCACATATATATATATATATATATATATATATATATATATATATATATATATGTGTGTAAGCATGTTATTGTCAATTGATAGGGGAAAAAAGTTGTTGTTTTTTTTTGGTAGTGATCTCCTCATCAGGCCATCACTACTGTTAATGGTCATCTGTTTTCTTTCTGAATTATCAAAACACTGGATCTTGCAAGAACCACCTACCAGCAGTCAACTCCCATGGATCTGTGGCGACTCATGTCTTCTGAGCTCCTGCCATGCACAACAACAGAACACATTGACACCAACAAAAATATTGTGGGGAAAAAAACTTCAGATTTAGAAAGAAAAAAACCCCACATTTCTATAAAATAATTACTCAAAAAAAACAGGCCAAAGGTAAATAACTGATAGAGACAGATGCATATTGTTAAAATATCCTTTGGAGTGGATCTGTACCAGGAATGAGAACAGAAAATCAATGCTATAAAATTTGACATGGCAGTGGAATGACTAAGTTTAATAGAGTATAAGTAGGTTGATATGTACTAGATAACAGTGACTAGAGGTTTTTAGATAGTGAGATGGAGAGGCGGAAACAGACCTTGAAGTTAGACACTCTGTAACAACTATTAGATGAGTGGTTGGACACCGCTTTCAGCCGCAACAATTTTGTCTTATATATACTGAACATATCATTCAGAGGTGATGATGGGTTCCTATGGCAGAGAAAAAAAAAAAAAAAAAAAAAAATATATATATATATATATATATATATATATATATATATATATATATATATATATATATATATTGCTGTTGTTAATGTAGTGAAAGAAAGTCACTTTATTTAACACAATTAAGTGCAACATTCAAAACAGCAGAAGCGATTAACCTGTTTACAAAAATAAAGATCAGGTTTGAAATGTGAAGTCAGTGTTTTTCGTTGAATCTGATATTCATTTCAAGTAGGTTTTAATATTTAAGGGATATTTACTATCATTCCACTCATTTAGAACGGAGTTATTGACAATATAAATACGTCAAAAACAAAACTGAAAAAGGTACAGTATTATAAATACAAGTATCTTTTGTTTAACTTTATTCTTTTTGACCATAATTACATAAATTAAGGTCTATTTTTTTAGCTCAGATTTAGATCCCCGTTAAACCTACCCAAGAACATGACGCTCCGTCATTGATACGGACGTTTTAGCCCAGCAAATATTTTCTTTTTTTTATCACTTTATAGTAACAAACATTAAGATACTTACTTTGTTTTTCATACCATTGAACAGCGTGGGACGAGTGTCCGCACTAAACTCATGTTTTTGATCGGTGTCCTCCAATGCATCGTAAATCCGCTGGGTGTCGCTCTAGTAAAGAAAAGTCGCGTAAACGTCCGACGGTCACTCAGTAACTTAGTGACATTTTTCTATGCTTGCGGGGTTAAAACTGCAAAGAAACGTCCAGCCTCGACTTTCTTTCCAACACTGTGGATTATTTCCGAACCTTTTCGGTCACGGGTTTGGTGCTCGGCGACTTTATTGTGGTCTACCAACTGGGGGGTCCTTGTTATAATCCGCCAACATAACAGCGGTTTAGAGGGACGTGAACGCACCACAGTAGGAAAACCTGGTGGAAATAAGTCGCCCGGAGTTTTGTGTCATGAGTGTGTGGAGGTGGAGACCGACCAGACAGGGCGAGAGCTCAGGTGTGTCGGATGAAGCGACAGGTAAGGTGGTGCGACACAACTCCAGCTACACCTACATTCAATGACTCTCTTGTGAGGAACAATAGCGGACATATTTCACAAATGACTCGTCATTTCACCCGGAGCTCGGTCGCATGGTTGTGTCTGCTGCTGGTCTGAAGTGGACCTGGTTGGCTTTCAATTCAGGACTGCGGGACTCGGTGTGGTCCTCCGGAGCGGATCTGGAAGCGGGTGGATGTGGAGAGGTCGTGATGGAGTGGAGAGAACAATCGTCAGTCAGCTGCGAGGAGGCTTTCGTGGAGGCTCAGAGGTGGATCGAGGTCAGTGCAATATTATCCGTTTTCTACTGAAAGTGAGATTCATTCTGAATTCTTTACATTTTGAAGGCAATATTTTCATTCTAGAACAATATAAAGTTGAGTTAAATGAAGCATATTCCAGTCTGTTAATGAGAAAGATTAGAAAATGAAAATAAATCAATTGTTTGAAGGTATAAAAAACAAATATACTTTGCTACATATCTGTTAATTATCTTCGCTTTTGTGTGCTTGTTCATGTTGAGTCACTCCAATTGAATGAAGCTGCTGAAGTTTGTTTTGTTTGACTTTTAAAACTTGATTTACTGCTCATTAACGACTTTCAGGAAATGTTATTGAAAGCTAGAAGAGAAAACAATTCTGCGACCACTCAACAACAATGTGGCGTCAACGGGAAACAAATGATTTTGTTTTGTTTTTTCAAGAAATGCAACAGGGTTTTATCTTATAATCTGAACAGGGATTGTCACGTCGACTCTTTCCCTCAAGCTAAAATCAGAACAACAGAAAAGTCATTGTTCCAGAATTCTGGCTGTGTCGTCTTCAACTTGCATTTATTTGAACTTCTTTTAGGTTTATCGGGGTTGTGTTTAATGCTACGACCTCATGACCTATGTCTTCTTTTGATTTTTTTGTTTTCAGCAAGAGAGGGATTTTCAAAAACTAGTTGAAGGACTGGCAGTTTCACTTGACCTCCCTTTCCCTGGACAATTCTTGCTTAGTGATTCTGTGTGGACGCCATGTTCTGCCCCTTTTAGAAGCTCGCCTGAAGAAATGTTTTGGAAATTAATCATACCCGCTGAGTCACACGTTAACCATTTTTATCAATACTGCCCTCCACCTTTCTGAATAATAAACCATTTCTGGACCTTCCGATGATCAGAACTTTCCATCCAAACCTGCCGCCCGACTGAATTCCTTCTCCTCGCGAGTGGGCAAAACGAAGTCTCCTCGTCTCCCAAATTCTCTGCCCAGCAGGGTGGTGTGGTGTCAGTGCGTGGCTGTAACTAAGCAAATATTGTTCTAATCTCATGAGGGGTGAATCTGAATGCTTTGGATGTGACATCAGTGTCTCGCACACTGGTGCCATTGTCATGGCTTTGATTGAGGTGGGGGACTGAACATGGAGGCTGGCGAGCAGCGGAGAGGTTTGGAAAGTACAATGCATACTTGTGGTGCAGAGCTAGGTTTTCCCTTCAAAGTGAAACTTTTGTGGCTCCTGGCTATTGCCGCTGAATGATTAACAAGCTGCTTGGCTTCACATCGGCACGCCAGAGATTGGTGTTAAAAATGAGTCCGAACGGTCTGCAGCCTGTCACATGGACGCATTCCGGCTTCCAGGAGTGTGAACGTGAGCTCCCCCTCAGCTCGGGGCGGGCGGGCTGTCAGCGCAGGACGCTGCACCCTGCAACCACAGCATAATGGAGCTCCTTGTTAAGTGACTGTGGCGACAATCAAGAACAAGGGGCAGTGTTTGCACAGGTCAGGAGATTATGTAAACGCTGGTCTGTACACACAAACACACTTTTATGTGTAATGAAGTGGTCAAGAAGTTAATAATCCAAAAGCTGCCTGTCTTATGTTCCACATTTGTCTGAAGAGGGAGCCGGTCAGTGAGTCCTTCAGTGGCTTTTTGTAGTACATATGTGACAGCCGGAAATGATGTCACTACACTCATACGTCTCCTAAAATACAAACCCATCCTCACTCCCATGGCGTGATATATTGAGATGGAAAAGTGGCCTTTTGCGTCCTATACCGATGGCAAAGGCAGCCTTCCGCATTGCATGTTGACTCAATAGGCTTTCAATTGTAGCACATGTTCTGCCTTGCGCTGCATATCCTGACGCAGTGGGCAGCGCGACACGTGAAGGAAGATGGAGGTTGGGCTTAGGTCAGTCATGGGATGGCGCTCCTATGAAATTATTTGTCATTTGCTTTTTAAAGCTCAAGGCTCTTCATCCTCAGTACAAGACGCCAAAGTCCACCTTCCCAATGTCAGTATATTAAATCAAGGGAGTGAGGATGGGTTGAATATACACATAAAAAAACACAACAAAATTCCACTCTCATGCATACTCAATCACACAAAAGTACACACTGATACACGACTCACAAATGACAAAATCATCATAAAAGTATATGCACATAAAGCACACATAAACAAATATAAGAGCCTAGAGGTACAGTACACAGCAGTATACTCCTACTACACATTGCTACTCATGTTCCTTACAAAGACTAGAAAAACTGCAGCAAATATGCATACAGAAAAATGACACACGATAACACTTAAAGCAACACTTTTTACTACACACAAGTATGTACAAAAGATAAGAATACACAGGGACATAAAGACCATTATACTGATAGCACTTTACTGCCACCCACCCACTGAACACACACGTGGACAAGCTTCAACTGGTTATATTTGCCAGCAATTTTCTAATATATGTATGGTTAAGTATTTATGCATCCATAAGTGACACGCTTTATTTAATTTAACTTTTAAGTTCAGGGTTTGTACTTTTAGTAAGTGACTTGCCAAATGATTATTTCCATCTAAATATGTCCTTCGTTGTTTACTCGATGTCGTGCGACGCTTTGGTGGGGCTCCTTGTTCTTGGATCAACAGACTACTCAAGGTATAATCTGTGTCTGCTTGGATTTTAGCCCACAGCCACATCCGTCTTATGTTGCACACAGCAAAGAGCGGAGCGGCCAATCAAAAGTAATTCAATACAAAAGCTGTCTTGAAGATGATCTTGTTGTTCCTCTCGGAAACCGAAGAAGAAGTGCTTGTAATTTACTGAAGCCTCTCACAATTGATGTTGCAATGGTCAATCTTGAATTTAACGCGAGATAGAAGTGTTGTTGTTGTTTGGCACAGCTCATGTGGAGAGTTTAGAGACAAAGTGAGAGAAGCTCTGGGGCTTATGGAGAGGAGACGTGCTGGATGAGGAACGTTAAAAACAGAGAAAAGGAAGATGACCAATGAGGTTCATGGATGTAGTAAAGGAAGACATGAAGGTGATGTGGCTGGGAGGATCATAGATATATTAAAGATGGCGGACTAGGAAATGCCAAGAGAAGATCAACAATCTTTGTGGAAACTGTGTTTCCAGGATGAAACTCTAAAACCCTGATTTATTTGCACAAAAATATCTTCTTCTCAAAGTTTGTTGCTCTTCTCTCTTCAGTAATTTGAGGCCACAAATACATGAGTTGCCTAGCGTGACCCGGGTGGCGGCATTGTTGGTCATCGCGGGGTCTCTGAGGCCGAACTGATCATTAGTCACCTCACTGGAGCGCCGCTATGATTGTGGCCGCTGAGAAGCCCACGGATCAGGAACAAGGTTGCTGGTTTCCTGGTCATGTGATGAACCACTTCAAACAACTCACCATTCACTCCCTGTCGTGCACCCTGCTTCCTCTATGTCCTCTGAGTTGAATGTAAACAAGGAAGGCAAATGAGATTCCAACAACTCCATTTGACTATTCATGACTGCTCAGATTATTACATACTATGCTTGCTATTCAATATATGTTTCATCTTCAGGATTTTCCGCTGAAAATCATCAAGGTGCGCAGCCTAGAACCTTGTGTTTGTTACCCAGTGACTTCATGTGGCATAAAAAAGAAAAAGTCGGCCCAAGTGCTCAGAGATGTTTGTGGCTTCAGTTAACACAAGAGGCGTAGGTGTAGGCATGGGTCTGTTGCTGTTTTGAAGTGACAATGTATTTATTTATTTTTCTTTTTTTTAACATAGTGAGGCAAGGAGGAGTTTTTGTCAGGAAAGTGCAGCTGGAAATTCTGAACTAGACAAGCAATAAACATTTCTGCATTTGAGGTCGTCTATAGCGGTGGTTCTCAACTGGAGGGTCCGAACTCAAAAGTGAGATAACAGAATGTCCCCAGGTGAAACTAATCCACTCCAAGTAGTTTGCCAGAAATGTATGCTGAAAACAAACGTTACACACCCAACTCCACTTCTGCACTGTTAATATCAACACTTTTATTCTTACTGATCTTCATCCATCTGGATTGTCTGAGTGCGACTGAATGGTCATCAGCATTGTCCTTCCCTGTTTTCTCGTCGTCTCTTTTACTCATATGCCGATGTTGCTTCTACGAACACTTTCCAGAGTGGTATATTTTTCTTGAGTCCAATCCATAAATTCATGATTCATGACCAGGCTGTCCTTCGATGGCCTCGGGTCCGCGTTTGCTGAGGGAAAGTGGGAGAGTTTAGAAGCAGCTAGTGGGGGGCTGTGTCCACACAAACCAAGAATCCGGCTTCGCCTCAGTGGCCCTCATGAATAAACAATAGCTGTGGTCATGGACCCTGATTATTTGTGCTCCACCAAGATAGCATTAACGGCTGCCTGCACCTTTGGAGCCTGTTATGAACTCCAAGAACCTCGATCCTGGACAGATGGAGGGAAGTTGTCATGAGACTTAGCGCCGCAGCATGAACAGCAGCACATTCTTGAGCGGGGCACGAGGGTGGGTGAGTAGGCAAGAAAGCTGTTTTCGCTGCTCCTGCATTGGAGCAGTGCAGGATGGTGGGATCAGCGGCAGATGGGGGCACTAGAGGTTGGCATGTAAGAGCGAGTGGTACCAGGGTATTAGAATTGTGAAAGTAGGGAAGTTGGGCCAATAGGCAAGGCTTCCAGTTCACAGGCAGATTCCAAACCTAGTTCCTCCCATCATCATAAAACTGACCAAAAAGAAAAGATTGGGTGAGAAGCTCAGCCATCCTGGAGAGGCTCAGAGTAGAAGTGGATCACCTCTACCTAATGGAGTGTTCTGGGTGTGTCCTATAGAGGAGACCCTGGGGTGAGATTGTCCTTCTCAACTGACTTGGGAACAGCTAAGTGTTCCTCAAGAACAACTGTGGGACATTTCAGAGGAGAGGGTGGCCTGGACCTCTTCGTTTATGCTGCAGTTCCTGTGACCCAAACTCTGACAAGCAGAATACTGTGCTACTTCATGGAGTTTTACTCTTTCATTCCTGATAGAGCTGACTGTCGTTCTCCAGGGATTTCATTTTTCAGCAGGGTCTTGTTGAGGGGCAAATAAATGGATGTGTAACTGAATATGAAATCACTTTGCCCTTCAATTCTTAGACACTGCACTCAGTAACCTTATCTCAAAAGTCTTAGGATTGGTTTATTGTATAGACTTTTTTTCTACAAAATGTCTACTTTTGAGTCTGTTTTGGCTGCTAGTGAGAAACTGTCTAAAATTGGTATCAGTCTGTGAGAGACTCAAAAAAAAGTATCGGTGCATCACTGATCGTCTGTCATCAAAGACGGGTACAGCAGGTCATAGTGTTATTGTCATAGTTTAATTTAGAATTTAATTCATTTGAAACCAATTACATGCCTTAACAGAAAGCCATTGCTGCCCTCATTGGCAGGCCAGGTTTGGTCCCCAGGCCCTGAGTTTGACACACTTCACTTGCTTCTTGACAATCGCAATCTCACTCGGCCTGTGATATATCAGTGTGTGTGCGCCTGATATTTCTGTGATATCATTACTTACATTAGAACAGTAGGGGTCAGGGTTTCATATCTCAACTGAAACAGCACTGTGAAGTTGATGTTATCACTGTGTTTAGTGTCGCCTTTGCACTCCTCTTGTGTTGAGTATCTCATTACAAGTGTGCTTCAACAATAAAGTAGGCGTGGCTGAGAAGTTGTCCGGCTAAATCATTCACCACAATGGCGTTGTGCAAGTGCGCCACTGTCACAACTTTAATCTTATTCATCTATTACAACATGCTGTAATTCCCTTGGAATGATGGCTATTCCGGGCCATCTCAGGTTACCCAGGGCGTGTTCAAAAGGTAGCTGAGTTTCAGTATATAACTTCCCTGCTCTTTATACACACTCAGCTTTTATTGTACTGCACATGTCCTGGCTGTTTTTCATGTTATAGGGGCAAAATGAAAGTTATTGTTTTAAGCTTTTGTGCGTCTGTTTTCTTTGGAAGGAGACGAGACAAAAGGCACGAAACACAGAACATCTGACCAATTTGGTTTGCACAACCTGTTGGACTTGTTTTGCAGAGTATGCACGTGTATTCTGCTCTTCCTCAAAGTGGCTCAGCAATAACGTGATGGTGCTTCTGTTTAGGATCCTGTGATGCTCCCAGTAAAATATGAAATGAAATAACAGCATCATGTTCTCCTTCATGACAGCACTGTCTGTCAAAAATAGACATCGCCACACAATTACTGTAGACTTCATTGTCTGACAACAGTGTTTACAGAAGAAACCACGGCAAAGTTTCTGCCAGCAGGAATCAGTTTTCAGCTGTTTGGAGATTAAAAATATAGTTCAAGTCATGAGCGCAGGCTTGAGTCCAAGGAAGAAGTGATTAGTGTTCTATTTAGAGCCAGAAGGCTTTAATAAGGGTTTACAAGTAACAGAGTTTTCACTGTGTGGTGGAATATTGTGCAGCGATTTCTGTTCCATGCTGTGTAGTTTTAATATACAAGGCCCAGATTCTTTATAAATAGATTATCCCTCCCTGTTAGCATCTCTTTATGTAGTTGAGTAATTCAAGTAGTTACTGTGAAATACAACTGAATCAAGGAGTGGTTATTTTGTGCATTCCATTCGCATTAAAGTTTTGTGTCAGCTAGCGACTGACTTTCCTGTCTTTCTGTTTGCATGCGCCACATATTCTTTGATTTCTTTCACTATACTTTTGTCCCATCTGGGTCCCATATGTGGCTCTTTTCACACTTGGGAAATATGTGCATATGTTGTGTTTTTAATGGGAAAGTCCTGCTATCAAAATATTCTTTATATTAGTCCTTTTAATTTTATTCAAACTTGGGAAACAAGCTGTTATGGAGTTAACAATTTTGTTTCCAGAAGTCAGGTCATTACTTGCTAATCTCGAGTGTGTTTAATGCTATCAATGTGAAAAACAATGATTCACTATCAGAGTTGCAACCGTTTTCTTGACTACATTGAGATAATGGGCAATGGTGTTTAAGATTTATTTACTTAAGGTGACTCACTAATGAAAACAAAATGTCGACACCACCCATGAAACCGTGATGCAACCGTCAGGCAGTACAACAAATCCAATGTGGTGCCAAGCACGGACACACTTTCAGCATGAAGGAAGAAGATTGCTGCTAAAGGAAACCAGAGCAAAAACAACGTCTAGTACTTGATCCTAAACTACTCAGAAATTCCTTTTCATTATTCATCATTATTAGACTTTATATTGACATTCACATTCTACATTTTCTATTTCTTCGGTGTAAATCATTTCATAATTACAAAGGAAAGGTTAACAATACTCATCTAATTCTATCAATGTATAACCATTAAGCATTGTGTAGTCCCATACTGCACTGCAACAGCTCCAGTTATATCATGTTCAATAATGTGTGTTATTGTACATCATATTTCTCCACTATTTGTTTGGTCGGTTGTTGGCGCCGCCGTCTATTTTGCATCTATTTATATTCAATAATAAGATTTAACACACGTCTCCCTAAGCGAATGAAAGACATATTTCCACAAACAACACAGATTATATCTGTGTGTGCTCTCGACCCGGCTTTGAATTTGCACGTCAAGCGTGTTTCCCTGCAGAAAGGCTCTTGGTGTTTCTACAGTAGTGGTTTGAGATCATGGGAAAGGCATGAGGCTATAATACTGCTCTGTGCCCCATAGCTTGTGGCTTGGGCTGCGCGGCTCCAGCACAGTTATAGCACAGAGCTCCAGTTAACCAGAAGCTTTTGGCAACGACGGCGCAACCGAAAGCAATGGAATACCTGAGCTCTTAACTCTGCCCCACAGACATTGTAGGAGGAAATACCTTCGGCTTCCTATCCTACTGTTCTCAACATCCTACCTTTATTCTCCGAGCTTCCCACCCTGCGCAAACCCCTGCTGCCTCTCCCCACCCAACCCTTCTCACTGTTTTGTTTCCCTTTTTTTCAGGCTGTAACCAAGAAAACATTTGGGAGCAGAGACTTCCGATCAGCCCTGGAGAATGGTGTTCTGTTGTGTGAGTAAGTACTTTCCTCAAGTCGCTCATTCATGTAGACACGCTCTCCTCTCCTCCGTGTCGGCAGTGTAACGTAAGTGTTGCTGATGTTTCCCAGGAGGACCCCACTGCCTGCTTGTTTGTGTCAAATGAAGCGAGTCTGTGTTTTAAGATGCAACAATGAGAGTCTGTTTTACTCCTGAGTCTAAGCGTCCAGCTATGATTTTCAATGGAGAATCTATTTAAAGAGGACATGTGTTACAGATCAGTGAATGGGATGAGTGCCATCTTTACTGTTGTTGGGACTCACAAACAAATCGGAAACCATGAGCTGACGCCTACTTGGGAAGTCAAAACTCCCACATACGTAACTTTTACATCTGGGATATTTTATTTCTGCCCAGAAAAAGTGCTTGAAACAAAGTCCAACTCTGAAATTTTCTCTTAAATGCATCATCATGCTGCCACTCGCAGTTGTGGAGGTGGAACTGTCACTACTGGTTATGAGACTTATGACTGGTTCTCCTGCTTGAGAAAAAAATCAGGTGATGGCTTGTTTAGCAATGAGGCTGTAGGTTGAACTCCGTTTGGGGTCACAGCATGTGCCATTATGTGTCCTTAGATGGGGGAGCCCCCTAGCATTTCCCCTAATGTTTAATATTTTCTTCACCACAATCTCACATTACAGTCTTGCACATTGTTCTGCATTTGGCGTCTCCATTTTTAAGGTGATAAGAGGGCAGTTGAGGTCACCCAATAGAGTGCATCAAACTTTGTCCAGCCATGCTTGCATAGAAGGTATTTAGAATCAAGTAAAATAAAAGCTAATGGAGCGGAAGTTATGCTCAAACTGCAGTGGCTTGGAGAGATTAGAATGCCAAGAGGAAACACTCTTGTTCTTTCCTGGCCAGCTCAAACAGGATGTCTTGATGGATGGTTCAATTCAAGTTTCTATAAAGAAATTGTGTTTCACATGAAAGGGTTAACAACTCGACCCCTCATGCAAATGGTGGGCGGCCCCTAGTTGATGGACAGTGACATGGTTTGCGTGAATCAGCAGGGAGCTATAATTACTAGCTTCCCCAGCAGTATCCTCCAAACCTCTATTGGCCTCAGATCAGACCAGAACTAGCCCCCGCCGCCATTCTGCTGACCCGACTCTGCTTTCAGCCGACAACAGCCCTTTCAATTCCACTTCCTTGTTTACTCAGGAAAAGGAAGATTGTTTCACTTTCACCTAAAAGCTGTCGATTGTGTTTCACCATTGTGTTGCGGTGTTCACATCTGCGAGGAGAGGAATGTGTGGTGGGGTCCCACTTTGGTCAGAATGCACTATCTGATGAAATCATAACAGCTTTCTATTGTTTCTTCGTCGCATGACAAACTTCAGCCTAAATTCCTTTTGGATTCTTCCTCCATGTGTGCTTTCAGACACTGTAGGTTTGTCCACCCCCCTGCACTATTTAGCCCGGTCTGATGAGCGTCTGAGGTTCAGCCGAAGATCCAAACTAAACAACAGAGCAATTAGGGAGCAAAAACTCAACCCTGTCTCACAGACAAAATGAATGTCAGGAAAAAACGGTTTTATTGAAACTGCCAATGTTTTGCCAGCGATCCATATATCTTAACTCCTACTTGGTGGTCTACTGGTTTTGGTCTGTCATGGTTGGCTTCTATCCCCGTCATTGGGTTCAGTCCAAACCTAAAATTTGATTTTCTAAAATAACCCTAACCCTAAATCATGAAGTGCATAGAGCCTCTCAAGAGAAGGTTGATCTGTATTTCATTTATCTTGTGAAGTCATTTCTGCCGTCATGAAATTAATTCCTTCATTATTGCTATTGTGACGCGCGTATTAAACATGTCTGTTTAAAATTAGAAAACTCCTTCAACTCCTTACAGAAAAACATCTCTCATTTCTGCAAGCATTTTCAACAAATCTGGTGTTAGTATGATCATAATTGGGGGAACACCTAATACCAATACTAACAACTCCCTAATAAGATGTATCATACCGCTACTGTAAAGGGATTCAGTTCATACAATTATATACATTTTAGGCCTCACCGCGCAGCCACTGATGCACATTTGAAGGGTACTGTAAACCAGCAAAAGCTCAAGTGCGACCCATGTCTCTTGCACTAGCACATAATTTCATCCCTTTTCATTGTTTCTCCCCCTAATTTTTGTGCACTGTGAGCCCATACCTTGTCCTCTATTCTATATCCAAGCGGCACAGAAAAAACAGCCACCTGTTTTGGGGGGATTGGAGATACCATACCATGCTTCTTCAGACTTCGTCTCATGAGCCTGATAAGAGGGGTGATTCGCGTTGGTGGAGGGTTTTTGTATACGAGACTAACCCTTCCCCTACTGAGGGTTAGGAAACAAAGGCATCCTACAAAACACAAGACACATGACAGCGTAGTTACATGTAATGAGCCCACATCAAAGAATGAAAGGTAGAAAAGCTTTGGTCGGAAAGCTTGTGGCTGTATTTTGCGATGCCATTATGAGCTATAATAAAAACCTTGAGTGAAACGACCTCAAATTGCATTGTTATGCCGCGAGCCCTTCATGTTATGTAACCACAAAGGCAACTATCATACATCACACTATGAGTGAGAGAAACTGGAGTTTTGACCAACTGCCTCAACGTTCATGTCAGTTCCATCATCACCCTGACGCAAGTTAGTCCACTTAATGCACTCAAGTCCTGTGATTGCTCATGGAAACTAGACTCATAGAATGATCATGTGTCAAACTCAATGTTATAAAAAAGTCAATAATGGCAGTTATGATGTCCAGACAAAGGAGGCACCTAAGGGGGGGTCATTTACAGCAGTCTAACCTGCATGCTTTGGCAAGACGTATTCATCAAACTGAATGCAACATTGTTGTTGTTGTTTTCCTGCATAAGAGACGTTTTATCTCCTTGAAGCACTAACTGAAATGCCCTTCATTTGTATCATGTCTGCTTGAACATATTAGGAAAAATAAATGTATGCCTAAAGGAAACACCTGCTCTGGCACTTAGTTGGTCATGAAATTGGCAGACATTGTGGGAAATCTCATTTTTGTTCAACACAAACTTAAAGTTAGTATAGAATGTTAATGCCAAGGGAACTAACCTTTGGGGAGGCATTCGGGCCCTTTGTCTGGAGTTTATTTTAGATTACCACATATTATATTGCAGAAAAAATATTGTCATATAAGTGCCGATGACACGAATTTTATTGTGTCTCTGTTGTCTGTTGCGGAGTTACATCCCACTGTGTCAAAATGTCGTTCATTTCGGCGTCTAGCTTTTAGCCCGCTTGACTCGTCTTGAAGCCAACTTGTTTATATTGTGGTTTAACTCTGGCCATTCACCAAACTGAAGCCAGGTGGTTGCCATTAAAACACAGTAGTAAACACACAACAGTGAAACACTTTTTTTGCTTCATTCCTGCCATTTACTCACCCAGCCAATTACAGAGTGCTTTCGCTTGACGTCTGCCTTCTGTTTGCTCGCAGTCTGATCAACAGAATCAAGCCTGGTCTCATCAAGAAGGTCAACAGACTCCCCACGCCTATCGCCGGCCTGGTAAGACGTTGTACAATTCTCTGCAGATACACAGCATGCCTGCTCTGGTGTGGAACTGGGGGTCTAGGACACAAAGGGCGAGGTGTTTGCTTCATTAACTTGTCGCAGCTCATATCCTTCCAAGCTCATAACTTTGGCTGTGTGAAAGGCCACTAGTCCCGAACGGCTGCACCCTAAATATGATAACTGCCAAGCTGCTTTCAATCAAACCTTTAATGACAACAAGCCTTTGTACAGGTAATTAGGTTTTGATTGAGTGGCAGGAGGTTGAAATGTTTTGGTTTGCGCCGCACAATATCCTGCTGTTGAGGCCGTGCTTTGTAATATTTGAACTATGTATTAATAAAGGACTTTTAAAGAGCACAGTAGCCCTATTTGGGGTGCTCGGGAAAGTGCTCATTCTGGGGAAGCAGACCTCTAAAATGCTACCTTTAACCCATCCCTCACAAAGCTCTCTCTTGTGGGAGTAATGGAATCCAGCTGCTGGGAGGAATTACAGAGACTTTAAACCAGTCTGCGCTGGTGGACTGCGCAACACTCACCATGTTTGGCAAGACAATGACAGGTTGGTTACAGAAGAGGCACTTGGAGCAGAAGTAAACACAAAATAAAGTGTTTGTTCGTCCAAACTTGGTGCGGAAGAATCTCGGTAGATCGGTTTTGTTGCTCCTTCTGCTTTAGACTGATTCGAATCTGCCTGGCTGGGGCACCTGCGGAGATAATGAGGTGAAATATCTCTTCAATCAGGACGACTGGGGTGGTATTTCCGAGACTTGGATTCGAACCTGAAACCGCCGCTTCATAAATTCTTTCTGCAAAGCTTCTGGAAGGCCTGGAGCTACTGCCAGTTGATGCCAACCACATGGAGAAGAGTGGAAAAGTCAAAACAAACATGACTCATTCTCTCTTTGCCGTGAGAAACGTTCTCTACGACTCACACAGATCTTTGGGGGAAGTCTTACTGTATTTGCAATATGTCTGGATGATTCTGCTGTATAACTACACAGACAAAAGTAGGCCTGGCCTTGTCATGCCTTGCACCGCTTTGTGTGTCATTAATCCAAGTGATTAAAAATTTAAAGTACATCGTGTCACAGTGGAGAAAGTTTTCTGACGACACAAGCCCTGCCTTAGGGTTTTCGGGGAATCATTAGATACATTTAAGATCTCATTTGTATACAAATGCTGAAAATCCAAGTTGAATCTACTGCCTTTCTTTTTTCAAACAGCAGATAGCACTGTCTTTTTAATTTCAGTTTAAAACCCACAGTCCCAAAAAAGAGTATTCAATATTATGGAAAGCATCGACCTTAAGTCAGTCAGTCAACTTAGTGAAGCAGCCATGATGATGATCTGCCCCTCTCAAGCCAAGATCATAGGTGGAGATTGGGGCATTCAAGTACCTTAGGATTTTGTTCCTGAGCGTGAGATTGATGGATCAATGCTCACACCAACTCACAGTCATGACGACTGTGAGTTGGTCTTTCTTGAAAGTGCTAAACGACAAAGCCCATGTATATGAGTCGATTTCTATTCCCACCTATGATGCCATCAAGTTTGGGTAGTTCTGGTACTGCCAAGCATCTAACTTGTAAGGCTGTGAACCAGTCAAATATGGTGGATGGAATTAGGGATGTGGAGAAGATTGTTATAGGAATGATGAGGTACAGTAGCCCCCGAGGATAAGAGACAATGAGAGAGGATGTGGATGTCCACACTGACAAGTTTGAGAGGAAAAGCTGATATAACTCAGGAGGTTGCATGCCTAGTCAATGCTTCTCTGCATGTGCGCTCATGAAAACCTCCTCAGGACTTGTTCAGGATGTAAATCTCTTTCCGCCATGTTGACATTTACTCAGAAAAGTGGAAAGAGAATATATTTTTCTGGGAAACTTTAATTTTTGTTTCGCACTTAGTGGCTGCGACCTCTCTGGGCTTTGCTTCTGTCCTAAGGGAGGTTTTGACTTGGTGTTTTGGATCATTTGACCGTGTTCAGTCCTCATACTTGTGGTTTCAGAAAGATGCGGCCAAAATACACTGACGCTGACCATTTTCACAAAAAGGTTTTTTGGAAATACCAATTGTCAGGATAAATATAAATCTTGCCATCAGACAGAGGTCAAACTGAAGGGACTTTCTTTTTACCTGGAAATTGCTTTATCTGCTTACTCATATACTGTTGTTTACATCGTATTAATGATCCTTATTGATCCTTTTTTCTGTATTTGAAATTGTCTTTTTTTATGCAAATTCCTATTAGATATTTTTAGTATAGTCCTCTGGTGTTTGCTGTCATAAGACTGCTCACACTTGAACTTCTGCTGTGAGTCCTGCTTTGCTGCTGTGCTAGCGAAGGCCGGTGGATGTGTCGGACTGCAGACAGGTCTGATGTCTGGGCTGCTTCACCCTCTTTTGTGCCGGGATATGATGTGGGCTGTCATCTTACACTCTGTTCTCATGTTTAATGGGGAGCATTGTAGGCAATCCAACTGAGCTCTTCAACGCGACTCAGCCATGTCAACACCCAGTGTATCTCTTGGCTTTGCCACACACAGCGGGCTAGGGGGGTGTAGAAGCATGGGTGTAGCCCAATAGACGTTTGAAATGTATCCTTACTTGCGTGAACGTCTCTGTAATCAGGTGACTGATAACAGGCAGCCTACCACATTGAGGAGGTCTGTTTGTTTTGCTTGGGACGCTGTTATGACTGGACCAAGCTGGATCATTTATCTGGGAAGATTCATGAGACACACACTTTAAACTGTCTCACATCACGGTAACTTATCACCTCAAATATCTGACACCACGGTGGACAAAGGATTTGGTGACAAAGCTCATTATGAGCACTGTTTTGTTCTAAAGCTTTTGTATCTTGTTGTAAAGTAAATCAGGTTTGCATGAGAGGATTAGGGAGCGCTGGATGGACACGGCATATTTAGTGGGATTATGTTCAGACACAGGTCAGCGAAACATTCCATCAGCACCTCAGCTGGGTTTTTAGACTCTAATAGTAATTCCATAGTTAATGTGCACAGAAGAACAGCTCAACTATCATTAATAATTACTGGGGAACACATAGTCATAAATGTTATCTGCTCCTGTGGAGCAATCCAGTTTATTAATAAACCATGTTTATGAGTTTAACTTCTTCTCAGGGTTTGTGAGATTAGTCTTTATTAAATTAATTTGTTTTTGCTTACAAACTTATCAATTTATTTCAACTTCAGGATCAAAATGAGTTAATAAATAAATGGGAAATTAACCATGAATGAAAACTGGGAAGTGCACCCTGATACTATCTTCCTTTTCTAGTCATTATTGATTGCTAATTGTGAACCCAAACACACTCACTACCTATATATAGAATTGAATGGGTTTCCTCCTCAGTCAAGTCTTGTTGAAACTAAGCAGTTTGTTGCTTGCTTGCTGTGTAGTTGTACTATAGTTGTACTACGATGCTGGCTTCCTCTGTCAGGTGTTTTGAGGTCTGGTTCTTGAGTTGAGGAACAATGGACTGTAAGATGGTCAGATGAGAACAGTGTCTTCAGTTGTGAGGACTATATCGGTCTGTTGTGGTGAAGAAAGAGCTGAGCCAATAAATAAACCTTTTGATTACTGGTTAGTTGCGACATTCACCTGGAGATTGCAGTCACATCCAGGTGAGATGAGGTTTATCCTAGAGGTAGGGTGAGAAGGTCAGCCCCCTGGTAAAGCTTGGATAGCTTCTCAGGATGCCTCTTGGACGCCTCCTTGTTGAGGTGTTCTAAGCATGTTCCTCTGACATCTTGGTATTCTCCTAGAGCTGAAGGAGGTTTCTGAGAAGAGGGAAGTCCGACCTTCTTAACTCCAGCAGCTGCCCCAACAATGCTAGATCAAAAGGATGCACTCGATAAAACAGTGCAGTAGTTTGCCAGAAGCACCTGCTGAAAGGTCAATAACATAAGGTTTGTATTATGAGAACTGAGTTGTGTTTGTCTCCTGAGAGTTGATCTTTGGCTCCATTGTTATCTCAGAGTTGTTCCAAAGTGTCGTCAAGAGACAAACAAAGCTGTGAGCAGGAGATGCCTGCGCTGAGTTCAACTTGTTCATGAGCACACTTGCTGTTTAAATATAGCAGAAGCTTCCCCGTAATTATTCCAGCCCATGCTGAAACCACTTGTCATTACGCAGATCTCTGTTAAGTCCCACTGTCCCAAAGGGAAGCCGCTGGGATGGAAGCGTCATCCCTCTGAGAGTGTGAGCTGTATTTATATTTATAAGACTTTATTGCACTCGCACATCTGTGCGAATGATAAACCATCCGACTGACGTGGTGTCAGCAGCAGCAGCACGTCCACTCCCATGACTGCCTGAAGTTGCTCCGGGGCAGTTTCTGTCACCCAACCTCATGTTTCTTAGCAACCAAAAATGTCTCCAAAATATGCCACCACCCCGCAGATTCCACAGGTATTCTCAAGCCAAGGACTTGCCAGAGCTGGGAGGGGACAGTTTCAGGGTGTGAGGAGTGGAAGGGCACAGCGGCCGCCCATGTGTTCCAGCAGGTGTCGGCTTTGCGTGCGCTCTGTTGCCCTGCTTCCTGCTTTTGGTCGTGACCCGTCCCACAGGTAGCCTCGCAGCTGTCAGTCAAACACTGTCACGCAGTCGCTCCCTCCTGCATGTGTGTTTGTGAGTGGATCACTTCTTATTTGCTAAACACATGCTCCTCCCTGTCTAGCTCTGCTGATATGAACTTTGGAAGCTGCTGACAGTGTCCCTGCCAGTGAATTCTTCTGTGATTATTCTTTTGTCTCAGAAGGTGGACAGCACTCATCCCAGACTTTCCCCTTTTTGCCCAGGACAACCTTAACGTCTTCCTGAAAGCCTGTGGGAAGCTTGGACTAAAGGAAGCGCAGCTCTTTCACCCCGGAGACCTTCAGGACTTGTCTTCAAGAGTCACTGTCCAGTAAGTTTCAGTTTGTGATTGCTCAATACCCCACTTCTTATAACTCTCAGCATATTAGCTGGACTGTTCAATTCTGCCTCACTAAGTGGAGCGTACTTGTTAAACACAGGAAACTGTGTTCACCGGCACATGGCTGGATTCAAACGGAGCGCACAGGTGCTCACAAAGGTCAGCACTATTTTCAGGGGGAATGTATTTTGGTGTCCATCAGCACCTGTTTGAGGGGCAATATAGTGCAAGAATTCACTTATTGTGGGAGCAAGAAAAACACTTTCAGTGGCAGGTCAGAAGTGAAAATCTGCTCAATGAATTTTCCCCAAAAGGTTATAAAATTTAGAAAGATTTTTCTCATTTAGTCATCATCATAAATGTGTGCAGAGGCGGCGGTATGAGAACTAGGTAGCGTGCCATGTTAACTGAAGTTAAAATTCTTGTTAACATGATCACTTTTATCCCAACTGGAAAGACGATCTGAACTAATGCTTTCCAGCGAAGTGCTGCCTCCAGGCGACAATTGTTGCAATCGATTGTAGTGTGTTGCAGAGCATCAGGATTGTGTTGTCATATGGTTCTACATCTAATGTGGGTGTTTTTTTTTGCTCCAAATTCAATTCGCAATACTTCTTGTAAAACAGCAGAATGTCGTGTTGCATAATGGAAGAAAGATTGAAATGAATGGTTGCACGCAGAAGTTCGGCACAGACTTTAAAAAATGTTTGAGGACGTAGATAACAGGTTGAGTAATGAGCCGTTGTGGGTTGAAATTGTTTCAAAAATCATTAGTTCTTTTGTATATTTCCATGATGTTATTGTGTAGAACTGTTCTCACTGGTGTTGTGTTGCCAGGAAACTCATAGTCTAGGCAAGATATGGAGATTTTCAGAAACATTATCTTCATTTAATTCACTGCTTTTGCCTTGAATATCACCATATTCATTATTTTAATTCACTTCCATCACCATACATTTGAATTCGGATATTAAGACTTGGAATTTAAAGAGCTGTTCCTGGGAAGCACAGGCTTTTTACAGTTGAAATATTTACAACTGACTAACACACTTGTTTCTGTCCGGCAGACATTCCTCTCGAGTCTTCCTCTCACCGACAATCAGCGGCGATATTTGCAATTTAATTTTCGTGTCGTTTTCGGAGTGCTCCTCCAAAAGAGCGTGTTATGTTGATGAACCTGTTCAGGTGTGTCTCTAGCGTGAGGTAACTGTGCTGTGCCAGCAAACAAAAACCTGCAATTGTGAGAGCGGGGAGTGAATTCCTTCTGCATACCGGGTGATGTCATTAAGAGCTTTCACACTGCTGCGTCTCAATATCTCCTAATCTTCTCTGAAGACATGGTTCTGTTGCCGCTGCTGAGCCGGAGCTTTTTTCTTTTTCGAATTATAAGATGTGAGAATGGCGTTTGACGTCACAGCGACACGTGGCGATACACGTTAAATTAAGTTCACTGTGTACACATAATGACACACCCATTTCCTCTCCATGACGTTCAGATAAGGTCATTTCAGTTCTGTTGTTTGAGTCATGGCCATTAAGATACTCACTGACACCCTTAATATGGGGGTTTGAGTATATATGCTGAAGTTGGTGGTTGCGGTTTAACTCTCTCCCGCCATGTTTGCGTGTGTCGAGAGGAAGCCGGGTCTATATTTAGGAGCCGACAAGTCAGTTTGACGGCAAGGATTGATTGGAATGGTATCGAGGCTCGAAAGAGGCGCTGGAAATACTACGACCCTCCCACGGCTCTGTATCTGGTCACGAGAGGTCACCAACCCATGGCTTTTTCTGTCGCTTGTTTTGATTTTTAAAATGAGCTTTTGTGCTAATCGTTCAAAAATGGTACTGTTGGTGTCAAAGTTTTTAAATAGCCATAAAAGGTGAGGTCATTTAAGATGACAAGAGAGAATGTGTTCATGTGTGAACTCGGAGTGCAGGCACAGAGGGACTGAGTCGAGTCCGTCAGCTGTCTTTGCTGGTGGGAGTCCAACCTCCAGCCCCCCCCTCAACCATTGGCTTACTCAAGACTCTCTTATGCAGTGATCAGCCAAAACATTGTGACCACCTGTTGTGTGTAGTGTTGTGAATGAGTGAAGGCTCCTGGATCTGACCGGCAGCGACTGAATGAAGTCAAACATAGTCTCAACTAAAAGGAGTCAGATCCATTAATGTCGTAAGCTGCCGTGGCTTGTACAGGGTGAGTAGATGTGCAGTCACTTGATGACTGTCAAGCTCAACCTTCCCCCCCACAACCGCAGCCATAAACGTTGACCTTTGAGCCGTACATTTACCGTCATATTGTCCTCAGCTCCGTCTGTGCGGAATTTATTGCTCTATAGCTGTGTGTTATGCAACCAGCTTGCCGATAAAAACACACACGGTTATCACGGGCAACTGGGTTTGATTACAGCCGCGTCATATGACATGTCAAACTGATGGTGCTGCTGTTTGGAGGTTTCATCCGCAACATAACAGCGCTGAGATTAATCACTCTGGACTGAGCAAGTATTTGACAAGGAGAAAGGACTGTTGAGGGAGTAGGTTTTTCAGGGGTTCACCAGTGGAACGGTCCAAACCGTGACACAAGATTGCAATCTACTTATTGTACATGTTTTGTTAGCTTCATTGTCTGTTTTTATGGGCTTGAAATTATGTGTAACAGAGAGTTAATGAACAATAAAAGGCCAATTCTCACCGTAAAAAAATGTTAATGAAATGTTAAATATTTCCAGAGAAAGACCAACCTAACATCATTAGATGAAAAGAAATGTATATAATGATTATTGAAAAAAATATCATATGGAAAGATAATGAATACAAAGTAAAATAAAAATTCAATTTTATCTTTAGTGGAAAAAAAATCAAGTTTAACTGAAAAGAAACTGTACGTTCAGTAATGTTCAGTGGATCTATGTCAATCTCTACAGATATTTTCAGTTTACAATTGATAAAAAAGTCCTCAATTATTCTGTAAAGATTACTTGTTTTACATGGATTTGCATCTGACTACACTCATTGAACTCCAGAGTGATGCATAGTTACAGTCTAAAAGTCGAGTCTTGCTCAGGTCTGTTGTTGTGCGCGGTTTCGTTGTGCGCCCGATATGCTGTGGACACTTGCGTCTTTCTTTCCAACATACCAGCTGCGTCTCCACTGTGGTGAGAATGATGTAAGTGGAACCACCCAGTCCTCAGGTCCAACTGGAATAATGGCAGAAAATGATTTTTTTTTTTAGGAATTGTAGTCAAAGCAGCATGAATTCATCCAGTTAAAATCTCACATATGAATTGCCCTGACAAGAAGGTAGTCAAAATTAATGTCATTTTCTCATTGTATCAAAGTGAAAAATCTATATTTGTAATACAGAGAGACTTCAGTTTCATCAGTTCAGTTTCAGTTTAAATCTAGTGATTCAACATGTTTTAATAAAATTGAATTATGCAGTCAGTCTGATAAGTTAGTGTTCACCATTGATTAGTGTAGAGAGTTTTTTTATTCTCATCTATATATCATGTTTTTCAGATCATAATTGAGCTGCTGTTCTGCAAACACCAGAACCTTTCATCCTCAAATCTACATTGAGTTATGAAAACCAGGGTGCACAGGATGAACAGGAAGTACATTTCCGAATGACTGATGACTAACTGATAAAGGCCTTTATGTCATGAATCAATGTTGACACCCCAAGAACAGTAGGTGTGTTAGTACTGCGTGAGTCGGCGGCCGGAATCTGCTCCCCCGCAGAGAGGTTCAAAGTCTCACGCGTTGATATGGCAAATGATTGACAGATTCTTTCTGCTTGCCAAATTCAATCTGAACATGATGGATGGATTCATACTCAAGAAACCTTCATTCTAGTATTTTTAGGTGAAATTGCCACCAAATTTAAAGTTGAAAAGGAACATAAATTTCAGTTTTTTTTTATGTGTAGACACAATTACATTTGGTTTTTTTTCCTACAAAATCTGCAAAATGATTTTGCAGTACTATTAAGGCACTATTAAGTATGCTGACAATAATAGTCGCAAGCAGTTTCCGTTTTAGTGAAGCACAGTGTCTCATGTGAGCGTTTCAGGCGTGGTTCCGGGAGGTGGCACCGCGCTGCCTCATCCCGGCACCGCTGTCGCGTCGTGTTGCCGGGTGAACTGTTGTCAGGTTGTAAAGCCAAACAAGGGATGACTAGCGTACAGTCAATAAAGTCTCTACGTCGTGGACGCAGCCCTGACTGTAAACAGCCAACACAAGGGATATGTTTGTGCGTTGTAATTAACAAACAGAAGGAGAAATGCCAGCCTCGCTGCCTCATCCCTCCCTCATGGAGACCCCACACTTCTCACCAGGCCAGGGCTCCATGAGCATCTGTGCTAGAATTCAGCTCAATGAGGGATGTCCCTGAATGCAGCACCACCAGCCGCCTTCACGGTGCAGGTACGTCTGTGAGAAACTGGCTTTTTAATGATGTGTGTTTGGATTGGCTCACTCCCCGAGGGCCACAAAGAACGTTTTAACAGGCTTTTGAAATATTATTTATTTAAGTTTATGATAAAGAGTTATTGGCCAAATATTTGAATAGACTGTAGTGTTTTCCTCGGCTGAGAGGTTTTGCTTCTTTCTTCTCTCGAATCCACAAATATTTGGACAGAACTGTGGGAGCTATTGCTTCGTCTGTGGCGTCATTTTACAGCCTTGTATCTGTCAGCTTCATTGTGGATTTCTCTAAAACCCAAGTGATGATGAGTGCAAGATAAGCCGAAGTTTAACTGTTAAGACAAGTGGGTTTTACCGAAAGAGAAAAAAAACTCTTCTGGAGTTGTGAATGCGACTGATTTGGAGTATGACTGGTGTCCATCTGGAAACTGAAGCGTCATTTTTAATTCCACGTCTTGGGCACTAGGGGCAATGTGATGTAGCACTGAACAAAATGATGCGTGATGGAAATATGTTTTAACCATTGCTTGGAACATTTGTAGAGTACTTGGGAACAGTCTATAAGAATTTTTGGTCACAGTTTTACCTCAAATTCTAGAAACTAGGCGATTAAAAACATGATCTAATCTCTCTTTCAGTGGACATCAGTTGGGTCATCTACGCTACTGTCATTACATAGCTAAGATAGTCAGCTATCTCTACGCTCATCCTCTCATATATGCGGCATTCCACTTAGTTCAGTGGGAAGTGAGCGCTGGGAATGACATTGTTGCCAGGTTCAATGTGCTCCAGACAGAAAACAAGAAAGTCAGAAAACAAGATAGTGATTCCCACCATATTCTGGCATTCTCACTCGTGCCTTGTCCAGATAGAAGCAAGTTCTTGAGAAATGTCCGCTCTGTCTGCAGTTAGAAAACCCACCAGACACAGATTCTCTGAGTTTTTTTCGGTGCATTGCATTGAGTCAAAACTTCTACTTCCTGTTTACATTTGAGGAAGCCATCTTTGGAATGCATATTTTGGGACTTGAGTATTCTCCAGAGCTGGAATATTTCCAGTTCCAAACACACTGAAACAAATCTTTTCCTCAGAAGTCGGAACTTAGAGTTGGGTAGTGACGTCACAGTAGAGCTCAGCGTGTCTAGCGGTAGCCATTGTTAAGCACAGTCCGCACGGCCAGAGGAGCTCGACTCATTGTTGACACTCCAAGCCACCATCTTGGTTTCGCAAACTTGTGGTGGAAAGAATTCTCCCGACTCGGAAATCTGACGTCAGGTGACGTCATCGGGTGGCAGGGATGTAAATATCCAAGTTCCTGAAATATAATGGCTCGGTCTGTTACAGCAAAGTTTAGATCAGTGAAGACTGTGACTTTGATTCTTCATTGGAGAACTTAATGTTTTAGACCCAATCCTCCTCTCACACTGCTACACACCGCCACCATAATAACAACACCAAGTAAATCACTCCTCCGCAGCTTTAGTGAAGCTTCAACATCATCCCCAAAAGTCCCCTCTCTCCCCACCCAAACTGCAACAGACTGTCTGGAATTCTGAAGAAATACAACATGGTTTGCGATATTTCCAAATCTCTCTGGTCTTTGTTGGCTTAAGTCGTGCCGTCGGGCTGCCAAGAGAAACTTTAAATCACTGCGTGTTGAAATAGGCCGACGAGAAGTGACCCCACATCCGTTCCCTGAGTCCTTTCCCCTAAAATGAGCATTCTAATTCTGATGAGAGTTATGGCTCCAAGTCACATGACTGAAGCCGAGCACTGTGGGGCTAGTCACCAGTGTCCGGCTAAACTAGACACACACTAATATAGTCTCCAAGTTGACTCCAAGCCAAACACTGGAGCCTTGATTCTTTTTTTTTTTTTTTACATTGGAAAGCTGAGGGGGAAACTTACTGCATTCCTGTAAGTGAGCGCAACAGTTGGTTGTACAGTTAAAGGTGCAGTCCCTTTTTTAGACTTTAATATAGAGGAAGCTGAGGTGCTCTCAAGCAAAGCTCTTAACCCAGCACACACCCTATTAATAGACACTGCATCATACTTGTTTCTTTTCAAAGTTGAGTAAATCTTTAATTACTTACAGCGACACAACTATCACGGAATTAAAGCAGTGTTTAATAAAACTTTAACAAGCTTGATGTTCATGTTAGTATTGGTATATATATATATATATATAATTGGTTATTTTAGTGACTTTTTTATTTCACTTCTCTTCTACAAATTAATAACTGTGTAAAAATACATTTTATATACAAAATGAGTTGACCTCAAAAAAAGTATTTTCTTGTCTGATGGATCTTAGTGATGGGAATATCACAGACGAGTCAAATAGAGCTGTTAAAAATATATTTGTCTGAAACTAACCTTGTTTGTTAACAAATCCGATCAAGACTTTTGGCTGTGCGACACTCCGACCAACCGAATGGTCTTTCGTAATTAAGAAAAAATATGTCATGTATGAGATGGTGGGTGTGAGGTGGCCCTCGGGCCTTAGGTTTGACAGGCTTGGACCGGGAGACTCTTGAGTGATTTCTCTTTCGCTGAACTCCATATGTTGAAGTTGCAATCTTTGACACACCTTTTAAAAGGATACAGCAGCACTCACCTGAGGTGAAGATACATGTTGATCCGCCCTCTCGGTCAAGAGCATCTTCCCTGAGGAGGGAGGTTGTGAACCTGTTGCAGACACGTGCTGCGGGGTCATTATCAGAGCACCTCACCATTATTATTGTGGGTTGTTGCCAGCGACAAGAACACAATGTTCACAAGAGAGACGAGCAATAAATAGCTCACGAGCGGAGACTGTGTGGAGCTCCGTTTCACAGGACCAGCAAAGTGATTTACAGGCTCCAGGTCAAATGTCAACCCCTCGAAATCCGACTCTGTACTGTGTTAGCTTAGCAACCGAGCCCTGGGCTGCATTATATTCTTATTAGCAAAAGTTTAAAAATGCTAATGTAAACCTTCTTATTTGCTTAATGAGTTTACTTCCCCCCGCCTGCGAGCATGTGTTTGTGTTCTCTGTGCACTTTTGTTGTGCGAGAGTGAAGCGACGTCGCGATTGTGCTCCGAGTTTCCAGCTCTTTCACTGCCGAGCGAAGCCCTCCGTTCTTTCATTGTCCCTCTCTCCCTCCCGCACACAGACGCACAATAACAAACCTGTTTCTCCACAGGGATCAAGAGAGCAGCAGGAGGCTGAAAAATGTGAGTGAAACACTCTGCTGATGTTCAATTAGAAATTGCTGGATTTGCTGTGTTGTATTTTTGATGACAATGATGCGGGTTCAGATTTATTGCTGATGCTATTTAAAGCAACGATATTCACCAAATTAACAAGTCAACAGCGGCATATGGAGTGCTGAAGTTACGGCTTCGCTTTTATTGCCACTTGCAGCTTTCCGACCGCAACTTTACTGTTTCGCTTCACTCTCACTGGCCGTCACTTTTGGCTGCAGCCGACAGTTTAGTTTGGAAAGAAAAGCTCTTTAAATGCTGCACTGTGCAACAGACATGTACGTCTAAAAACCGTGTCTCACTGACGCCTGCTATATGCTCTGTTTGCCGCATTTTATTTCAACAGATTGAGTGATGAAGCTAATATACACTCCATAAAAGCTTGATATTTTCCCTGAGATAGAAAACACCAGCAGCAAAGAGATATTCTGACCATATTCCGATGTTCTGTTTCCTGATCCATGTAGTTTTGGATTGAGTGTCTGTCATTCTGTTAGTAAATACAGCAATAAAACAGAATAATAATTGATTGTTCATGACTTATTCTCCTTCAGTGAGCGTTTACCCCACCTTAACATAGCTGGCCTCCATAACTACGTCTCCAAACTTTGCTCTCGTTTCTCATCTTGGGGTTGATGTTGGGCTGACTTTCTAGTCAGCCCAACATCAACCCCAGTATCTTCTTCTCTGACTCGTCTTACTCTGACTTTTGAGTCTCTAGCCGCACACCTCACAGCAATGACCACTGCTGACCTTTAAAGCTACAATTATTTGACTGCACTCTCTTCTTCGCCTCTCATGTTAAAAATCCAGAAACTGGTGCCTTCTTCTACGCAGGCTGCTTCAACGCATGCTGCTTTTAACTCAGTTAACTTTGTTCTCAGACTTTGATATGATTCAAAAACATCACAAAAAAAAGAAAAAAAAACCTCATCAGTGATTCATTTTGAGTTTCATTGCCCACTATCATGGTGTGTTTCATGTGACCATTGTCTTCTGCACCAGGTTGTGATCACCATCTACTGGCTGGGAAGAAGTGCTCAGTGTGAACGTCTCTATGATGGACCTTACCTGAACTTCAAGGCGTTTGAGGGATTACTAGGCACAGCACTTTACAAGGTATGAACCCTGAATTTGACTCAAATCTGTCACCGGAAAGCAGAGCTGAAGTCCTATTTCTTATCCTTGACTTTCTGTATCCTCTGTGGTATGTGGTGAGTCGGGGGACTGCACGCTTGAGCCAGCAATTTTAATCTTGTTTGGCGCTCACCCCGCTCACCTTTAACACACGTCAAAGTGCAAAACAACCTCCTCTGTTCTTCAAGAGGATCGTGTTCCCTTCCTCGCGCTGGGGTTGAATTTGTCGCTTTGCTTTGAGAGGTAACTCCCCTGATGACAAGTTTACGGACGATTACATCACGTCACCTGCAGGTGATCGCTGGATAGGAATGTGGTTGGTGGTAAACATGAATTTAAGTCTGCAGTCTGACTCCACCGCTGCTCTTAATCCAATACACTACACACTTGAGAGAACAATCATGACCAGTAGCTGTTTGTTCCAGGCTCTCCAGGAATCTCCAAGTCAGAGAGGCAGCAACACCAGAGACAGCGGCTTTGGAGATCACTGGAGCTCAGAGCGAGAGGAGCTTGAACACCTAAGAGGAGGAGGGGGACACAGGAGAGACAACTCCCTGGACAGTTTAGAGTCTCTCAGCTCCCACAATCCCAGCAACTCATCTGACGCCACAGTCAAAGGCAGCAGCGAGGGTACGCTACTTTTCTCAGTCAGAGTCACCTATTTTTGCTCTCTAACTTTCTTTGTTGTTTATTCAAAAATAGTTTTATTCTCAAACGCTCTGTAAGGGACTTCTTAATAGCGCACACAGACATCGTTGCTCTGGTGTCGCCATCTAGTGGCCCAGGCGTGAACGTTATTTGTTATTTTTTAGTGATTCCACCAAGCAGCTGCATTATTATGATCATGCAAAACTAAAAAAAAAAAAAAACTCCTGTACATCCGTAATGCTATGACCATCTTCAGTTCCTCACCGAAACTGCAGTCTTGATTGATTTACTGCATTTAATGGAGAAGAAAAATCTGATTTGATTTGACCTTAAATTGTATTATTAGCCTGGATGAACAGCTGTATTCCCTCGACAAAATATAATATAGTCTTAAAGGGTGGTCTGTTTAGACTAGCTTCACCACTCTAAGAAATTCCATCTCCCTCCACACTGACTTGTAAATGACTCCCACCCCTTTTTTTCTCTCCCATTCATGGACTCAAACAAATTTCCATCTTCACTTTTCACAGTTTTTGTCTAATGTCATTTCCTCGAACCGTTTGTTTCCTACGCCACTCCAGGCGGTTGCAGTGACACAGAGGTGGACTCGGCCCTCAGGATGGCGGAAAACAAGGACTCCCTGAGTTACCGCCGCTCTGTCACCCTCACTCCCAAAGTCAGCACCCAGTTTAACCAATTCCTGCCCACCAAAGACAAGCAGTCCAGCTACGTGCCGGCGCCGCTGAGGAAGAAACGAGCGGAGCGCAATGAGGACAGTCGGCGCAGCTGGGCCAACCCCATGCACCCTGAGGAGGACGGATCACTGACCAGGTTGGTTTGGGACACACTTAAAATGCTCATCTCAACATTGGTTATAAACTGTTTATTATGGCCTTTGAATTGAATGAATTGGCCTTTTGACTTTTCACTGTCATTTTTCAACCTTAAGGTTTCTGCAGTCCAAATTCTAATGTCATAATTGTTATTGTTCCCATTTTTTAATTTAATAATTAGCTTTATATTATAGGTGTTTTCAATAATGAAGTTGCATTTGAACTTTTATATATATATATACATTTTGGATTTTTAAAAATGTATTCAATTTTATATTATTATTAAATTATATTTATTAAACATTAATATTATAATAATATATCTGCCTGTGGTAGAATTATACATTTTTAATCATCAAAATGCCTATCTTTTTTATTTTGTATTCACACATATTTAATTTCCTTCTCATTTTCTTCTTAATGAATTCTCTTGTCTTGGTCCTTTACCATCCTTTTCTAGTAGTTATGGAAATTGCTTTTACCTTTGTAAATATGGAGAGTTGTTGTACTGTCTTTATTTGTTGTTATGAGTTACCGCCCAACAATCTCGGTCTGACATGACCCTCCCTGGCTGTGTGTTTGTGGCGCTGTTCTCTTGCTGTTGTTGATCACCCTGGGTTGTTGAATGATGACTTCAGCACCCAGAACCTTCCCTTCGACCGCGACATGGAGTGCAGTCTCGGACCTCAGACGTCTCCACAGCTGTGGGACTACAACAGTGGCAGCGACTCTGACACAGACAGACCGGACCCCGACCTTGTTCTGGACGACCTGGCCTGCAGGCGCTTCCACAGCCCCTCTCCTGCACCCCCCACCAACTTTGCTGTGCCTATAAGTCCCGTGTCAGGGGCTCAGCGGGACTATAAGGTCACCTCAGCCCCCAGTCTTGTCCCTCAACTGAACGTGACCTCGCTCAGGTCAGAGAACATGACACGCTGGTGTGAGTTTGAGCTGCCTGCTGGAGAATGCTTCAGTGATGTTTGCATGGTTGACTGTAACCATGAGCGCCACCTGTGGTCAAAGTGCAGCTAACACAGCTCGGAAGCATTCGGTTTGCTTGTTTGGTTGGATTTTTTTTGTGGTCCAGTGGGATGAATTGATTTATCGTGGCTTTCTTGAGTTGTGATTGCTCTTCATGAGGGTTGCTCTTTTGAGAGTTACGCATGTTTGGAGATAATGGTATCATTTTGAAAGTTCTCTTCAAGACAGAAATCCTTCCCAGTTGAATGTGTGGTGAAGGTGCACCCAAATGTTCTACGTTGGCCTTGAAGGGTTCGACTATTTGGTATACCAGAAGTTTTGCATCTTGGATGCTCATCACTCAGTTGAAGACAAAGTGATAAATAATAATACAAAAAATAAAATATACAGCATGAAAATACAATCCATCAATTGGTGCAACCTACCCCTAATATATTGTCATCATTCAGACGGCTTAGGTGCGATTAAATCCTAGTAGCGCCATCTTTCGTCCGGCTTGTGCTTGCCTGTGCATCGAACTTGCGCGTGTGAGTGGTTTGCTGTGGCTCCTGATACACTAGCCACTGACACGTGGCTGTCTCTCCTGAGCAGCAGTGATATGGAAACGCAGCAGGTGAGAATGAGTCACCGTGCTGGAGTTTCCCACGTCAGCTTGTTTAGAGATGGATACGACGACTCGGAGGACGAGGACGATGACGTGGGCTACGCCGACCCGGTGCAAGACGATCTCTACACACGCAAGATCGGCATGAAACCACAGCCGACCGGCAGCGCCTCTTATGACAAGTTCTTACCAAAGTTCTGGACGCCCGAGGAGGACATCCACATTCAGAAGATCAGAATGGGCTCTAAGAGGAGACCATGGTACAAGAAGATGCAAGGGTTCAGGTGTGTCAAGTTGGAGCTTTACAAACTCTCCACTCATACCAACAGAAAGTACACTTCCTGCTTATGGCTTAATTTCTCCTCCAAAACTCCACCCGTGTTTCACTTTCATACCTGCATGTGATAATCACAGTGCTGGGCAGTAATGTCTGAATAGTGGCTTGTAAAAAACTGCCTGAAATATAGTCCTATTCTGTGCCAAAGTATACGCAAACTAAATATTTGGATCTTTCCTAAAATGCAAGTTGTTTCCACAAGGTGAGAATTGACAGCCTCCAGCCTCTAGATGGCAGTGTTTCCACATCAGCATATTCATTCACGTCTCCTTGACCCTCATTTCAATTACAACAGAAATATCACAGCTGAACAGCATTGTTTTACCGCCCAGCACGACATCTGACCTCAAAATGTAATCTCCTGGATGATCATGATTTCCCTTTCTTGATTTTCATTTCCTGTCATTTCCCTTCTCTGTTTCTGTCTGTCCCGTCGGCCTGTAGCGCTAAGAAGCCGGGCTCTTCCTCTGACGATTCCGACAGTGACGTCGGTCCTTGGCGCTCCTCTGGCCCCTCCCCCTCTGGCCCATCTCCCACTCACACCCGCACACACGAGGCCTCGGCTCACCCCTCCATTGTTGTGGGGAAAAGGTCCATACAGCTGCATGATTGTGACGGCCGGGAATGTTCTAGAGAAACCCAGATTATCAGCAGCTTCTAATGGAAATGCATTTTCAAACAGAGCAGCTTTGTAACCAACTAATCACGAGCTGTCTTACAGACACTAAAAAAAACGCCTCAAATTTCTGTGGGTGTAGCAATACATGGAGGAGGAGAAGTTCTAGGAATCATCTTCCAGGCTTGAGTGAAGGACTGAGCCCAGCCTCTGAAGACGACTGTAATTCTGAAAAAAAAAAATTCTGGGTTGACAAGCCACGAAAATAAGTTTGATCTGAACAATTTGAATCAAAAGAGGGTCATGTGCGACCGTTAGTCACCACAATAAGATCGATATCCTTCTCGAACAGGATGAAGGCAGTCACTCTCGATGGAATTATTATTAAGCTTCACTGAGAGGATGAGCTGGAGGTCTCATACATACTTAGAAAATAACTCATGGCCACCAAACAAAACGTGAAATTCATCTTAAGGGATTGTGTATTGTTACACCCTGCTATCGGCAAAACAATATTTCAAGTTTACAGCTTGATTATTAATCTCCTTCTTGCATCAAATATTGCCAGATTTTCCCTTCTGTTCTGGACCTGGCATGCACTCATCAGCCTTCTGTCCTCTCTCTTCCACCTGCTCTGCAGTACTCTCGTACAAGCACACACTCCCCCACAGCCCCCCAACATAGCCCCTCTGTTATTGCCGCCGCCTCTGGTGTTCGCCCCTGTGGACCCCACCTCTGGTCCCAGGCTGGTCAAATGTGAGAAGCGGCCCCTGCTCGGGCGCCAAGATCCCAGAGAGCCTCCGGATCCCATTGATTACGATAGCATCATCCCGGACCTGGAGAACGACGACATGTTTACGAGACGAACCCTGGCTTTCCAGTCCAACGAGAACCTGGTTCTGATGAAGATCCCTGTCAGACGACGTCTCTACTCGTCCGAGCCGCAGCTTAACATCATCACTCAGCGTCGAGCTGAGGCAGAGGAGGAAGAGTTCCCTGATATCGAGGAGGATGACGTCGTGTATCGTAAAGAGAAAACCCTGCAGGCTCAACAGCAGCGCCCTCTATCTGGCGCGCCTGACAACTACTACCCCATGCCCATCCCGGAACCCTGGGCGCTGCCCGACGACCTGAAAGCTCGACTACTGTGTCCACCGTGCCCACTGCCCCTTAAATCCACTGCAAACAAGGAGAACCATGTTGAGGACCATCCGAAGACGGATGACATGCTGATGCGCAAGCTTGGAGCTCAGACGGTCAATCAAACGGCGCCCTCTGTGCCAACTTCCTGTTGTGAGGGTGACCTGCAGAAGTGGCGGGAGATCCGAGAAGCGAGCCAGATCAGATACAAGAAGAAGCTTTTGGTGGAAAGACTTGCCGCTTTAAAGATGCTGAACTGACCGAGTCACAGTCTAAACAAACGACCGGTCACTTTGTGATAGTTTCGTTTGTTGTTGACTCAGATGTTGAGGTTGTTCGAGTGTGTGATCAGCTACACCAGCTGTGGTTCGGAATTTGAAAGTAAAATTTGTGTGTGAGCAAATATTTATGATTGTTTGTATGTGGCTTAACTGTACTGACTCTGACCTGCCGATGATGTGACTTACAGTAAATGAAGAATAAATGTAAGTTAAGCTATACTTGGAGTTTGTCTACATCAGACATTTCAAACTCATGGTTTGTGGGCCGCTTCTGGCCGGGCCCTGGCATCGTTTCACTTCTCATCGTGATGTCAGAATGGAATATACCGTGTTCATTTAAAGGATTGACAGACCACTTAAACGAATTTGCCACCAGCTAAGCTCTCAGTCTGTCTTTAAGAGCTGAAGTGATATTTGAAGTGATACAGTTTATTGTTTGGTGCATCTCGCTGCTGTGTTTCCAAGTTTGCTTGTGAAAATAAAGTCGTCGGTCGAAATGACCAAAGAGATGTATCTCTTGTAAGTGTGTGATGGAACAGCGTTTACTGGCCATTTGTTGACCTTCGCTGGCAGCTACAGTAAGTTCAGCCATGTTTTCCTCTGAAAAGAACTTCACACCGACGTAGGAGGATCAGAGTGCAGCAGCGTGAGACTGGAATAGGTTCAAGCCCGAGCCGAAGCCAAACATTGTCACCGAGGCGCTACAGTGTAATTAAATGTCCAAAGACTCTTGAAATTCCCCATCGGTCTGAGAGATGATAAAAGTTGTCTTGTAATACAAAGTTGTCGCATGAGCGGTCGAGCACAAGGCCCCCCATTCAGCCTGGGTTTAGTTCATGACCGTTTGTAAAGTCTGTTTCCAGCGATGGCAGTTTCCAGACACACCGCCGCTGTTTAGACGGATGACCTCGCACCTCACTGAATAACCATCGAGGGGGGTGTTTTCCTAGAAAGTCTTTACGACTCACCTTCACATGGACACTTCAAGCTTTCCACAGCATTCATTCTTAACTTCTGAAAGTCTGTGAGAAATGTTTGTCCTCTGCCAGAGCAGTAATATAAACAGTCACAGTGGTTCCATCTCACCAGGATGAAGTTAGTGCAGCTGCTTGCTCCATTGCCATGTGCTTTCCTTTCACAACCCAGCCTTCAATGATCATTAGCATTTGTTGACCAATTCTGTTTGCAATTGTGGTGCAGTATAGAGATGAGTGCCAGAGCATCACAGCAAGAGGGTTGTAGGTCTGACCTCAGCTTGAGGCAAGTCTTGTATCCTTTTGTGTGGAGTTTGTGTGCTGTTTTTACATTCCCTTGCTCGGTTGGGTTCCCTGCAGACACTCCGGTTTCCTCTCACAGAACACAATTATACATACAGAATTGGTGAGTGATCCCTATAGGGAGTCCATTCTCACTCCTAGCGATTGCCATGTTTATGCAGAGTTCAGCAATCTGTGTGGCTTTTTTGGTAGATGCTCTCGACCCATGTCCATAGATGCAGCTTCTGTGGGTGCCTTAAAGTGCTGGCTTTTTCTAATAACTAAGTGCTTACCTGCCAATTTTCTGCTGCTTTTTTAAAGTGAGTCACGACACCTGTAAGTTCCCGCCAAAATAACACCAACAGCGCCAATGTCTGTGGCATTTCTTGGTGGTCCAAAAGTTTTCTTTAGGTGAGGATGGTTGGCACTGATTGTTCCTACTTGGAATGTTACTCACAGTGCTGCACCCCAAGAGTTGAGCTCATGATCACACCAAATAGACTTATATTCCAAGAGCGGATCCTTAAGGAGTGTCAGTGCATGGCTCAAACCAAAGCTTTCTTTGCCTCAGGCCTTTGATCTGGTGCACCATGCCCTTTTATGTTGTCTGCAGGAGGTTGAGAAATGATTGTGTTGGAGTAGAAACAAACTTCAGTACAAATTAAAACCTTCTTTTGAGCAGAAAACCAAAAAATAAAATGAAATAAATAAACACAAAATCCAGAGAAAATGGATGGAAAGTTAATCCAATTCTTTTATGCTTTATGCTCAAGGGCTTTATGCTTAGGAACACAAAGGAGATTCTGTAGTTTGTTTGGCTTCATCAGCGGACATTTTTTGTGTGGGAACATCATAATAACACTCAGTCTGTGACCTGATGTATCAAGCACATACGGAAAGACAGACGATATTGTTAGGCTTTTTCTGTTGTTCCGATGGACCACTGAGGGCTTCATAATTCTCTTCCAGTTATTTAATGCCTCAGTAAAAAGTGTGTCACCGAAAAAGAAGGAAAGAGAACAAATGTTTTTGCCCTCAGGAGGAAAACCAATGTGGTGTTACGAGATAATGGCTAAGTATGCTAAACTTAGCCTCCAAGAAAAGTGTTGTCCCAAAGATCGTTTGATGTTCTATTTAATTTCTTGTCAAAACATCGTCAGTTACAGACTGTCCAATGATGCTAATTCTGTTTGGGAGCCTGTCATCTCTGGAGCTCTATCATCTTCATCTCCAAGTTTCTAAAAAACTCTTATCTGTATTCTTCAAAACCAAAGCTAAGAGTCTGTTTACCAGTTTTGAAGTGATCGACAGAAATGGAGGTAAGTTTTGTCATCAAGGTTTCACTCTGAGGCGGTGGTTTAAGAGTCGCCGGGGATTTTTGGGCTCTGTGCTCCATCATCACTTCTCATGGCAGATTCATATAAAGTTGTCTATGGTTCTCTCCCTGGTCTCCTAGACAACGGCACATGAGCGAGACTATCGACGGGTGAGTTGACATGGGCTTCCAGGAATGCGGCACAACATTCGCACCAGCCTCTTACAGTCACACCCGCTGGCCCTATTTTTTGGCTTTTGTGCTGCTGCTCTGCCTCTGTTGCTGCTAAACGCTGACACATGACATGCTGGGCTGGGAGTGAGTGAGTGAGTGAGGGAGGGGGCGGCGGGGCTCGCCACCATCTATTGACAAAGTGAAAAGGGTGACACAAAAGCAAAGCGGCCGATCATTGATCTTGACTGCGCTGAGTTTCAGTGGGTGTTGTGGCTGCTCGCACTCATCATGTCCTCAGAGAAATATCAGTCAGAGGTCAATGCTTGCAGGTGAGTGATGAAGTGCATGACTGTAAGGGCTGCATTTTGGTTTTCTTACTGACTGAGCTTTTATTGCTGCGTTGCAAACTAACCGTCATGGCAAGCAGAGTTTTGTGTGAGTCGCTACAGACTTGAATTTATTTTATTTTGTGCCTAACAAAAGCTGTATTTCCACAGAAGTAAATCCACCGGCGATATCCCGGTCAACCCCACAGTTCTACGCCAGACTCAGTTGGAGGAGCTCCAGAGGTATCGAGAGAAGATCAAGCAAAGTGAAGACAAGTGGCAAGATGTGAGTATAAGTTGACCATGACAGCCATATTCAAGTCAAAATTATCACTGTTAAAGTGTATATCAAGCAAGGAAAAACTGTTACCTTTTTATATTATTTATTTTTTCTTAGCTTTTTATTGCTACCATCAACTGTTTAGCGTTCACTGGGAGCTGTTCCAGAATTTCAGCCTGCCTCCTCGTCTCTCCCACTCACTTCATGCCATCTTCCCACATGAAAGTCTCCACTTATCTAAACCATGTGGCCTCCCAAGTCGCCTTCCACCCTGCCTGCACTCTCCTCGTCATCTCTGTCCATCACTGTTATCTCTAACTCATCTCTCTCATCTTCATGAGAAGATGCATAAAGGTTTGAAGCTCCTCCTTATTAGGTCACTTTACTTGCTAAAGGCGAGGAAAGAGAAAGTGGTTCAATGTTATTAAAAAATAGCATGAGTCAAACTCAAGGCCTGAGGGCCAAAGCTGGCCCCAGCAAGTCATTTCATGTGGCCTACGGGGTGGTTGGCTCAAAATAACGTCACTGGAGAGTGATGTTCATGTAGTGACCGATGAAAAGGCACATAAGCTAAGCTATAGAACGACACAATGACATTTTCAACGTCAGTTACGCTACAACAGGGGAATTGATCTGAAAAAAGGGAATTCGATGGAAAGTGAGTTGATGTTTGAGCTTGAATTTGTATGTAGGGGTGAGGTCATTAAGCTTGGAATTATAAGCCTCTGAAGCAGTCTCATTTTTTATTGTTCTCTTCTTTCTGTTGGCCACGAACCAAAACCTTTGTAGTGACATTTGAGTGAAAGTTCTGCTGGAAAATGAGGTGTGTTTTTAGCTTTGGGGTGCCCTCTACTGGCTGTCCTTTTATTCTCGTTGTTACTTGAAGGGCTGCTCGTTTTATTGACCTCGAAGTTGAAAACAGTTTAATATTCAATTGAATTGAATAATATTGTAGGACTAGCCTTTGTGTGAAGCCTTCTTTTACACGTGAAATGATGTAAATGATCGTTTAACGTGCTCTTTTTGCGAGTCTTTAAGCAGCATTTAGGTCACACAGTGCTCTATACACCGGGGACGTGAGCCGAGGAGGAGCCTGAGCTACACAAATAGAACACCTTCAACTGTCTGCCCCTTTTTTTTCTGGTCTTTTCTCCTCAACTTTCCAGTCGTACTCCCAGGAACATGACTGATCTGTTCGAGCTTTAGAGAAACATTCTGCTTTGGCTGCAGGACCTGAGCAAATGGAAGAGTCGACGCAGGAGCGTCAACTCGGATATCGTCAAGAAGAAAGAGGAGCGGGAGAAGATTGAGCAGATCACGTTCGGCGGGGAACACAGGAGGTCCAAGACCTTCAAGGAGATGCAAGAGCAGAGGTGAGTTGGCAAACAAGTGTTTAGAAGATGCAAAGGAAGCTCATGTAACACTCAGGAGAAAACAGCTATTCTTCTTTCTTACATTTAACTGCTCAAAGGAGAAGAGCTTACTTTCAACCGCCAGGTAAAGATTGCATGACACTTCTATGACATCAGAACAGTCTGTTTTTAAGTTTAAAAGTTTCATTCATTTATGTGTTTCCCATATACATTAATTCATCTTTGAGATTGTGACCTATTTTAATGCATGATAGAGGAGCAGATCTGATAGGTGGGCGGGGTTTGACGCAGGTGACCTACAGAAAACAAAATAATGCGACAACACTTTCCTCACTCATATTCCTGTAGAAGCAAGTCGGCCTCAGCATGGTCACCTGATGCTCTTTTCTGTGTGAGGATGAAGGTCCGACACTCACTCATTGTCACCTAACAACATTGAGGACGACCTATGTTTCCATCACGCTAGTTGACCCCATCACTTCTTGGGGTTGGAGTACAAAAACTCTAATTGTCACCCCCCCCCCCCTTTTTAATCTCCAGAGAGAACCGAAGAAATAATAGCATCGGCGGCCGTCTTTCATCGCTGTACACTGATGACGAAGAGGTGTTTGAGAAGCCCGTGACCTCCCCTCAACGCAGGTCCTTACCTCCGAGGAGCTTTACTATTGACACTCCCTACACGTCTGAGCCTGCTCAGAAGGAGGTGAAGCCGGTCTCTCCCAAAGCCACCAGCAGACGCTCGCTCACATCAAGCTCCGAGGACAGTGACACGGAGGAGACTCCCACACAGCTGCCCAGCGTCGCCGCACCAACCAGCAGACCCAGATCACCGTCACCCCAGCTGAGGAGTTCACAGACCACCAGGAACATTGAGGGGACCAGCACAACCATCAGCACTAGCACAGTCCTCTCCACACGCCCGGTGTTACGGGAGCAAGAGCCTCTGCGCCCGCTGCCCCGTCTGCAGACGGACTCAAGGGAGGCGCCCTCTTCTGGTTCTTTGTACAAACAGCAACCACAGAACAGCACGATGGAACCCAAACTTCCTGCCGCGTCTCGGGTTTCTGCCTCTCTCCCCAGGACATACCAGATAACAGACAGCGCACGGCTGGTCACACCAAGACCTTTTGGGATGCAGTCATCTCGCATCACGTCACTTCCTCGCACTTTTGGTGTAAGTATGCCGGCACAGTACTTTTACCACGCAGCTGGAATTAAAATATATATATATATATATATTTAGCAGGTGGACGACCCCAGCAAGCGTCTCAATGGCAACGCTGCCAAAAAGTCAACGGTGCCGAGCCGCTACCATCAGTACATGACTCCTGAAGATGAGGTCCAGTCTCCAAGCAGCTCGAGCAGTGAGGATGAGGAGGAGCAAGAGAAGAGCGCCACCAAGAGCATCTCACCTGCCCCACCACAGGCAGCTGTTGCTCCACTCAAAAAAGCCAGTGAGGTGCGACGTGAAATAATTGTGTGGACGAAGATCATTCAACGTGTGTTTGAACCAAAAGCTCACGCGTCTTGTCTTTGGTTTTAGGAGACTTGTCAGATGCGCATCAGCCTGAACCAGAAGCCCAACAGCAGTCGAGACTTCGGCTTTCATGCCGCCTGGGACTCCACAGGGGCCCGTGTCTCCTCCATCCAGCCAGGTACCAGCCAGACTGCCTGCGCTGTGACGAACTTGTGATGCCTTTTTCATTGTGGCTGCAGTATAGATGGGACAGTCAGTCCGACACCGCAGCACACTAATGTAGGACAGTCGCTATCTGGGTCAGATCTGCTGGGCCTCCACTTCCTGTCCCATTAATATGAAGCAAATAATGACACCGCAACTCGGCGCCACCAATCATTTAAGCTAGTGACCTGGGTATGACCCCTGGCCTCCTCCTAGTTTGAGCCCCTCACTAGAGATGCATCCAGGATACATCTTGACAAGCTGTCAGAGCCGTCCTTCTTTTGATGTGAGCCTGCAGTGGCTCTACGTTGAGTCTCTCCCGGATGCCCAAACTGCTCGTCCTACTTCTTACTGGGAGTCTGCTCTTACTCCACCTAATGGCTGGTGCTGACACAGTTGTTTTTTGTGATGCAGGCAGTCCTGCTGAGATCTTCCAGCTCCAGCCTGGAGACGAGGTCCTGACTGTCAACGGCCATCAGGTGGCAGAGATGAGCTACACAGACTGGAAGGCCAGCATGGAGGCGGCCCTGCAGGAGGGCAGTCTGGTCATGGACGTCCGCCGTCATGGCCAGAAGAGTGAGTCATGACAACAGTGTGTGTGTGCCACAGTGGTGGGTGTGTGTGTTTGATGAAAAGGTGAACGAGGCTCGCTCTCTTCATGTCGCGTTCATGGACTGACGCTCACGCCGCCTGCGCTGCTAAACAGCTTTGACACTTTAAATTGGTCCGTTAAGCGTTGAGAAATGGTCCATGAACAGTTGTGGCACGTGCCTCGATAAGACGTGTCACGTTTTCATGTCGTTTGCAGTGATGCTTTTTCCGTCAGTGTGGTTGTTTCTCTGGAATTTCTCACCTATAGAAACTAATACTACTCACATCTGTTGTGTTTTTCAGTTTCGGTGCAACAGGCTGACTTGCTAGTTTACATATTGCTGTTATTAAGAATATATTTTAAATATATATTTAAATATTTTTAATCAAAAAATAATTTATTTTCGTTTTATTTTCAAATTTTAAAAAAGTAAATTGGCAAACATGAGAAAGGAAGCAAGGAATTAACTGCAAAAAAAATCTTGAAAATAGTTTTAATTGCAGCATTATAACAAGGAAGAAATTAGATGGTAATGACATAAAAAATGGAAAAAAAAATAAAAATAGATGGAAAAACTCGATGCGAGTTTTAATCTAAATATGTGCAAAAAAGTAATTGTTATTAATGAACAATTGTTTAATATGAATTTCATATGTGGGATATTATTTATGTAGTCATAAATAATGCCCATGTTATTTATATGTCTATCAACTGTATTATATATGCTATGCTCAAACCTCCGCCAATCAAGAATCCTTTAAAAGATTCCTCGATCCAGACGGTGATCCGGATCAGTCCCAAAACTGGCTCAATTGTCATCCAAATGCATCCATAAACTTTTATTTTGAACAAACATGCCAAAGCCTTCAAAAAAACATAACCCATTGGTGGAGGTAATTGGAAAAAATGAAAGATTTGTACCAAAAAAATAGACTCATATTTATGTTCGTTCTTGAAAACATTAATAGAAAAAGAAATCAGGATGTGAAAAGAGGCTAAACAACATGATGACAAATGTAGATCATTAAAAATTAAATGTGTCACAGGGGTGGCTGCAGCGGGTAGAATCTGGTGCTGTAGTCATGAGCTTGTCACGGCCTGCTATGTCAAGTCTGCTTGGCTGGGGAAGGTGGTTTCTCTGCTCGCTAACTCAAATGTTGCTGCTAAAGGAAGAGTCAGACGTTAAAAGTTGTGGTTTGTTGTGCCGTATCACGTTGTCTGCACGCAGCCTGGGACAGAGACCAACCTTCCCCGCCATTTAAAAGCCATAAGACCATCAATCTCACCAGTTTGGAACATCCGATGCTTGTAGGTTTCCCAGACTCCAACGCCATCAACAGCCTGGATTTCACCTCCCGCATCTCCAGGGAGACGGCGTCGTCCACCTGGACCCCCTCCCACTCCGTTATTGTAAGAGATGTAATCGCCGTTTATGCTTCTACTCAGAGCTAATCACGCTGTATGTGCTGCAGGATGTGGCTTCAAACGGAGTTAATGGAGGTTTTCGTGATGATCCGGTGAACATGAGGAATAAAGGTAGGACTCCGTCACATACAGGACTTCTTGCTCCTCTGGTCAAAGCTGTTATTTGGACCTCAATAAATGTGTGCTTTACTGGTCACTGATCCTGTTTCCATCTCTTGTTTAGAATCAGAAACCATATCTTTGAAAAACTTAAAACGGCGCTCAGAGTTTTTTGAGAAAGGTAAAATGTGTGTCAACTGGCAGTTTGCTGATCATGTCCTCGTGCACGTGTCGGTGGCTGGTTTCTCTGTGCTCTCGTCTCGGGCCTGTCAAGTGCTGCGTCCTGTTTCTGCATGTCTCCTTCAGTCTCTGCATGTTCGTCCAGGTCATTCAAATCAGGCATCAGGACTTGGATATGGAAAACGTTTGCCATTTAGTGATGTTTGTTCACAGAACTCAGAACTGTTTTTGAAATCAAGTTGAAATTACCTCTCCATTATCAAGAATGCATACGTTTCCAAAGCCTTCCGCATCCGTGACGTGCAGTTGTTCTTTTGGTAGGTCGTTTTTAGCTCCCTGCCTCTCCCCAAACAACAGCATTTCCAGTTTGTACAAGTGTGCAGCTGAAGCTGTTACCCCAAACATATAGCATCTCTCTCTCCTCTATCATAGCACAACTGTTTATCACACATCGTAGCGCCTCTACTTTGACTTCACGTGTCCTCCGTTGTTTTGGTTGCCTAAATTGTGTTTGGTATTAACACAGGTTGCATGCATTCATGCCAGATTTTTTCTTGACTGTTTAAATGTGAACCATTTCACTGTATGGCCAACTCTTTGATCTTCAACTCTCACTGCCTCAGTCAGTTACAAAGGCTCTCTGGACCACGTCACCAACACAGCCCTCGAGCTTCCCTGTACTCCATATCAAGAGCCGAATTTGCTCTCTGCCCAAAAACATTCCTCTCCCCGCTTCACTCTTCACCCGCTGCATGCTGCTAATGTCTGCTTCTCACACTCTTCCGCAATTGATTTTCCCTAAGTTTTGGCCTGACAGGAAGAGCTATGGTCTCCCTAGCGATCGATAAGTGCTGCTGGATAAAATTGAGTCCTCTGCTCGATTGTAAGCATCAATTGTTGCTGTGGTTGTAAATGTCACTTTCTCTGACGAGTGGGCGCTTGACCTGAACCTAGCGGCTGAAACTTTAATAAGCCCGTCAGCGCTGTGTTGACATGGTAAATGGCCTGAAAGGTTAACTTGAATATTTATGCTGGGCTGAGCTCTCAGGGCTGATGATCTGTTTTGTCTTGTGCAGGGGGACCCGACTCTTCCATGCCTGAAGTAAGTAGCAATGTTAGCAAACGGGGGAGGCCTCGAATGACACAAGGGCAGCGTTAACCAGGCGGTCATAACGTTATGAGTCGTCATTTAAAGCTAGAGGAGTGACAACTGAGCTCCCTTTCCTCAGAGCTGTCCCATCTAAACGTCATCCACATTTAATCCCCTTAACTCAATCTGGCTTCTTTCGATGGAGAGGCATAGTGGTTCTACTCTGAGTCACTCCTGGAGGAATCAGCTTCCACCCTTGATCTAGCTAGTCGAGATGCAGGCTCATTTAACTTTCAGTTAGACCAGGTTTGTGGCGACAGGTGAGACCAAAGTTCGCCGCTAAAATCTTTCCATTTTGGCTGAGCTCTTTCTTCACCATGACAAACCTCCCGCCATCACTTAGAAATAAGACAGTGAGCCGCCGCTTTGGGAAGGATCTCATCTCCAGCCTGGTCAGGACTGTCCAACTGGACTCGACTGGGACTCCACCGAACCATAAATGGGCTTGTTTCTTACACAAATGAGGTCTGGCGGCCCAATGTCAGACATAGTTATGTTTTATATCTCATTGACTGTCTAAGGCTGAGACCAGTCAGGCCACATCTCATCATCACCATCTTGTCATTTTAGATCCCTGTACCTGCAATCACTCCATCCAGCCGCTGGTCTTGGGACCCAGAAGAGGAGCGCAGACGGCAGGAGAAATGGCAGAAGGAGCAAGAGCGCCTCCTGCAGGTACAGAAGGAAATTATTTCACTAACTTTATAAACATTTCTTACAGTGTTCCAGAGAGATATTTGCTACACATTTAGATGATAACTGATCTCAAACTTTGTCAGGAGAAATACAAGCGCGACCAGGAGAAGCTGCAGGAGGAGTGGCTCCGGGCGCAGCAGGAGATCGCCAGCAGCTCCAAGCTACAGCAGGTAGCTTTTTATTAAAGAATCGATTTGTCCGTTATCCAACAACTATTTTCTTAGATGCTTAGTTTTTCTCGCAGAAATCAAGTTATGTACGTAGATTTGTGTAGACGCACAACAGGAACTACAGATATTTTTAAGAATCACGTCCAAATATTTATTAAAAACTCCATAAGAAAACTTAAACCAGATACATTGAGGCAAAGGAGTATGTTTAGCCCACAGTCCACAGTTGTTCTATGTCCTACTGTCCTTTCAGAGGTCTTTGATCAGATCTTTGATTCTCTTCTTCACCAGCCGGGGAGTCTGGAGTTGCGCAGCAGCAGTGTGAGCCCTCTCTCATCCCTCTCTCCGGTCAGCCAATCTTGGGAGGAGGAGGAGAAGCTGAGGAAGGAGGAGCAGGAGCGCCAACAGCAGGCAGAGGAGAAGCGAAGACAAGAAGAGGAGGAGAGACATAGGAGGGAGGAGCTGGAGCGTCAACGACAGGTGGAGGAGAGGAGGAAGCGAGAAGAGGAGCAGCGGGAACTGCAGCGTCAGCAGGAGGAACGGAGGAAGAGAGAGCAACAGGAAGAAGAAAGAAAGGAGAGGGAGGCAGAGGAGCTGAGATGGCAGCAGAGAAGAGAGGAGGAGAGGCAGGCGGAGGAGAGGAAGAGGCAGGCGGCGGCGGAGAAACTGCGCAGAGAAAGAGAGAAAGTCCTGGCGCAGCAGCAGTGGTCAGTGGCAACTCTCTGCACAGCTTGTTTTTGTTCAGCTCATCTGTTCATCGTGGCTGCTTCACTAACATGTTCATGCTGTAAACAACACTAACATGTCAGCTTTGTGTTTCATCTCTGTGCCGCTCCATCTGTCACTGACGGCCTCAGGAATGCCGGCTCCCATTCTTTCTCCAACTGGGAGTCGACACTTTCTATCAGCGACAGGTAAACACGGCGTCTGTGTTTGTTTGTCATGAGCACGTCTGCGTGAAAGCGTTTCACCTGAGAGCCACTGTGCTGTCAGATTCAAGCGTCAGCTCTCATCTGTGCATGATGATGACAGACAGGTGGACCTATGAAGTCAGACAGGAGTCGTCATGGTTACATCTGGAATCAGCAGTGACAGTAGAGCGCATGTTAGCGCTGATGATCAGTCGCGACCAACTCAAACCTAAGAGCGGAAATATGCCTTATTTTGTCCTGCAGTTATCGTCATCATGAGAAGCCATTGAGCATTTTATTTTGTGTGTTTTTGTCAGGCAAAAGTCCAAGTCATCGCCTCATCTTGATGGAGACGACAGAACACGGAGAGGTGAGTTTCGTTTTCCTGAATGAAGTCTGGGTGCCGGCAAGATTCCTGAGTTTTCAGAGCTCACACGGCGAGAAAGTGCTGAAGCTCTGAACCCACTTTTTCTTTCCATTTATTTAATGGGTGGCCGGCCGTTGCCTGTAGGTGTTCAGTTGGGCGGCATGGCCCAGCTAATGCTGGAGGATCAGTTGAGGTTGTCAGAAATCAGACAGGTCCAGAGTCAGAGGGCAGCGTCTGAGCTGGAGACGGAGAGGAGAAACATCCTGACCGCCATGAAATATAGAGAGCCGGAGAGAGGTGGGCCTCGCTCTGGAAGCTCCGTCCTGAATCAGAGCACTCTCATCAGATGTTGATTCCAAGAAGATTCGTCCACTTTTGAGGCACTGGTGTTTCACTGTGATTTGTTTGTGCGTGTCGTACCCTCAGCTGCGAATCAAGAACTTCCTGATCAACTGAATATTTGTTTAATTGTCTCACATGATATAATGCTGTGGTCCCCAACCTTTTTTATCACCGCGGACCGGTCTACACTTGACCATTTGAACGTGGCCGGGGGGGTATGAAGTTGCCTCTTTGAACCGTCAGATAAGGCCTGTGCATGTTTGTGTGCTTGGCACGTGGGAGTCACCAACCATGATAAATCCATACTTCAAGTACGAGTCCTGCTATTGTCTGTTAAAAACGTTCTTCTTCATGGAAAGCGCGGACTCTTCTCCTGTCTCTTCACTGAGCCTTTTCCTCTTTGCAAAAAAAAATTCCCAAATACTGCAGTTTCTGACTCACTTTGCCAGCTTGTGGGTTACATTTTGGCTCTCAAGTGACTGAGGCTTAACCAGGAAAATCCAGTCATTTTTCAAAATAAAAGGTTTTTCAAAATAAATGATCATTCAAACTCAGATAATACATAAAACGAAAATAATTTTTGTGCGGACCGGTACCAATGATCCACGGACCGGTACCGGTCCCCGGGCCGGGGGTTGGGGACCACTGATATAATGGACCGACAGGTGGAGAAAACCTTTCGTGACGATGCCACTTTCATCTGTCCTCAAGTGACGGGGGTGGCGGCCGTGGACCGCAGGAGTCAGCAGTCGCTGACGCCGGCTGAGCTGGAGAGGCAGCAGATCTTGAACGAGATGAAGAAGAAGAACTCCCTTCTGACCGACAACAGCTGGATCCGCCAGCGCTCGGCCTCCAGCAAGGACAGCGACAGTCCACCGATGCGCAGGTAAAGACGGGGAGCTCGATCGGCGTCGTCACTCACGGTGGTTGGCTTCCTGAACCCACTAACATCCTGCATCCGCTCTGGCACATTTCAATGACTGGTTGAAAGGGAGCCTCACTTGGTCCTCACAATAACCGGGGCTTGGGTTGGCTTTTCAGAGGCGAGTCTCTTGACCACTTGGAAACTTCGTACAATTCCTGGCGCTCATCGTGGACGCCCAGGAGTAACTCGCAGATACCCAACTACGCCCGGCCCCACTCGGCCCTCTCTGGCAGTACTTCACACTATGGTGGCGGGTCGGGGGCACGACAGGGGTCTCCCACTCTCACCTCCTCCTACTCTTTGGGCTCACTGCGAGGCAGCGCGGGCAGACATGCTTCCTCCTGGGGTCATCAATCTCCTTCACCGTCACCTTCGTCTCCGTCGCCGGCGACCTCTCCAGAGCCCCCGTCTGAGGCCGGTGGATCACAGAGGAGCAGGTAATGTCCAAGCTTATTTGCCTGAAGCGCCGCTGCTACTAACTTCTCACTGGTAAACTGGGTTCATCCTGGGGTTCAGATCCTCTTCATTCACTCACACGTCACCCACTTGTTTGCCACATATACAAAAAGAACGGCAGTTTAGATGTATCTATTGAATATCAAGCAATACTGTCATTTCCACAGGCTAGTGTTTTAGTCCAGGCCAAGGCCAAGACTTCAGGGGGGTGAGACCAAGTCCGAGACTGAGACAGAACACTTAAGTCCATGCCATTATGAATCCAAACATTCCTACCAGACGCCACCAAAATTAAATCCCTTTTAAGTGAGTTCATGTGCGACTCACCCTGAAAGTTTTTTCGTCTGTTTTAGGGTTTGAGCTATTCTGTTTACATGAGACAGATGAAGACTCCTAATAAGAGCCTCCTGGATTGGATGAGCTTGAGACTCTTAAGTCAAAGTTCTCTTTTCCCCCTCGTCTCTGACGTCAGTGAGGATTATTGATGGGCACATCCAGCATTGCAGAAACCAAGTCTGAATGCGCTCGGGCCTGCACCTTGAAAATGTCTTGAGACTGACTTCAGTTTTGAGTAACACAACTCTACTCTGAGCAAAATGTTATGTGACAGTACCATGTCGTTCCCTAGTCCACTGAGAGACAGCGTGTCCGGGCTGTTGACCACGTGAATATTGATGGGTAGGTGAGGCATCATGAAACAGTATTGCAGGTTGAATTGAGATGCAGAGCAGGACCCATGTGCAGTAATGGAAGAGTCACAGGAGGCAGACAGTGGGTCGAATACAATAGTTAAATGCATAAATACTACAATAACAAAAATACAACAAATACACCGAACTGAACTGAACACTGAACTGGGAGAAATAAACTTTAAGTCCAAAATCCAAAACGTCACAGAACTGGGATGAGTCCACAGCAGAATAAAGTCCAACAAAAAGCGTCACCAAACCGGGAGAACGAATGCCAGCGGAGTCTGTAAATATAGAGAACAAACACAATAAACAGTGAAACACAAACTAACCACAGTGGTCGTCAAAACAGACCCACAAGCAGGGAAAAGCAACAACAAAGAGAAAACCAGGAAGCAACACAGAGCAAATAGACAAAGGAAGGCAAAATACAAAACTCAGAGCACCAGCGTTTTAGAAAGAGTGAACAAAAGATACGTCAACGAACAGATAAATGAACGATGGAACGAGAGCAAGCGAAGAGAGCCAGTTTACCAGGGATACAAACAGAGTCGATCTGGCACACGTTGCTGGAGTCCAAATGTTTTTAAGTCATTAACTCCAGCTGTGTGCCATTGACCAGGAAGGAGGGAAACACATACAGGAAGTTACAGGGACCAAAATAAAAGCAAATCAAGACAGGAGGTTTCATTGAATAAGTCCAATATTTTACAGCAGACTGAAAATCATGACACTGTTTCATGAAACCTCACCGACCCATCACTCCTGGTCGCAGTGAATCAAAGGCTTATTGGTAGCATACGGTACACAGAATCCAGGTAATGATGGAGTTTCCTCGAAGTAGTTGTAAGTAACGGTGAGAGTTCTGATGGACGTGTCTGGACGGTGGACTCCATTCCGACTGATCATTAAAGCTGGAAGAAGACAACATTTAAACTGTGTTCTTTCTCAGGATCTCAAATTCCAGAGCATTAATCCAAGATTCACCCAGAAGGAAAACAATCCTCATGTAATCGCCTTCATTTCCTCAGCAGGAACAGGAGAAGATTACCTTCTGAAGCTGAGCCAGAATGTCGTGCTATAAACCACAGGGACAGTGTGTTCTTTGCTAAGGTTTCTCATCCAAGTTGAACTGTGCAGGTCTTTGTATATGTGGCTGTGCCTTCGTGTACACCATGTTTGCTTTCATGCATGTGTCCAGCATGTGTGACATCACGCTGTGCGTTCTTTAATCCAGGTCAGTCAGTGGCAAGAAAATCTGTACATTCTGTGACACTCCACTGGGGAAGGGAGCGGCCATGATCATCGAGTCCTTGGGACTCTGTTATCATTTGGGATGTTTTAAGGTGAGAGTAGGTCTCAACACGGTGCACTGCGACTGACCTCTGACTTCAGCGTTTCAAACCCTTATTTTTTTTCCACGTCTGATGACCTGCTCCTTTCCACAGTCCTGATTCTTCACCCTGATGCTGTTCCATTTCCGCTTTACAGTCCAGAGTCGACCCTCTGTCCTTGCTTCTCTGGCTCTTTCATCGATGCTAACCTTTCGCTCTTGTCAACTCCTGCAGTGCATCGACTGCCACGCCGACCTCGGAGGATCAGAAGCCGGCGCCGAAGTCAGAATACGCAACAAACAGCTCTACTGTAACTTGTGCTACATGCGATTCAAAAGTAAGCTCAAAAGACGCCGTCGCCCGAGCCTCCAGCCAGAAAACTGGCCCACTGAATCGGTGTGCAGATTCCTCCTTGTGATGGATCGCAGCAGTATTTCTACTTCTGTTTCAGAAGTTTTAGTTTAGAAATGAATGGAGGTGTTGTGTTCGAGGCAGAACGGGACCCAAGTGCAGTCATGGATGAGTCGCAGGAGGCAGACAGCGGGTCAAATACAGTAGTTAAATACAACAATACAAAATACAACAGATACATTGAATACACAGAACTGGGAGAAACACACTGAAGTCCAAAATTCAAAACGTCACCGAACCGGGATGAGTCCACAATGGAATACAATACAAAAAGCATCACCTGTTTCAGGAGTTAGTCGTTACACAGCCATCCCACTTGTGACGCCCATTGTAGAGGATCAAGAAAATCCCATCTTGGATTCATTTGTGTTTTAGACTAGTTGCTGCTCAGTTTTCTAACGTGCCATGCTTGCGTCTCTGTTGCAGCCGGGCAGCCAACGTCCATGTGATTTGACTAAACTCCACCAGATCGATGAAGAAACCAACGCAACTCAAGAGCTTTGATGTGAACACTGACGGCGCTGAGGAAAAAAAACACGTCAGCTTTGGGACAAACTCCCCGGGATTGAAGTTGAATTTCTGATGAGAATTATTTGTGTTTTATTTTGCTGTGTGTGATTGAGTGGGCGGAGCTTGCATTGCTGTTTATATTAAGTATTACAGTTGTACAAAGTCGATGGGTTCTGCATGCAACAGAGATTTCTAGCCGTGAAACTAGTCAAGTGTTAAATCGCGAGTGCAGATTTAAGAATCTCCTGGATCAAATCCTGTCGTCGAAGCTCCATTTTCCCGCCAAGCTTTCGGTCTGTCGCGCGGTGTTCCTGTCACGTCTGTGCGCCTTCATGTCTGCAGCGAGGAGACCTCAGCAAAATAATCCTTTTAAATGTATTTAAATCTTGAATTTTCACTGACAATTGGAAGATCATGCACTAAAGCAGGTTCTGTGTCGAGAGAATACACTCAATAAAAATCTGAAAAATGACATTTGAACTCGGGAAATGCCCAATATATGCCTTCGTTTGAAATGCAGAGATAAATATTGTGATTTCAATGGTGGACTGTTGACTTAGCTTCTTTGGCTAGTTAGCCGCGGCGCTGCGACGGATATTCCATCCTGCCGGTGAATCACTCCGCTCATCCGTCTCTGTCCTTTGTTTCGCGCTGAATGGAATTTAAATGAGACACGGCGAGCTTCAGAAGACGTACCTGCTCTGTATTCACCAAAGCCAATTTGTCAGTGCTATTTCTCCCGGTGCATACATTACGCCTGATTACGCTTTGATAAGCTCTTTCAATTATGCATCTCTTCACTCCGCCTGCGTCGTGGAGCCACTCTTGCATTTTATATATATTTATATAAATGAAAGTTCTGGCCGCTCAACAACGCGTTCAGAGAGATGATGGCTCCGAGTGTGGGAATCAGCTGTGAAGATGAAATGTATAGATGGAAGCAGACGGAGCGTAAAACCAGCGCTGTGATCTAAACCTCATGCTGTAGATGTTTCACTCTCCCGGAAGGATTTCAGCCCTCCATCTAAAACGCATCTGATTGGAAGTATTTGAACCGCGACTGTGATGTTTGAAGCTCAGCGCACGGAGGGTGGATGTGATCAGTCGTCTCCTTAATATAACCTCAGGCTGTCTCCTGTAAATGGCCCTCCTGACTCTTGAATCTGAGACCCAAAACGCACTGCAACAGTTGACACTCACAGTTGAATCCAGAGGTCCAAAAGGTCTAAAAAGATCTGCTTTTTTTCCTTCACTTGTGCACAGTTGGGACGCAGGGAAAGTGAAACTAATCTCCACTGCATGTCCCGGGTCTGCCCCATGGTCTCCTCCCAGTCGGACACCTATATGCAAGGTACCTTAGCCACCACTACTGGCTGTTCCAAGCGGCTCTAGTTTGAGTCTTGAAAGCCAACTTCCAAAGTTAAGGATTTCAAAGCAGCAGCATCCCACTGTGCCTTCACACTTCAGTATGAGGTTTTAACCCCCCAAAACACCTTCTCATTTTTCCATCTATAATTAACTTGTACAAAGAATAGAGCGGATAAATGGAGACATGAAATGATGTGAGAGTCTCATCCTTAAAGGTCCACATGCGACCTTTGTTTCAGGCTGACGATTAACTTTCAATAGTCAGATGGAAAAACTGCTGCAATACTACAGCTGGTTGTTCACCAAGCTCTCCACAAGGTGGCACTGTGTCGCTTATGATTCAAAGTTCGTGAAACTCGACTTGTATGAAAAGTTTCAATATTTCATAATGTAATAATAACCCAGGAACTTCAGAACGACTGAGCTCATTTCATTAAAGTGTTATTTTAGCCTGTAAACACATTATTCAAATCGATGTATTGAAGATACAGTATATTTTCTACTTAGATTTCTAATTATCTGTCTCTATTTTCAATTGAATAGAGACAGATAATTCAGCTGTAGAAAATGACCAACTGAACTGGCACATGGACGGAGCATGACAGTAACTGGTAAAGAACACAGGAGGTTTGTGGATGAGAGACACATGGTGAAGGTCTTGTTCTTGGCTGGGACCCGGAGGGGAAGAGAACAGTGACGAAACTGCTGGTTCGTCCATCAATAATGGAGGGTGAACTGCACATGATACAAGTGCTAAGGCTGCAGTCCAGGAGTCTAGAGGCAGAAACAGCAGGTGTTATTTCTGTCATGTTTGCGCAACAATATTCTTCTGACTTCTGACTTTCAATAATATCTTAGTTCAATGAACAATGTGAGCTTGAAGCTTGCGTCGGCCACATGGAGGGATGTGACTCTCGGGGCTTTGATTTGACACCAGAATGGTGTGAAAATGAAAGAATTAAAAACACATTTACCGTCACCGAAGTTCAAGAGAGGGGTCCTCTTAATCATTGACCCACCACTGGAACCCTGTGACCCCTCGATCGACGGGGGTGTGACCCGTGGCTGCCCTCCTTTGTCTTCGCTTCTTAATTGCGAAATTGTCTTTCAAATTGGATTCTGGAGGAACCGAAACAATCGTCTGAGAATTTGGTGTGATTGCTGCGCGGAAACATTCAAACCAAAAATGAGTCATGGACATGAGGCGGAGGACGGATATGAAAGCCGGCGTCCTCTTATCTGCCTGCCTGCAATCGGGAGCACAAACGTCTGCGATTCTCTCCCTGACCTTAAAGTGCACTGTAATTTATTGTGTTTTCTCTGCCGAGTGGCGGAGGACGGGGAAATATCACAGGCTACAAGATGCACTGGAGCTGATTCCTGCTGGCGGAGGAGGAGGCAAGAGAGTGGGGAGTGTAACAGGGATTTGGAATGATAAGACGCGCTGGTCGCAGCTGCTTCGCTCTGATATGCTTGAGACTGCATTATGCTCGAGGTGACATGGGAGCAACTTTTCTCTCCTCCAATTAATTCGCCCTGCCCTTCTGGCTGGGAACCAGCCGGAATACTGATTCTCACTTTGGTGGACCGGGCTTCACTGGAGCGCTTTCTAGAGAGGAGGATGACGCCGATACTTGACTCTTCAAGCGGCTTTTTATTGTGTTTCATAGCAGCCAGAAAGTGATGTCACCATTTACACTGGTCACTACATCCATCTTGCAATTTTCTTAAGTTGAGTCCAGTGATCCAGTCCAGGTCTTCCCTGAGGCACCTTAAGGACTGCCCCCCCCCCCATAAACGGGAGACCCCACCTGGCTTCACTCCTTGAAGTTGAGGACCTACTCTGAGCCTCTCACTGACAGCCAAGCTTTTTGTTTACTGTCTGACCTGTTAACCTCTTCTCCCCATCCTCTACCCAAGATACGGACTCTCCTTCAACTTAGGCTGTGCCCCATTTCTCACCCTAACACTGGGTTTTGCGCGGTCACATGTCACTGTAGTGTGTCCCAATCCTTCTCAGATCGAGGGCACTGGCCGTTCACCACTTGAGATGATCCCTTCAAACCCAGGGAGCTCCAGAGCTGACTAGAAACCAAGTGGGAATATGAAGTGTGGATAGAGTTCCAGGATACCAAAGTACTTTATTTCAAAATAATGTTGGACAGGACAATAGGGACATTTTAGTAACCAGGACTACTCCTTCGTTTGTTGACTTTCTCTGGTATCACAGGTTAGCGACACAACTGGTCGACTGTGTCCGACAACATGAACATTACAACATGGCTGTACAACAGTTTTTATTTCTTCTGAACAAACAACAGTGGGCTAGCATCCAGGCTAACGTTAGCATCCTCATACCTCTAACAGATCTATCACCGCAACATAGGCTCCGCCCATTTCTTCTCCGTTGGTTCACCAAACCAAGTGAGATGATCAGAGCCGATGCAAGAGGTTGCAAAAACGTTGGAGGTGGCATTTCCAAAACGTCTCCAACACTGGATATGCAGGAAACAAAACACAGCACGCAGCCAATGACACGGCGTCTATACGCGTGACGTCATGAACTCACTTGGTGGTCGGAGGGCGTTTCATAGTGGAGGGCCCTCAGAACCAAGAGCTAGTGTTAGGGTGAGGAATGGGACAGTCTTACTCCTCCCTTTCTGGACCAGAACCACGGTCTCGCTCTACGAGGAGCCGATCCTCATCCAACAATCCTGAAAACTGGGAGTCTCCGCCAAGAAGACCACATCATCTCCCCATCAAAATCCGACAGAAGGCTGTTTGGAAGCACTTACACAAGTTATGTGTGGATTCCAAACTCTTTCCCCACCTGAAGCCCAATTAGTCCTCATTAAAACGCTTCCTGTGGAACACCAGCCCAGCTCAGCCGAGCTGCTCAGCTATTCCGGCTGTGCGAGAGGCAAAAAGCCCACAGGCTATTTTTAGTCGCGTGTCACTTTCGGCTCAAACTTGACGGCGTTCTGAGCAGTGAGGTGGTGAGTCACATCAGCAGGTATTTTCAGGAGTTGGAAAAATGACTTCAAGTTTGAGGAGGACAAAGTTCTCTGGCATTTCAGCCAAGATGGCAGCGATTTAGAATTTCAGCGGAGAGAAAGTTGATGCCAGCGAGGCGTCTTCGGTGACCATGAACAAGCCGACGTGTCGTCGGCTGGTCTGCCTGCTTGTGTTGGAGACCTCCGAGGGTCTTTAACTGAAGCGGCTCACACGGCACCTTTGCTCCCTGCTGGTGGCGGCTCTCGCTCTTTCAAGGTTCTGGTCCTTCCTGGCTGCCTACGCTCAGGCCTGGAGCACAGAGGGGACCTGGTTAAACCGTCCACCGCCCCCTCCACTCACCGTCAGCTTTTTCTCTCAGTCTTGCTCAAAGGATGCGTTTGCTCTGACTCCCACAAGGAGCGTCCGGTAACACCCGTAAGGCAGGTCTTCAGCAGACTTTCACAACCCATGTGAACCACTAGCACTTGCTTTTCTACGTCATGAAATGGTGTGCCAAGTGACACAAAGGGAAGATAAAGACATGCACTTTGGTCTAAGGCAGGGGTCCTTAACCTTTTTGATCTCGGGGCCCACCTTTCCCCGAACAAATGGACTGGGGCCCATAAAAGTAATTGAACTGATTCATGACTCTTCATTTAATTTGAGATCAACAACCATATTTAATCTACTTATATGTAAACAAACTAACACCTTGTGAAATGACGTGAAATATCTTACGGTCCAGAGGTGTAACACAAAATTCTAGCGGCCCTCTGGCAGGCGCTCACGGCCCAACCATCCCTGTGTTTAAGAATCAGTGGGCCAAGGTGATCAGTCATTGCCAATCCATCAACAACCAAGCTGAAGAAAGGGCATCCAAAACACAAACCTCTAACCAGAACTGAAGCTTGCTGGCGTTTGAGTCACTTGCACAAAGGGAAGCAGCGGTTAGGAGTGACACAACTGGTTCCAGTTTGCTGCCTAAACTTGGATTTAAAAAATCTGAGACTAGACACATGAAGATGAAAAAAACCTCAATCAGAAGTACAAGGAAGTGGAGAGGAGGCTGCGACACCTCACCTAGTTTTCATGGAAAACCACCGGAACTAGATGAAAAAAAACAGCTAGTGGCAGAACTAAAATAAACCGCGCCTGGCACCCGGATACCTGAAGCAGTGGAACAGGTGAAGACGGAAGCAGATGGGAGCAAGTTTTCTTCCTCACATGAAAAGATGTTTTTTTCCCTACAAAACCATGAATGTTTTTGTCCTCGCTTCTCTGGCGCCTCCATTCTTGATTGGCTGCATTGCTTTCCACGTCAAAGTCGGCTCTGATCGTAAATAACAAACAGGTTTGCTGACCGTTTTCTCAGCTGACAATCAGACCTCAGACCACAGGATTCTTTCAAAGAACAATCTCTTTCAACAGTCTCCTCCCAGCGTATTTGCTCCGTTTATTCCACATCAATAGGAGTGTCATTCAGTACACTTTTCTTTTGCCACGCTCTGCAGAGAAGCTCCTCTTTAATCCTGTATCTGCCAAATTTGACAACAATGGATCGCGGCTTTGCCACTTAGTTTTCGGGTCTACGACAGCGCAGAATGCATGTTCTATGCTCAGGTCTCAGTCTCAGCATGTTGTTTAAAAACACCACCATTTCTGTGCCTTGTATCACTTCTGGAATCCCGTAAATTCTCCTGTTTCCCCATCAAGGTCGTCCTCCATGTTCCATCAGTTTGGCCTCCAGATTAGCCTGGTTCTGTGTTAGCTTTTGGCTTAGCTTCGATGCTGCCTCTGTTTCGTCAAATCGACTCTGCGCTTCATCCAGGCGACGATTTCCTCTCCTCAGCTCTCTTTCGTTGTCCGACAATTAGACCTAGCTGTCTCTTCAAAATCCATGGACTTCATGAAGTATGTTCATCAAGCTAGCCTCAGGTGTTTGGTCGCCATAGTGACACAACCCCGGTGAGCTCATTGTCGGTGTTTGTCTTCATGGTTGTCTCTCTGTGTGTGGAACCTGCTCCTCTCACCATCCTTCAGATTATGATTCTAGTGTTAGCCACACGACAGCTAACAGCTAACCCCCCAATGAACTTACATCATTGACTTACATCAGTGATCCACTAAGACAGACCTGAGCAAATTGCAGCCCGATGCCTGTCTTTTCATGGCCTGTTTGACGTCAGACTAAAACTATAACTAATATAATTTTTCTGCCGTTTTTTGTTCTTGCTTTTTCAGTCCCCACAAGTAACATCCAATTTACAACCTGCTCAACTTACGTCCACCCGTACTTGCGACCACAGCTAGCAGATGCTTTTTTTTTTTAATTCAATGTCTGGCACCGTGGCGCGTAGCAGCCCTGCATCACGTACGACAGTTACGGCAGCACAGTATCCCAGCATCTCACTCTCACACAGTGATCTACCACTAGAGTAGCACCTATAACCCTCATGTCGGCCATTTTGAATGCCATTCAACTTACGTCCAATCCGACTTACGACCGGTTGGTCAAGACTGAAGAAGGTCGGTTAAGACTAAAATTTTCTTCTTTCCATTGGCCATATTTGTGTTTTTCTTGTTCCTCAAAATGCATTGAAGGAATACTGAAAATATATTTTGAAATGAATTACCTTTAATTTCATCTCCTTCGGTTCATTTTGTCTTTGTTACTTCAGTATATATTTTGGATATTTTTTCCATCATGTTTTGTAGTTATCACTGTCTTTCTTTTGATGGTGGCCCCTCACAACTGTTAGAGTTTCTAATGTGGCCCTTTAGGAAATGTGACTGCCCACCTCTGCACTAAGACATTACAAACACATCTGTATGATGAAAGTCTGATCTGATTCACGCTTGACTCAAATTTCAATGGATTTGCCAGAGCGTTGGTTATATTTTCGGACTGGATCGGCAGGTTTACTGCGAGAAGCAGTCGAAGAAGTCACAACTGTGTCACAGGAGCTACTTTGGATAAACAATGGAAATGGCAGACAAAGACGGTCGGTCTAGAAAAAGATTTTCCTGCCTGTAGTTTCCAAGAAGATCAGTGGTTGCGGTGGCTGGTTCAGAGATGCCAGCGCATGTTGTCATAAGTAGGACAAGAAAACAAGAGAATTGGAAGCAGATGGTGAGAACATGGAAGTAGAACGTCAACAGCAGCACCAGAGCAGTGGGAATGGAATAAGAATAGAAGAAGAATAACTACTAGTGTTTTGTTGAAGGTTTCAACAACGGACTTGGTGGTGCGGAGAACCACACTTTGGTCTGGAAATCCCCGTCAAAACACATCGCCGTGAGAGGGCCTTGCTAGCATCAAGCTACATAAGACACTGGCGACTCATCTTAAGTGGAGGACTCACTTCCTGTCACATGAAGACCAAGCCACTTGAAAGCAGTTTGCCAATGGAGCAGGTCCATGACTTGTTCCCGCTGCTGTCACATCTGGTCCTCCGGCTCTGCAGGTCTCTTCTGGCCAGGACCAGTCTCATTTCTGCAGCATTATATAAGGCGACAGGTTAGTAATTGTCCTTCAATCTCTAATTGAGAAAGGCCATTGTTTCCTGGAAAGGCCATTAGAGACCGAGGAAACAAAGGAGGTTGGCGTTGTGTCACTCCACACAGAGCCAGCAGGCGGAAATAAGAGCTGTCTTTTGGGGATAAATCACAGCAGGAAAGACAAACTCAGAGCTGGTATTAGTCTCCAACACTGATCCCAAGTTCCAGCTCCGTCACTCGGGGTCAGTGTTTCCATCCATCAGCCTGGATTTTTCTAGATAAAGTTGATGAAGTGCTAATAACAACTGTATTACAGTATACACCTCATGGTCTCTTTGCAGCAGTCAGCGACGATCACGGCCGTCACTGTTTATATTGTATGTTGTCATGGTAACAAGGCGTCAGAGGTCAGGTTCTAGTCGCGTTCGAGTCATATACAAGTCCTCGAGGAAATACCTTCCGGGATATTCTCCCACGACTGGAAGATTTGAGCTTCTTCACCAGGTAAGTTGAGGCAGGTTGGATTCACTTTTTAAACCTTCAAAAATGGTGCCGTTAAACCAGTTTTATGTAAACTGTCTGTCATGTGAGACAGTGTGTGATCTGTCAACAAGATGCTTCGTAAGTGGGTCAATAGTGTTCATGTATTTGGACGCGTACTTTGGCGGAAAGGCCCCTATGTTCCGCTGAGGTCCACAAAAACATGTTCACAAAACAACCCAGGAGACAGTTACACAAGTAAACTAGAAATGATTACTTATTTTATTACTTTTTTAAAGGTCGGTTCTTTTTTCTCAGCAGGGTGCTGCAAGTTTGGACATCTGGAAGAGACTCGTCCTACACATCCGGACAGGCCATATCGTACCGCATCGCATCGCATCGCATCGTAAGGGATCAGTTCGGTTCGGTTTGGAACGGAACGGAACGGAGCGGATCAGATCGGATCGGATCGGCTCAGAAATGAATGAAATGTGTGACCAATGATCATGATGGAAGAGACTGCGATACATTTCAGGTTCCCAAGGACTACAAACACTGATACATTGAGTTTGACACATCAAATTGAAAAAATAAAAATACAATAAAGATTTAAAAAATGCTGCCGGAAATATTTACTGTCATGGACTTTCACCATTTTCCGATGAATTGTTAGGAATATGTGCTTCTTCCTGTCGTTGGTGTTCCAAGATGCTGCAAGCCTGAAGCCCCAAAAAAGCACTCATAATCCATCAAATCGCTTCCCGACTCTGGAGCTCTGACTCTGGTCCTCGCATCTATCTCCCCGGCTGATTATTGATTAACCCCCGAGGGGCCCGTCTCGCTGACAATGAAACATGATTTGAGAGTTTCTCTCGACCACAGAAGCGCTCGGCGCTGCCAGTCCTCTCTTTTGTTCTTGTGCCATTCAACATCATTATCTCGGCGGCTCTCTGCTGTAATTACCTGCTGGTGAATAGCTTCCCACAGCTGGCGGTTTCATGCGGCGTGAGCCTCCTGTTTGTCTCAGACCAGTTCCGATCGCCTCGATATATATATTGCCGTTAGCGTCTTTCATGCTTTGCACCTCGCTCAATGGAAGGAAATGGACATGTGAAGTGAGACCAAACGCTCCAGTCGCATCGACTCCCGCGGTTTATCACCGACTTTCTCGCTGCTTCACACTTCTGTCACTCAGATTAAATTGTGAATTTATTGAGTTAACTTACTTTTTAAAGCCCCGAAGTCCCAAACGTACAGGACATTTTCGCGCCAGCTGCCATCTGACTCCACTGCCAGCCCTGTGGGGATTGAAAGATTGAGCTGGGAAAAGATTACGCAATTTATCTGTTTCGGGTGACTGATCCTTAATCGAATTTGGGGCGATGTTTATTCCAAACTCTGATTCCTTTGAAATCCCTCTGTAAACTCAAGATAATTGTTATCGCAGGAAGCAAAATCAACCAAAGCTGTGTTTCACGGGTGGAACGTTTTCTTTAATCCGTTTCCTTTTCAAAGCAACTTTTTAAATCACGTATTAATCCCCGTCCTGCTCCTGACTTCGATGAATATTTCGGTGATGCGAATGGTGACCGGATAAACCGAGTCATCCATTCGTGAATCTGTCAACGGCTTCTGAGGTTCAGGGTTAAGTCCTAGTCTCAGTGGAGGATGATGTTTTCAGATGACGTAGTGATCTGGAGGGTGAATTAGGAGGTGAAGATACTAGGGTGGTGACTTGAGAGGACGTCACCAGAAATGAGTATTTCTGAGGGCCAATCTTGGAAACAAAGTCAGGGATGGTTTGGACACGTGGAGAGGCCAAGACCAAGAATGTTGAAGGGAAAGAAGGAGAAGAGAGGTCCATGAAGGAGGGGGTGAGCAGAAACAGCAAAACAACACATTCTCACTCCCAAGGCGTCACATACTGGTCAAGTGGAGTTTTGGGTCCAGTGTTGATGAAGAAGTCGCAGAGCTGCTTCTACAGACCTGTGCAGAGTGGATCATCATGTTACATGAGAGGACAACCGCGAAAAGATGGGAAATTTTATCACCAAAACCTGACAGATCAGAAAAGTATCCCAGATGAGTACATCAATGAGTATTCTACTCTATGTCACTGAAAGTTTACTGAGGTCCACGGTTAGAATAGCGGTTCTGCCGCATCGCATCGCATCGCATCGCATACGTCGTTATTTGAACAACACTCCTCAGTATGTTTTTCTTGTGCATGGGTGACGGTCACAAGTGTCACTGCGGTATGAACACAAATTTTTACAAAATGGAGTGCTGCCGTAAAGTGGTATAGGTTTCGTGGTATCTGTGACCATTCTATAAGTACGAGTAGTCAAGCCTGGTATTGGCATCGGGTGTCGTGTCCTGTCGTGTCGTAACCAACCACACAAAATTCGGTCAGGTTTAGCGCGGAAAACCTTTCAAACAAGCGTTAACTAACTCATCCATGTAGACATAGTTACAAAAAACCTCCATTGCCAAGATGAGCCTGGAGGGTGACGAATAAGAACTCTGATATATACAGCAGTACTCTAAAGGATCATAAAGTTGACCGACAGAGCGGAACCTGAAGGGGCGCCACCTCATGGAGCAAACCTTACCTTTTTTTGCGTTTTTACGGTGCCACAGTTGGAGACACTCTTTCTTCAATTGAAGGCCTAATGTCATATGCAACGCAACAGACCTTCTCTGCGCTCCAAGTCCTGAGTATTTATTTTCAACAAGGATGTTCAGCTGAAAGAATCACTGACCAGTTCCACCAAAGCTCCGCCTCTCCACCGACATACCTCTGTCGTACCGGTCCATCGCTAAAACATGAGCGCACTTGTGTCCAGTCAGTCAGCAGGCGGCGGCTCATTAGCCTGTGCGCCTGGTTAGCCTGCTGATGGCCCTGCTGTTTGCTGTAGCTTATCGCGAAAACACCACTTAGGTCCATTTGTCTGTAAACTCAATTTCACGCTCTCCTGAACTGACACTTAATGTCCTCCGGGGGGCGGATGAGGGAGGGGGCGTGTGATGCATTAAAACAGAGGCGCTCAGACCTTCGTTTTACCTCTGCTGAGACGCAGTACAAAAACATTTAAGGAGTATTGAAACAGTGTGGAAGCACGAGTCCTGCTTGAGAACATAAATACCGCAGCGCTTGTTTATCACCCCTGCGTCCGTCTTCTTCAGCAGGGAGTTCGATCGCCTTTAATACTGATGTTTACTTTCTGATCTTTCAGTTTTTTGTTGGTGTATGATGCAGTACTTCATCAGGAAGTTATTCGATACACGTCCAGAAGCATTATCAATCACCTCAGCACCAGAGGTGTCAAACTGAGGCGGTAAAATGATCATTCAAGGAAGACATATCCCATAATGCTTTGCTCCGTGATGATCTTGGTATAACAGCAAATGTTTACATCATATTTTAAATGGTTTGTTTTTAGATATTTCACCTGAGAACGAGAGTGAAAGGGCAGTTTGATGAACACATCTTCATCCAGTCAAGTTAAACAGACCAGTTGAAACGTTTTGACAGTTCTGATAGTTCTGTACGTTCCACAGACGACTGTCGAGTTTTGCACTATTTAAGTACTTCTTTGCATATGAAGGGGATTTCACACATATATTAAACCAAATAATATATTCCAACATATTCAAAATATGCACCTGGGAGAAAACATCTCATACCCCACCTTTAACCTGAACGTCGGGTCCGTCCACAGTGTGTTAAAGAAGCTTCAATTTAACTTTCATTTGGTGACCTTTAGGTGACCTCCAGCAAACAGCCGACCAATGGCAGCCTGTGATGTTGGGTGTGTTATAAGGCCTTGTTTTTCTCCTTGTGAAACAGCACCCCTGGTCAAATCTTTCCAACCTTATGAGCAATCGATGACGCTAACTCTTCACACCATCTGGCCTCTTCCTGCCGTCTGACTATCTCGCCCTCGGTCAATGCTGCGACCCGGGGGGGGGGCAGGATTTTCTGGCAGGAAGGAAGTGGGGGGCCCATCGGAAAAATGACCCCCCTCCCGTGTTCGACAGCACATGATTCACTGGGAGATTACGCTTGTTGCACTGATTCAGAATCTCATTCATAAGCTATGAAGACGCTCTGCATCAGTCTGAAGGTTTAGCCTCGAATTATCATCATGTGACGTCAGACAACCAAGTCACTCAGCGATGGGGAACCTATCAGCCAAGAATCAGATCCATGCATCCACCATCCAACCACCCACCATCCATTCATTCATTCATTCATCCATCTGTCTGTTATCCATTCGCTCATTCATCCATCCATCCATCCATCCATCCATCCATCCATCCATCCATCCATCCATCCATCCATCCACCCACCCATCCACCCATCCATCCATTCACCCATTCATCCATCCATCCATCATCCACCCACCCATCCATCCACCCATCCACCCACCCATCCATCCACCCATCCACCCATCCATCCACCCATCCACCCATCCACCCACCCATCCATCCACCCATCCATCCATCCATCCATCCATCCATCCATCATCCACCCACCCATCCATCCACCCATCGATCCATCCACCCACCCACCCATCCATCCACCCATCCATTCACCCATTCATCCATCATCCACCCACCCATCCATCCACCCATCCATCCATCCATCCATCCACCCAGCCATCCATCCACCCATCAATCCACCCCTCCATTCACCCATTCATCCATCCATCCATCATCCACCCACCCATCCATCCACCCATCCATCCATCCATCCATCCACCCACCCACCCATCCATCCACACATCCATCCACCCATCCATTCACCCATTCATCCATCCATCCACCCATCCATCCATCCATCCATCCATCCATCCACCCATCCATCCACCCATCCATCATCCACCCATCATCCACCCATCCACACATCCATCCACCCACCCATCATCCATCCATCCACCCATCCATCCACCCACCATCAACCCATCCACCCATCCATCCATCAATCCATCCATCCATCCATCCACCCATCCATCCATCCACCCACCATCAATCCATCCTCCCATCCATCCATCAATCCATCCATCCATCCATCCATCCATCCATCCATCCACTGACCCATCCATCCATCCACCCATCCATCCATCCATCCATCCACCATCAATCCATCCTTCCATCCATCCATCAATCCATCCATCCATCCATCCATCCATCCATCCATCCACTGACCCATCCATCCATCCACCCATCCATCCATCCATCCATCCATCCATCCACCCACCCACCCATCCACCCATCCATCCTCCTCGTCTCCCATGAGTCCCAAACATCTGTGTGAGTCCGTGGGACTAGCGTTGTCCTGTGGTGCCAGGACGCTCTTATTCTGAAAAACCCAAACTGTAAGTACTACAGTACTCGTATGAACATCAATAACAAGTGTGCTTATTTCAAGCTTACGAGGGTTAACATTATCACGAGGATCTAATGTCTCAGTGCAGCAATAACAATAACCGTATTTAAGGTTGAATTCATGTCTTTTTAACTGAATAGACCATCATGATGATGAGGCAAACAGTATAATAGCAGGTTGTCATCTCTGGGGTGAAGCTTGGCTGCTGCATGTCTCCCTCATAAACGCAGCATTCCGGAGCCAAACATGAGTTTTCCCAGGCCACTGCTGTGAACGTCTCCACACTGAAGTTCACCCCAGCGGCTCCTGCGACTCCCTGAAGCGCGGCCGACTCGTGCCCACATAAGAGCCTCTTGACAGAACCGCCGTTGTTCCTTAATGGCATCACATGAGACGGCAACTCCTCGCTGTCAGTCAAGCACCATTCAGCGGTGTGGTTAAGAACACTAGCTGAAGCGGATGATGGATGCCGGTGGCGACGCAGCGCGTCCGGGGTGAGTCGCCGCCACCTAGCTGCGGCCGTTCCGAAGGCGTCGCTGCCTTATCTGGGCTCCCAGCTGCTGCTCAGGTCAGAGCTGAACGTTTCAGGCCCGTGTGAGCAAACACTTCCTGGTTCCACTCAGCGCCGGCTGCATCCAGGTTGGCTGTCAATGATTCATGAGCAGGACCACAGTGGAGCGGCAGGAGGAAGAGTTCTGGGCCCAAACGCTAATAACTCCAGGCAGCAGAAGCGCCGGGTCGCTGCTGCGGATTTGGAACATAATTAATGTCAAATCCCTAATCATCCGGCAGTGTTGTGCTGTGGTCAGCGTTTTCCCACCGATTGGACACAAACTTGCTGAGCACAAGTCTTGGAAACATTTCAACGGACTGCATCATCTCGGTCCCCGGGAAGCGAAGAATAGCGCTGTGAAGAGAATAAATACTGAACCAACCTGACAATGACATGTGACTGAGACGCGCTGCGGTTGCTGTGGTGTCACACTGGCACATCTCACGTGCACACCAGGCCTCCATCTGAAGATACGGGTTTTTCCACTGCAGATAGTTGAGAATGTCATCTGCGACACACATTCAGAGCAATACTTGTATATTGGTGTTTCTAACTTCCAATTTATATTTACAAAGTTCTATTTTACTCTGGATTGGAGGTTTGGCATATTAAGAGATAAAAAAAACGTCGACTGAAAATGTGTCATAGGTGAATTAACCAAAGACAGACCATTTAATTTTGATGTAAACATTCGCCATCATACCAAGAGCAGCAGTGAGCAAAGCTTCCTTGAATGAGTCACAGGATGAGGATCATTTTACCGCTTCAGTTTGACACCTCTGGTGCTGAGGTGATTGATATCAAATAACTTCCTGATGAAGTACTGCATCATACACCGAAAATAGAAATGGCCAAAACTGTCATTTTGACTGTGGAGCTGGTACTGTGTCGTGTGAGGTAGAGATTAGAGTTGTGGTCAACAGAAGAGCGTGCAGACATCACGTGCAAGACTTTGAGGGCCCCAGACTGAGTCAAGACCAAGACGGTAGTGAACACAGAATACAGCATATTGGTCACACACATTTACTTCTTACTACTAAAGAAATGGTAGTCAATAAAAAAAAAAAAAATACTCCAAATTCAGCTTGGTCTGGGTCTGGGTCTTGATCTTGGCACCCGTCATTGGCCGCATCAGTCTCAAAAGAAAGACGGCGATGACGAGGAAATATGATGTAAAAAAATCCCAAATATATCCTTAATATATTATATATGGACCTAAAAAATTGAACGGAAGTAAGGATATTAAGAAGCGTAAATATGCCATGAAACCTACAAAAATATTTCTTTTTACATGCATTTTATTTGTATTTAAATCATAAATAAACTATATATTTTTTATATTTTCTTTGAATGTATTTTGAGGAAACAAAAATACTTGCAAAAATGTCAAATGTAAAGGAAAAAAAAATATTGAAAAAAGTTTTAGTCCTAAAACAAAAAAAACAACATATTTACTATTAAACAACTGCAGTAATGGCTAATAAAATACAAATATACTACATACAAGTTGTATAGTTTTGGGCAACGAATCTTGTCATGTGATCTCTGCTACAGATACTAGTCGTAGTTCTTGTTTCTTATGACGATACCATATTTAGATTGTCACCTACTTCCATTTTTGTTTGCAGTGCTAGTTAGCATTGTTAGCGCCGGTCTGTTGTCAACAATCGATAACATCCTATTTGAGTTTGTCTCAGGTTGTGGAAAGGTTTGTCAGGAGTGAAAGAGAAAAGCTTCCTCCATGCAACTGGAGATTAAAACCCATGCACTCGTACTTAACACTATCAGCTAGCTAAACACCTCTCAAGCTCATAAAAAATTGAAAAACTTCAATGGGATTTGACTCATATCCCCTGCTAGAGTCTATAATGTACCAGTGTGAGCCGGGGATTCATGGACACTATACCTGACTGTGTTTACTGCTACATGTCTGATGGGCTTCCTCCATCACCGCCTACTCACTGCTTGGCATATTGTTGGTATTTGGTGGCACCCTGGCACCGCGTGGCCTTTACATTTGCACAATAATCTCTCTGAACGCCCGTGGAGTCGCTGAAATGTCAGCTGTCTCTGTGTGATCCGGGAGGAGGCAGATGTCGGACTGTCGTCATCGGTGGAAGGAATCATTTACAACTTGGTAACAGGCGCATCCAGACCTCGGAACCTGCGGATGTCTGTCGTGTGTGTGTGTGGAAGGGATTTTCAACTTGGCATCACCTTTTTTAAGCTGTCACTAAACTGGCTCTCGTGTCTGTGAGTTTAGATGAGGCAAGTCAAGGAGCTCTCTGGTGCCCATCTCTATTTCCTGTTTCCTGTTGTGATATGAGATGGTGCGATATCACTCCCACACAGTCACGTGGTCGCCGTGACACGTCAGCAGATAAGCGTTTCATCAAGACTAGAAAAGCGCACACCAAGTACTTTTAGTATTTGATACACCATCGCTTGCAAGGAGCTCTTTTGGGGCCCCAGGTGGCGCTAATGCTCTGCAACTCATTTCCACAAAGGAGGATAGGGCTGAAGCTAAGGAGTCAAGAATCCCACTGAAATTCCCAGGAACACTCCAGAGGCATCGCACTCTCGACAGGCGTCAAGTGGACTTACGTGTCCCAGGGTGACTCGGACATCTGCCTCCAACTAGTCAAATGCTTCTGGCGCCGCAGCCACTTGGTCGGCACCGCAACTCAATATCATGGTCACATAAGGAACCTGTGGATCACGTGCCAGTCTCTTAGCTCTGCGTGACAAAAGTGCTGTTTTATTTGGGATGACGCTGGAGGCAGGTGAAGAAGAGAGTGCTGGAGGGGTGGACGTCACAGAACCTTTCCCTTCCCTTCACACCTGTCGCTCCAAGCTCCAATTGTTCAAAGCATCACAAGTCCCACTCCTCTCCGGATGCAGACGTGAGCCCGGGGTCTAACCCGTGCCTTCCTTGCAGGAGCAGCCGTCGCTGACGTTTATGGCCCAAGACCGGCCAACCTCCAGTCACTCGGTTCTGGCAGAGAATAGCATCATTCATGCAGTTTCTGTAGCATCTGACAGGAAGTGACATGTACAAAAACCCTCACATTCGGCACCGTCATTTCCCACTGAAAGAGTCAAGAGTGGCCACGTTTACACGACGTCTCAGAGAACCAAATTGTTGCGTTAACCCGGCGTAGTTTGGACTCCATGGAACAATGCATGGAAACAACTTAGTCCGACCACTGGAGCGAATTTGGAATTTCTCTTAGTCTGACTGCACAATGTGGATCATGCGGGTATATATCGTGGGGAAACCCTGGTGGGTGGTGATGGGCTGATGAGGCTTCATGAAACACTGTCATTATTCTCAAAGCTCAGTAGGTGGCGCTCTCATCTTAGAAATGTTGAGAGGTTTCCTTAGAATAGCTGTTCAAAACCATTGATTTTCCGGCAGAAAGCACCATCTACTGGGCTCTGAAAAGGAGGACACAGTTTCATGAAGCCTCGTGAGCCCATCACTACTGGTGGGAACAGACAAACCTGCAGGTGAATGGAGCCAGATGGATCCAGCTACTGAAAATACCAGAGCGATGTTTTAGCGTAAACTAAATGACATCACCTTGTCAGAGCCGCTTGATTCACCAAGCCTCTTTAAAAAGCCACTTCCTCTTCTGACGTTTTTGGAGCATCAAAATAACTTGACTCGTGCCAAAACGCTAAGCTTCGCCTCAAGGATGAATTTCAAAGGAAGGTTTTGAATTCTCCCTCAGCCGCTCTTCACTCCGGCGGATTTGCATTCCTGACATGCCTCCACTGGAGAGGTGATGCGGACAGTTGGTTCGTGCTGGGGAATCCGAGGTTGTGCTGAAGGGATGTTGTGACCCAGTTATCTAATCGAGCTGTAACCTGTAAACAAGCCCATCTGTCAGAAGCAGATGTCGAAGACGCTGGGCGCCAGCGTCCGCCGTGACTCTCCGCTCACCTCACCGTCCATCCCCAGTCCGACTGGCTGTGGGGAGTTCTTGTTACATCATATCTGAGGGGGCTTCCAACAACTCCCCCAGACGCTCCCTTTGTGCTACAAATAGAGGGCTGTCAGACAGCCAGGGTGCGGATGAGCGCTGCGGCGGCGCTCGCAGGAAGCCACCTAGGAAAACGGGTGATTGAGGATAGCGTGTTCTGGATCTGATGCGCTGTGATCCAGGGGGCTCTTTATCTCAGCAGCACAGCTGCGTGGAGGCAGTTTGAGGTGGATTTGTATCCTCGTTCTGCTGCAGTCGTTTCTCTGTTATGTACGTTAGTTATAGTTAGCACAGTTGGGGTGCGACACATTTGGGGTCGCTGTGTCAGCGGTTTTTCAATCAACACGTTTGAGGCGATATATTGAAATGTTTGAAGTCTGGCGACATGTCGTGACACGTGACCCAATCACAGGCCAGATTTTACATGACTCGTGCAGAGAGGGAAAATTCAACAACTACGCAAAGGACTGGAAGACAAGCTGACCTGGAGTTTTCCAAACATTTCATGTTAAATTGAGCCTTCAACAATTCAAACTGAGGCTCAGATCAGACTTGCGTTTCCCATTCCACCAGTTAAAGACTGTTTGATGGGCTGATGAGGCTTCATGAAACACTGTCCTTCCTTTCAGACCCCACTAGATGGCGCTATCAGCGCTGCAAACTTTTCCAGTGTTGGGCTCACGAGGCTTCATGAAACACTGTCCTCATGTTCAGAGCCCCCCAGATGGCGCTCTCTGCCCTAAAATCATTGGTTTTAAATAGTGATGAGCTGATGAGGCTTCATGAAACAGTGCCATTGTTTTCAGAGCTCAATAGGTGGCGCTCTCAGCTTAGAAATGTTGAGAGGTTTAATTGGAATAGCTGTTCAAAACCAATGACTTTAGGACAAAGAGTGCCACCTAGTGGGCTCACATACATATTGATACTGTTTCACGAAGCCTCATCCACCCATCATTACTGTTTTCTTGCGAGTAGTGACCTTAAATATTCAAATTAACCTCGCGTTTTCCAAACATTTCATGTTAAAATGAGCCTTCAACAATTCAAACTGAGACTGAGATCAGACTTGCGTTTCCCATTAAGATCCACTAGTTAAAGACTGTTTGATGGGCTGTTGAGGCTTCATGAAACAGTGCCATTGTTTTCAGAGCTCAATAGGTGGCGCTCTCAGCTTAGAAATGTTGAGAGGTTTAATTGGAATAGCTGTTCAAAACCAATGACTTTAGGACAAAGAGTGCCACCTAGTGGGCTCACATACATATTGATACTGTTTCACGAAGCCTCATCCACCCATCATTACTGTTTTCTTGCAAGTAGTGACCTTAAATATTCAAATTAACCTCGCGTTTTCCAAACATTTCATGTTAAAATGAGCCTTCAACAATTCAAACTGAGACTGAGATCAGACTTGCGTTTCCCATTAAGATCCACTAGTTAAAGACTGTTTGATGGGCTGTTGAGGCTTCATGAAACACTGTCATTATTTTCAGAGCTCAATAGGTGGCGCTCTCAGCTTAGAAATGTTTCATGTTTCATTGGAATAACTGTTCAAAACCAATGATGTCAGGACAAAGAGTGCCACCTAGTGGGCTCTGAAAAACAACTACTCCAATGAAACCTCACATTCTAAGCCAAGAGCGCCACCTACTGAGCTCTGAACATATTGACAGTTGCATGAAGCCTCAACAGCGCATCACTATTTATAACCAATGATTTTAGGGAAGAAGCCAAAAGATGCGTCAACTTTTCCATCATTCATCGGATTGTCTTCAGCCTCCATCGACTTTTGCAATGTTGGAACTTTCCAGTTTTAACATTAAGAATCTCTACTCACACGAAAACACTGTATACGCTGCTGTTACCTCTGTTATTCCAGGATAAAAATGGAACAAAAAGACTCCGCCAGATAGAGACTGGAATCAGGTGTAGCCGCACCAGTCAATTGATTTGAGAATTTACTGACAGTGGCAACATTTGCATCCCCTCCTCAACCCTGGTTACAAAGGAGTGTAGTACTTCATATTTATGGTGATTATTAGTTGACGTGTGAGGACACAATACCTGATGATATCACCTGATTTAGTCAGATACTGGGGGGAATACAAGCAGAATCAGCTCTATGGTCGATGTCAGTGAGGATCCCACCCAACTAGGAAGGTGATCTAGTACCTCATACAACAGTGAACCGAAATAAAACCAAATAATAGAAGTAACCAGTAAATAAATCAACCACAAATAACACAAGGTATTTACAAATGTATCAGTCTGATGGTGGCCGAGGGGAAGAGGAAGCTGTTCTTGTGACGCGAGGTCCCTGCCCTCTTTACATGAAGAAATGTGTCAATATAAATAGTGTTGAGAACAATCTGCGTATTAAATGTGGGAGATACAAACTAGAACAGCACCAGCAACAACGCCAGCAGCCGCTGAGTCACGCAGGAGTCAGAGCAAGAGCCTAAATAGGAAGGGGACCTGAAAATAAAAGCCGGAGGAGGCCAGAAGGTGTTGATGTGATTTTGAGAAGGTGAGTTTTCTAACCCACTAAACACGACGTGGCGTGACACATTTGGCCCCGGAGCCTTCACCTGTGCTTCGGCTGCCGAATGCTGGAAGCTTCTGCTATAAAGAAGCAACAGGTGAAGTTTTTCTTTTTTAGTTTCTGACGCACAATGAGAAGAGGAATGAGATTTCTGTCCCACCATTTGTCAGCAGCGACTGGTGAAGGAACCTCGCTGCACCAAAATCCCTCATTAGAATTCCGATGGCCGAGGCAGATCAGATTGAGGTGGCGGAGGGTGCACAGCCTCCTCCGCCCCAGTTGAAATGGGCTCATTAGGAAGACGATTTTGCATCTCTAACAACTGCAGTCAAGAAGAGCAGAAGAACAGGCTTGTGCAGGAAAAACAAACACTGTGGTGTTTGTTCTCCGTGCGCTGGTTACGAGCCACAACGCTTGAAATGGCCCAATAAATGTGCCACTTCCAGCTGAAGGCAGAGCCTCCAGACGTAATGACAGATTCTCTGCGGCTCCCTGTGAAATGCTAAACTGGTGCTTAGTGGTCTGCAGCTCCTCCAGGCATCCAGGGAAACGTCAGCCTTTTTCAGGGGCGCTGCATTCGTTCCTAGCTGCTGAAACAACCAGCTGTGTGGCGCTGCTCACCACAAGCTTGATGCAGTTGGAAGGTTAGAGAGGCTGTGAACTGGCTTCACCGGCTGCTTTCAACCGAGTCTCTCCCAGGTGTCCGAGCGCAGGACCACAGGTGAGAGTGGAGGACCTTCCACCTGCCACCACAGCAGATCCTTGAGTCATCGTGAGCAACTCCACCGGACAAAACCCACAGATGAAAGTAAAGTTAATTTCAGAAAATATTTTTGACAGGACGTTAAAAATTGCATTGATAAAGCAAAGATATAATCTAAATAAACTCTGGCCCTCATAAGATCAGACAGAAACTCTATAACAGGTCATGCAGACATGTTTATTCCCTAAGATTAAACCACCCCTGATATTAATATACGTTCTATTTTGTTCCTTTCAATGCGTATTTAATCACTATTTTTATAGCATTTTTTTCTTACTGCTATCCTTACTTGTATAAATTGTTTAATTAAGTGATACACAGTAAGTTCTACTTTTCTTGAAATATTGAAATATTATTGAATATTTCTTCGACTTCAAAATACACGAAGATAAAAAACAAAAAGTGATGCTTACCTTTAGTATTAGACTGAAATATTCAGTACTATGGTGCTAATATATTGAGAATATTTTCAGTTAAATATGTATAATATGAAAAAGCCCACACCTTTATCGTTAAACTTTGTAATTACATGTAATAACTGCCTTCCTGCCCGACAGTGGTGTTTTGTCCTTGTTTCCTCCACTACTGTTGTAAGTTTTCCGACCATATTACGGCTTCTTTTTCCTCCGTGCGTCTGCCATTAATTGCCCTCCCTGAACTTGAAGTATTTTGCCTATAAAATGGTAGATTTGGGGCCTGATAGTTGCAGAGTGTGTGGTTTCAGCAGTGACGATTCGTGTAGTATTTTGTATAACTGAGTCGACTTTTATTCACGAAGAGAAAACAAGGCACATCAGCAGAGCCTTCTCTTTGTATAAGAACTTCCCATTCTCTCGTGTTCGCCCTCTTCAGAGACAGCGGCGAGACACGAAGCCTCGCACCCGCTACGTCTCCTGCAAGCATCAATAAACAAAGAAGAACTCGCCTGAAGAAATGTACATTGGATTTCCAGACTTGAAAGACGCTGCGGGGTCTTAAAAATCCATTGCCTTTTCGCAGGCAGTGCAGAAAATTGCGATGTATTGTATGAGTGTAAATGGAGCCGTCATGGTCGAGCAGAGGAGGGTTTTTTCATCCCTCCACTCACTGTGGAATTCTCTATCTGTGGACGCTCCAAACTGAGCAGCAGGCTGCAGTTGGATTTGAAAGGTTTTGTCCAAGCCTCGTAAGATAAAACAGGCAAAAAGAAGTGAATGAATTCTGTGTTGAATATTAATATATGAGGCTCTTGTCTGAGTACTGGGACAGCACAAGTTTATACTTCAGGCCACATGATATACTGCGATGAGTGTCCTCATTTTCAGAGCCCACTAGATGGCACTCTCTGACCTAAAGTCAGTGGGTTCGAGCGGCTGTTTCGCTGAAACTTCCCAACATTTCTCAGCTGAGAGCGCCACCTACAGAGCTCTGAAAATAATGACGCTGTTTCATGAAGCCTCATCAGCACATCACTAACTGCGATCGTTGTGAGGGGAAAGAAAAAACCTCTGAAAGAATGAAAAAACAGTCCTAAATCGAACATAAATTCCGTGTCTTGAACATTTTGAATGTTTTTAATAGATCTCAGACTTTAACATTAGTCACAGACGAGTCAGTATAACCCTTCTTTTGCACGCAACATATTCCATCTAAAACTAGGGCTGTCAATATATATTTTTAATCTTGATTAATCGCTCTAAAGATGAGTTAAGTCGCGATTAATTGTGAAATAATCACACTTTTAATATCTGTTCTAACTTTAACTAAACTGAAGTTACATTTCCAACCGATTTAAAAGTTGTGATTAACTCGCGATTAATCTCGAGTTAACTCATCTTTCGAGCGATTAATTGAGATTTAACTATTGCGATTAATCAGCGTTACTCGGCTTCACTTCATCGAGATTGTGAAAAATGTATTTTTTCATGAAGATCATGCATGTTTTGTACAAAATAAATGACGTGAATCACTACTAATTTCAAGAAATAAGTTTTGGAAAAACTTGCATCTACTCTTAGCTTAGCTTAGTTGTTGTAGCTGCGATGCTAACATCTAAATTCTTGATTCTATTTTGATATTAATGACTAGATTTCTCTCAGTCCAGGTGACGTCAAGACACATTCGTCAACACACCTGTCAACAAAGTGCAACTCTGCTGTGCAACAGGAAGTTTCCATCTGACGACAAACCACTGGAGACAGTGTTCAAAAGTCAACGGTTCCACGGGAGCGAACAGACAAAGGCGCCTCGCTCTGAAATAATGACAGCAATTTTCTGCCGGCATGAATGAAGGATGATTTTCAGATCTCAAATATCGCCGAGTCTTTGAAATGAAAAAAAAGAAAGCTTCTGCAGAGCTTTAATTTTCAGTGCAACGCTGACTTTTATGAGGAACACAGGAGGAAATGAGGTGAAAACACCTGGACTTTCTTCACATTTATTCAGTAGATTCTCTTAAATAGTTCCTGCATAATTTCCAATAAACAAGCGTGATTTATTGATCTTGTTCTCGCAGGAGTGCGGTGGCCATCTCACCACGTTTTGACTCAGAATTTAATTCCAATAATGAGGGCTGCTGGTGTGATATGCCAATGAACCCCACTCTGATCTAAAATAAGTCGGGCAGCTAAACAGCCTCCCGCGCGTCTCGTGTGTCGCTCGCTTACCTGGGAGCAGGTGGCTGGCCGTGAGAGCCGCGAGCGCTCAGGTCGGCCGGACCACGCACTGCAGGCGCGGCAGCTGGCTGGAGAGCGCTGGAGTGGGCGTCCTCCCACGGCTCGCAGACACTGGAGCACAGACGGTGGCTGCTTCACATGGAGGTGTGAGACTGCTGTGAGCTGGAGCAGCAGTGGCGAGCCAGATTCCATCTCAGGTGCCGCAGCATCAGACCAGAGCCACTTCAGTCTTCAGCAGCCTGGTTCTCAGGCGGCGCACTTTGATGACACAGCTCCTCCTTTGATCCTCAACGTGAACAGAAACACATGCGGTTGTTACGAGTGGCTGGTTTTCAGAGGTGTTTCGTCTGGTTATTGACCAGTGAAAACAGATTTTGTTGACATAGATGAGGCCAGCGTGAGGTCACCAGATGATTTTAATGGGCTTCGCAGGGTCTTGTTCACGAGTGATGACCACAGCAGGCTGTTATAGTGAAGAAAGGGCTGAGCCTGAATCACCTGTCTGGCCTTCAGTCAGGCACCTGGGAGGAGGCCCCGGGTCAGACCCCAGACATGCTGCAGAGATTCTTCCTTGGTTGTAGGTCCAGAAGAACTGGAGCAGGTTCGTGGGGCGAGGGAGGTTGACTCCAGAGGCTCCAAACTCCCGAGTTCAGAGGCGGTTTTATCGTCTTCATCTATCATCCTCATCATCCTCATCTTCATCTTCATCTTCATCTTCATCTTAATCTTCATCCTCATCCTCATCCTCATCTTCATCTTCATCTTCATCTTCATCAACCTCATCATCCTGCTCATCCTCATCATCCTCATTATCATCATACTCATCATCCTCATCCTCATCCTCATCCTCATCCTCATCCTCATCCTCATCCTCATCCTCATCCTCATCCTCATCCTAATCCTCATCCTCATACTCATCATCTTCATACTCATCTTCATCTTCATCAACCTCATCATCCTCATCCTCATCCTCATCCTCATCCTGGGACGAGGGAAGTCTGGGCCTCTTAGCTCTGGCTGCTGCGCCTGCGACCTGCCCTTTAACATTCTTCGGTTTGCAAAAGTCTGGCGTGTACCCAGCGAGTGCGGCCTTGACACAGGACGAACCTGAGTGTGTTGAACCAGGGATCACGACTCCAGCGGCTCCAAAGTCCCGGGTTCAGAGGCGGCTTTATCGTCTCCCCCCCTGACGATTCTGGCTGTGAACCAGGAGGCTGAACGGCAGCGGCGGCTGCCAGAATCCACTCTGGAAGCGAAAACCACACGCGAGCAGGACCCTCTTATTTAGGTGCAGCTGGACCCTTTCATTACACACACTTGAGATGATAATGACATCATGCGTGCGCAGCTGCTCCATTTGCTGGCACGTCTCATGCAGCCGCTTCTGTGGGGCCAAGCGGCAGTTTCAGACAAGGAAGGCTCTCCTGCGGCGCAGCGGGCGCACCAGTGGCAGGCGGCTCTGATGTTTGTCAGGGAGAGAAAAGGCCTGTCGCCTGTGACGCGGCGAAGGAGGCGCGGAGTCAGACCCTGCATGCTGGAGATGAGAAGTGACATGGAGCTTAAAGGCATTTAACTTGGAGCTCATGGAATCAACTTGTCACAGGACATGAAATATTGATGTCTCCCTCTCTCTTCATCATGAAGCACTCGGCCAGTCTGTGTGGACTGGTTCTGAATTTAAGGGCAATGACTCCGTCCACGACGACAGACCATGAGAGGAATCTCAGCCAAGTCACCTCCACTGTGAGACGCCTGGACTGGTTTCTGTTGCATCGTCCTAATCGTCCTCATCTTCATCTTCATCTTCATCAACCCCATTCTCACCCTCACCCTCATCATCATCCTCATCTTCATCTTCATCTTCATCTTCATCAACCCCATTCTCACCCTCACCCTCATCATCAACACCATTCTCACCCTCACCCTCATCATCATCATCATCTTCATCTTCATCTTCATCAACCTCATTCTCACCCTCATCATCATCCTCATCTTCATCTTCATCTTCATCAACCCCATTCTCACCCTCACCCTCATCATCATCCTCATCTTCATCTTCATCTTCATCAACCTCATTCTCACCCTCACCCTCATCATCATCATCATCTTCATCTTCATCTTCATCAACGCCATTCTCACCCTCACCCTCACCCTCATCATCATCCTCATCTTCATCTTCATCTTCATCAACCTCATTCTCACCCTCACCCTCATCATCATCATCATCTTCATCTTCATCTTCATCAACCTCATTCTCACCCTCACCCTCATCATCATCATCATCTTCATCTTCATCAACGCCATTCTCACCCTCACCCTCATCATCATCCTCATCTTCATCTTCATCTTCATCAACCTCATTCTCACCCTCATCTTCGTCCTCATCTTCATCTTCATCTTCATCTTCATCGTCATCAACGCCATTCTCACCCTCACCCTCATCATCATCCTCATCTTCATCTTCATCTTCATCAACCTCATTCTCACCCTCATTCTCATCTTCATCTTCATCTTCATCAACCTCATTCTCACCCTCATTCTCATCTTCATCTTCATCTTCATCAACCTCATTCTCACCCTCATCCTCATCTTCATCTTCATCTTCATCTTCATCTTCATCAACCCCATTCTCACCCTCATCTTCATCATCCTCATCCATCTCATCCTCATACTTCTCTTCCTCCCCCTCCTCTTCCTCCTCCTCATCTTCATCATCATCACCATCATTCATGAAGTTCACAAATAAAAACTGGTGGTTCTAAACTGCTGGATCAAAAAAAGTGGATCACAAACTTTCATTTAATGGGGCTATTTCCTGGGCAAATCAAAAACTGCTTTCATGTCATTAGACTATGTTTGCGTAGTGTTATCTGTACAGGTTTGTTACATTAGATAACCAAATACAGCAAGATTTTATTTCTGGATTTGAGTCACAGTTCCCAAACCTTCCAGCCTGTGACCCCTGAATGCACCACTGGTTGGGGACCCCCCCTGATCCTCAGGCAGGAAGAACGCAGCCCCAACACTGACATATTTCCAAGTTCATTTTCATGTTTTCATCAATAATATGTGGCTCATGCCAGTTTGTCCTCAAGCTTTTATTTATTTATTGTCCCGCACTGCACTTTGGGAACCTCTGCACTATATGGCCTTATTTAGTTTAATATTTGTGTCGCACATTCTTGCTTATAAGTCTTGTTATTTGATATTGATATTTGTGAATTGGGGGTAACAAGTCATCACATCACAGTCTGAGCATGAAATCAAATCAATTCCAGCATCAAACCAAAGTGAAAATAAAAACCAGAGGAGAAGCAGCTCACAGTCAGCAACACTGAAGCCTTTATTTCATCAGTAATGGTAACTGCAGCGAGGTCTGGGCTTCAGATGCGCTGAACCCGCGGTGACGCAAGACACAAGAAGCAACAGCGGATTTAAAAAGGATCCTTCTGCTTCTGCCTGTTCACAAGCTCTGGAAATGATCTTCACCAGCTATAAGACATGAAAACCAGAGGATCTTGTTCATGAGTGAAGGGTTCAAGAGAGTCAGATCAGGAGATGGAGCTTCAGTCATGAGGACATGCGGAAGGAATATTTTCAATATTTTCTCCCTCCCCTTTAATAATAATAATAATAATTTAGCTACACCAAAACTTTGCTGAGCTTTATTATCTATTCCAATATCAAATTGTCATTCTTGAAATAAGATCATACACGCATGGAACAAAAAAAACGAAATATGTCACTTTTTTCACCACAATTTAAAACCCAATTTTAAGCAGTAATTGCGCAATTTTTGATTTTTTGTGAGTCAATTCTGAACCAAAGTTCACTGCTCGACTCTACCAATATTATTATAATGAAACAAATGGATTTTTTTAAATGGATAAAAATGTATGTCATGACCCAAATAATTTGGGATTTTTAAAAATAATATTTTTAGAATTTAGAATAAAAATATATGTGGCCTTAATGTTGTTTTTATGTAATTATATATTTTATATTATATATTATTATATTAAATATTTTTTTCTGTAATTGGAATATTTCAATTATTTTATTAACTTAAAAATAACATTTTCTCCCCCCAAAATATCCATAAAAACTAAAATAAATAATATTCGCAATTAATATTCTATATATATATATATATATATATATATATATATATATATTTTTTTTTTTTTTTTTTTTTTTTTTAAGCATTACCTTTAACAAAAAAATAGAATTTTCATGTCGTCTTGATCCAAATAATACAGGAGGGAAAGAAACAGTATTCGCAAAAAGTGTTCTTTATTGTAGCATCAATATAATCTTAGAATTTATTACAATTTTATAGTAATACATTTATTTTAAAAAAAAAAAAAAAACTTGTAACTTGTCATTGTCGTAAAAGTCATTTTAACTTTAATCAGAGCGCGAGCATCACGAAGGAAAAGAAAACACGCGCAAAACTCGTGAGAGCTGGAGTTTTAATTCTTCATTTACAATTGTACAAAATCCCCCCAGAACGTGGGCAGCAACACGCACCAAAGCTCCATGTGTCAACGTAACTTGTGGTCTCCTCTGCTCGGCTACTGGTCCCTGCAGAAGACGTACTCGGTGTAGCTGGTCCAGACCTTGTCCTCGCCGGGGTCGTTGCTGGTGTAGGCGCAGGTGCCGGTGGAGCTGCAGGCCGCCATGTGGAAGCCCACCTCGGTCAGCCGGTCGAACGCCTGCTCCAGGAAGTTGTACTTGAGGTAATACCGGGACGTGTACCTCTCCGGGGGTCGGTCCGGATCCCGGCTTTCGTTCAAGGAGTCTCCGAAGACCTCCTTGGCCAGAGAGGTCTTCCCGCAGACGGTGATGCGCGCCACTCTCCGGAACTTGGCGTCGCTCTGGATGTCTCTGCCGATGGTGTAGGAGCCCCGGTAGCCGATGGTGATGTAGCCTGACTTCCTGCAGTCCAGAGAGGGCGAGCGCAGGGACGCCGCGCCGCCGCCGCCGCCGCCGCACTGCTGCGCGCTCTCCTCCGGGTCGCTGTGGACCGTGTCCTCGCTGATGGAGTTGCTCATGTGAGCGGGACCCAGGCGCCTGGCGAGCTCCCGCAGCTGGAAGAAGTCCGCCTCCCGCTGCAGCCGACTCTTCTCTGGGAAGTAGTCCGGCAGCACCAGGGTCAGGTCCCGCAGGTAGTCGAGGATGTAGCGGAAGAGGAAGCCGTCTCTGTCCAGGAAGAAGCGGCCCTTGCTGTCGCGGGGCAGCTCTTTAGGGGACTTCCTGCTGAACATGCTCCACAGCAGCGAGTCCGGGACGGCGACGAGCGTCTTGTGTCGGGTCACGTACACCTGTCCGCCCACGTTCAGCTCGAGGATCTCGGCGAAACCCGAGTCTCCGCAGTCGCGCTCCGGCTCCGCCAGCGCCATGACGAGGATCAGGGGCCGCACTGAGGGAGCGCGCGGGTGCCGGGGTTTATGAGGAGAGGAGGCGGAGGAGGAGGAGGGGGAAGAGGAGGAGGGTCACCTGGTGTCTGCCACAGACACCGCGCACGCGAGCGCGTTTGAAAATGTAAACAAACGGCCGAAGGAGCAACAGCGCCGCTCACAGGATGTGGCTGGTAAACGCAAGTGCCACTTCAGAAGGTCACCTCAGGTCAAACGTCAGTAAACGCAGCGTTCAAAATGACCGCACAGCTGCTTATTGTTGCAGTAATGTGACTCACGCCTCTATATGAACCTTTGATTAGGTTAAAAGTAGATTTATTTATTAACATTAAATGAAGTAATAAATAATGCAAGAAATGAAGTGGTGAATGTTCAGAAGTGGAGAAACAGCGACACCCGCAGGAACTTTGATTCAAGTAGTTGTACTCACCAAGCGCCGAACCCGGGGAAATGCAGGGGCGGAGAACAGCACTATATGTGCGGGAATGTCACCAAACATCTGTGGTTTCATTGCTGAAGCTCGACCCTGATGCTCTGCCACTGACTTCCAATATTGTTATTTGTAGAAACCATTTATTTTAAATGCTTTTTCTGTCATTGTATGATTTAAATATGAATTTAATTCCTGTCCAGTATTCAGAGTGTGGACATTCCAAACAGGAAGAATCCATCAATGTTCTCAACAGAAGCAGACTGGTGGTCATAATGTTATGGCAGTATATACAAAAAAAAGCAGTCTGTTTCCAGAAATGTGTTTGCTGCTGTTTCTGAACTTTTGCAGTGCAAAAGTGACTTTCTGTGCTATAAACCTTTGGCTTTGATGTGTTAGTAATGAAGTCATGTGTCAATGTTAATCCCACAGCGCCACCTATCGAGTTCTGACACTGCTTTCCAAGCTCCATCAGCCTCTAGCGTTCACTGACGCTGAAATAATCTCGGGCCGTGTCTCAGTCCGTGGAGGGTTGGACTTGGCCCACGAGCCTCACGTTTGAAATGCAGCGGCAGGGGGTCACGTGGGACCCTCATTATAGTTTGGTGGCTCCCAGTGTCGGAGCTGGGGCCCATGTTGACGATCACGGCAGCACAACTGGAGGCTGTTCACCTCGAAATCTCTGAGCATGGAGGCAAGTGAGTCAAGGGCTTCAAACTAACTGTAAGGAAAACACTGAGTCGGCACATCGTCGTGGAGCAGAGAGGAGCGTGTCACCCCCCTCAGACACTTCCCCAACACTGGTGAGGTCACACGCTTACATCACTCCCGGCCCCTTGATTCCTCTGCTGGAGATTTTCACTTCTTTCTCAAACATCCCCGGTGTTTCCACACGTTTACGGGAATATTCCCTCGATCACAAGTCCAGCTGGGGTTTTTTTCCTGCCACTTTACCTGCAGAAAACACCATTGTTCCACGAGGAACTGGTGAAAAAGTGGGAGGCAGTGTGGAGCTGGGGGCTCCAGTTCCCTGACAGTGTGGCGGTCGATTCATTCATTATTCATCTGATCGAGTTCTCACTGCAGTCAAGTTCCGGATCCGTTTATTTTAAGTCACACGACCTTCACAGTCGTCAACAGCAGCTGAAATATACATTTCAAAAAGTTGAGTTGTTAAGTGTTACTTAATTTAAAAAATGAAACTTATGTCAAATTTGTATCTTAAAATGAGATACTAGTAAAAGTTTTAAAATAGAAATTTAATAAAATATGCAATAAAATGTACAATAAAAATAAAAATACATTTAAAAAATGTGCTCTGACGTCATCACTTATGTACATAATTTACCAATGTAAATATTAACTTTTAAAGAAATATAGCAGTTCAAATATTATACATTTAAGTTAGTAATATAATTATAGATACTAATTTTTTAAAAGTATTTTTCAAATCATCATGTTTTTTTAAAACAAGAATAAACATGAAATAAATAATAAAACAGCCAACAAAGAATTCATTAAAATAAAATGGAAAAAAATAAATAATAATAAAATTACAATTTCTAGAGTTGCTCCCAGTTTTATAGAAAATATAGTGAAGTATTACAATGTTAAAACTAAAGTATTAAAGGTGAACTAAGAGTGTAGAATAGGAGAGTAACATTTATGTGGAGCCCGTCAGTGAAATGAAGTCATGCTGTCTCAGCTGGAGAGACACCGATAGTGAGTGATGTGGGCTCCTCAGTTTCTTATGTTCAGTGATCGGACTTCACTTCACAGCACATTTTTCTTATTAACATGATGCAAACATTTGTTTTTGTTTTTTATTCTGAAGAACTCCATTGTCCTGTGATCATTGTTTCCAGTGTTCAGCTTCAGATTTATCATTGTTTTGATGGGCTTGAATAATGTGGAGAAACACGGGTGAAATCTGGGCTTCAGCTGACAAGTGAACATGGACCGCGGACACACGAGGAATCAGCAGCACGATTGTGAAAGTCGCACTTCTCCTCATGCTCATGTCACTTTGGAAATTCTGCACAGGCCTGAGGTGCCGTATAAAAGCCAGGCTTCCAGAGAGGCAGCAGAGCGTCCACGATGCTGCGCAAGGTGACTGTCTGCCTCTGAGGTTTCAGGCTCCAGCCGCCGCACCGGCTCCTAAACTGCCGTCTGATCCTGCTTCCAGGGAATCACAGAGAGCTTCGGAGCGGCCGTCCATGCCTTCAGCCCGGGTCAGCTGACCGAGCGGGTGATAGACCGCAGCAAGAGGATGATGCTGGACACGCTGGGGGTCGGGCTGCTGGGGTCCACCACGGCGGTCTTCAACACGGCTCTCCAGTACAGCCAGGTAGAGCTGCGGACACACATCTGCCTCCTGTCCTGGACACTCCGGTTTCCTCCCACAGACCAAAAAACATAACTCTTTTCTGCTGAAAAAACAAGTTCTCCCTCAAATATTTGTAGTTTGGAGCAGTTGGTGAGTCTGAGAGTGACACTATTTAAAAGATAGAGAAGAACAAATGTTTCATATATGATTTAACAAAGTAGTGATTTCATCATTGGAGCTCACGTCCCACTTTAGTTTTTCTTCTGCTCAACGGACAACACAAACCCCCCGTAACACAACACCCCCGGACAAACGGCAGCATGTCTGCTTGGTCTGCCGGGATCACGACAGAGTTGCTGAAGTTCAGAGGCCCATATGAATCGTGTGTTTTTGTCTGGAGTTGTTGCCAGGAGTGTTGTGATCACCAGAGCCGCGACTCTAAACTCTGTCCAGAGCTTCCAGTCTCGAGAGAAGAGCAGCGTGTGGGGGAGAGAGGCCTTCATCCCGCCGCACTTCGCTGCTTTTGTCAACGCCATCGGGGTGAGTTCTCTGGCCGTCTCCCACGTCACCTGCCTCTCACACGTCCATGACGGCAGGTTCACTCCATGGACTTCGATGACACGTGGCACCCGGCGACTCACCCGTCGGGAGCCGTCCTGCCGGCACTGCTGGCCCTGGCCGAGACCCTCCCCAGACAGCCATCCGGTCTGGACCTGCTGCTGGCCTTCAACGTGGGGATTGAGGTGCAGGGGCGGCTCATGAGGTTCTCCCAGGAGGCCTACGACATCCCACGGAGGTGCGTTCCACGTCAACAATAAGATTAGCAGGTGTCAAACCCCTGGCCCTGGGGCCAAGACCGGCCTGCCGAGTCTCTTTATGCGGCCCGCTAGCTGGTTTATCAACACAGCGAGCTCCACTAGAGAACACTGGAGTTTAAGCGAAGGGGCCGGCACTTGTTTCACAACAACGCACTCTGGCGCCCTCCGCTTTCACATCCTCATTGGTCAGTTTCACTTACGATCACAGGAATGTACGAGATGTGTCTAGAGAAGATGCTTCTCCTTTTACAAGCCCGTTTGATCACTTTTAGCTAACAACGGCAGTTGGTGGTCACGACATCAAACAAGTGAGGCTAAACCCGTGACCACCCATCTTTTATCAGACTCCCTTCCTTCTGCATCACTCATTTTTGTCACGAATACAGCTGTTTCGTTATGGGAACACTGGGAAGCACACTGCCATCTAGCGCTGGGAAAATGATGGTCCAGGCCATGCTCAGCCCCCGGGCCTTGAGTTTGATCCCAGGTTGACCTGTTCTAAAAATCTTGTCTACGTTTCAGGTTCCACCCTCCGAGCGTGGTCGGCGTGATGGGCAGCGCCGCAGCCTCAGCCAAGCTCCTCGGCCTGGGTCCGGCCCAGTGCAGCCACGCCCTGGCGGTGGCGGCCTCGTCCGCTGGAGCCCCTTTAGCTAACGCCGCCACACAAACCAAACCGCTGCACATCGGCAACGCGGCCCGCAGGGGACTAGAAGCAGCTCAGCTGGCTCAGATGGGCCTGCAGGGAAATCCCGCCATCCTGGAAACGGACGGAGGATTTGGCGTTTACTACAAAGAATTCCGCCCGTCAGAGGTCCCGGCACCCGGCAGCGGCGGGTTCAGGTGGATCCTGGAAGACCAGGACGTCGCCATCAAGCGCATACCGGCTCACTTGGGGATGCACTGGGTGGTGGATGCCGCTTTGGCTGCCCGGGCTAAACTGGAGAGCACGGTCGGTGGCTTCGACGTGAACCGCATTAGGAGCGTCACACTCCGCGTCCCGGCCTCCAAGTACATCAACAACCCTTTCCCCGTCACAGAGCACCAAGCCAGACACTCCTTTCAGTTCAACGCCTGCTCAGCGCTGCTGGACCGAAACGTGCAAGTGGCTTCCTTCCAAGCTCCTCAGCTCGAGCGTCCGGCTCTGAGAGAGCTGCTCTCCAAGGTGAAGGTGGAGACGCCCACAGACAACATTCCCAACTTCGAGAAGATGTACTGCGAGGTCCAGCTGGAAGTGGACCAGGGCCCAACGGTCGCCGCCAGGTGCAACACCTTCTACGGCCACTGGAGGAAGCCGCTGCGCCAGAAGGACCTGCTGGAGAAGTTCATCTCCAACGCCTCCAGGGTCCTGTGCATGGAGGGAGTGGAGGGCGTCATCGACGTCATCGGGAACATCGAGGAGGAAAAGGACTGCGCCGTGCTGGGATCCTATCTCAGAATGACGAGCCAACACCGCGAGAAGATGATCAGCCAGGTTTATATTTAGGAAGCTCTGCCAGCAGGTGCTGCTTCCTGACATGTCTGTGTATATAAGGAAGTAAATTATTTGGTTTTGTTTTTAAGTTTATGGTTGTGAATAAACTTGTTTGACTTTAAATGAACGTGGCTGTCGACGGTTGTCCTCCAGAAAAGTCAGAGCTGAGTCACTCGGGAGCAACTCGGAGTAGAACTGCAGCTGAAGCCTGTTGAACTGGCTCCGGGATCTTGTCCGCACTCGCCAGGGAGGAGGCCCTGGGGCAGACCCAGGATAAGTGGACGAGAACTGCTTCATCAGGAATCGGATTTAGTCGTGATGTGTTTGCTGTGTCAACCCTTCGGTGCGTGTACTGAGTCATCTGGCAGCGAGTATATGAACAGCACACCGAGAAACGCTCCAATGACATGGCTGAAGATGGTGGAAGCCTCGAACTGGCCGTACGGTTTGGTAATATTACGATCTTATCTCTGCCAACAAGGTAAGTACTATGTATTACAGATATAGCGGGGAATATTCTGTCAAAGAAGTAGTGTCACTCCAAAAACAGTTGAAAAAAAAAATCAATTTTTGAATAAAAATAATTGAAATAAAATGTTGCAGTGTGTGGGTACATCTCATCTATGTCTTCTCAAACACCATTATAGCATTTATCTCCATCAATGTCTTATATTGTTGATGACAATCCTACTGAAAGCTTTGGGTAACAGAAGTTCATGCTTGCAGAATCTTATATTCAATGTCCAGAGTCGACTCATGAGTCGAACCAATTCTTCTAAATGCCTCAGCGCTTCAAGAAGCTTCATCTCACCATCACTAGCACTGTTGCAGTGCATTATGGAAATTGTCGGGTGAATTGTGAATTTTCATTCAGTCGTCCTCAGAGGCCAGAAGAGGCTCGCAGAGCTGCAGACGCACCGTCTCATAACTCCAGATGAGAAAACGCACTTCAAGAGAAGGTTATGAATAGTAGCATTGCTAACACCGTACCAGAGGCAGTGTGATCGTCCACATCAGTGAGTCTGTTCGCAAAATATCCCCCAAAAAGATGAATAGATTTCAATGGAATTTCCAGGACATGATGACAGTGGACTGTCCCAGATCCCCATCACTTTCTCTGCTCTGCTGCCACCTGCTGTCCCAATACCCTCATTGCGATCAGTGAAATTTTAAATGAAACTTTTTTTTTTTATTGTAAAGATGAAATAATTATAGCTACACTTGAAATTAGGTCCAACAGCCCAATGACTCACTGAAAGCAATACTTGTACGTCTAAACTGACAAAAACTCTCAGACTGCATATTTGATTGAGTATCTATCCTGGTAGATTGGTTTAATGATGTCACAACCAAACGTGAATTCTGGAGATGCTTTCAGACTAAAGTGCTACTTTGTTGCAGTTTGACTCCATCAGCGTGCTACGCCAGCTTGAGCACGTCCTGCACCATCACGCCAATCCCGTCATAGACCTGGTGGATTGGTGCTTGGCACATGAAGGCGCAGGTGGTCACCAGCTTGTTCTTGGCGTCCACGTGACTTTCGCCGACACTCTTACTCACGTGCTTGCAGCCCAGCTGGTTGATGGCTGCCGCCGTGCCGGTCGTGTCCGGGTACCTGCCGGAGGGAGGTCAAGTCCCGTGACGACCAAAGCGACTCGCCGTGATTCAACCACTCACTTGTCGTCGTTCTCCACGCCCACCGTGACCTCGCAGCCCGGGAACACTTTGGCAGCCAGGACAGGAGAAATGCAGCAGAGTCCGATGGGTTTGCCGGCGCCATGGAAGGCCTCCAGCGCTGTCTTGACCTGATGGTTGACCGTGCAGTCCTTCCCCTGCACCGCCCACGTGCACAGGTTCTTCGCAGCCCCGAAACCACCTGTTAAAGCGCCACGTTACTCACTCCTGATGCACACGCACACTAACAACAAAGCAAACCTGGCAATATGATGGCGTCATGGTCGCTGGCATTGAGTTGAGCCAAGTCCTGGATGTCTCCGCGAGCCAACCGTGCACTCTCCACCAGCACGTTGCGCTTCTCCTCAGTGGGCTGCCCCTTGCTGTGGTCCACCACGTGCATCTGCTCCACGTTCGGTGCAAACATTTTCACCTGCCAGCACAGTGAGACAGTGCGATCATACGAGTTTCACTGCTCAATAACAGTGCTTGTAGACTTAAGATTCATATCTATTCACTAGTAGCCAAGTAAACAAGGAGTCTACTACATGTTTACGTTTGAATTGAGGGAGTTTTTCTGGATTTTTATGGCGCAAAATGAAGTTTATCGCGCAATATTTACAATACAATTTACACATTTACTATAACAATAACATGTAGTTCCCGCCACTTTTTAATGGTCTGCCAATATTTTCAATTTATTACGAGTGAATCACAATGCCATTCGCGTGTCAGCACAGTTCGGAACAGCAGGGTGAACTTGGGTCCGCCGTTCTGCGTCACTCACACTCGCGCCGCCTCTGCTCAAGTGGACCAGAACCGCCGAGGCTTCGTGAATCTCGCTGCCGTCGTAGACGCCGCAGCCGGACAGCACCACGGCCACACGCTTGCTCATGTTGGCGGAGTAGCAGCTCGTCTGCACGGTCGCGACGGCGCCGACTTTCAGCAAGCTGCGACCGCACTGGTGCAGGAGAGGAAGCAGCATGGCGGCTGTCAGTCAGTCAGCCACTTCTTCGCTTACTGGAGACGGAGACGCCGCCACTGACACCTGCCGACGAAATGTTATTACTGCACCACACATATGCGCAAATATGATCCGTTCTTTAGATTTGATTACGACACATTATTTAAATGTATTGGAGGAATTATATTTTATTATTATATAATAAAAGAGACATCATGACAAAAAAATCGTGTATTTATCTCAGGAGGAGATGTAGTAGTAGTAGTCGTAGTATTACTATGAGCTGTAGTGGTAGTAGTAGTAGTATTACTAGGAGATGTAGAAGTAGTAGTAGTAGTACTAGGAGGTGTAGTAGTATAGTGGTAGTAGTATTACCAAGAGATGTAGTAGTACTCGTAGTAGTAGTAGTAGGAGATGTAGAAGTAGTAGTAGTAATAGTAGTAGTCGTAGTAGTAGTGGTAGTATTACTCGGAGATGTAGTAATAGGTACTTCATCAACCCTGCAATCTGCAAGACAAAGTGCACATTTACTGTGATATAAAAATAAATATATGTTTTGTCAATATTAATAATTTTATCATTATGCATTTAAGGATGAACATCGATTAATTGAAAATAAATTTGTACTTAACTTTGCAACTGCAGTTCTTTCCTAAAACTACTTTTTTTTAAGAAAATTTAGCTATTTTAAGAGACAATTTTCACAACAGTCTCATCGTTGAAAACCACGGTGATTCTTTTTAGGAAATGATTCTTCTTTCATTTATTTTTTTTTTTATTTGCTCCAAACATAAAGACGTTTACGTTTCGTTCATTTTGGTTTTTACTGGCCTCGTCACATGACTCCATGACGCCGTCAACAACACCACGTGACCCGCACAGCGGAAGCGCTCTGGTCGGGGGCAGCAGCTTCTGGACGCGGGTGCTGCAGAGGCACCCGAAATGACTCGCCGCGGGTCCGTCGTCACGCTGCTCGTGTCTCTGCTGCTCTGCGTGTTTGCTCGCGAGCCGCGGAAGCAGTGGCCTGTTCCCTACAGGTGAGGCAGCGATACTTGGAGTCACGTGACGCCATCGATGCTCTTCCTGCTTCTGACTCTCCGTTTTAAAGGTCGTACAAAACTACTGTGTCGTTAAACTTGAGGAGAAATGTTGACCTGAACAACCTGTAAACTCAGCCTCGCTGCTGATGCGTTCAAGTGTCGTTGGAAACTTTAATGAACAACGTTGCGTTTTCAATCATCTGACACAAAAGTGACGTCGCAACTGCCGAAAACTTTTAAAGTTGAAAATCGCCACTCTGAATGTTTCAAGCAGTTGCTTTTATTTATCTATTTTTAGTATTTCGTTGTGTTGAGTATTAAAATGAATCGGTTTGAGGGGGAAAGTTTGCAATTAATAATTGGTTGTTGAAAATCCTTATTTTCCTGACGCGCAGGCGCTTTGACCACCGCCCAGATGTGGACTCCTACTGTGAAGCGCTGTACCCTTTTTGCCCCACTGGGGACCGCGATGGTCGGATTCCCCGACTGAGGGACAGCGACGTGGTGTCAGTATATCGACTGCAAACTCCCGTGTGGGAATTCAAGTATGGAGACGTGCTGGGGAAGATGGTGAGGAGCTCAGAACCATGAGCCACAGAAGAAGGTGCCTGTGTGCCGTGCGTGGCCTCATGACCTCTTGTCGCCGGCAGCACATCATGCACGACGCCGTGGGCTTCAGCAGCTCGGAGATGGAGACGAACTTCACCATGGAGTGGTACGAGCTCTTTCAGCTGGGCAACTGCACGTTCCCTCACCTGCGTCCGCTCGTCAGCGCCCCCTTCTGGTGCAACCAGGGAGCCGCCTGCTTCTTCCAAGGCATCGACGACCTGCACTGGTCCCAGAACGGAACCCTGGAGAAAGTGGGAGAAATCACCGGTAAGAACCGGCCGGAGAGTTCGGGCGTGACCACAGAATTCACCTTCCATCTTCTCTCCCTCCAGGGTCTCAGTTCAACGACCTGGCCCAGTGGGTCCAGGATGACAACCGGACCGGGATCTACTACGAGACCTGGACGGTGCGTTCTGACCCGAGTCCCAACGCCACCGTCTGGTTCGAGTCCTACGACTGCTCCCAGTTCGTCCACCGCACCTACAGGAAGTTGAGGGAGCTGGGAGCCAAGCTGCACAGCAGGTCGCAGACCAACTACACCAAGATCTACCTGTACAGCGGAGAGCCCATCTACCTGGGAAATGAGAGCGCCATTTTCGGGCAGCCGGCGTTGAGCAACCTGGCGCTGGACATTCGTAAATTCTACTACACTTTCAGGCCTCATCAGTCGGTGGTGGACCTGCTGGTCAGCCTGCTGGAGGCCTTCACAGAGGTGGTGTTGGACAAGAGCTTCTATCTCTACTACAACTTTGAGTACTGGCGCCTGCCGATGAAGCCTCCATACATGAGGATCACGTACGAGGAGGTGCCACTGCCCACGTGATGGATCCGCTGCTACAGAGATCTCACTTTTTTTCCAATAGTTTTAACCACAAAATGTGTCATTAAATTCTGTTTTTTTCTGATTTTGTATCACCGATTCACCTCTGTTTTGAACATGGGAGGAAAACAGAGTTCCCATAGGAACAAGCACAATAACAAATAGACGCTTGGAAAAAAAACAAGCCAGGTACATTCACAAATGTTTATTACCAGCAGAAGATCACAAGTCCAAAGCCTTTTTCGTTGAAGACAGATGATCGGGGAAAGCAGAGCTATTTCTTTTCCGCACGGCCGCGAAGACAATGTTGTCATCGTGTCAAATGATTAGATGATTGTGAACGAACGAGCTTGAAAAAGAGCTGCTGACAGAAAGCAACTGACGTAAGCAGGAACTAAAGTGTCTCCCGGTGAATTCCACCAACCATCGAAGAGTTGAGGAAAAGCACGAGCCGATATGTGGCGTGACCCGAGAACCTTTTATATTTCATTTTGCTGAATAAATAAAGCAGTGAAAGGAATGGCTTCATGACAATCACACGCCCTTTTTTAACATCAACTATTTTTATCACTTATTGTATTTGAACCCAATTTAAATATTGGAAAAAACAAAAACAAAGATGGAACCTGAGACTCAGCCAGCAAGCGTCAACGAGTCTCCCCTGTTCTCTCACAAGAGCTCGGCCACTGGAGGATGCTGATCATCCGTGGTGAAGGTTTGGAGCCACATGATCCTTGTTTGGTTCACTGAAAACACAGAAAGTACGTTGTGGTCGTGCAGCGTACAGGATGGAGGTGCCGTGCCACCATCGACCTTCTCTGGCTTCCTGATGCTGCCATTCCATTCATGGTCAGAAGTGGAGCCTCTGAAGACTCATCTCTCTTTTGTTGTGCAAAATGGCCACTGAAGGAATCTGAATCTCCGGTTATAAGATTCGTCAGATTATGATGAATTCATCCAAGATAATGAATCGATGCATATACCACAGACTCATCGCATAAAAACAAAACTGTCTTTCACAGGGACCATTTTTCAGTCAACTACTCCCAGTGCACCTCATTATATGACATGATGTCACAACCAAAACATCCATTATGAAGGAAAATTTAAGTTTAAAAAAACCTTGGATGCAACCAATCTAAGCCAAATATTAAAATGCAATTATTCGTGATTTATTAATTTAAAAACCTCTGATAAATCACACTCAATTAATGGAGTCCCGCCCCTAGTTTTTAGTAAAGCACCAGTTGCATTCCAAGCCATGTCTGCCCCCTGCTGAGCGCAGAAGTCCAGATTTTCTCACATGAATTTAACTGCATATAACGCAACACCAGTTTTCAAAAGTCCGTCTTTCTTCCGTCAAATTACCACGTCACATATCTTGGTGAAACGTCCGGGAACAAAGGTAAGAGTCCAGCTTCTGACACAAATGGAATGCAGCAGCAGGAACCCCAGGCTGAAGTCAGAAACACTGACACCGAAGTGGCGTGATCCAAGAAAATCATCCCTGCTGATTCGTCTTAACCGTGAAGCGCAGACACGACCACACCAATAAACCAATAAATAACAGCTCTTTTCATGTAGCGGCTAACAAAAAGACCCATCTAGTGGAGGAGAACTCTGGTTGAGAAAGAGACGCGAGGTTAAGAAACTTCAACAACCCTGACAGCGGGCGCAATACAGAAATTAAGTACATTTCTATTCATAATAAACACACAGCGTTTTTATATACAGATTCATCTAACTTCCTTCTTAAAGGAAAAACACCATTTGTTTCACTCATCTGACTTGCCAAACTCTCTTTTCTCGTCTGGAATGAACAGAGGCGTTGGACAGGAGTAACTTTGAAGTGAGAAACCGCCGCTCCCAGAACCTTCCGCACGGGAGGGCGGCACCGTTTGAAACTGCTTGGCAGAGGTTTGTGGTCTGGACAGGCAAATGGCAGGAGATTTAAATGAAACATTAGAGAAATATTCCGCGCACCTGAAGAAGCGAGCAGCGTAAAGCAGTGGGCCGCCATGATGGCGCTTACACACACACACTCGGACATTGTTGAAGCTGGGGTGCAGCTCTATGTACACTGTTCTGGGGTCAGTGTCAGTGATCAAATCTGGCGGGGTTTTTTTGGCCACGTTCACATTACCAAGCGATTGAATTCTACTGGATCAGCCTTCACACAGAGGGGAATATAAATCAAAGGGAAATAGTGTCAAACGCTCACATTCCTCCTCATGCTTGAAGCTTACTGAACCAACACTTAAAAACCAAACAAAATTCAGTGAAATGTGCCTCACCAAAAACTGCCATCAAATGGAACAAAAACATGAACATGTCTGTGCTCACCATGTGAAGCAGGGTCTTCAAACATTCATGAAAATGATTGTTGGTCACCAAACCACTGAAGAGATTTAAGGCACAGCCAAAGCAAAGAAAAGGAAGTGACTTATGTTAGTGTCTCATCTCAGCGCGTGGGCTTGGTGACCACACCTATGCTCTTCACTAAAGTCCTGTGTAATGTGAGCGTGGCCGCCGCCGTTTGTTCTGAAAAGCATTTGGTTTTTCATGTAAGGTGCTTCAGGAAATTAGGTCTGTACAGAAATAGTATTAATAAATGTGGATAAAGCCGATTCATCTGTGGAAAAAAAATATAACTCTCAATAAACCCATGACGTCACTCAAGACTGTACACCTTCACGTCACAAATAAAGAGACATATATACACGCTTCCTCCTCGTGGTCTGGCTCACTTCTCCTCCCCACACACAACCGACAACAAGAGGATGCAAACTTGTGGAAATGAATTTTTCCATTTCAAATCCACGCTTGGCTTCAACTCCTGTGCCATGCTTTTCTCTATTTACAAATAAAAATAAGGGGACTATCTCAGGACACTTCTCTGTGGCTTCCCCTGATCTCCAGTAGCTGAGCTGCGATGTAAAGAGCGAGTAGTGTAACAACATGCATCTGCGCAGTCGTCCCCGAAATCCACACGTGAACCGCCACTACCTGACCCTGCGACTGCACCTCTAGGTATAAAAAGTGGATGCTGCGTTGTGTGCGATCTTCTATGTGTCGAGAACCCAGAGTTCTACTGTCAAGTTTAGGCAAAGCAGGTTTTTAGAGTCTGTTAAGCTGATAAAAGAGGCAGGTTGTTTTTGTTTTTTGTTTCGTGACTTCCCATAGTCAGTTGCAAAAATCGCCGCCGGTACCAAAGACTGCCGAGCTTCAGAACACGGAGGCTGCTTCTCCTTTTCAAACTTCACATGACGGACCCTTTTTACCAAGTCGGCATCATGTCCGGAAACCAGACGCGGCCGAGGTGCTTGGAAACTTCCCAGTGGATCTCATCGAGGGAGTACTTGTGATCAGGAATCAGTACCTCCTCCATGATGGACAGCTGCGAGAGTCGCCTCCCACACATCTTGACAAACTCCACAAAGGCGCTGCAGGACACCTCACACTCGCCCAGGCCGATGGCCGACAGCTGCGTGCAGTGTTTGGCGATGCGGATCAGCTCTTCATCCAAGGGACGCAGGCCGTTGGCGCACACCACCAGCTCCACCAGACGGGGGCAGTGCAGGCCCACCCGGCCCAGGACCTCCTTGCTGACGGAGCGGCCGAAGTAAAGGTGCGTGACAGGGATCTCGTCGTTAAAGAAGGGGCCGAACTCGTCCTCGTAGAGGAAGAAGTACATGACCAGGTTGAACTTGGGCGAGTGCTTGACCATGGCGTCCCAACTGCTCTTCTTGATGGTGTGGAAGTGCTGGCCCGGATTCTCGCTCACCACGTCAATGCGCAAGTGTTCCAGGTGGACGTGTTTCTCTGAGGAGAGGGCCAGCAGCAGCTCGTCGCTGAGGAGGTGGTAGTTCAGCGCCAACTCTCGCAGCCCGTGACACTGGTCGGCTACGCAGAGAATCCCTGCAGACGCACAAAAGGCTCATCACTCCCAGCTCTCAAATAAAGGCTCGAAAACATAGAAGCAAAGGCAGACGACTGCGCACCTGCTGGGGAGACGTGAGGGCAGCTGCTCATCTTCAGCAGTTTCAAGGTGTCACTGTTGTTAGCGACCAGCACCTTCAGAGACGGATCATCCACTGGCGTGTCGTCGATCTTCAGGGACGACAGCGACTTGGAGTTGACAAACACCACGGTCAGGGCGGAGATGAAGTGAGACTGAAGAGAGAAGACACGGTCAGTCTTGTATTTGACTTCTTTAGTCAGCTATGTGGAAGGTAAAGTGACACCATGTGGTCATTTTATCTCACAGCCTGAAAGATCTCTGTAGTTTACAACCTGCTCACCAAAGTCCTCTGTATTTTAGAACTCAGTAATGTCTGACAGCTGTGTCACATAAGACGACTGTTGCCCACAAATCTGAATAGTAAAGCAGTGAGGAGCCAAAGCACGGGGCTCACATGAAACCTAAAGAACAGACAGGGGGCTCACATGGATGTCAAGCATACCTTTGGGACTTCCATGAAACTGGGCCGTGCTGTGGAAATGAGCCCCAGGGTCTTCAGGGAGCAATTGACCAACTGTGATAGAATGTCACACGCTGCCTCCGCCGACTCCGTACTGCTGTCCACCTGTAAAAATATTCCAGCCATGCAGTCAGACCATTAAAGCTCGGCGATAATGACGTGTGCAGGGGGTCTGCAGTACCTTGAAGCTGACATACTGCAGGTGGTTGGAGTGCCTCTTAATGATCTGCTTTATCAGGTCTGGATGTGTGGCTTTCAGGTAAGAGCTGGCTGGTTGGTTCAGCTCAAACTCAAAGCACCTCCAAAGCTCTGGCATGTGGAAAGCCTGGTTCCAGCCTCGGCACACCTGAGAGGCATAGGCTCGGTCCAGCAGTGGAAGGTACTGAAATATATGAAGGAGCAGTTCCTGGGGGAGGCACGCCCATTTGAAGTCGAGCGTGTCGCCGGTCGCCCCCGCTGCGCTCCCCGTGTCACTGAGCTGCTTGCACACCTTCTTCCGAGCTTCAGGTGGGCTCTTACTTGGGGAGCCACCACTGTCCTCCTCAGCTCCTTTCATTCGTTTCATCTTGAAAGACATGCGAAAGAGAATGTCAGGGTGATGGACATTTTGAGTCATTCCATCCAGCAAACATTTTTAACCCCAATAGTGCAGCATTAAATGACATTTGTTCAAAATAAGAGTTGAAAACTTGTAAAAAAAAAAATGTTAAAAATAATCAACCATTTTAGGGAAATAGTGTGGCTTTCCCAGGGCAACTGAGAGACATCATTTCACCAGCCTATCCTGGGTCTGCCCCAAGAAACATGCTCAGAACGCCTCAAGGGTCTGGGGGGGATCCTCACATGATGATGCAACTTGCTTCTCTCAGTGAAAAGGGAGTGAGATTATACAGTATTTTGAGCTCAGGGGAAAGTGCTAACTCAATTATTTGATGACTAATATGTGAATATTTTTTTTCCCACAAACAATCGTGAGTGACAGAAAAATCCATGAGTCACAGCGACTCAGCGAATAACAATCACAGATAAGATGTATGACTCAACAGAATAGCAACAATTACAATCTGATCAATGAGAATTCTATTGTCTAGTCAATTAATCAAAAATATATATACTGTACTTATACTGTATACTCTGTACTTTCAAGTGCGCAACTGCTGACTTAAATTTAGTGCATAGTCAATCAATAAAAATGCCGCATTTTCAAGTGCGTACCTCCCGACTTCACAGGCTGTTTTCCTTCATTCCCTCAGCATTTGTGCGACGCATTACTTTTGTCACGTTACTTGAGGCGACAGAAACAAGTTAAAATTGCGAGTAAAATTCTGAATTGATTATTAGTGTTTCACAAGTGATCAAGCCTACTTTGAGCTTCTCCTGAAGATTCTCACGGCAAGGATTTACTCATTGACAAAACAAAACTGTGAGCGCCATCCTGTTCTATCAATCATTACCTACAGGGTCAGGAAGATTATCATTTTTAAAAAATGGAGCGCTTTGGCTCAGCTCACTATTCACAACAGAGTGGTCACGAAAGAAGAAACAGCACAGAACAAGTCCCCAGGATACTAGACTTCTCTCTCAGTCAAATATGTTGTGATTGAGTGCCATCGTTTCGGACTCAAGGGACCTTGATAAACCGTTCCAGTAGGAATCGAAAGTCCACGAGCCAACAGAACCACATCATGTCCAAAGGCAGTGATGAGATACTGAGGTCACCAAACCGAAGACCCTCTCCCCCGTGGCTCGATCCAATTTGCCTAGCTACATGTAAATAACACACAATCTAACCAGTGCGTTCATGCAAGTTACGCGCCGTAAATTTCATTCAGGCGTTACTACACCAATATGCTAAGAGTCGCGTAGCTTAGCATCGGTTAGCTTTTAGCCGCGTAGTAGAGCAAAGTGCGTCACATGGTCCAATTCAGGGCACGCAGGTGTATTTTTCTGGTGCTTCCAAGGACACTTCAGAATAAAGACGTGCTTGCGCGTGTGGGTTTGAGGCCAGCTGCAGGCTCCACCGGCAGACTTACCTTGTTTACACCCGGCTAGCTCACTAGCAGGAAAATCCGACAACCGACTCGACACCTCAACCCGGGCCCGCGCTGGAATAACTCATCCGCACGCACGGAACACGCATCGGAGCGCGCTACCGGGTCTTTTCAAACCGAAGCGTGATCGACGGCGATGTTTACAGCGAAGAATCGTTCACTTGACGCTTCTCAGATCGGTTGACCTAATTCCCCCCCGGAGCTTGAAATGGCGAAGTGTTGTTGTTGTGGAGCGCGGTGCATTATGGGATCGGCAATGCGAAATGGCTGTTGATATAGAGATACAACACTCCCAATAAATTCGGGGATCGCAAATGACTTAAAGCGATCGCGTGATATTTTCAACCTTTAAATACTAAAAAATGTTTTTCTAAATTGTTTTTGCCAAATAACGATTTAGTGACGAGTGCAGAGTCCAACTTGGTAGTAAATACTCTATTATAAAATAGACTTAGACTTTCTTTATTGTCATTGCACAAAAACATATCACTATATTATGGCAACAAAATTTCGGTCTGAGGCCTCCGGTTTCCAAAAACAAGACTATATGTCCAAAAATAAATAAATATCACATAAATAATCATCAGGAAAATGGACAAATAAACAAGTAAACAATATTGCAGCTACTGTCCAACGTTCAGCAGCCTGACAGCACCAGGAACAAAACTGTTCCTGAATCTGGTGGTTCTGCATCGGATGCTGTGCAACCGTCTGCCGGACGGCAAAATGACCTCTTGCTCATGAAGTCCAAATGATCATGACGCATTTTAGTGATATTTGAGTGTCAGTGTTGTGCATTAAACCTGTGATGATCAAAGACATGAAAAGACATTGTGTTTTGAGTCTGGTCTTCTGAAACCTCCCCATCTTTTTATGAACAAACCAATCCCGGACAGTGGTACACTTTGTGAAACAGAGAACCTGGTTTATTACCATTCGACTCCATCCACCACAGATATTACAGAGCAGATTCACAAGTATTAAGCTTTTTATACAACAGCAGCTGTTTATTTTTCCACCCTCTGCTCCCCGACCCCTCCCCAACCCCCCTTGCCTCCGACTCGGGTTTAAGATTTATTACAGGTGCACAACTGGATTTGGAGTGACGTCATCGGTCACGCCGTCACAGAAACTTTTGGTTTGTTCGTCGTTAAACAAAGCTGTAAGTAAGTAGGACGTATAACCTCCATCGACTGCAAACGCCGGCCGGGATCCTTCTCATTTCCAGACAACAGAAATGATATGACATTTGGAAGATGGGGCGGGGGGACTGTCTACTGTATAAAAATGTACAGTGGCTTTATTGACATACATTCCTTGGGTTAAAACAGCTGCAAAATAGGAGGCACACCCAGTATTGCACTTCATTAAAAGTTCTGGCTTAAACATAATCCAGAATATCAAACAAAACTGAAGTGAAGAGGAGCAACTTCATAATACAGCTAATTGGAATAGTATAATTATATACAAGATTAGATAAATCCTACTCTAATTTTCGTTCAACCAATATTCTCAACAGTCGAGATTTATTATTTATTTTTTTGTCCGTCAACCTAAGAAGCACTTGACAGCGGAGAATACTGTACAAGATTACGAAAAGATGCTTACGTACAACAATATTTTAAATGTGTGGTTAGGAAGCTGTAAATACGGCCTTCTGCTGCTTCCAGGATACAGTTTCCTTAAGCAAACCATTGTTACGACTGAGTGATCGGGAGGTGTGCAATGTCTATAGAAGCCGAGGGAACAGAACGGCCGCATGCAAACACGACACAAGTTAATCTTTATCTTTTTTTTTTTTTTTTAACTCCATCGTTCCTAGTTATACACCTTCATCTGAATCCAAAAGAACCACAGCTCATGTCAGGATCGGAGACCAGGCCTGAGGTCTCTCTCCTGGATCGGTCTCTGAGGAGGGGGGCCTTGACGAGAGCAAAGCTGGTGGCTGAGCTTCAGAATCAGCAAACATCACAGTGGACAAACTGGTTTACAGTTGGAGTCTATTGTTGTTTAGAAGGTGTGTGCATTCCTGCACACCCCGCAGCCCAGAGCAAACTCCTCCCCTGTTGGCGGATGAACCACATGCAGAGGGCACTCTGTGCCTTCCAGTTGTTTACCTTTGGGACCTAAGACAAACAGAAAAGCAAGTACATTTCAAGGTTTTCAATCCTTCAGCGTGGATTTTCACAAGCAAATATTTGTCGTGGTATGTGTTGAACAGATACTGGCTCTTGTGTGTCACCAAAAAAAAGAGGGTGCACACGAGAGAATTCACGGTGGATCTTCTTCAACTCTTGGAATCGAGGAAAGATTTGATGAGTTCAGTCACTGGATTTGTAAAGCGAAAGTCCTGATTATCACAAAGCACAATATTTTTAAGTGTTTCAAAAATGAAATGTAAATAATAAAAGACTGCAGTTTATAGCAGAAATCTGGTTATTAAAACTTCATTGATTATCCAGATATGACTCCTTTTTATCAACCAACTTCACCAGCACCTCAGATTAGGACATTAATAAACAAATCACATTCTTATTTATATTATTGTGTTGTTTAGAGTGAACACTTGGTCACCATCCACAGGCAGAATATAGATGTGCTTAGTTAGATGCTAATAAGTACTATATGACTATATATAACAGCATAACATGCCACGACAACACAAACAAAGTACTATTTTATTCACGGTGAATATGTGTTGTGTCGTGACCCTCACGTCTGTATAATGAATCAAATGTATACAAAAACTTGAGACCCTTGATCTGGTGAGGACAGTTTTAGGTAACTGACTTTGTTCAGCTCTACATGACATTATTATCAAAAACTGTCCAATGATTTTCCGGCTATTTTAAATATCACATTGTCAACATTCCACTGCAATATTTCAACTTGTCTTTCAAAGATCCTGGACTCCACATTAACCCTATGCTACCCAACCGTGAACACTGAAGGATTAAGTCCGTATTGTCACTCCGCCACTCTGAACTATCCCTTGTGACAGGAGTTGTTGTTTACCTGCTGGACAGTGAGGTAATTCCTCTTTGGGAACACTGGTCATCCTCTGGAAGTCATCGTGGCAGGCGTTACAGAAGTGTGTGGTGCCGAAGCAGAAGAAAACAGCCACAGAGCAGCAGTACCGGCACTTGTACTCCAGGAAGTCTGTGCCGTGCTTCGAACACATCTGGATGGAGGCAGAGGAGACATCATTCTGGAATCCTGTGCACGCTACTGTAGACTGCACAGTCATATTAACCTGACATTCATATTGCACCTTTTTAAGAAAACAAAACTCTGAGTTCTTTCTGACAGGCTGTTTTGAAACAAGAATTCCACCTCTCAACAGAGATTGAACATGATCTGAAGCGTACCTGAGCCCGGGAGACATCTGAGCACGCTCCACAGATCAGCTCACTGGGGTCGTAGTCGTCCCCTTGCCCTGCCTCTGCGTCGCAGCGAGCCTCGCCTCCAAAGTAGGCCTGTAAGTCACCACAAGGTCAAACCCGACTGCACAACGGTCTGAGTCACAAGCTGAGCGCTACGGTGCAGCGCGCAGGGTCAGGCAGAGCGTTACCGAGTCTCAGAGGAGTTTTCATTGAGACTGACAAAAGAAAGTATTTTGCCGTACCTTCTTGCACTTGTAGCAAACGTAGTATGCATATCTGTTCATAGCAAAGCCAGCGGGGTCGTTGTAGAATCGAGCTCCCGGCGTGGTTATTGCCTCGCTCTTGTGTAGTCCCTCGTACTCCAGCCGCATCAGGGCCTTCCTCCTGACGTCGTCGTAGAGCTCCTTAATGGGGTCCAGCAGGTCCTTGATCACTGAGTGATTGATTTTGTTCTAAGAGAGTGAAAGAGGAAGCAGGTTTTAAAAGAGGTCAATAGTGAGTGGAGCTGACATCACACGGCTCTGCAACCCTTACCTTGCAAATCGGACACGACATGAAGCCAAAAGTGATCCTGGGCCCGAGCCAGCGGTTTTCCAGAACCCGTCTCGTACATTGGAGATGGAACACGTGAGTGCAGTCGAGCTGTTGAGTAGACACATTGAATTATACCTGAGAGAAAAAGACCAGCAGCAGACCTCCAGCGCGGACTCCACTCACCTGCACAGCAGGAGCAGCCGACAGAGCCTCTGTGAAGCAGATCATGCACATGTCATCTGCGTCTTGTTTCAGACAGCCGGTGTTCTTGTCGCAGCCGTGGAGACACGGCAGGCACGTCTCCTCGTTCTTCACGCCACCACATGGATGACCACACGGATGGGTCTTGCTACACGCCAGTTTCGCGTATTCCTGAAGGTCAATCAGAAGTTGGTGTTTAAGATGACTGCGTTGTCTGTGAAGCTTCAGGAATTCAATTTCAGAGCAGTTTACCTGACAGTCCGGGTCAGAACAAACACTGCCCACTGCCGAGAGTTCAGTTCCGTTCCTTGTGCCACAGAACCTGCAGGCGTCTGAGCTGCTGGACGCTGGTTTACCTGGGAAGAAGAAAGAGAAAAAATGTCATTATAATGTTCAACTATTTTATATAAACACAATGTGTTTGTACCTGTGTGCTCTCTGAACTCCACCATGGCCTTCATGGTTTTAGAGTCGGCCAGTGCCATGAGCCAAAAGAGCTTCGTCCTCCCGCAGCCTTCATGGAGATCCACCTTGATGGCCTCCTCCTCCTCTTTAAAGACCTAGAACCCCCACATTCACAATGTTCATAAAGGCCCAATGCAATGACAAGTTGGAGTTCCAAACACAAACCTGTCTCTGGTGGGAACGCGTCCGTCGGTGAAGGTGGAGGAAGCGGTCGCAGTCGGTGCAGAGGTTTCCACACATGTTGCAGAGGATGATGGCTGCTGTCTCCCCGTCGTCATGGTTGTCACACATGGGCTGGCGGGAAAATGGAAATGAGACACAGCTACGATAGTCTAACCAGAGACAAAGACGCGGGTCTGGTGGCTCAAACTGAAACTGAGCGAACACCAATAAGTCTCACCATCTGCTTCTGCTGACCATCTTTGCCCATCCAGCGGCCTGAGGACAAGCGGTCCACATGGTCTTGGTCCAGCACACACAGGGACGCTAAAGCCAACCAAAGCTAACAGCAAAGAAAAGTCAAATCTAGACTGAAATTCTGCATTAAAAAGGTGTGAACTTGCGTACCCTTGTTGTGGCGATGCAGCGCACAGGAGACCGATGTTCTTCCTCCATTTTGGTCAGAGCAATGATGGTCTCAGCGATGGCATTCTTGGTGACTCTGGACCAGGCGTCCGAGAGGTGGCCCTGAAGAACAAGCAAAGCCGTTTTAATGGTAGGACAAGACGAAGCTGCGCCTGGAAAATTATACTGAGGACACTTACAGCAGCCATATCTTTCACCAGCTTTATGATGATCTCTGCAATTTGAGGAGGGGTGGAGCCTTTCATCCACCAGTGACTCTCTCCTCTGCGGATGTAGCTGCAGAACAACAAAAGGTTCAAGGTGGCATTCTTGTTGTTTACGATGGATTCATCTCACAAGACATCTCACCTGGAGTTGAAGATCATGGGCAGCGTCACTGTGGTGACTCCTTTGCCGGCTGCCATGCCTGTGGTGCCGGAGATGGTGGTGCCTTTGGCCTTCAGCTGCACAGTCAGCGCTTTCGCGATGCAGCCCAGGAACATGTCGAGGATGCCCAGCTTGTTCCAGTCGCCCTTCTCTGTGGAGTGGATGATGTCGCTGATGTCCGCGGGAGGCAGAGACTTGACCCCAATGATGCTGGCAAGTCGAACTGGGGTCACCTCCGGGAGGACGCGTCTGAGCAACGATGTCACCTGATGAGAGGAAACACAAGAGGACACGTGATGTTTCTCACTGTGTCTCACCAACTCTCTTTACATATAACGTCAAGACAGGTCAGTCAAAACCGTCGATGCAACAGTCGTATATTGATGATATATTGATGATCACTTTTTGGCAAAAAAAAATATGTATGATGGTAAGAGATGTGACGTTCCTCAAGGATCCATGCATGAACACCTCCTCTCATAGGTTCTTATATTTTGTTCCGCTCTGACGTTGCCTGAGTGGTGTTGAGTAGATGAGGTGTCATGAAACAGTGTCCTAATTTTCAGAGGCCACTAGATGGCGCTCTTGGTTTATAAATGATGTGAGGTTTCATTGAATAAGTTCTTCAAGTCCAGTGCCATCAGACACCAGACAGTGCCATCTGGTGCCCTCTGGAAATCAGGACACTGTTTCATGACACCTCATCTTCACTTCACTAGTTCAGTCATATGTCAGGATGAGCAAACTCTTCCTCATGTGACCTCTCACCTGTCTCTGGACTCTGGGTGACGCCGTGTGTAGAAGAGAAAATAGGTCCTGCATCAGGGTCAGCTGTTGCGCCAGGTACTGCCGACCGACGTTCGAACCGCTCAGAGCCAGGACCATCGACAGCAGCTCAAAGCAGTAAGCGTCAGACGAGGCATCATCGTCGCTGGGCTGAGAGTTGGCGTTCTCTTTGCTGGAGATGGCGTGCTCCCACTCTTCCTTCACTCTTGTTGCCTCCATGCGAATTGCCTGGACGATGTGCGCGCAAACCTGCCAGCAGACAAGAGATAACTGTTCAGACCAGGCATGACGCTTCTTTGCCGCCTAGTACTTTGGAAACATTGCATGATTTTTCGTGTCACAGTTTTTAAATATTTTCATGTAATCTTGGACTTTGTAATATCTCACCTGTTTCTGCAGGTTGGTAAGTTTGCTCCTGCTGAATATGATTCCCACCATGTGCTCCTTGAGATCAGCATCAGAGGGAACCTGTGTGCACAAACCAACAGAGCTTAAATATTGAGGGAAAAAAACATCATTAAGGTATTAACACTCAGATGCAGACCTTATCCTCTCCCTCGGGAGATGAAAGCAGGTTTTTCTCCTCTTGCTCCGGGGTGGGCTCTGCATCACCACTGATGAGCTTTCCAAAAACCTAGGAGACAAATGAGTCATCAGTTAGAACCTGCACGGGTGAAGCAAAGGTGTGTTAGTCACCACAAGTGTTCAGATGGAGAGGGTAACTTCATGTTAAACATCAACAGCACATGTGTCAAAAATTAAGGCCTGAAAGGAAAATGTGGACGGTGTCACAGGCAGAAAACCAGCGATACCTTAACATTAGCATCCAATAACTAAAAGGGAGAGTGATCCACTTCCTGTCAAAGCCTGTTAGTTCTCGACTGTTGTAGACTAAATACACATTTCAATGTGTTGTTGTTGATTTAATCATTACTTCTAAATTTTAGCATGCGTTTGACATTCTTCTGACAGTGTAATACTGTCAGAAGAAATACTGTCTTGGCTGGTGCACCTGGTGCTCCCTGCTCTATGAAGTCACAAGATCTGGTTACAGTCGAAGGTCCTACAAAGCTCCTACCCTCGTGAATGAGTAAGAGTTTCTCTGGATATAACTGTGCTAATCCAATGCAAAATCACTGGGATGGATATAAAAAAAATAGCAACAAAAATACTCATGTCTGACCAACCTGCGAGGTAATGAGTCGGAAGACACGGAGAGTTTCCGCCTCGCAGTTCTTCTGCTGAGCCATGCTGGCGGAGATCTGCCCTGGTATCTTGATGCTGTCGCCCTCTTTCCACCCCAGAACTTTCACCTGCCGCACTCGCAGCGTGTTTTCGGGGCCCTTGAGTTCTACTTTGATCACATGATGGTCCCCACCAGGAAGCTCACTTGTCACCCAGCCCATGTGCCGTGAATCGAGGTCAACCTTTGAGGAAGATCACGTACAGAACATTTAAGAACAAAGTCACCACAACATCAGTCAGTCATCTCTTACCTGTTTGATCCTGCAGAGATCTTCGATTGCTTTCCCACAGAGGAACGTCACTGATGTCACTTTGTTCTAAATGGACAACAAACATGTTAAATTCATCCACATCAGTACCCTTTCATGTCGCAGCTTCCATACCCCGATGTCCCTCGAGTTGTCCACATGAACAGACACGTTGGTAGCGTTGATTCCTTTCACACAGCTGATGGTGATGCTTTTGGTCTTGTTCTTGTCCTCGTCTCCAGACTCCCAAAAAGTCTCAGTGGAGCCATCAGTCAGACTGCCGATCATGGCGGGGCGACTGGACGTTTTGATGTCCACAACACTGGTCAAGTCCTTCAGGCATGTCACCAAACAAAGGTCCTGTAGAAGCCACAATACACATACAGTTGTCATATAAGACACTGCAACCATCAGCTAGTACACGCTCACTGTTCTAGTACCTGGCTTATTGCTTCGTAACCCGACTGAACGCTGATATTGAAACTCTCCTCACTGTCTCCGTCGTCCGACTTGGACAGGATGTTGTTGATGTGATGGAATACGTTGCTCTGGTGGAGGAACTGGTGGTCTGACTGCTTGAACTTCAGACTCCAGCACCTTTAAGATGAAGCAGCAGCCATGAAGCAGGAGGAAAACAACCAATACAGGCACTGATGTCGGCCAAATCAGCACCTGAGAGCCATCTGTTGGAGTGAGCTGCCACTAGGAAGTGACATCATCAGGTCAGAGATGGTCTGCAGGAGGCGATGGAAGGTGTGGGGCAGCGGGTGAGCCGCCTCTCCAGCAATGACGATGTCTGACAACGGATGTTCACAAACCCCGAGGTCCCGTTCCTGGAAAATAATTCACCATTCAAGTCATGTGACGTGTATAGAAAATGCATGACTGGAAGTGACAGTTCTGTCTAATCTTTACTTGTTCTATGATTTCTTTGTTTCCCTTATTCTCATCGTCCTCTTCCTCCTCGGGTTCAAAAGGCGACGGCGTCAGAGAGGCGACAAAATGCCAGAGGATGTCGTGGAGGGAGGTGGTCTGGATCACGTTGCACAGTAGCCAGTTGAAAGCCTAAGAGACACAGAGTGTTAAAGTCAAGCCATCAGCCACCATAAAACACACACAAACTCATTGCAAGATCAGCGACCAAGTCAACCTACCTCCATGGCAAAGACCCTGCAGGCGGACTTCCTGAGTGCGTGCCTCATTGCCACTTCCAGGCCTTCCAGATCATGATGCTGTATGACAAAAGCCAGAACGGGCCACTGGAAGTTCCTTTCACCCTTGCTGAGTGAGCCGTGGGCCGATATCAACCTGGACAGCTCCGGTGAGGGATGTCGCAGCAATGATGAGCCGACTTCTGTGGGCAAGTAATACATGAGACAGTTTTGAATGCAACACTTGCGTCTTGTTTTTCATGAAGTTGCACTGCTGTTTTAAAGTCAATACCAGCATCGCCACTGTGGACTCTCCGTCTGGGCACAGCTTTGACCCGGGCAGGTGAAGGTGAGTGTTGCTTGTCGTACTCCGAGGCAACGACTGAGTACGACCGCTGAAACACAGTTCGCTTTGTGGTGTCGTTGTCCGTGATGGGGCTTGTCTCCAGGCTACAAGAGATCAGATCAGATGATAAATCCACAGTTAAAAGGACAACTAGCATTTTCGGTGGGAGATATTTTACCTCGGTGGCATCGACTTCATGTTGCTCTCCGGCTCCTCAAACACACTGGGGCAAGCGTCCGGCGTGACAGAGATATACGGAGCAGGGACTGACGTGGAGCGTAGATACCTCATCTCGTCTTGGAAGAGGTTATCGTCTGGATAGCTCCCAAAGTTCTCCGTGTGTTGTCTGAAAAGTACCAAAAAAACATGATCAGACGAGTGAATAAACCAATGAAAGAAAGTTCAATCCGATGCTCACCTCGCCAGAGTCTGCAGGTAGAGGCAGCTCATCTTATTGGGGATTTCAGCCGACACCCCTTCCTTCAGGCTGGGGAGCAGATGGGAGTGCAGAGGCCTGGGAGGATGGTGGCACAGCATGCTTGGCTCTGCGGCACTGCTGAGTGACAGCAGGAACAGAGCGTTCGCCCGGATGACCTGGTGGGCTTCCATTGTTGGCAGAGCTCGCGGCGTCTTCACCTGGAGAGGCTTCTTCCTCGATTGTTTCACCTAGAGCACGAAGACGTGTGTTGACGAACTGACTTGACTGAAACAGACTCTTATAAAAATCATGATACCTTTTCTCTCGCCGCCGTCTGTTTCTCACGGAGATACTTTTCTCTGCAGCGGTCACACACCAGGTACCAGGTGCTTCCACCGATGCCACCATCTCCACAGTTTCCTGCCCATCCTCCGCAGAAGTGTCCTATACTGTTATAGCCTTGACCCCCGGCATAGCGCCCACATCCTGGCAGAAGATAAAAAATTGCCCCACATTTAATGTGTATGGTTTGATGTATCAAGGAAAACAGAAAGAAAATGAGAGGAAATGTAGGTTAGTCAGATGGTTATTCAGAACCACTAAAATACAATCATCTCATTTACTAGTAACATTTCCTGAAAGCTTCACTGGCAGTTTCCGTACCTGGGTGAGCTTGCCTCATGTGGTAGGTGACTGGATACGGATGTGACTCGCCACACAGCTCACAGATGGTGTCCTTCTCTGGTCCTCCCATGGCCAGCTGTGCCATCTCACCAAAGAGATTTCCTCTGGGCCTCACCTCGGCTTTTTCTCGTTTCTTCTTCTCCTTCTTTGTCTTTTTATTGTCCTTCTCGTGCTCCTTCTTTTTCAATATGGCACTGGATCCCGGGCTGGGGAAGATCATGTTCTGGGTAGCCGCTTTGATGGTCGCTAAGGAAATGTCCTCCCAAAAAGCGACGAGATGCTGTAAGGTCAAAGGCAAAACTGACTTGGCTCTCATGGACGGGTGAGAAGTCATCTCGTAGGAGACGGACTCTCCTTTTCCGTCCTCGCACTTCTCGGGCAGCGGAGGTTCTTTGAGCATCGACAGCACCTTGTTCTTGTTGATGCTGCCCATTTTGGAGATGTCTGGCCCGTGTGGTGCGATGTTGAACATGTTGAGCGCGGAGGAGATCTCCAAGGAGTGGCGGTTCTTCAGCTTGCTCTCCTTCTCCTCTGCACCTTGTCCCCCGAGGGAGTTCCGGATCGGTGCGTGCTCTTTGGTTAAGTCTGGGTTGAACTTGAGGAAGGAGGAGCAAGCCATTGCGTCATGAACGATCCCTTCATGCCACAAGAATGCAGCAAAAACCGCTCGTGCACACTCAGCTACAGACGGAGACATGGCCTGTTTGACAGGCTCTGTAAGTCTTTGAGTACTCTCACCCTTAAACAAAGGTCCTGACTTATCTTTCTTTGGTCGTGTGTGTCGACTGGAGGTTTTCCGGCTGACCTTTGGAGAGGATCGGCTCTCCGTTTCCTCCTTAACCGGGGCTTTGCCAATACTGAAATGCACTTTACACGAGCCTTCATCTGCATTGTTGACCTCGATGTTCTCATCATTGACCTCTTCATTGGCGAAGAGAGCTCCAGGGGTACAAACTTCTACTACCTCACTGTGAAGGTTCTCTTGGGTCACATGTGGAGAAGGAACACGATTCTCAGCGTTACTGATAACCCCTTTGTTTGGATCCTTTGGAGACAATTTTGGTTTGGGGGAGGTGGACCTTCCTCTGAGCGGCTCTGTGAGAGGAATCTTCTTCTTTCTGAGCGTGTCAGGGTCCAGGGTGTAAGAGTCAGACTTGGACCTCTCCCTCGGGGGCTCCAGGCGGGCTTTCGAGGATGGACTGACTTTTGGTGTCAGGTTCTTATCGTGGTGAGATGAAGTGGAGATCTGTGACGCTGTGCTGCAGGGGCTGGATCTTCCAGAAGAGGAGACGCCTTTCTGCTTGGGCGAGGAGGAGCGAGAGCCAGGGTTTGGGGACTCAGAGCGGTGCCCTGTGGTTCTACCATCAGCCTTTAGCGCTTGAAGAGTGTTGTGATTGGGGGAGTGAGAGCGGCTGTGAGAGTCGGACCTCAGTTTTGCAGTGTCTGAACGCAGAATCAGCGCCTCATTGGCGGAGATTGCGCCCTCGCCTGTCTTGATTCTGCCCTGCTCAGACACACGGCTTCCTCGATTCTCCTGCTTTGGCGAGCGGTTCTCCTGACGGTGTTTGGAGGCAGGAGAAATGGGCCTCGCACTCTGCATCAGGTTCCCTCTCTCACCTAAAAAGTAAAATATAAATTAATCCATAAAATAACATACTGTACTAACTTGCTGGGAAAAAAACAGAACAGAAATGTAAAGTGAAAAGATGTCGGCATCAAAAAGTGAGGTCAGTTCGTAATGAATACAGTCATGATATGAATGAATGATTATATACTATAGACTTGACAAATGAAAACTCGCTTGTATCGCTTGCAAGCCTGGTTAGCTTCTGAGTCAGAACTGAAGACATGTTTTTAAAATGCTGCTGACAGGTTAACACATAGCTTGTTTGTTGCACCATAGAGCTCTGGTGTTTCCACCCGCCCTCGCTGTACTCTGAGGGAGGAGTGCGTGCTGTGATTACCCACCCTTTCGCCTTAGAGCGAGAGCTGTGAGAGCGGTGCCATGCTCAGCCACGGACACACTGCTTTTGTGCTCACGAGAAGCAAGGCTGCGGGACGAACCGTCTACAGCGGAGAACAGCGGCAGGTGTACAAAGTAGGAATGAGATGCAAAGAGGCCATCGCGCACGGAGAGAGAGAGCACAGGAGGGCGATGTCGGGTTGAAAGACACACAGCAGAGAAAAGTCAATGATGGACATGAGGAGCAACCAAAAGAAAAGAAAAGAAATCAGAGAAGAAGATAAAATATTCTGCGAAAAAGTGAACCTAGGCTATTTCATCTGGTGTAACTGTCAGATAGATGTTGAAGGAATGCAGATGTGATATGGCCAAGCGAAACACAATGAAACAAGCGTAAACAAAAGCAGCCCTCGCTCATACACTCAGCACACAAAATACAGTTCCTCAGGCCTCAGTAAGATTATAAACACTTACCGCTTACAATTACTGTCATTTTAGTGTAACTATATTATTTTGTGGTAACTTTCCTAAGATGGAAACTTGGCTCTTAAACAAAGACATCTTCATAGTGTATAAACATACTGTGTAAGTAATAAGTACTGAAGGGTATTTCATCTGTGCAGGAGATGTATGAGCTCAAACACATCATGGCATAGAAGAACAAATCTGAGATCCAGATCTGAGAGTGATAGATCGGAGCACACAAGAGTGGCTGGACCGCTGGACACACTTACTCAGAAGTTGTGGTTGAGGCTGAGACAGTTGGGAGGGGGATTGTCCAAACACAAACGGGCTGTGGACAAGGGAGGACGAGGACGAGGAGGAGGAGGAGGAGGAGGAGGGAGGTTGGGCGGCTTGCTCAAAAACGGAGGAAGAGGAGGAGGAGGAAGGTGTTGCGGAGAGGAAGGGCCCAGACTGAATGGAATTCAGTATGGCACTCAACCGGTCACCTGTGAAGATGGAGACAGAGGAGGGGACAACTGGAGCTTACAATGTGGTTTGAGGAATGAAGGCTGCTCACTTGTTAAATGGCAGAGGAGGACTACGATCAATAAAGTGAGGGGTAACCGTTTCCCTCACTCAAAGAAGAGGCTGTGTCTTGATTCAAACACCAGGATGGCTAGTTTAGCAATAGGGGTGCTACAGTTTCTCATACTAGTTGCAGCCTTCTGAAGAACTGTTAGCACCAGTGATGTCATTGAGCGGTGTATATTGGCAGACAGGAAACCACATTGATTTCCCCAAATGCATAGACAAAGAATTGTCCATGTCAGCACAGCAAACACACATTAGAAGGAAAAATAGATGTGTGTCAGTTTTCTTGGCTACATCCACACGGCAGCAGTTTCATCAGAATACAGGGACTGTACCATTTGAACCATCTTTATTTACTAAAATATTTTTCTTAACATGGCGCTTCCACTCAAAGTCAGCGATCATGGCGCTTTCCTCTTGGCTCCCCAGTCAGGCCCTGATGCAGAGACTGACACTTTTAAGTGGAACACTTCCCAGGGAAAGCTTCTAAAAGATCTGACGTAGCTCAAATTTGTAAATCGCTCAGCTACCATTGCAACATAGGTAGCTGATTCACTTATGTACAACAAGCTGTGTTCTTAACTCAAATCTGGTTGAGGGATAGACCCTAAGCTGTAGCGAAAGAGGAGTCTGATATGATGTGAAACGGTGGCTCACAGAGATTTAAAACGTTACCTGAGTAGTCACTAGTTTAGAGCGACTGACCCCCACTTCTCAAGTTGCGATAGAAAATGTGTAATGAGTAATTTTTATCCTCAAAAGACTAGGATTCAAGGTCATATTTAAACAACGTGGTGGCAATGCGAGTGAAATTCTTATTTTCCAATTGAAACTGCCGCAGTGTGAATGTAGCATCAGCAGGAAGCACACGTCAGAGAGAAGCAGATCATTGTGAGGATGAGAAGATTTGAGCGATGAAAAACAAAATATCACTCAAGTGATTTGTGCCTGGAAACATCAGAAGTACCTTTGTTGTTGGAGATGCCATAGTCGAACCCCTGGGCTCCGTTAGATGTTGTGGCCTTGTTGAAGGCCTGAACGGAGAAAGGGCTCGGTGGAGGCGTCTGGTCAGTGAGAGCTTGTTCTACCAAACAATATTAGACATGAGGGCGTATGATATTAGCTTATCAGACATGAGAAAGGAATCCCAGATAGCAAACCTTCATCATGGCGAAGGTACTGGTTCGCTCCACGGTCTCGGGCCAAAGACCAGGCTTCTCCCTCATCACTCTCACAAAACTCCACCACACTGTTCTTATCCAGCTGCACCCAGGTTCCCTCAGAGTTGACCACCTGTCACACACACAACTGGCTTGATTCCAACTCACACCTTCCACCTCATGGCACACAAAACTTCGGTGCACCTTTTCAAACTCTGAATTAGGACACAGAGGATCAGAAACATGCAGACATCCACAGTTCCAGATTACATGATTCGATCAAACACTGGCCGACAAGACTGAGGCAAAGCTTAATAAAACTTACTCTACAAACAGGTGGTTTTAATGAAAGATAAATGCATGAGGTTTTTTCTCAACTCCCTGAAATAATATTACTTTGGAAGAAAAAAAAACAGACAGATAGAGGGATTAGTATGAGCAGCTCCCAGATCCAGACGGGACATTTCAGTATCTTCAACAGCATGACACACCACAGAAGCCAGGAGAAGTGACTCCACTCATCCGCAAGTGAAATAGTCACCAACTCATTCATGATTTTTAAGAGCAGAGAGAGAGAGTCAAGGCGCTGAAAAGTCACAGTTAAGAACCTGCTTCAGATCCACAGACGGACTTGAATTAGTGATTGAAAATGCAAGGTTAAAAGGATCACACACCCACACCCAGAAGTATCTGCTGTATTCCCTTTTGCACAGACATTTACATTTCATTTACAATCAGTTCAGAAGAAGAGAAGTAGAGTAGACCATTATATTTCATGGCCAATTTCTGAGCATAACAGACTGCATACAGCAAGATTGAAACAGACCAATTCAGTGAGTGCGTACCTCGCCTATAGCCTTGACCATGTTGCCAAGTACTAACATTCCAATGGGGATACCCCTAAGGTTTGGGCAGCTTCTGATGTTGTGACCAGAGGGGCCAGTCTTCACTACCTTATAAAGCCCCGGACCGCCGCCCTGCCCTGCCCTGCTCTGCACCCGCTTGGGGGCCTCGTGGGAAGGGCAGCTGCTCACCTCCTTTGTGCTCTCTTCCGATTGGCCCCTGACCTCCTGCAAGAGGTAAGAGGGTGGATTAGAACAGACTGTGCTGATAACTCCCATCATAATAATGGTGACAGGACATGAAGAGTGAAAGTCCTTACATGCCAGAGTGAAGAATGAATTTATTTTGTGCGGTCTGCAGAGTGGATAAGTTACTCCACATCTCTAAAGTATTAATGAGCTAACAGCCACATTAGGAATCGCAAAATTCCATCACATTGTAAGATCATTGAGTGATGATTGTGAGCTTCTACCATCGCAACGTAACCTGGACCCCCATTGCCCTGTGACCTGAACAAAACATATTTCACTTTTTTACCTCCTCAGCCCTTACTTCCTCATGCTAGGATATTACTTCTCTGCCTTTTCAGCACCTTGATACTTCATTAACTTAGACATATTACCCACATTTAGGGACACTACTGGGATAATCTACACATCATCTACAACGTCACACCCATGTCAAGGCAAAATTTAAAACATTCAATCCAAATGTTCAGAAATAAATCTGTCTATGTACGAACAATGAAGTCCTTAGTTTCAAAATTTGGCACATTTTCGAAAGCCAATAATAGCAATAATCTAACAGTTGACAACATTTTTTTAAATAACAGTATCATCTCAAACTCTCAACTCTCAAAATCAGAGATTAAAAATATATTTATCTACATAGATCTGCTGACATATTGTGAAATGAAGAAGCACCAATAACTTGTCCTACCACATCACATATTTGTTATTTATGTGGGACAAATTATATCAAAGGCATTCTAAAGAGTGGCTAATCGATTGTCACTGTGAGGGTTACACAAAACAAGGCCTCATGCAACAGACCAGCATCATGCACTGCTGCTTGAACTGCTTGAATCCATTTGAAGTCCAAAGTCTTAAGGGTGCTTGGATATGATGCAGACAACCATGCAACTGTTTACTTCTCATGTCTGATTCTATGAAAAAAAAAAACTACAAAGACACAATTAAATAAAACACATGACTAATAATCTTAAATGTGAATCCCTCCTTCATATGACTCACCTGTGATGGGAAAATAGTTAAAGGGGTCCACGACAAAAAGCCGATATCCCTGACTCCTTGGCTAGCGTTAAAGACATTCTGAGCGACAAATCGTGAGACAGTCAAGAAACAGCAGGCGACCTCAGAAAGGACTGGAGATGATGAGGCGGGGGGGGGGCGCTTTGTATTTTTTTGGAAGAGGTGCCCTCCCGATGACGGGATCGCTCGCCCTGAGTTTCAAAATTAAGAACCAGTTGAAAAGAGACTTCCAAAAAAATTCCCCACTGGGATGATGCAGTGTGTCATGCTGTTTCAGACCTGAGGGCGCACCCGCTCCATAGTCTGGCAATTGCTTCATGACAGAAAACCACCTTTAATTTAGGTTTCCAATACCTTCGATGAGACTGTGACGCCAAAAACATGTGGCTTTTGTGACATGGAGCAAAATCTGAGACCCATGTGCTGCTCACATGCTCTCAGTGTGACTTAATGGATCATGAGCAAAACAGAAATATAAGCTTTTCAGTCAATTCTCAACTGCTTGATTGAACTACAGAGGGTCTTTAGGACAATTCATACATTTAAAAATCACATTTGAATACCATGTTTGGCCCACGCGGTCAGTGCTAAGAAATTCTACAACGTTTTCAGCGTTAAGATTGCATTCATCCAAGAAAAAAAAGGAAATAACATAACATAAAAGAGCACTCAACGCCACCAACATCACATCAATTATTAATAAGCAGACTATACTGCAGACGCATCATGAGCATGCTCAGTGACTTGTTCACAAACTCTTCCTGTAAATCACCAGTTAGTTAGTGGGATAAACGTAAACGTGCAGGCTTGAACCTGCAGCTGCATTAAAAACATATGCTGTTACGGCATGCAGAAATAAATTGTCTACATGTTAAGACCGAAACATATGCGCTAGGTAGATTTGGGAAGTGAATTCGGATTGACACTGTTGTTATTGATGATTCTTGGACACACTTCCCAAATGAAGCTGAGCAGGCCTTACACTTACGTCAGCTGGGACCAGCAGGCTCCGGCCGAGGTGCTGGTTGAAGGACAAGCACCAGGCTTCAGTGTAGCCGTTCATGCTAGGGACATACTTCTTCACCGTTTCATCATTGAGCCGCAGCCATACGCCGTCGTCATTGTGGATCTGTGGCCGGAACAAGCCATTAAAATTACTTACTGCTACATAGACACAGCCAACTAGCTCACCAGATCAAATTAGGTGACTATTTCACAAGTATTCAACGATTAACAACAGAAATCTGATACCTCGTCAATAAACGTGATCGTGCCATTGAGGTGCACGACGCCGATCTGCTCGCTCTGCAGCGACGGATGACTACGGACACGTAGACCTGCACTATCTTTGGATACAAATTTGCGAACCTGTGAGGGAGAAAACAGAGCATGAAGCTCAGCTGTAGTAGAGCAAAAACAGCAACACTGAATTTGGTGTCCACACTGCAGTTACTGAAAATAACACCAATACATGACAAAGCGCTTCATATTCCAGTTATCACTAATAGCTTCTGATTACCAAAGCACACCCGCAATTCTGAATCCAGCATCACTGAAGGTAGGTTTTATGAGTGATGAAGCGATACTTTGACTCGCTGCAGCAGGAAGAACGCTCAGATTTATTACCTCATTAGAATGAGTAAAAGCCCAAGCAAGCATTTTCTTTTTTTTTTATAGTGCACTCAGTCATCCGAAGCTGATCTGCAAACCATTTGAGCTTGACAAAATTTAACAGCTAGTAAATTGTCAATCACATTGTCAGCATCACTCAGTCAAGAGGCGTGTGGAATTAGAGGTATGTTTGCTTTGCACTCGTGACATAGATGAGAGTATTGGTGGATTAACAAAAAGTATTGCTTCATATAAAAACATCATATTCAGCAGCAATCAACAAGGTTGCATCGTAACAGGAAACGCTGACCTTGCTGGGCTGTGGTTCGACCTTAGGCTTGACCATTTGTGTACCAGGTGGGATCATGCCTTTCGGAGGGTCTTTGACTTCCACCTCCAAACCAGCATCTGAAAGAAGCGCATTTGAAAGACTTCCCGTCATCTGTCCATTTGAGTTGTTCAGCTTGCAGTAAGTACCACAGCTAATATTTAAATCGTGTAATGTGTTCATTATCCCTGCATTCATGTGATATTTATCCTTGACCGTGTCGCCATCAAAGCTTGGAAACAACAACCACAGGGGTATTATTGATTTGTTGACAGCCAAGCTGTTTCTTCTAGCACCGCATCTGTGACCACTGAGGATGATGTGTTTCTTGTGAGCTAGTTGGAGGGCAGACAAACTCTGGAAAACACTAGTCAGGCTTTGATCCAATGCAGATTTTTTATGTAATTAAAATTTTAAATAAAAGAAAAGCAGCCAAACAAATCTGAAGTTCCCTAAATTGTTTGTCTTCACAAAAGCGTCCCTCCTGCCACAAAAACACATTACAAATATTGACATACCAATTTCAATTCCATCAATGGTGACATGGATGGTATAGAGTCCCACTGCTCCTGGAGTCCAGTTGGCACTGTAGGTTCCATCAGTGTTGGCACGGATCAGCATGTTCTCACTGGGTCTGATTGAAACACAAAGAGTTCAGCAGACAGTAGCACACAGTAAGCTGGACTCTCAATAATCCCTCTCACCTCTTTGGAGTCGGGGAAGCAAACCGGAGCTCCTCGAAAGAATAGCTTTCGTAGACCTGATAACAGAAGTAGAAACGCCAAGGTAATGCGGTGAACCGAGGGGAGCGATGGAGTCCAGTATTTCAAGTGGCCTTCTGAGCACCCTCACCTTCATCATAGTAATGGCGATATATCGAGCCTCTTTCACAATCACAGGCTCGTACGTGGCCTCCAGCTTGGGCACAGGGAGACCCCCAAAGGTTAAGTCTGGACCAGAAAATGAAGGCGAAGCACTTCCAGGTAGCCTTTGTAGCTTCTTCATGCTATCGGGCTGCAAAGACTTCTTCTGGGACACGGGTACAGCTTTCACTTCCACCTGAGGTGAAATCAATTGCTTCAGACTCGCTAGAATTTTAAACACTTGTCTGAGTCACTCTGACCTTCATGTTAGGAACGTGCACCACGTCTCCATATTGATCTTTTGTCTGCACGACAACGGTGGCCGGCCAGCCACAGCGAATATCATCTTTGTTGAGAATCAGAGATGTTTTCTGAGGGTCTGCGTAGGAGTCAGGCTGGAGCCACCTGAAGATATTAGATTGGAAGGAGTTAGTATGACGACACCACAAGAGATGAGCAGTCGCACATTTTAAGACTGACCTGGCCAGACGCCCGCCGCTGGAATTTTGCACACAGGTGATAAAGTCTTCCAGAAAAGAGTGCTCATTGGTTTGAATGTGGAGGGGGAGGTTCCCCTCCAGGGCCTCCAGGATGATTGGCGGATGAGACAAGGCCAGACCTTTTCCCAGGATTCCTGCATGGGCTTTACACACCTGGAACAAGAATCCAGAAGTGAGTAAAGGGGATCGTCCACATTACAAATAACAAAGGTTTACCTGGAGAGACGCTTCCTCAAGAATCTCAAGATCTTCCTCCAGTTCATTGCCTTCAAAAGCATGTTATATATTTCAAACCAATTTCAATCAGCACAAAGAAAGACACTAAATCTCTTGGTGTATTTTTACCTATTGGGAGGGCCAGGTCCTTTTTCATCAGAGCAGCAGCACAAACACTTCCCAAGTAGGCCAGCTCTTTCTCTAGCTGGATGATTCCCTGAGATACACAGGAGTAATGTAAAAAAAAATCCAAAATAGGAAACACTATGTCCAGAAACCTGTTCAATTCAGAATAATTAGACATACCTCATCTGGTCCTGGGTTGAATTCATATCCCACAGCGACACACTTGAAGCCATAGAAGCAGGCCTTCTCATCCTTCACATAATCCGACGCCGTTTCCAGAGAAAAGAGAACTTCGTTTCCTGAAAGAAAAAGAGGCACTCAGGTCAAACCATGCCAACAATTCTGATGTTCTCTGTCTGGTACCGGTCAAAACTGTGACTTACCTGGCAGCACAAGAACAGTAGTGGGCCAGCCGTTGGAGCCAGAGAACTTCTTGAGTTCCGTCCAGGTATTGATGGTGTCGTGGATCAGAGGCTTCCCACCCAAGCAGGACAGATGGAGGACACGACTCGGAATGAGCAGCCGGAGAACGTCCTCCGGTTGTGCAGTGCCGCACTGTGGATCAAACTCTATCGTGGTCCAGCGGACACAGTCTGGGAATGATACCTGTGGTGAAGGAGGTCAGGAGGTCAGCCAGCAGAGAAGCAAATTTGACTGCTGCGTTGTTCACATACCCTGTATTGCGTGACCCCGGCCTGCTTGTACGGATGATCACTCTCGATGACAGAATAGTGATTGGAGGTGGTACAGGCTGACAGACCCTGCTCCAGCTGGTTTCCAGTGGTGCTGTCGGTTGACTGGTTTGGGTTGAAGGTGGGGGGCGCGTATTTCTGGTTGAGGGCGGAGACGGCAGGAAGCAGCTCTTGAACCAGACCGAAGACTTCAACAGCAGCCTGGAAGAGATACGGATTGGTTTAAGGACATTGAACATTAAAGCTTTAGTATCATGTAGACTGATGTTGAATCAAGAGACAATTTTTTTCACACTACTATCAGGACTGTATATATAAATGTTCCTACCTTAGGAACAGAAGCAGCGACAGGGCCGATGTAGGCCAGGATGAGAGGAAGCAGCATGGAGAAGAGACTGGAGGAGCTCAACAGCTCTGGGATATCGTCCACTAAACAAAGGAGGAGAACACAGTGTCACCCAAAGAGTCTGGATCAAATGAAGCAGTTCAATCTGTCGGGTTTTACCATCAACAGCGAATGCTCTGTGTAGAAGATCCTTAGCGGCTCTGACCACAGCGCTGACCACGGAGAGAGCCCGACTGCAGTTCTTGTCTTCTTCATTGGCCTTGCTGAGGAGTTGCGACTGCAGGTCACCATCATATTCACTTCTGCAACAACATGACGGGAAATTTAGCCTCCACTTCACTCGCAGGTGATGAGTTTGTCACCTACCTGTAGTAAAGAATCTGTGGGATCTGCCCCCTCGTCTGGTTGGTACCATTGCTGCTCAAGCTGCAGGTGCTGAAGGTGAAGGACACTCCATCAGAGCACTGGACCGTCGTCATCCCGCCATCTCCGTTAGCGGTGCGACTGCCGTAGTTCCGCAGTCTGACGGCGTACTTCACTCCTTCCTGTAAATAAGCAAAACAAGTGGCATTTAAAAAGACATACATTTAAACATGTCACTAACTTTAACTTTAATATGTACCTTGAGCGGCACAGCCTTGTCAAGGCGGATCTCAGCTATATCACTGGGAGAATCATCGGTGCTGTAGGTTCCCTTCACCAGCTCCAGAGATGTCCACCTGTGAGAATGCCCCGAGTCTCCGGGGTGTTCAGTCTGAGCCTGTATTTATGAAAAAAAAAAAAAAAAAAAAGGTTTTGAAAACCTGTTCAACTCATTTGGCAATTTGGAGAAAGACAAGAGGAGTTTGCTCTTGCTTACATCATCAGCGAGCACCTCCAGCTCATACTCATGGATGCCACCTCCTCCATACACACAGACACCGACCAGCACGACTCCAGGCTTGTCCACCGTCAGGCAGATGGCATCGGGAGAACCGTTGCCCGTGTTCCAACTTCTGCCCTGGCTCGTTTTGGTGAAACGGTTGGGAGACGCTTTCACAGAGTGAAGTGAATTGAGTCCATCAACCTGAGATGAACGAAACAGAGGAGATGTCCAATACAATACCAAAGTCAATACCTGAATATAAACGGTTAAATGTTAAATGGTTTAAATGAGTCAAACCAGTCCATTTCATGTGTACTAGTAGTCATAAGACATAGGTGCAGGTATTTTAGGTGCCATTATGTCACATAAACATAATAAGTCACTGTGAGCAAACCAAAGGAGAGCTATTTGTCTGTCTTCAGAAACAGAACAGACAACGCTCTGTGCTCCAAATAAAAGAAAAATTAGAACACAGCTTTTACTGTGCAGTCTATCAAGTAATGCATTATTTTTTACAAGCAATTAAGGCTTTCATCAATTCTGCTGTGCTTTTATACCAGCAATAAGATAAGAGATTATGAAAATGTATTAAAACAGAATTTCCTTTTCAGTTTCTGACAGAAAATGCCAGTGAAAACTTTGTTGAACTTCCTTGTTCCATACGGTTGCATCCTTTGCAAACAGAATAGTTATCAGACAGAAAAGACTGAGGAAAGACATCTCGCCTCGCGGACAGACTCCTCACCTGCTACCTCCACTAGAACAGAAATAGCATTCCTATAAAAAGACTTGTGATCACAGACGTTTGAAAGTCGAGCGGAGAGTGTGAAAGAGGGTTGACTGTCTACCAGAAACAGTAGCAGCTGCAGCACATGCCTAAAGTACATGGGTGTTGAAGAAAAGTTACCTCGGAGCCAAGGGCGGAGGCGGTGAGCTCGGACACGATGGAGGCCAAGAGACCACAGGTGTTGGAAACCAGGTGGGGGGAGAAGAGCTCCACCTCTTTTCTCAAACTCTTCCTGACTGGCAGCACCACGATCACCAGCATCTTCTCCAAAACCTCTCGGAAGCTGGTCATTCCCATCAGGTTCTCCTCAGTCTAAGATTTCAGAGAACCATTGTGTTCATGTCAACACTGCATAGAATCATCACAAACCGCTCTGGGAAAGCCTCAAGAGCAACATTCTGAAGTACTCGTGAATAATTGATGACTCACGTGGCTTAGCTTTTCCATGTGGGCAACCAGCAGGGGAAAGCGGTGGGCCAAGGCAGAATCATTCTCTGTGCTGACTTGTTTGACCAGCGAACGCAGCAGCACTTCGCCATCATAAGCAATGGGCAGAATGGAAGTCAGCTTGACTGAAGTGTTGCAGAGAGCTGACATCACTGCTGCCAGCAGGCGGCTGCTGGATGTTCGAAAGTTTGCCTCAGCTATGTCCTGTAAAGAGATAGAGTTAGCCGGTGTTAGTGGTGAAACAATAGTAATAGCATTTAGAAGCATTTTGCCACCAAAATAGACCAAACAAAAGGACGTGTCACTCATACCTGATCAAGGCAGTTGAGCAGGTCACACAGACAGGCCCACTGCAGAGCGGGTGTGGGATAGAAGGAGTGGAAGCAAGCAGTGAAGGTGTTGTGGCACTCCTGCAGGACAGCTTCAAGCAGCGTTAGAGGCTGCGACAAGTAGCCTTGGGGGTCGTTGTCCAGCTTGGTCAGGCAGTTGTCCATTCCTTCTGACAAGATCTTTTTCAGCAGGCTGCGTGTCTTTCCCACGCACTCGGCGAGCTTGCTGGACTCCTCCACCACAGCCTTGGTGCTGGCTGGTAATGAAAATTAGACCCAACAGTGAGCTCATACAGCACATTAGCAACTTAGAAGTTTCTCTAACTGCAAAAATGTCAATCAATATGTTCCTACCAGCGATGGGGAAGATCTCACAGATGTAGACTCTGAGCAGGCGAAGGCAGCATGTTCCAACGAAGCGCAGGCGCTCCAGATCCAGGAGGGTGGCCGTGTACTGGAAGCCCTTTAGCCCCCGAAGCTCCTCCACTCCCAGGACCAAGGTGGTCCAGCTCCAATGCAGGATGCTCAGCAGGGACTCAAAGCACTCCTGAGTAGAAAAAAAAGAAAAGTTAGGACATACCAACGTAATGAGCCAGAAAAAAAAGAGCAGATCTAAACTCACCACAGAGACTGTTCGTGCAAACGAGCGTTTGAGGATGTGAACCGGCTCACTGGTCTGCTGTTTCCCTTTCGATGCATTTCCATCATTCGAAGGAAGCCTATCGTAAAATCGAAAACATGAAGAACTTTTCAAGTTGAAAAAATGAATCTGTTCTTAATGAATTTTGTCTTGCCTGTAAAGCAGCTGAGGTATTTGACCCGCATTCACGTCAGTACCGTTATTGGACTTCTTGGAGCTTTTGAACTGGAACACCACACTAGAAAAGAAACAAACACATTTTACAGGGGATGTAAATAAAGGGGGGCCTTTGGTAGACAACTTGAAACTAGAAAAAGTTGTACCCATCATCGGTGGTGATGGTAGCCTGCCCATGAGAGCCACAGTCACTGCTGGGACCAGAGACTCGGGCCCAGGCCACGTACCACCAGCCCAACTGAAGCAGCACCGGTTCGTCAAACATCATGGCATACTTCTCCCTGTGAGGCAGACAGATCAGTACAGTTGCTCTCAGACAAACAAGCTACATTGACACCTATAACAGTACCTCGCAGCGCAATCATAAGCCAGAACATCAGTCTCAGCCAGAAGATCCCCGTCTGTCTCATGGTCGCCTCCATCTGGTCCAAGCTCAAATAGCTGCGAGAGAACAAAACAAAACTCTGAATTGGTTTAAAGTTGGGCAGGAAAATTTATATTCATATTTATATCACACTTTAAATTTAATCCTTTCACCACTGTGGTATATATAGAGACATAAGACATTTATTTTAACTGTTCAAAACTGATTACAACAAGATAAGAGAACAAAAAGAACACGTTTCAAATATATGAATGAAAACGTTGAAAACATTTGTTAGACGTTATATTGAAGAATTTAAAAATGACAACCCTGACTAAATTCTGCACCTCCATCTGCAGTTAATAGCCACTGCACCACTACATTCCGACTCCAAAATCAAGACAGAATGCTTTTATGTTTATACATTATGTTGGTCAAATTTTCACTGCTCTGTCTAGCCGCTGTCCGTGGTGTCAGAGGACAAGAGCCCTCCACAGACAAACATTTGACTAGCATGTATTTTGGGTGGCAACTTCTGACTCACAGCACAATTATAGCCAAATAGCTAAGTATTTATTTACAGAATATGAGTCAGTAGGAGAGGTGAGCATGTGTGTGTCACCTGACTCAGGTCATATTTATATTGGGAAAAACATAACTTAAAATAACATTGGATCTATATTTGATGTAAAGCCAGAGTGGTCCCATCCTGACAGACAGCTCTGAATAAGACTTTCCTAAACTTCTAATGTCATTGTGGTGAGTTTCTTGTATAAAAAATGAAAATGGCACCTTGATTTTCGCAGTGTACTCTCCTCGTCCGCCGAACAAGCCCAATCCACCCAGCAGAATGTCTGCGTCAGCACAGAAGCGAATGGCCTCGACAGAGTGAGCGGAGTATCCCCATCCTCCACCGTGACCTACAGCATGAGATTTATTAGGTCATGCAGGGTCCTGAGAACTTGTAATCCACAATGACTTGGTGTATCATTAACTCAAAGACATCAGTATCCTTCAGTTTTCATTGCTTAACACCATCACCTATTAAGAAAGGCGACTCACTCTCAAAGCGATTGACCACACTGTAGTCTTCTTTGGAGTAGACTTTCATCACAGCCTGAGTCTCTTCTTCTGCACTAGCTACGCCCATTTTCAATTCCTGCATGGCTGCTAACGTGTCCAGGCAACCTATAGAGGTGAAGTCCAGGTTAACAGAAAATCATTTTCATTTAAAAAAAGCTATTTGGAATAGCCCTCCAACACTGCCTTAAATGTGACCCTGGATGTGTGCTATTGCATTATGAACACTTAGGCGAGTAGCTAGTACAGGTCATTACCCAGGATGTGGAGAGCTCCATGAGATCGTGTCGTGGTGGCGTGAGATCCCGCGGGCAAGGCGAGCTCCGGACTGAGAATGCTACAGCGAGCCTGGAGATCTGTGGCCGAGGGCATCCTCGCATCTGCGATCACAGCGTTGTAACACCACATCTCTCTTGAGGCTGGCAGAAACCTGGATCACAAAAAAGGATTGCAAATACTGCAGAACAAAAGAAACCAAAAACGTGTGGAATAAAAAGTTCTGACCTCCAAATGACATCATAGACAGGATCCAGACAGAGGCCGAATCCCTGCAGGTCCTCCTGCTCCGAATCGTTGAAGGTGCGACAGCTTCCGTCCATTTTGTTGATGAGCAAGCACTTGAACGGAGGAGGCTCGGACAAAGACGAGGGCACCAGGCCAATTATGTGTTTGCTGGCAAAGATCTCAGAAGTGGCAAGGACATGGGAGTTGATGAGAGCCTCATCGATCCGCAGGAACGTCTGGTCTCCGCTGGCACCGATCCAGGTGGCTTTCCGTCCATATTTGGCACCAATATTCGGCATCGGAGATGGCTTGGCATTCCAGTACGGCATATCCAGAATAGGTCGACCGAGTTGCCCTTTCTGAATAACAATGGCAGCACTTTCAGGACCTGTAAACTTTCTCCACACTTGAATTAAAAAAAACAAAAGCCATACCGAAAAACTTCCGAAAGTGAAAACCTGCCCGTCCATGAGAAGAACAACTGTGTGGTTGCTGCCCGCGGTCACGTGAATACTGGGACATGGGAGCGCCTGGACCAGAGTCGGAGACCCCCTTTCACAGAAAAAAGCAAACTTAAATGTCTCATCGTTTTAAGATTTCAAACTGCTTCATCAACCTCATCAGTACCTTGAGTTGACGTCGCCATGTCCTAGCTGACCATGTTGACCGTAGCCGAACGTGTAGACGTCTCCATTCTCCATCAGCACCACTAGCATGAAAGACACCAGTGTATTTTTAGACAGTAAAATGGAGTTTTAAAACTCTATTTTACAGACACAAATGTGTTGTAAACAAAAGGAGAAAGCGGCTGACATTACGACTATGACATTACAGTAGAGTCAAGGGTTCATATCTCAGTGAGCTAACTAGAGAGGAAAGCCAGGCGCCCTGGTGCTACATGCTGATCCACTGAAAGCAGTTTTGGCTTTAAGAATCTGCTGAATGACAGCAAAGAAAGAGAGCTTTTTCTTGTAAGGGAATAAAAAGAATAGCAAAGCAAGCAAAAATAATCATTGAAGAGCAGAGATGCTTTAAGAAAAACAAATTAAAATTTGCAAGCCAGAAGTAATAACACTGAATTGGAAACAAGGCCTAGTTACAAACAGCTAAGCCTTTTAGTGAGGGGTATATCTGCGTGTCGAAGCAAATAAATAGGAAATACAATCGGACCTAAAACGGACAGGAAACCTCTGCAGAAGAGGAAGAGCTTGGAGCTCCCAATGGGATTTTATTTGAAAGCTAGCATGAAAACCACCTCAGCGCGATGTCCCTGACGCCAACACAAGAGGATATATGATAACTGCCACACTCTGTTCAGACATAATTAAAATCACTTGTGATTCATCTGCAGCTAAACACATATCATTAGTGGCTATGAAAAGAGCAGTCTCCGAACTGATTTAAAAGCTGACTGAAAACGTCATACTTAAACATGAACTCTAAAATTGAAATGGACACCTTCTCTAAAACTGTGACTGGAATTTGAAAATTAAATAATGAAAACTGCTTGCTTTGTGGCCTGAGGCAGTTTTAGGGAAACGTGAAAGCATTTGATGGTCTGTCACCAAGTGTACTGGAGCTCACCTGAATGGTGAAAGCCGCAGCTGACCTGAACGGCTCTCAGCTCGCAGTCAAACCTCACCGATCCAGGTGGGTAGGTGGTGATTTTGCTTGCGTCCTTCTCTCCACGTTCGCTGCTCCCATCTGCAACACAAGAGCCAGCATGCACGCGTCAAGTGAAACCCACGAATCCTTCGGCTGCCACCATCTCTGCACAGTCCCGGCAAACAACACAAAGGAATAAATGCATCTGTGGACAAATTGCAATTCACATAACTTTGTTAAAAAGGAAGATGAAACCTGTGTAAAGAGAGAGTCGCGAAAAAAGAAGAGACACGTGCATTCCTAAACATACGATGAGTGAACTTTTCTTTGCCATGAACTGTAGCCGCGTTTAACACACAGGCTCATGGGCAAATGCTTCAGTCATCAGTCAAGAGAGCAGTGGAAGTTACCGACACATCTGGAAAACAGTGTGTTAATCAAGTGACATCTGAAACACAAATAAAAATTCAGAAAAAAACATACAGTTGCAAACAGAAGGGAAGTGGAACGCCTCAACAGGTGAATTGTATGACTAACACAGAGTCATGACGACCATAGAAACAGACACATCCAACGAGCAAGCCGTTGGATTGGTCACTCTACACAGGCAGGGGAGCGTTTTTACACATGCTGCTCAGCGACAGTGTAATAACATGCAATGGTGGAAAATAAAAGATTATGCTACATCCATCCTTCAATTGATGACTTTCACAATCACATCCTTATAGCTTGGTGACTATAAATTGTGTAGCTTTGTATGTGTATTAACACCAGGTTGTTTTTAGTCAACATCTGGACGTCAGTGCTCGCTGTGTCAACTGTTGCTGCTAGTTCAGTCACGTTTATTGGACTTCAGGCCCATGAACAAAAAGAAAAAATGCTTTTAAAAAAATAAGTTTAAAAAATGTTGTCATGGGTGTCGGTCCTGGAGAGAGCAGATGAGTCCTGCCTTCAGAAAGTAAAAGAGGAGGTGGGCGGGACAGCCAGATTCGGAAGTGAGTCAAAGGGGTGTCTCTGCACCCGTTGAGTTAGTGAAGACCGTAGTACCTTTATGCTTGTCCCGTTTATGCCTTAGTGCCTGAAGGGGTCTTATTCTGGCTAGGGCCTGCTCACGCTGGTTCATAAAAATGGGGCCAGGAAAAACAAGGGGGCCTGAGGGAGAAAGAAACTTTGACATGCATGCACAATGCTCACAAATGGAAATCAAACACAGGATAATACAACTTGTCACCACAACAATTCACGCTGAAAATTATAGACACCAAAAGCAAGGGGTCGGGGAGGGGTCACAACACCCACACAGCACCTCAAACAAATCTTCAAATGACGGGTTTAGATATATTGTTAACACACTGGCCATCAGTCGCTGCCTAAGCTTCACTCACAATTTTGCAGCCTCACAATCAATATTCGTACCTCGCCCCTCCTCCAGTCTGTGGCGGCGGTTGATCCTCTGCCGCTTCTCCTCCTGGCGGATTTGAATGTGCTCCTCGATGTTGACTCCTGGGGGGGGAGGGACAGGTACAGCTGATAACACAAAAAAGGCCGCAGGTACAGGCAGGCCAGACAGGATGCAAGGAGAGATGGAAGGAAGGACAGAGCAGAACAGAACAAAACAGGACACACATCAATGAATCGTGGCGGGGTGATGTGAAAAAGCAACAACACAAGAACAAAATAAAGGATGAGCCATAGCAGGCGCATGAGATACCACAGACAAGCGACACTGAGCAGCTGGCACATTTAAATACGCTGCATAGTGATGACGGTGTGCTCCGGGCAGATGAATATGAAGTCTACAGATAACACCGACCCAGATGTATGTGATTCTAATAAATAATGAATGCAATGACTCAACGTGAATCTTATCATACCAAGAAGCAGGTCCAGCGGAATCATCTCTTTCACAGCATCAAAGATCCCTCTCTGTCTGGCCTCCTGACCGTCCAGTTCCCTCGCACAAGCTTTGCAGCAGCCACACGCCGAGCAGCCGGACTCCCCGGACCCGCAGCCACAGATACTGGTGGAAAGGCGGAAGAATAAGTGCCGCAGCATTGAAAAACGCAAGCCGTGACCCCAAAACGATACTCCCACAGCACTGCCTATATGTGTGGCATCAGATCTCTAAGTGCGTCTTCTTACCCTCCAGGAACTCTGTCGGGGCGTCCGCTGCTGACACAGCTCGCCCCGTAGCCCGTGCAGTCCCCACACACGGTGCAAACCATGCACTGGTCCAGCTTCCACTTGTGCAGGCCGGGCTGACACATCATGCTTTTCTCTTCCTTCTCCTCCAGCTCGTCCTCCAGGTCCTCGTCCATAGCGGTGGCCATGCTCTCCACACCAAAGGCTAAAATTAAGAGCAAATATTACCCGATAAAGAAGCAGTTTGATTTATGGAGTGGTGTTAGAAGGTGGTTGCCAAGGCAACTTGAGATCTCATTTTTCTGTATGTGTATATGTCACAGAAGAGGGAGTTTGAATTCAGCTTTTTTGCACCACACATAAAGAGACTTTGTAGACGGACAGAGACACAGTGATGGTGATCACTCTGACAACCCCCCACCTCGGCCTGCTCCCCCTGTTGTCTTGTGCCGTTACAAAGACATACAAGGGAGTGTTGTTACTAACCCATGATGACAGCGTCAAGAGGAATCTGCACAGGGAGGCCAGCTAAATTCTGACCCTGCATTTGGATGTAGAAGGAAGAAATGCATGGTGTATCAGAGGAACCTTCATCTCACCTTTCCCAGCCTGGCTCATTGCGCCGGTGTCTCTGCCACACTGGCCCTTATTATTCACCCCGAATGTCCAGACCTCCCCGCTTTTGGTCAAGACACACGTGTGAGCCTTTCCCATTGCAACCTGAGTAACAAAGTGACCCTTCAGGTCCGTCACTTGGCCTGAGGATGACATAAACACAGCATAGGGGTAAATAATGTGGGAAGAAGGAGAGTTTTATTAAAACCTTTCAGTTTGTTGTGAGGTAAGAAATACTAAGAAAAATACTGGGACAGTGCATACCTCTGTCGCACTCCACCCCAACAGTGATTTTTTTTAAAATACCAAATATATTGTACTATAGGTATTTCAACTGTATATTTAATCTTAAAGACATTGCGACAGCAATGTGACAGCAGACAGCAGATGAAAATGGCAGAAAGGTGCTCCAAGGCTATAACAGAATATGTTTAATACAAACAAGCACACAAATCAATTTTGATATAAGACTCCACACCACCTTTTATAAATATGCAAACTGTCTGGAGTGTCTCCAGTAACACAATAATTACTCTAACTGACCTACAGAATCCAAAACTGTGGTGCACGGTAACTCACAAGTGCTGTCACTGTAGATGGCGTCTTTCCCAAACATGTAGAGCTCGCCCTCCTTGGTGACGATGCTGCTGCTCCCATTGTTGCACGCCGTGTACACCGCCGTCTTGGTCTCCAACTTGATCATTTTCTTGGGTTTGTAGGGTTTGGGCTGTCTCCGGCTTTTGGCTGCAGGAGACCAAATATACACTCTCATAAAACATCTTCAAAGAATCTGCTACTTGAGCAAGAGTTTGTGTTAGGCTTCAATGGAAGGAGAGCGTGACATGTGACCATAGCGACTTTAGTGTTTTTAAGATTGAAAAGCCAGCAAATATTTCTAATGTTTAAACACGCTCTGCCACTTATTTACTGAGGAAACGTTAGAAGTGTGATCAGGGATTAAAAGATATTAAAAGAAAAGCTTCAGTTGACTGAAAAGTTGGATTTAAATCCTCCATAAACTCAACAGTCTATTGCATGAAGATGAAACTCTGAGTGTGTACAAGGATTACTGCAACATAATTTGATCAAATGAATTTGTTTGGATGGCTAAAGCTACTTCTCCCTGCAGCAGAGATAAGATTAGATTTGCATTTATTGAAACATGCGACCGAAATGAGAGTCCAAAAGTGGAGCAGGTTCACGAGGATGTATCAGATCTGGACATTTTCAGTGATATCTCAAACATCTGAATCATCTCACTTGATTCTCCATCCTCTCCTTTGCTGGCGGAGCCGGTGAAGAACACGCTTCCGTCTTCGGCCACCAAAAGAGCGTGAGAGCCATCGTGGCCGACGGAGAACTGAAGAATCTTGGGAGACTTTGTGATGGGCAGTTCCACCCATTTTCCCGCAGACGGGCCGCCCTGTTTGATTCCCAGGCTCTGATATTTTCCTGTGTAGTAGATCTGGTGAGGGAGAGACAGTTTTCAATTTAAAGCCCCACAAAGCTTGTTCAAATCATTCAATGTGTGTTGGACGATGGTGGTTTGACGCAGACCTTTGTCGCGTCAAACACATGCCTGCAACAGAGTCATTCACCAAGATCACTTATAAGCTGCTCCTATTTTTACTCATCCATCTGCTTCAGGTTAGCGTAATCTGCTGATAAGGTGCGCCGTGAGATTAAGAGTTAAAAATGATCAACAGGCAACTGTTCCCTTCTCTATCTACAAAGCACCACACCTAGTAGGCAGATACACACAACCACACCTGACACACCCCGACCAACTACATAGTTAGCATTCCCCTGTGACGAGCACTGTCAGCAAAAAATATCTCATGCATTCTCTTCCACAGTGGCAGAGCTTGAGACACCAAAAAGACCAGAAACAACAGAAGCCCTTTCAACAATCGGAGTGACAATGCAAGTCTTGCTGCGGTGATCGATGTGCCAGTCATTCGGAGCACATGTAATGTGACATGAAGACAGCTTTTAGATCCACAAGTCGTAGTAGTAAAAGATAGAAAAATATTTGCCTTTGACACCGGATCTTAAGTTGGAAATTTTTGTTACACTTTATATTATGTTCTCTATAACAATTATTAGTTCATTCATAACACATCATATTTATAAAGCTGTATAGAAGCTGTTATTAATGTCCATGAGCAGATGACAACTTCTGTTCAATGTTTCTTAAGAAATATAAGGGTTTAAGGGTCGTAAGAGTCTTTAGAACTAGATTAAATAAAGTCCACAATTTATTATACATGTTATTATATATGTTTAAAAAATGAGCATCTAAAGTTAAATGTGAATGAAAACTTGTGAAGCAATGGCTTCTATGGTAAGATCCAATAGGTATTTCAGTCTTGACAACACAAAGGAACATAACTGATCATTACAGTCCCTTTAAATTGTCCACATATACTGTATTTTTTATGTCCCTTGTACACAACTTTAAGAATGAAATCGATCTCAACTAACATGATGAAAAACACTGCAACATTAAAATGCGAGTGAACGATGGCAGTTACACTTCAGATTTGGGAACTTAAATTATCATAAATAACGTGTGTATTAGCAGCATATTAGACATTTTTTAATCAAAATTGAGTACTTATTAGCATGTTGTCAAGACTGAATACATTTGACCTTCGAATGGTCACCATATGTTCACTGTGAACAACACCATAATCACAGATTATGAACAGTAAACAAGCAAGTAATTAGTTTATTCATGGTTCATACATTTGACCCAACCTAAAGTGTTAGCAAAAATACATTTGAAAATGCAAGTCATTCATTAAAATTGCAATTGATTTGAAACATAACTTAAAGGTAAGTAGGTACACATGTAAAAATAAATCTAACCAGTAGCAGGACTACAACAGAACATTTGAAAGCATTAAATGACTTGGTCACATTTAAGCTTCCAACATTTCCCTTGACATTGAACCCTCTTCCAGTTCCTGTGGATGAATACAAATATGCTCCCAGGTCAACAGATCTCATTCCATCTGAACCAGGGACACCTCACTAATCGGGCCAGACAGATACTGGATCAACTGGCTTCTCACAACATGTAGACGTAGTAGATCTACTTTGAGTCCCTCCTGAATGACTCACTCGAACTTTAAAAAAAGACACCAGTGGAGAAAATCAAGTTCTGCCACTGGAGCTCCAGATACACTTCTGTACCATGTGTCATCACATGTTACAGGATATTAGAGCAGTCTGATGACACCTTCAGGTAACTTCCAATATCTCATGAAGGCCAATAGAAAAAATAATCTGGAGTCACTAGCCTTCCAGACATAATCCATGCCGAGCAAAGGAACAACTCTTAACTACAGTATGATTTTATTGAAAACTGAAGTGGTTATCTTGTGTCACACTGAAGACAAAACAGACCTTAAACTAACCTTGGTTTTGTTTCACTATTTCACAGTACAAAACAAACTCCGCTCACCTTCCCAGAGGCCGTTTTCATGAGAGCGAACTCTCTGCCAGCTCCGAGCAGCGCTGCCTCCTCATCAAACCCAGTGCCTGTGGAACAAGCACGTGGGGAAAACAGAAGTTAGGAAACGTGGCAGAAAAATAATAGTGGCAGGGTATTATGCAATCACTCACTGATGATGTGTAGATCCTTCTCGAGGTCAAACAGGGAGATTCCACAGGCGTGCAGACATTTTCTTGCCAGCTTGAGCTGCAGTTCCTGCTGCAGAGCTGGGTCAGAGCTCATGGTATAGATGCGCACCACGAAACCATCCTGCAGCAGAGAGAAGAGTTAACCTGCTACTTATGCAGGATAAATAGCAATTGAAGACTGTAAATTCCCCACAATATAGAACAGGATTAAAAAATTTTTAACAGACATAAAACATCAAGGAAAGTCAAATGCAGAAAGGAAAATGTCCTGCATCGTTGATAAGATCATGATTATATCAGACTTTTCATGGAGTACATTTAGATCTAACTCTCTGTCATATTGTAATGCTCTATTCAAAAGTTCATGTTGGGAATAAACAGATAAGTCATGTCAACATCATGTCACTAATGATGTTGATATTAGTTATGAAGATTTCGTTCAAACAATTGTATTATTTTTATATGTCTACATCATCTTAAATATGTTTTGAATTGATATACATTATTGTTGTCTAACCAGAGCAAGATATACAAAATACACTAAAATAAAATTGGTGAAAAAAAGACTAAATGACGAATAAATATCAGGGGAAAATATAATATATAAAAAATAAATCACAAAAATAGGTGAAATAAAATGTCAAAATCTGAATATAACATATAAATTATGTTATTAAAAAATACAATCAGGAATCTGTGTCAATCCACCATATCAAGGAGTGATGTTGAACTCCTATTCAGCACCATGGTATTTATAAAATAGATTAGTGAAAATGCTCATGATAAAATAATCAAATATATAACTCTGGAAGCAGAATAAAAAACAAACTTAAATGTCAATGAATTAAGTCCGTCATAAATAAATAAGCAGAAGACATCAGTAAGATTGAAATCAAAAGTCTTAAAAGACAGTGCATGAGGAACGTGCTGAACAATAACAACCACAGATAACTCTTCACTGCTACCACACAGTTATAAATCCATGAATAGAAAGCGTAAATACCACAAATAACCATGCATATGCAATAAAAACATTGACTGGTGTACAACTTCACACATGCCTAGAAGGCGATGCACACCCAAATGCAATCTCTTTTCCAATTGAAAGAGCATCAGCAATCCAAGTCGCCGTGTGCCTCTGTAGTCAGACCGATGCAATTGCAGACATATGGGTATAAAGCCGAGCCGCCTCCTCCCCCACTCACAGTGCTAATGCAAAGAGCTTAAGCTCTCTAGAGAATACCCACATGTGCCACCGCACTCACTGCCACGCCCACCTACGCTCAGACAGCTGGTGATCAGCTGAGGGACCTTTCCAGAACCACTCAGGGTTTCTTCTTTTTGAGTGTGATAATAGACCCCAGTTAAAACCTAAACGGATGCTTTATCACACTGACAAGCCTCTGCATGGTCTGATAGCTACACCAAAAGACAAGTTGTGTGGTGCAGGCTGATGTATCAAGGCTAGGGTGAGCGATTGAGGCCATTGGAGATGTGTCACAGCAGCAAGCAGAGGATGTCCTGGGGGAGTGACAGCAGGTGCAGAACCGCAAAGTTGAGGGCAGCATCTTCACTGCCAGCACTCGCAATCCAACTATAAAATCTAGCTGAAGAATTCCATCTTTTCAGTCAGCTAAGTGTCTTGTGTCACCAAAGTGGAGTGTTTCATTGAGTTAATGAATGATTCACCAGTGACATACACAACACTTCAGAATTATGAGGAGAATGTTATGCATCAGTTGTCAGTTGTTTAAGTTTGTCTCCGGGAGACAGCAGGAGTCATAGGCAGACCAGGGAACGGGTGTCATCGTGAGGTTAAACCTAGCGCTTACATCTTTGCAGGCTGCGATCTGATTGATGTACTCCCCGTCCGTGAAGAGAATGTTCTGTCCGTCTGAGTGTTGGCCTGAAACAGTGGAGACAGGATGTTGTTCATTGATCTTTCATCGTGTCAAATTTTTAAGCAATGGCATGGACATCTCTGGTTACCAGGCATAGTGACGACGCCCTCGTGCTCCAACGTCTCAGGGTTGATTTTGATGGCTGACATGCTGTGGTTGCAGGTGTCCCGGTACAACAGGTAGCCCTGCAGAGAGACATCCCACTCACTACACAATCACTATCCAAACAGGCTACAGTGCAGTCGTAGCCCGTAGATGAACTAGTAATGAAAGTCGAGATCAATATTTGCTTATTTACTGAAGCTATCTTATGAACCTACCTGAGCGAACCCAAGCCACGATCTCTTCTCTTTACGGTTCCGTATTCGAGATGTGGAGTTGTAAACATGGCCCTGTAAGACAGCAAGAGTTCATGAACTATGCAATACAACATTTCAAGTACAATTTTTCGACATTCACAAACCACAAGAATAAACTACGACACTAGTCTTTTGTAGATTGCCAATAGATGATATTAAGGATATTAAGTTATGATAACAATAACCAAAATATATATAATAATGATTATTATTTCTAAAATACTGACAAAATGAAGACTTGTCATGACATAAATATGAGAGGGGGGAAAAACAGTTGTGAACAACAGTGCGGACAAATCATTGCCTTCAAGAGTGCATCACGTGACAGGTCGAAGTGACTTGAATTTTTAATAGTGTCTATTGATTTAGTTACTGGCTTGTTGTGTTCCATTCAAAAATCAACAACGCTTGTGACAAACCCATGAACAATCCGGCACCATACATACCCTCACAGTACCGCTGTATCCGGAGCCCACTTTGTAGAGTCCGTCTTTGCAAAGCAAGTAAAGAAACGAGCCGTCCGTCTGCAGAAGACAGCGTTCGTCCTCATCGATGGCGACCTCTTTCAGGAACCATTTGTTCATCAGGGCTGCATGTTTGATGCCGTTGCTGAACCAGTCCTGGATTTGGATCTTTCCTACCAGCACCGCCTGCACACTCCTCTGCAGGGCGTTCAGAATGGTGGGCACCTGATGGAAACGGACAAATGACCACGCATGAAAACATGAAATAAACTCGAGACTAAGAACTTGGGCTGTTATTCCCGGCACGACCCAAATACATCCTTCACACGTCTCACACCATTATCTCAAAAACTGCGATTACACACACCCCACTGATCTCCTTGTTCAGACAGAAATGTGTAGCGCAAAAAAGGCTTCCCAGCAGCCTGCCAGCTATAGTGATGATTCACAGTCTAGACAATTCCTAAAAAATGAAATAACAGAGAGAGAGAAAAGAAAAACAAAGCTTTTGTCTGCGTGAAAGTGTGTCAGCCATCTTAGGTGTGAATTTCACATCTGCCACGAACTGAAAAACCTGACACATACAAGCCGACAGTATAGTAATGCAGCTCCGTTACACAGTGAACAAAAGCAGACTGTGGCAGTGAAGTTCTAAATGACATCTTCGAGGTCGAAATAAACACAATCCCTGTTAATTGGCAGAGGAATGCAGGCAGTGGGATCAAACGTCAGACCTGAAGAGGCTTGGCATTTTCCAAAATCTAATTTGTGCAGTCCAGACTGTGGCCAGAGGCTTTGCGCTCCACAAAAGACGACAGATGACTTCCCAGTAAACAATGCACACGTGTGTTAAAGCAGCCTCTGATAACAACCAGCAGGGAAACGTGACACTTTGACGAGTTAAATTACAAAAAAGGACCACACAGATGAAGCAATTCATAAATTAATTCAACAAGATATTGCAGTTAAACTAAAACAATGTCTTCTGATTTAAGACTCCATCCATTGTTAATCTGGGGTGTGAGGGTATCGAGGAGGAAACCGAGGTAAAGGGGCCTCACTGCTCACTTCAGAGGTGGCCACAGCAGATCATCTTCCTCCATCTCACCCTGCCCTCTGCTTCCTCTTCTCTCAAACCTACAAACCTCATGTCCTCCTTCACCTCGTACATAACTCTCCGCTTTGGTCTTCCTCTCCACCTTCTGCCTGGCAGTTCCAACCTCAACATCTTCTACCAATGTACTGGCTCTCTCTCCTCTGTACATGTCCAAACCATCTCCATCTAGCTTCTCTGACTTGGTCTCCTAAACACCTGAGCACATGTGCTGTCCCTCTGATCCTATCATCATCCTGCTCACTCCCAGAGAGAAGCTCAGCATCTTTATCTCTGTTACCTCCAGCTCTGCCTCCTGTCTTTTTCACTGTTTCCACACCATACACTGCTGGCCTCACCACCCTTTTGTACACGTTCCCCTTCATCCTTGCCGACACTCTTTTGTCACACATGACACATTTCTCCAATTATTGCATCCTGCCTGCACCCGCTTCACCTCTTTCTCACACTCTCCATTGGCCTGGACCGGGCTTGGGAACAGTGTAAGATGAAACTGAAACCCCCACGGCTGCATTCTTTAAGGAAGAGTCAATTCACCTGTATTTCATGCACCAGCATTTCAGTCACTATCCGAAGCTTGCGACCACAGGTGAGCAAGGACTATGAATGAAACTCAGTTCTTTTTCACCGCGACAGACCAACACATCCAAGATCCAGATCCAACACACTCTTCCCACACTTCTGAACCCCAAGACACTTGAACTCTGTTTTTCAAATCACAGTATTTGCGATTTGAAAATCACATTCCATTGCGAAGGTGATTTGAAGATAAAAAGGCCTAGAGCAACTATCAACCAAAAACAGAAAACCAAACTGCCACAGAGCGAAAATATCAATCGCTGCGTGAATCAGAGGGGTTTTCCTCATTCACCCCATCAGCAAAGAGCACAATGCTTACCACACAAATGAAGTAAATAGAAGAGCTGTGTTTGAAGCGGCAATGTTAGTTGGTGTTACACAACACTACTGCCACCTGCAGAACTCTCAGTGCGCTCAATGATATTTCAAATGTGTAAAGAAGGTATTAAATTATACCGGTAACCAGAAATCAGTGGTCAGTGGGTAGCAACAAGACCAGTTCCCAAACTCATTATTCGTAGAGAGCTATAGAGCCTCCAGACAACTGCACACAAAATAAAGAAGAGGTCAGATACCTGTATGGTCTGGCAGGCATGGCTGCCATTGTTGGTGAGGATGGCTGACACAGCCTGCAGGATCTTCCCCGTGTCTCCCCAGGACACCACCAAGCTGAAGAGACAGGCACAGGACAGCGCAGTGATGGCTTGTCCCGTCGGATCATTGGGTCCTGTGCTGCGGACGGTGGTCTCCAGCAACAGCTGGAACAGAGACTCTGAATGTGGAAAGAGCTTTTTAGATGGGTGGATATTTCCAACAGAAACAACTGGAGAAAGATGAGCACTCTTCCTCACCGAGAACATCAGGCGGTTCAGTCTGGAAGCCCTCAGGCTGTTGGCCCTGCAGCATGTCCAGCAGGGCCTGCAGACTGCGCAGGCATAGTGACGGATGAGAGAAGCGGGTCTCCTTTATCAGCTCAAAGACCCCGCATAAACCGATGCCAATGATCTGTAGAAACAGACGGACACCTTTTTAGTGATGCCTTCCTGTGCTATATTGCATCAATCACAGACAACGGCGAAGGGAGGGTCGGACCGGAAGCCTCTTGGGTCTGTTTCAGTCACCGAATATATATATATATATATATATATATCAAAAATCAATCAACGAGCTGATAAGATGCATTGACATTGACACAGGAATCGTTGCAATCTAATCAATTCGTATCAGCAGACTGCTGACAGCACCGCTTTAAGATTTACAGTGGTGAAGAAACGCACGCAGAGGAGTAATAGAAATATGTTGGGGTGGACCAGAGGAGACTGCAAGACTCCTCAGGAAGGAGATTCCGGAGTGACAACAGAGTCTAATTAAATGTGTGGATGCTGTGATACCGGTACCTTCGGGAGCTTGATGGCCGGCTCGCGGTACTCCTCCTCCTCCTCGCTGTCGGAGTCACCACTCTGCACCGAGCTCCTGGAGGCTAGAGCTAAGGAGGCCTCCCTCTGCTGCCAGTCCAGCACACAGTGCCGGACGTTGCAGTACACGTTGAATGCCGACGGGTTGCTGTGCACCTTGATGTCAGGCACACAGAGGGCTCCATCCAAACTCTCTGCCTGCGAGGTGAAATGAAGTGAGATTTGAGAGTCCATTTTGAAGTGCAATCTTCTTTCTGAATTTCTCATAAGGGTTTGCCACAACAATTCCTAATCCTACAACACGGAAGCAAAACATTAGGTGAGAATCAAGGATAGTCCAGAGTGCAGTAATGTGACGCCCACCTTATATTGCATCCATGAAAAATGGATAAAAGTCTGCCCTGACATAATACTTGAATAACTTTTTTATTGTAGCCTACTGCTAAATGCATTTTCTTTCCAGGTGGTTTATATGATAAGTTTGATAAGTGACTTGAATATAACCAACTATCATCCAAGCATTTGATAAGAGCTCATCAGTTTTCTTGCCAGCATTCCAACAAGCAGGATAAAGATGAACTGTATTGATCACTCCTTTGTGCAGCGTTGACCTTTTGGAATAAGAGTCAGAAGGGGGTGATGTCATCTATTTGTGGAGAGAGGTCATTCTTTTTCAGCTCAAACCATCGGGGAGGACATTAGCTGCCTATCTCCTCCTGCGCTCTGTGGCTCGCGCCGGAGCATTAGCGACAGAGCCGCTGCGCAGTCCAGGAGCCGAGTTACTGGAAGGAGCACTCCCAGCCCAATCGACAGCAGACTAATGCCTTTCTAACCCGATGCCAGGCTTCAGGAGTGACACCAGTTGTTTCTGAAGACGCATGAGCGATTGGTGTGGAATGCAATAATGAAGAGAACAGGATTTAAATCATTACAATGATGCATTTTTTGCACAGTATTTAGTGATAATTCAGTCAGAAAATGGTTTTAGAAAAGATTGTGGAGGAGGATCAGGTTCTGAGAAACACACGTTCATGAAGACAAACAGGGAGATTCCTTTCCCGGAGAACGAAAACATTGATTGCATGAATAAGCCAATACAGATAAATTTAACTGAGGTCAAGCTCTGACTTCCATGTGACTCATTTATGACCCAGCTAGTAGCGGACACATGACAGCACGGACACTCATTACTGGTCTGCAGCGGCACCACCCTTTACGCAACAAACTGCACTTTGATTGTCTTGACAGCTATGGAAGCTTTGAACTATCCTTCCATGACTCCATATCTCTTACGACTATCATAATATTCACCAAGTAATAGTATATCTGAAAGCAATAACGTCACTCCTTGGCTCACCGTGTCTATTAAAAAAAATCTGGCAGCACGAGACGACAATTCATTAGTTAATATGGTGTAGGTTACATGGTTACACTTGAAAGCAGCAGCAGAACAACAAGTCTCTTGCTGCACTTAACAGTGGATTTAATCGTCATCTAAGGACCAGGAAGCACAGACACTGCACTCAGACGGCACCGCACTCTCAGGATTTATCGCCACACATGACAACGCAGTGTCTGTGAAAGCCAGTGCTACATCGTGAGCTGATTTCAGGCCTTTCTCCATGAGCCCTTTTTTTTCCTAAAAACACTGGCTACCCCTGTTGCAACATGACTTTCAAAAGCTTTTAAAATATTTTTCCAGCGCTTGACAGAAGACACACAATGAGCAGAGCAGTGATTTTGTTATTTCATGCATGCACATATCAGAAGCGCACTGGAAATGACCTTTAATATGGCAGATGAAAGGCACCAACAGATGGCACAGTAATTGCATCTCTGTCGATTTTAAACCTGCTGTGTTGTCACCTATCCAGCTGATACAAATATGGTCTCCTCATGGCACCAAGGACAAAACTCTTCCCTGCTTTTGTTGTCAAAGGCAAGAGAACACTTGCACTTGAGGGTTTCTTCAAGTCAAGACTAGGCCATCCTTATATGTTTGGAAAGTCCTGCATTGTCTTCTGAATGTTGATCTACTCTCAGTATTTATTATAATTTACCACAAAAATATAGATCAGAAAAAGCAGATAGTATCAAGAGTCACCAAACCTAACTTTGAAAAGCATAACTAACTGCACTGCAAACAAACATTAACTTCTTCCCGGTAGCACATGATGGCGAGCAATATGACCTTTGACCTGTACCAACATTAGGCTGAGAAGAAGTTCAAACTTTGATGAACTCCAATAATAAATTCAACACTATTAATCGACAACAAATAATGCAAACAATCCGTCATCGACCACCAGGAGAGGTGAAATCATGCCAATCTTCTAGGTAGAGGAGATGGAGGCAGGGAATGGTTGCCATGGAGATATAGCACAATCAGGTCGCTCGGCAACAGGCCGTCATGGACATAGAGGACCGACTCCTATGTGTCTCACACTCAGCCAGTCAGCGAAGGGCATTTCTGTCCAGACAGAACAAGTAGCTTCCCTCCACTTCAGTTTCGAGTCGAAATATTCCTGACAGGTTTTTGCATCAGACCTTTTCACCTTAGCAGTTCACAGTGCAACATCCTACCATTGAAACTTGACATCTGCAGAGATGATCCCTATTTTTGTTCAACAAAGAGAGTGGATGAAACACTAAAAGCGAAAACATTCTCTCCCTAACACGTGCTTTAATTTTTTAACAGAGACGCAAGTCCTGTCAAGATGTTTTTACAAATCACCGACTTGCCTTGCAGGAAAGAACATTTATATAAAAAGCTTTTTTGCATGGTTTACCTAAGAAAATTAAGCGAAGCAATACACATTTGTAGACACACCATCTTAAATTATTAGTGACAGGCAAATACATGACTGATATTTATTCAGTTGGTGAATGGGATTGTGCAGATTTTGAACAGTGCAAATAAAATGCATAGCATTTCTTACCTTTGTCCTTGGTTTCACCTTTGACTTGACCTTCTGTCGCCGCTTTAATTTCTTCTTGCTTAAGGCCTTCTTTCCCCTGGAATCATTGCAAACAAATTAGTGAAACTTGAGAATCAAAACTTTCAGTTCACAGTTCCTATTTATGTGGAGTGAAACTGTCAGGCAAGCATGCTGTCCCCCCACCGTCCTCCTCCTTTTTCTGCAGGCTCCAAAACCGTAGTACGATGACCTCATCCTCAGGACACCTCATAACAATGATGTATAATCTCATTGCAATCTGAGCTCCCTGTGTTCCATCCCCACATTCTTAAAGAATGTAATAATACATGCCAATAAAATATTTTACCATCTGCTTATAACAATAACATCAGCTCTTGACTGAAAAGGGGATCCAATTTGAAGCCATATTTATGAAACATCTACTGCTGCATGGGATGGACATTTGTACACACTTCATCACTGAGAAATCAAGTTTGCAGTTGGTATTAAGTCAATTTATCACCTCAAATTGACGACATTTATTCACCTTAGTTGTGTTTAATGATGAACATTATTTCTCTGAAGTAAGTCTAGGCTTCTTCACGGAAACTGCTGCCCCTGTGACCCAAGCTGTGACAAGCAGAGGCAAATGCTTTTCTAAATAACTAACATGTTAAACGCCACATCAATCACATTATTTACATCACGTCTTATGAAGTAAATTAAGCCAGGAGGAGCAATTTCATCCATTTTAAATAAAATTTTGAACACAGAACAGGCTTCGGTCACATATACTGAGAAGATTTGGGAAGCAGTTGTGACCATAACCATGACTACATATCATAAAAGTAGCAATAAAGTAGCAACCTTTAAAACTTGGATAGTCATCTTTATTATAGACCCGAATGACTTGAATGGACTTGGACATGAAACTAGTATTAAATGATAATATATTATTTGTGAACAACAATGTTTGACTCCACAATAATAACGTAATATTATGTAATATTGTTTGACAGGGAGAGAGGATGAAGACAGCAGGATGACAACAGTCACTGAGGGAGGATCCTGTTTTCAACCTGGCGAAAATGACGTAACTGTATTTCCCATAAACACGAATGTTTACATCCATTTCTTTGCCGTGTCACTACTATATCTTCATGAATCGAAGTCTCAAATTGAACAACATGCCTACTGGGCACAACATTGGGGATTTACCGGCAGAAAATGAGGGAAAGGCTTGACGCTTCTTGTTGTTAGCTAACGCTATCGGGCCTAATAAACACGCCCAACGTAAAATAATCAAATGATATCAGTGAAATTCAATGCTTGAATAGTTTGTCAAGTCATTCTGACGTTAAGTTTCATTTCTTATGACTGTCCTTTGGGTGGCTGGGCAGCATTCAATGCTACATTGACAGTTAGCCTGCTAGCCTGTCATGAACACAACCACACGCCGTACATGACACAACATCACAGCCAGCGGGGGGGAAACGTTATCCAGAACTAGTTTATGTGTTTGTTACTTCCATTGGTTTGTCAAACTGAATCAACAACGCGACGCAGAGGCGGATTTAGCCTCCCGGGGAGATGAGCTTCCCAGGCTAAGGAAGTCAACGGTGAAATGCTACACAGCGAGCTGACCCCCACAGGAAGTGCCTCCAAATTATGCAGCGACTGGCTGAAATGGACGTGTGCGCCCAAACATATGTCTCGATATGAAGCGAATAAAGCCCCGCGTCGTGTCTCCGGCACCCCCCCGCTCACCTTCCTTGATTGATCCCCTGCTCTTTATCGTTGATGGCGGTCGTGTAAATCCGTCTGTACCGCTCCGCCAGAGCTCGCCCTGAGAGTAAAAGCTGGTACCGAGTCCGGCAGTCCGACTGGGCTCCAGGCGCCGGACAGGAACCCATGCCCGAACCGATGGTAGAGAAGTCGGCTCCGGCGCCGTAAACCACCCGGACACCCATCGCCATGGAGGGCGATGAGGAGGGCAGGAGCCCTCCACCGGCGGCGGCGGCGGCCGCTGCTGCCGCAGCAGCAGCACACATCATGGTGGTGAACAACAATGCATATATCACGCTAGAGCAGCCAGATGAACGCCAGCCGTCAGACGCGAGCCGTTAAATCCACACCATCGTCACGTTACTAGTCCGGGTTGCTCTGCAGGAACAGCATCCAGGATCCCTGGCTGTTGTAATTCACTCTTCAGTTTAGATCCGGCCGCAGCGCCGTTCTTCGCTCCCGACCAAAAACCACCTCAACACGGCGCGATCTAAAACTGCATCTCTTGTGTAGGGTAAATCCTCAGGTGTAGTTAGGTGCGTATAGGTCCCTTGAATGTCTCTTCAGCCCGGAGAGGCAGCACCCTCAGTCGGTCTGCCATCTTAGCTCCATCACCCCTCCCCTCTCCTGCCGAGTGTGGCGTCGCTCACATGCCGCTTCCACTCCCACCCGCTCACCGGATCTACCGCTCCATTTATTTTCGCTTTTCACTTTCACCAACAGTACTAAACGTTTAAAACTATCGCATGGAGCCACGTATAAATACAAATTATTCCTGCGCTTGTAACCGGAGATGTAGCCCCGCCCAATGTAAATGACAACAGGCGCACGACGCGTTTCAATTTTAAAAAACTGAATTTACATCGCAGAGATTCAAATGACGTGTGGTCTGTTGTGCGTAGGTGTGGGAGGAATAAACATAGTATCGTTTTGTTTACCTAAAAAAATGAAATATGACTCATTTTAGAATCTTTCAGTCACTCGCTTAGCGTGGGGGGGACACCCTGGAAAGGTCGATCACAGGACACCAGACAACCACTCACATGCACTCTAGGGCTGCAACGACTTGTCCACTATAACTGGCGACTAAAGGAGACACCAGCAGGTTCACGAGTCGAGACCAGTCATGACAACATCACAGTCCGAAAAAAGAGGCAGCAGAGGCGTGTGTCAATCCGTACACGTCACATGACTAGTCAACGAATGATCATATAATAGCTGTAGAATGCACTCAAAACTACAGACAATTCAGTTAAATTAAAGTCGAAGTTTTTTAGTCTGAGGGAGGAATCCAGAGTGTCCAGAGTAACAAACACCCAAAAGCCTTGAAGAAAGTGGCAAAAATGTAACCACAGCACTAGTGGTTACATGATAAATTCATTGAGCAGTTGATAACAAACAAATGTAAAAACAAATATTTCGCCCTGAAAAACAGCAGCATCCCACACTTCCAGAGTTCCACTTACAATACAACACGTTGCCATCTTTAATGTGGATCACTTGAATTTGAAGCAGTCATGATTAAGAACTTCTAAGTCTGAGGAGTCGCTTTAATAATTTCCTTTGATCAGTTCAAGATCATGTCTGGTGAACCCCACTGAGAATATACTGGGGCTATTTCTCTCAGTAGGCTGGAATCTCACCTGAGTCAGGTTTGGCTTCTGCTGCTGTTGCCTCTTGCATATTTATAATTTTGCTGAGGTGAGCATCTCATCCATACCTGGGACAAGAGACAGAGGACAAGCCTGAGTTCTTTTGACTGTCAGAGGTCGACAGATAGGCCACTGACTTCAGCGTGAAATTACATTCAAGATCCCTTCGTGTGGCCCGCCTCTATTCGGCGGGACACCCGGCTCATTCCCACTAAATCTAACACTGTCATCTAATGTCATCTTATAATTACAGAACCGGAGCCGCCGCTCGTCCTTTATTGGCTGTGAGGAGCTGAAATAGTCCAATGACGGCGGAGGGGCTGGTCGGCAGACTCTTCTCATAGCAACCAGGAAAGCATCCCGAGATTATCATCAGCACTATCATTATCTGAGCACTCGCAGAGGGAACCGACTTCAGGCCACTGAGAAAAGGTCTTCCCACATAAGCTCATGAATGTGAGTTATAAATGAGAGTGAAAATGATACACTTTCTGCCAGATATTGGTCATCTATAAACAACCTGAAGAAGATCGCCTCCATATTTTGTTAGTAGCTAAAAGACAATGCATTATTTAAAGGCAAAGAAACAACAAAATGTGACAGAAACTCCTTAGATCTGCTCAGACAGAAACCCAATCCATGTTCCTTTCACTCTCTCTAGGAATCATGTTCTTACTGTGGTGGGAAAGTGTGTCACTGTCACAGGACGTCTCGACATTGTACACCTTGATGTGTTTCTGGACAAAAGCCTTGGCGTAAAATGTGTCTTCTCTTCAAGTAACACGCAGTACACAGAGGTAAGTCCGTCTTTTATCAAAAACTTCTGCAGTTATTAAAATAAATATGTGCGTTTGATATTTTTCTTTAATTATTATGAGTAAAACATAGTCCATGAGAATTAAAAGAAATTGCAAAACAAAACAATAATAGAGCAACTTCAACTGTGTTCACAGCTGCTAAAATAAAGCAAAAATAAGAAACAACTAGACCCAAGAAACAGCACATAGCGAAGACAAGATCCTCGCACACAGACAGGCCTGCACAGCCCACCACAAATGTTTTTACGGTTAAACAAAGTGTATTTTTAAGGCTGAATTTAGTGTAGAAGTGTGCCTTAACTTCTCCAATGCATGTCAAGTCAAGAAGGAAGGTCAGGCAAGTGCGATTGGGAAACCTCATGAGTCTATGCTATGTTACTGAAGTATTAAAACACTCCTCTGACGTTCAAACACGCCCTTTGGCTCTGTCTTGACTCTCATTACTGAAGTGGCGACACACCTCCACAAGATACAAAGATATTTCAGTTCCTACCCGACGCAGGAACCAATTCCTGAGAGCACCTATCCCCAGACCAACTCCGGACCAAACTGACTCCTAAATACAGTGGACAAAGTCATTCCTTTCTTAATAGAACAGACAGTGTGTGTGTGGTTTTTTTTTTAATAAATCAAGAACTCAACGCTTTCATTGGAACAAACACTATTCAGTTTGGTCATTGGTCTCTACTCAGTCTCAGATCCTCAAAGTCAAGAGCAGTATTGTGCGTTCTGCCGAGAAGGCGATTGGTTGCAGCCTGCCACCTCTTCATGACTCCAGAACCGAGAGATCAGGTCGGATCAGAGCCGACCCTTCTCACCCTGGTCATGTGACCCTGTCACAGGAACAGCTTCTTCCCCTCGGCCATCAGACTATTTTATTTTATTTTATTTTATTCATGACAGCACTTAAATCCAGAACACTGTCCTAGTTGGTGGGATCCCCACTGACCATGGCAATAAAGTTGTTTCTAATTCTGATTCTTTCTCCTGGACTTGGTCTGTGTGTGCTCTGGTCTCGGCTTTGTTTGGTGGCACTTAAAGAGCGGAGGACCAAGGTCTTAGATCTGTGTTCCTTTGTCCATCATTCACATCGATGCAAAAGTTGTGAACAGGATCAAGGAGGTGTTTGAACAGTACATTTGTTTATTATCCTCTAACTGCCTTGCTGTTTGACTTGGGTAATGTGTCGCTGGAAACCTGGTGTGTACTGATTCGCAGTGACCATGGCAACTGCACCACATGAATGAACGAGCGAAGCTCGGATCTTGGCATTGACGACTTGACCTCCGTGTTTTAATTCATAACCCCATGACCTCCGATAACACCTGAGCAGGTTGGTCATGCCCGGGTAGTCTGCATTCCTCGCGTGTCTAAGAGGGTTTCGTCGATCACGCAGACACTCCCTGGCGTGCTATGCACCCTCACATCGTGGCACTCCCAGTCATGAAGTGAAGTCAGGACTCTTGACATTTGTAGTTCAAACATTACCGTCAATCCAAATCGGCCTCGTAAGAGTACAATTGAGGCCAAAGGAAACATGTTGAGTTCAACCCCTGATCTAATTCAGAGTTAAAGTACTCCGTTTCAAAGCTGTTTTGCTTGGAAATGAAAAGTCACAACTCCTTCTTGAGTTATTGTCGCGCACATGCGTGTGGAGTTCAAAGTCCCAGTGTGATAATGTGCAGTAAAAGCACCACACTATGACACAGGTCCCTGAAGTCCAAGGTGAGTCCTATTCTATGAAGATTTCGTGATTTTCCCACTGAATCCCACAACGTCAATCCTGACCGTCTTCATTTTATCAAAGTTGAATTGCAGGTCCTTCGGCACTCCACCCTAAATGTTTTTAAACCCTGCACAGTGAGAGCTGTGTGATTAATGAAAGCATAGAACAGGCGATGACGGGGAGAAAAGTATGTGCTTTTCCTTCAGTGTCACCTGAAGCCCCACCCTTGGGTGCCCTTGGAATCTCCTCCCCTCAGGTTAAAATCAAGAGAATGACACGGGAGTAATTGCAGACTGGCGGAGTATTAGTGAGGGTTAGAGTTTGTCACGGCCGCGCAAGTGAAGGTGAGTGAGCTTCGTGTTTATATATACAGTATATATATCTGGCTATGATCATGAAGAGACCACAACTCAGGACGTGTGCAGCTATTTATAATTTGAATTTGAGTGAGGAAAGCTATAATATCCACCAGGCTCAGTGAGATTATTTAAGATTATCAGGATTTTATGATATAAATCCTCACTCATGCTACATGTGCGACTCAAACAGCAGAAATAGTTTCCTTCTAAATACGTCTACTGGTTGAACGATGGACATGCATTTCCAGAATACATCCTTATTTCATTCTACAAATATAGTGTGAAAGGTGACAAATCTCGATGGATGTGTTTGACTATGGTCTTTAAAATCGTCTCGTATTCAGCCGGTGTCTTTCACGATCGGCAGCTGATGGCATGTCACTCTCATGCCCCTCTGTTTGTTTGAAGAAGGTGTGTAAAGTTGGGTAGGTGTGTCCGCATGTGGGTACTGATCCAGACCAACCAGTTCAGGCCTTGATCCGGGGGCTGAGGTGGATTTACAGCTGGGACTCAAAAGGACACATCACTCTGTTTGAACAGGGTGCGAGATTGAAATGAGAAAAAAAAAAAAAAACTGATTCAAGTTTTGAATCAGTTTTTGATTTAATTTTTTAACGCACAAGACTAAGATTGAATTTAAAATCTGATCTTACAGCGTCATCTAGTGGATAACACCTTCTCTCCATTCGTGTTTTCCGGGTGAAACGATCAAAATGAGTGTTCGTAAGTATCATTGGAAAACGTCAGTATAACAGTAGTGTATATAACTGTTTCCTTCCTTCTACTTTCCTTCAAAACTGAGTCCAACTATTGCATTGTACGACGAATCATAGCCACATTTAATTAGACCATGGTTGAAGAAAGAAATGTATTTCACTGATTCTCCAATAATACAGGTTTATATATATATATATATATATATATATATATATATATATATATATATATATGCTGTGCTTTCATTAATCATACGGCTCTCTCTCTATATATATATATATATAATACATTTTTTTTATTTATTTAATTGTTTAAATAAAATAACTACAAAGCTTATAAATACATATCAACTGGAAACGTATCAATAAATATAATCTTAGTAACACTTTCATATACATATGTATAATATCATATAATATGTATTTATAAGCTTTGTAGTGATTTTATTTTTGTTATACTTAATCTTTAACAAATGATTAAAACAACCACCAACCACCTCAATAATAATGCCATATTATCATTATATTGATATGGGAGAATGATATGTATATAACTGTAACACATGTCGAGCTTATACTGAAGGGTGTCTTCAACAGCTGTAAGAAACACGCTGAGGGACAACAGCTGGATCAAAAAGCCTGATGAGGAGGATGAAGATGTCGAGTGAGTTTTCACTGACTCACACTTCGCTGATGGCGAGGCGTGTCTCGTATCTGGAAAATCGTTTCCTCTTGCATTCCTTCGTGAAACTATTTCTCTCTCTCTCTCAACAGCCGTGACCCAAACTTCGGTAAAAGCATTCTCAGCCGATACAAATCCAGTGACAGTCCTGGAAGGTAAAACATTTTTTTATATAAAAATTTATTTAATTAAAAATAATTATTTCCATCTTCAAAAACTCCATTTAATTAGATTTCATTGTAGCTAAACATTTCTTTAATTTCCATGTGGTTGTTTTGTAGATACACAGGTGGCACAGATGATTTAATAAGCAGGTGAGTGGTATTCACATGAAATGAACATCTATTCTGATATCTGTACACAAGTTTACACCTATTATATTTTTAATTCTCTGCAGCACAACCACCAGCAAGGTGTCCTCCTACAAAAGGTAAATATCGATAAATCATTTCACCAAGTGATGAAATCAGGAATGACTTGAACTAAATGATGTGCTACATTAAAGCCAGAATTCAGATGCCCCGAGCAGGTAAATAAACCGCCAGTGTGAGGACCGAATTGTAGAAGGCTATATCATACTCTGCCACATTGATGTGTCCCAGCATGCAGGGGCCGGGCTAAGCATGTCTCAGGGGTCTACTCTCTGCATGTTCTACCTGTGAGAGCACTGGGGAACAGCGTTCAGAAATGTGCACCAAGTTTCATTATGACTTATAATGAATGTATTAAAGAGGATTTAAACTTCCAGCAGCACGATCACCACTGATCAGCAAGTCACCATCACCACCAGCCAGACCCTCAGGTATCCCACGGTCAAGCCACTTGTCAAGGCCCGAGTCATGACCTCTGGTTTCTTACAGATCATCTTTGAAGTCTCCCACCAAGACTGAGACCTTCTCGGAGAGAGTGCAGTCGTCCAGCAAAGGGTACGACAGGAACCTTTCTTTTTTAATAATATCAATGTCATAAAACAGAGGGGTCAATATGTCAAATATTTATTTATTTCCATGCACTTTTTTTTTTAAACAGGCAACAATATGCCACCTACTCACCCACCAGGAACATCAAAGTGACTGAGATAACTAAATCCAGTGATAATACGTACGTAACGTTTCATTGTTTATCCGTACTGTCGAATTAAATTCAACCCAACTTATACTTTCTTTTTCCATTTTTAGTGTGGATGACTCTCTCATCCCCTCCATCAAGGGAGGAAGGTGACTTCAGAACCAATTCACTTTATTCATTTTATAAAGTTATTAAGGCTGTCAATAGATTAGACTGTTTAATCTCAATTAATCGCACTGAGGCTGAGTTAACTCCATCAATGGCAACATCTGCCTTCACATTTAGAACAGATACAAATCGCAAGATTAATTTGCCATTAATCGCGAGTTAACTCTTCAGTGCGATTAATTGATTTTAAAGTTTTAATACATTGACAACCCTAAAAATATTCTTTTTTTTTCTGCCTAAAAAAGCTCCATAACAACTGAGACCTACACCTTGAAGAGCAGCAGTGACGGGTGAGTTTTTCTAGAATCCAAACTTGAGACTTTAATTTCAATGTAATCTTCAGAGGTGCAGCGTTTGACGCTGTCAATCACAGAGTTGTATATCTAGAAAATCCTCTCCTAATTATTGATGCTGAAATACATTTTTTAAGAACGTTCCATAACCCATGTCAAACTCAGGGCCTGGGGGCCAAACTCAGAGCTTAAAATTGTTGCCTTAAAAAGTCAGCACTAATAATGTTGGCATGTCACATCATCATTAAAAGACGTTGCCTTCTGTTTAGTCTTATATTTCCAATTAACGTAGCAGTTATAGACTGTTTTCATGAAAACAAATTCTGAGTTAAACATTTTCTCCCCTTATTCAACTGACCTGAACTCAATTCCTCTTTTTATATACAGTTCATTGCTGTTCCCTGCATTGTTTATGAGTTTATCATCAGGTTTTTCTGGAATAGAAAGGACGGTTGTCCTCCCTTTACATTAGCTGGTCACCTGCATCATTCTGATCATATATAAAAGAGGTCTTATCAATGTATAAAATGTCTTGAGATCATCTGTGTAATGATTTTGTGTCTAAACATCACATTATTTAATCTTGCAAAACCGATTTTAGACCTTAAACCGATTGCTTTCCTACACAGTGCTGATGATTTTGACAAATCCAGCTGGGACGACAGGTGACTTTGCAATCACAACTTAAATCCACAACATTTTCCTTCAAGTGTTTTCCTGCAGTTGACCATGTGGTAAATGTTGTTGCAGCAAAACGGTGACTGTGACCCGAAGCACCAACGGGTGAGTGTGTGATGGTGATCCAGCAATGTTTTTCAATGCAGCTTTAGTTGAATGTGTGTGATTTGTGGGATTTCAGGGACAGTTTCAAAAGCACGACCTCCACAAGGACATCGTCGACGTGAGCTTTTTCAGTAGCATTATGATGGTGTTGACAGCTCCTCATCAGGCACGTCACAGGTAAATACATTCTTTGTGTATGTAGAGCCGAGGACGAACTGTACGACACCCTGCTGCCGAAAGCTATCACTTCTTCACCTGTCAGGTGAGCAGACTTCCAACAAGCTTTCACTGACAAACAAGGCCACAGTTACAGCTGTCAATACTGTCACTGTAGCCCGAGTGTCAGAAGAGACTTCATCACGGAGAAGCGCAGCATTCTGTGAGTCTTGTCAAGTTTCTCTGTGTGTTTGTGCTTGTGTGTGTGCGCAGTGAATTTGTTGCTTAATCCTTTCTTCATTGATACAAAACAGGGTTGAAAGCCCACCATCGCCATCCTTCACCCGGACCACCAGGTAAACAGCAACACAACAGAACTACTCTATGAAACAGACTCATATAAGGATCGTTAGTATCTGCTACTATCTTTCTGGGAAAACTTACTTCATGAAATTCACTCGAACTAAGCGTGGAGATGTAATTATTGCTTGTGACAGCAGGGGTCAGTCTTGCCTCTGACTTTAACTATAAACAAGATAAGCTTAGAAATACATTTGTCTGATACTTTACATACATTTTTCACGGTAAATATATTCATAATCGTTTTATTACAAAAAAAACTACGTGGCAGTAATTGATATGGGCAACTATATTTGAATACAGCTTATTTATGAATGGCTTTTTTTTTTTTTTTTTTTTAAATAAATATTTTTCTAACATTGCTTCTAACCGTAACTTAAACCTGATGAAGGAAAATTTAAATGCATTTGCAGTTGTTTTAGTTACAGATTATAGGTCACACTTTTCATTAAAACATAATATATAATGTATAGAACAATGTTTTAAGGCTCACTTTTCATGTGTCGTTGCACATGTTCTGGTTCTGTTTCCTGCAAAGACACTTTAAATTATTTTATTTTATCGATGTACAATGAAGGCTCTTATGTTTGACTTACTTTTACAATCACGTCCATCCATTCACTGTATTCCTGTGAGTCCAAGCATTCAGGTATCACAGATGACTAGAGCAGATCCCAAAAATAGAGCATGTTTATTATTCTAAAATCCATCTGGGGGAAATCTGTGCAAAACATTCAACATTAAACCGTGTTCACAGCTACAGCTCTTACTCTGACGATACTGATTCCTTCACAAACAGCAGCAAGCCAAGGTATTTCTTTCAGTCACTTCCGATCCAGTTCTGTTGTGTGTGTTGTGATGTTGGATGCTCTTATTTCAGTTCTCTCATCGATGACTACACCAGTGAACGCAAGTCCTACTCTTACTCCAGGCCAAGCAGCACGTACGACCTTATACCACAAAGTTTCATCACAATAATACCATGATTTGGTTTGCAACACCGGTGTTGTGTTACTGCAGGTACGAGTACAGCAGCATCACCAGTCCCACTGACTACAGCAGTATGAGCAGCACAACATACAGGAGGTACTTGGCACAAATCAGTTATTAATATAGTAAAACTATCCAGCGAGTACTAATGTGAACTGCACTGTTTTTACAGCAGGTCAGAAGACACTGACCCTGTCTACTCCAAGTCCTCCACCAGCTCTCTGTATTCCCCAAGGTTTGCTAACCAATTTTAGATTTTAGAAAATGTTTTTAAAAAAGGTATTTAGAAAGAGATACTATATAAATCTTTTTTGTGTGCTTGTTGCCAGCTTAGCAATATCGAATTATTCATAATTCACTGCCTTTACAAGCGGATTAAATAAACAAGTGAATGAAAAATAAATAAGCAGCGCTTCATAAATACAAGCCATGAGGTCTTTCACATTGGTTGAAGGTCTAATTTCGAGCAAAAATGTATTTTTAAAGTTTCTATTATTCACTCGAGTCTGAAGTTTCAGTTGCAGCTGTGACCGTTTCAAAATAAAAGTGCCATAAACATTAAAATGGAAAGAAAAAATTAAGTGTATGAAACAGTTTACCAGGAAGTTCAAGTTTTGTTTGGAGTCATCGTGTTTGATTGTGCAATGGAATGAATGTGATACGTGCCATGGTGTTCAATATATATGTAAGTCTTTTGTTTATTGCTCCATTAAAGGCCTGTGCTTGAGAAGGACCTGTGCACCACCTGCAGAAAGCCATTCACAGGTGATGCCAAGATCATTCTGGAAGACATGAGGATCAACTGCCATGCTTCCTGCTTTAAGGTAAAAAAAAAAGACCACTCAAAAATCATCCAATATAGACGCATTAAAATGAAATAAATGTATATAACAACAACTAATGTTTTGGTGAGGGCAGTTAAGGATTGCATTGCCCAGTTTCCCGCTCACACCAATATATGTATGTGTTGCTGACAGTGCGAGGTGTGCAACAGAACTCTGGGCCATCTGAAAGCCGGCGACTCTATGTGGATCAGCAACAACATGGTGCACTGCGAGACCTGCTTTGAGAAGACCCGAGGTGAAAAGACAACACGGTTTCCCTCACACCCGACTCCTGTCACTTATTCATCACTTTTTCCCCACAGAGAAATGGAGACGCTGAGCGTTCCTGTTGACAATGGAGGAAAAGAATTTGCAATTAAGGACAAAAATGAATCATTAATTTTCTATGTAATTTTTGGGGTCATCTGGATCAATGTTTTACAAGCAAACACAAGCTTAATTTGGTGCTTTTGGTCAGTTAGATTACACTCATAATTGCAAACGATGTGAGCAGAAATATGACTTTTATATTTGCATTATAAGTTGGATACAACCTTTCTTACATTCTTTGTAGCCTTCTTGGGAGTCTCATTTGTGTTCGGGGATGTTTTATTGGGCCGGGGCTCTTTTTCTTTGTGCAATAAATACCTTTGTTTCTGTTCATGCATTTTGCTTTTATGGCTTTTATGGTGTGATGCTTTTGGGAATATGTTTAAAGGTTTGAAAAATCATGCCTCATTTCCTCAACATTCCCTCCATGGTCCTGCTCTGAATCTCTGCATCCATCAGCTCTAAACACAAGGTACAAAGCTGTGTGCTTTGCCATGCTGATGATGTCATGTTTTTAAACATGAAACACTGCAGCTTTTTTCTCTCTGTGTCTGTGTCGTTGAGTGACATGACAGTTGTCAATAAAGAACTTGCCAGAACTAAAACAGTCCATCCACAAAATATTTTAACCGTCAATCACAGACCGTATTAAAGGTCGTGTTAAAGGTGCTAAAGGTTACATGGAAAAAATCAATAAATAATCCTGCAACTTTCCATCCTTAAAATTTCCATCAATGTATTTCAATTTGAATTTTCCAAATTTCCATACTCATTGTTGGTCTCAAAAAGCAAATGCAAGGAATTTACACTAATCTCTGTGAGTTTCAACATCCTTTAAAGGAGATCAAGTTTTTAGCGCGTCTTAAATACCATGTTTTTAAGCCCTTCTTCCTTCTTAAAGCTCCTTGGGCCACATTAAGTGTCTTGGCAGTTTGGCCTTGTGTTCAACACGTTTTTTTACGAAGTATGGATATATGCAACTGAAATCTTAAATAATAATAAACATGAAAAGTAGTAGTAGTAGTAGTAGTTGTAATAATAATAATAATATTCAACACGTTTTTATGGCTTCAAGTATGGCTATATGCAACTGAAAGCTTAAATAATAATAAAAAAAACACGAAAACCATTAGTAGTAGTAGTAGTTGATGTTGTAATAATAATAATAATAATAATAATAATAATAATATTCAACACGTTTTTTACGAAGTATGGATATATGCAACTGAAATCTTAAATAATAATACACATGAAAACTATTATTATTAGTAGTAGTAGTTGTAATAATAATAATAATAATATTCAACACGTTTTTTATGACGTCAAGCATGGATATATGCAACTGAAACCTTAATAATAATAATAATATAATAATAATAATAATAAACGTGAAAACCATTATTATTATAACTATTATTATTGTTCGTAGTAGTAGTAGTAGTAGTAACAATAATAATAATAATCTTTTTTTCAACACGTTTTTTATGTCTTCAAATATGGATATATGCAACTGAAACCTTAAATAACAACATACATGAAAACCATTAGCATTATGATTAGTAGTAGAATTCATAATAATGATAATGATAATATGTGCAATATCTGTGGGTGAACTCTCCACTTGTCCAAAACACCGTCAGCATCTCCGCGGTACTTCCGCAGTGGTGGTGTGATGGGAGTCGCGCTCGCCGCTGCTGACCAATCAGGAGGCGCGTGTGCAGACGAGCCAGCATCCGTGTGACTGTGTTTGTCTCGAATCTGGACGCACGCTCAGAATTTGGACCCCCAGCTCGCACCAGGCCTCGGGTCCACCGCTCCCAATGTGCTTCTCCCCCGATGGACGCGGAGGTGCTGAGCCCCCCGACCATGGCGGACATTAACGGCAACAGCAAGCTGAGCACCGCGGAGCTGGAGGTTCTCAAGCTGCAGGAGCTGGTGCGAAAACTGGAGAGACAGAACGAACAATTGCGGACTCGGGCGAACGCCGTCAACAATTGCTCGGTCACCCCGCTTCTCCAGACCTCCTTGTTGTCTCTCGGCAGTCCGGGGGAGACGTTCGCCTCCAAATACCCCATTTGCAGCCCGACACAGACACATCCCGGTTCCCGAGGAGCCCGATCTCCGGCCGAGGAGCCCATCGCCTATTTCCAGCCGAGCTCCGCGTCTCCCGAAGCCGCTGCCGAGGAGGAGATAGACGCCCCCGACGCTGCTACTGTTCTGGACGAGTTGGAGGATCTGGACTTGGACGCGGTGCTCCCTGTCGGAGAGGCCGATTGCTGGTAAACTACCTTCTGTCTTTGTCCCCTTGAAATAATCATCATCATCATCATCATCATCATATAGCAAGGCTTTATTTAGAATCTTTGTTTTCCACTTAACTGACATCCCATCCCAGAGAGGAGCCATTAGCGCCACTGAATACCTCTTGTAACTGATAGCACAATTGATTGCGGTATTGATTTTCTTATCGATTCTCCTTCTTGTCTTGGCTGAAGGTCTCTCAAATCCACCACTTCCTGGACAGCACTTTGAATTTATAGTGGATGCATTGTTCCGAGCTTTATCTATAGACTTGTTGTACCGATGCCATGACTTATAAAGGGTTCATAACCAAGTCCAAGTCTTCTTAAAAGTGTTTCATATTCATGTTCACTGTTAACCAGAGAAGCAGACGGTAATTACTACATAATACTACACAAGCGCAGTGGTGCCTCGATTTTCAAATCGGAGCTTGAACAAAAATTTCTAGATTTTTTGCTTCGGATTTTGAACAAAAATTCAGAACTAACGTGCGCGGGTTATTGTGTATAACGCAGCCTCTGTATGCAGACGTGTCCCGTTAGCTACATTTACTGACTGTGTTTTCTTCATATTGAGGTGTCAAACCTTTCCTGTCTCCACACTGGACCGTGGTAGAGTGTCACAGGGGAGGTGCTGGAGCGCTCACTCCAGGGTTTGATGTCCTGTTGTGGGCTGGAGCTGGGACAGGGATGAGGCGAGTCTGGGACAGAGCGTGACTTGGTTTACGACTTTGTCACAGCCAAACTGCACAGAAGCGCACATTCAGAGCTGGACACGCACCGGGCACCTCTTCACTTCTGGAGAGACGTCACTCACTCGGCAACCCCTCCCACATGCAGCGGCCACACACATAGAGGAACAGCCACCTGCAGCAGACACTCTACATTCACTCCTACAAAAGACTATTTTAAGGCTTGGAACGCATTGTTTCTTTTTCCATTCATTGTAAAGGGAAAAATCGATTCAGATTTCAAACAATTCGCTTCTCGAACGGCCGTCTGGAACGGATTGTGGTCGAGAACCCAGGTACCACTGTATTTAAACACATACCGAATAAATTGCGAGTAAACAATGTGTCCAGCTTCGGAAGTGTATCTCCTGATGATGCTACTACACCGGATACTCTTTATTGTTTGAGTAGTAGAGGATCATTTTCAGGGACTTCGAAGTGGGAACGGTTGGAAGGTGGTGCTATGATAATACATATGACTGCTGAACCTTGAAACCCATTTCTAAATCTCCTCTTTATATAAATATATTGGGACTGAATTACACCATCACTGCAGGAGTCTGGTCCAGATGAAGGTTGTTAGATTTTGTGTCGCACTCCTGGCAAGACTTTGTGAGGTGTTTTATCGACCTTTCTGGCTCTAGAACTCTGCTGACAGTTTAGGATCAGCGAAGGCTGACTGGGTTACACTAACACATTTGGTGGGGCACTTTCGCTTACAAACAAATGAGTGTGCGGTCGGAACTGTTGACCCTCCAGAATCTTGTGATCAAGCAGCTTTGCCTGTGTGTGTGTGTGCAGGTTTGAGCCCCAGGGTGGACTAGTTTCGTTCTTCCTATCTGAGGACTCACTCGAGCGTCCGCCGTGATCGTCTCTCTGTTTAAGTAGCACAGAGATCAGAAGCAGCATCCACCCGTGCTGTTATCCTCACTCCATTTAACACATCTAATTGACCACAAAGTTCGTGTTATGCGCTGACACAGTTGCCAAATAAAGAGGCTGCTCAGTTGAGACGGATGCGTCGGCTGGAAATAGTTTTTAGCGAATTTATTATTCTGACAAAATTGGTTCTCTGTGGTAGGGTAATAAAGTATTCTTGATTTCCAGCAGTCTCTGTCGTAGTTTTCAATATTTGGGTTGTTTATCACGTGTAATTTTTTTGAGAGTTTCAGATTATGTTCAGCTCTTTATTGAGCACAGAGAACGATGAGATATTGAGAAATAGGTTTGAGGGTGTAGACAGAGACGTAGTGAGTAATAAATAACTGAAAAAAATCCAGGGATAGTTTTTGTAGTTCCAGAATTATTTTGAAAAAATGTTTTGTTTGCATTAAGAAATACGTGTGTGTTTCTTTATGACCAGTAGACTTATGCATCTGTATTCAGTGCTCAGTTTGGTCTTGGTCTCGATCTCGCCCGCCCCATTGGTCTTGGTCTCTGTGTGCTCTGGTCTTGACATGGTCTTGACTCCAGTTTGGTCTCAGTCTCGGTCTTGCCCCTGTAATTGGTCTGGACTTGGGCCATTGAAGTACTGGTCCTGTATACTCGATACAGTCCAGTGTGATTCTCGACTCCATCTCAGTTTAGGAGTACTACAACTCTAGTTGATCCTCATCCCTGCCTCTTAAATGAATGAATGAATGTTATTTCACTCTCCCGTAATACATTGTAATTACCACTCATATTTTTAATATAAAGATTGTTTCCATTTCCCCACTGTGGGACTAATAAATGCCATCTCATTTATTGCACTTCAATCTTTCTTCTTACATTCCACAGAGACTGAAAAACTTTTCTACTTTTAATAATCCTTCTATGTTTCTCACCCCATCGATTGTTTGTTATTTCCCAAGTTACTCCTAAAATTGCATACTTTTGATCGCATCCTGCTCCTCTGACGAAGCAACTATTTTAAAAGCATCTATTTTTGGATGTTGTAGTGAAGTCGTCCTGTACATGACTAGTGCATCAAGTGACTTTTTCGTGATGTAAAACCTCAGCAACATGAACCCGAGAAAATCTGCTCTTTCTGCAGCTCAAGGATTAAACCAATGGTTATTTTTATTCCAGGCTTTATGAGAGTTCCAAAGCTAAGCTGCAGGGCGAGCGGGGCCTCAGTCCGCTGCAGTGGTGCCGGCAGGTTCTGGACCGCCCGGGACCAGAGGTGGAGCTAGCCCGGATGACGCTGTGTCACCGACTCGACCAAGGTACCGTGTGCTTGCAGATTAACTGTCCACATCTGTCTCTGCCCCATAAGCTGAGACACATGTTGCTCAACGTGTCTCGAAGATCATGTGATCACTCAGTCCACCGTGAGTTGGCACCGACCTGTTTGCGTACGAACTGTTGGTTCTTTGTTATCCTTTCCTAAAGATGCACAACCAGTTAAATGGCAGGAAATATGACATTTTGACGGACCTAAGAATGTTATTCTAATTATTCATATTTCACATTAATAACAGAGCCGTCGACGTTGGACTCACAACAACTCATAAATCTTGTGATATTTACCGGTCACGGTCTGACAGGTTCTCGACGAACGGAGAGGGAACTGGTCGCCATGGCAACCGGGCTTACATTAACAGTACAGAGAAGCAGAGCTGCGGTTGCTCCCTGCTTTAACATGCAGCAGAAGAAACCGTGTGGAAGCGCATCTCTGAGTGTGTGCCCTAATTCTAAATTTGTATTTTAGATCCATTATTGATGCGCTGGAGATGTGGCAACAGTTGAGCAAGCAGGGTCTCCGTCATTTTGGTTTCTGATTCTTTCTCAGGGCTCCTCTCGTCCTCTGGGTCATGAATACTTGCCTGTTAGCTTTGTTATTTGTCCAACAAGCTCTGAATGCCGGTGTTTACTTCTGCTGCCTAATTGTGTTAGGAATACCAAATGCTGCTCTTTGTGAGGTCGTCCACTGGCAAACAAAACACTCACTTGTTTGGTGTGTTGTCGTGGACTGGTTTGATGTTTGTTTCTCCGTCACTGATCTCAGGCAGACGACGGTCAGACAGATCGTACATGCAATCGTTGGTTTGAAAATTTGGTCCCAGAAATGTGAGGTGTGTTAAGGCATTTATCAGAGATCATCCGAATCATGCATCAACGCATTAGTGGTGGGACTTTAAGAAGATAATTATGATTCATTAATTACAAAAAATAATAATTTAATTGAACAGTTTCCTCTCCAGACAACAGGGAACCTTTGTCAGTGCAGGAGTTCCTGCTCCACTGATCACAGCTAGGATGAGAACAACAACAACAAACATGGAGGAATCCCTGAACAAAAGCAAACAAAAGCATCTGTTTGCTTTTACACTACTATGAATGGACTTGAAATTCTTATAAAATTGAATTTCTTATACAAATATTTTCAAGACGTTCAAAGAGCTTTCGTTTAAATCAGGTGATAAAAAAACTTGAATACAGTCACCATGGTGATTTATTGCTCTATTGTCAAACTGATGCAAAATAAACAATATTGTGTTGTTTAAATGTATGTATGGCTCCATCATTTGATTCAGTAATATACCAAATTCATTCAAATTGAAAAATGTAGCTTCTTGTGGCGAATATTCTTATACCATTAAACTGCGATTAATTGAGATTTAAAAAAATCTAATCATATATATTTATGATGAATATAAGAGGAATGAAAGTCAGGAGAAGGAAGATAGGGAAGATCAAAGTGGGAGAATAAAGCAGGGAGTTACATGGGGTTAATCATAAGAGCTACAGATCAATGGAGGTGGAGAAAAGAGTGCAGGCAGGGTGGACATCAAGAGCAGCAGCAGGGGAAAGAGAAGCTTTATGGGTAAATCATAGTCACTGCCATAACGTACGCTTAGCAGAAGTATCAAGAGATCATCTGGACATGATCGGAAAACAGAATATTGGAAGGAAAACTGATTCGTATTAGCATTTGATCTGGAAAAGAAGACTAAATTGTGGTTTGGCATTTACAATCTCGGCTAATCCCCGGAGATTTCTAGTGTGTCTGATAAGCTGCTGGAAAATCAGGACCTGGTCTTACTCCATCCTCTGGTCACATACTAACCCGACATTTGTGACATGTAATGCCACACGATCTGATGGTGTTTTTGGCTGCTGTGTTGTGCAGCGAAGCGTTGGCGGAGCGTCTCCTCGGTCCGTCCGTACAGCTGCATAGAGGGACTGTCCACCATCAGCTGCCCTGTCCTGCCTTACTCTAAATCTGCTGCACTAACCGAATCCCCAGGTAACTCTCATCCGTGTACTGCTCACATTGTGAATTCATTCATGTCGTCACTACTCAGTCGTCGACTTGTTTATGTCTATGCTACTCACAAAAATGTCATTGAGAATTCCCTCCTTCTTTATTTGAGCCAACTTCTCTTCCTGATCTACTCATTTCCATGATCTTCCTCTTTGCTATTGTCTGCGCTGAGGCACGTGTTGACCCATAAAAACCCGGCTCCATAATCCACTGCAGCCTTCTGAACGTGTCACATGTCATCAGATTTCAAGGCATAACTTGCTTGGATTCCAGCTCTGGGACGAGTAAAGGATATCTAATCTCATCTGAAATTTGGTTTTCCAACCAGGCTAATCTGCACAATCCTGTTTTCCTAAACTAAAAAAATACAAGCTCATCACTCCGCCAGCCCTCTTCTTTTTTCCGCCTCTTTGCCAGGAAGTCAATCTGTTTTTCATATCAGCAAATACAATAGAAGAAACAGCTGGTCAAATGAGATCTTGTTGTTGCTGCTGTGTGCTTCTCAGCTTCCCCGTCGGGTCTGTCCGTCCTGCAGCCGCCTCCCTCCGTCAGGCCGAGTTGCGGCCTCAGTGACAGGACGCCGACGTTCCTCTCCAACTCCAGTGAGATACAGTCATTCCCCCCTGCATTTAAGTGAACGGTAGATGAAAGTGAAACCTCTTCACCGCAGACATGGGCCGCCGTCACGCAGCCGTCAGCCCTCAGTCATCAGTGGACAGTGAGGCTGGCGTCTCAGAACTGGAAGAGGACTCCATCAGCATGAGCTACAAGTTGCAGGACATGACCGACGTGGAGGTGATGGCACGACTTCAGGAGGAGAGTAAGTACAACTTCGTCACCAAAGCAGATCTTGAAATTGTATTGTATGTAGCCAAGAAGGTGCAATGGTCAGCAAGTGGTCAAAGTGAGGAGGCTCACTCTGATATTAGTACGAAGATACAAACAAGTGGTTCAAGGTTGAGTGGACATAGTTGTACTCACATCCTCTGGTTGCTTTGGGAGGTTTTGGTTTTGGAGATGGAGATATCAGGTGGGTTCCCTGGTGTCAAACATATGGTGCAGGGGCCAAATCCAGCTCATCAAGTCATCTGATGCGGCCTTGAAACATGCTTGTTTGGCTCGTGGTGCTCTTGTTTTCATGTGCTTATTCACTGCAAGCTCTCATCTTATCCTCCTCCAGGTCTCAGGCAAGACTGCGCCTCTACCTCGGCCTCGGCCAGTCGTCGCAGTTCCAGCTTCTCCCTCAACTCGCTGAGACGCAGTGAGATGGATTTAGAGGAAGAGGACGAGGATGATGAAGGCTACGACCAGCTGCCTCCTCCTCAACCTCGACTCTTCCGCACGGGCTCTATGCAGCACGGGAGCTTGCGGCACTCCCACACCTTCTCCAGCATCAGAGACTGCAGACGAAGCTCCGCCTCCTCGCAGTTCTCCCTCAGCGGGCTCTCTGGCTACTCCAGCGGCAGCAGCTTCGGCTTGAATGCGGAAACGCCGGCATCATACAGGAGCAGTGCTGGTGAGTGCTGAGGTTTAGGGGTGTTCGTGGGCAGGAAGGTCAGCTTTCCTGTACAGTCCCACACTGGATCACAGTAATGGGGACCTGTTTCGGAGATGGAAACTATCACTCATGTCTTAGTATAGGTCTAGCTTTTGGTCTGGGATGGGGGTCAAATGTCTTGGGGAATAGTGATAGTGTTATGGCCTCTATTGCGCGGTGCATACCAATAAAGAACCCTCTGGAACACCTTGGTGAGCAATCTGGTATAAGGTGAAGTGTAATTATGATGGTAGTCTGTCAGGTGGTATCAGAAGTAGGATGTCAAGGCCATACCTCCCCAATAGGGGACTATTGGAAGCATGGAATGGGACATGTTTGGGGTGAAAGGGTTTGCAGCTTTATTGCGTTTCTAGCAACAGTTTCAAGCAGCATCCTGAGCATTCAGAACCTAGAAAGAGAAAATTGGACAGCAGTGTCCTTTTTTTGCTTTTAAATTCTGCCTCCACCATGTTGACGCTTCACTAACTGAAGACCCACCCCAAGCATATGGACCTGCTTTTTACACAAATGAAACAGCGACTCTGGTATGTGCAGAGCGGCAAATACCTTTGGTGTGAAGATACCATTTGGATTTGGATGAGTCTGAGGGTCAGTCCGGACAGTCACATGGTGAATGGAGTTTAAAACATACGAGTCTCAAGCATCAATATTCCTCACGCTGCTTCTTGATGTGACTGCTTAGACAAGTTGCGCAGAAGCATGCCCAACCTGATCCGAGCCCCCAGCATGCCAACCGTTCCTGCCGTAGAATGCCCGACCTCCCCCGTCAACCCACCCTCCCATGGCCCCTCCTCCCTGCCAATGATGTCCTCCCTGCGGACCAGCCAAAGCTTTGACTCGTCCAACGGGCTCATCCGACTCCAGTCCTCCAGTAAGACCCTGGTCCTTGTGTGTGAGGATGAATTCAACCTACTGGAAATTCACTTTGATCCTTGTTTCCAGTTCCGTCCCCTGGTCAGCTCACCCAGCGAGTCCAGAGCGTGGGGAACTTCCCCTCCACACCGCGGCCCCAACTCAAAGCAACAGCCTACGTCAGCCCCACGGTTCTGCAGGGTCCCACCACTCTGTCCACGTCCACGAGTCTCAACTCCATCCCCAGCAGCTCAGTCCCACCTCAGCCCCTCAAACCAAGCGTCAGCTTGGCTCCGCAGCCTGTGAAAGGTAGCAGCAGCCAGTCTTCGATCCCACGTAGCTCTCTCCCTCGACCTGCTTCCTTTGTGGGAATCAGTGGAGTCCTACGCCCCAGCAAACTGGCTCAACCGCGCAGGTGGGTGTGAACCTTCAGTGTCGCCTCTCGTGGTCATTCCATGCACTACTATAGCTAAAGACTTCTTTTCTCTTCTGGCTTTTGCGCAGTTTGTTGACGCCTCCGAAGAGCCTCACCGCCCTGAGTGCCCTGAGAGATGCGAGCTGGAAAGATGGCTGCTACTGAATCCAAAAGTTCTGGGCCTTAAATCTGGCCAAGCTGAGCCAGTTTTGGACTGTGAAACAGAAGAGTGACTGTTACTGTTTTTCTAAAGCACCTGAGTGAAGTGGCGCAGGTCCAGCAGGCTGGATCCTGCACCAAAAACTACCTGCTGAAACACAGACTGACACTTTCAAACAAACTGGCAATATCGTGGTAATCTCTAGTTAAATGTGACATGGATCCTCTTTGCTACGATTTTGTTGTGGTGCGCATAAACAAACACAGCTCTCGAAAAGTATAACACATTGCTTTTGTACATGCTTTCTGACGACTCATTTCACAAATATTGTTTTCTGTCTTGAGTGTTGTGTCAGATGTGAACCTGAAACTGAAGTTTTGTAACATCCTTGTGCCTGTGCGTAATTGATGTGACACATATTCATTTATATTTATTGAACTGACCTCGCAGCACTTTCATCAGAATAATGATTAACACTTTAAAAAGGTTCTTTGTTTGTGTTGATGGCAATTTCAATGATTTCATTGGGCTAGTTTCTTTCCATGGTTCTTTACAAGAAGCTGACGTTTCTAAAAATGATAGTTGCAATGATATTGATGAAAGTCCTCATGCTTTCTACATATAAGAAGAAGGAACTTTTTTCAATGGAAATAAAAAGATTTCGAAAATACATTTGTGGCATTTATGTTTTATTTTTCTTTTTAAATAGTAGCTTCATAATTTATCATCGAAAAATATCAATATATATGTGTAAAAAAAATGAAAGAAAAATAAAAATAAAATAAAATGCGTCACAAATAAGGTGAATTTACTTAAATGAATAAAGTGCTATGATTAGACAATGGATAAATAAAACCCGGTATGGTATGAGACACAAGGTACTTCAGAGGGTCATATGACGGTCGGACGAATGAGTAAGCACATAGGGACAACGAAACAAAACAAAAGGTTCGCTGGCGACCCCTAGTGGCATCAGCGAGCCATTTAAAATAATATGCAAAATTACACAGGGTGATGACAGATAACTTTTCACCCCAGTAAAATAGCAAGAATCCCATTGGCTGTTTTGTGGTCATAGCACTTAACTCAATGTTGTTGTTGGCTCCACAAACGCCCTCACCTGCGTGAAGGGATTAATATTTAACACATGAATGTGTTGATTCTAAATCTCCCAGCAACACTCTTCACAGTCATTTCAACAGTCTCTCCGCATCCTTCAATTGCATTAGTCCTTCAACTGATATTTCAGGAGATGTCCAACAATGCTCAAGAGGTTGTACAACTTTATTTGAAAAGGCAAATGAGAGCATACACCGGTGTGTGCAGTGTTGTTTTTCTGTTTCTCTAGGATGCTGTTGTCAACCTTAAAACCCTGAGGGAACTCTCTGGACAACTGCGCTTTGAGTGGACGGTCCTGGCGTACGAGCTGGGCTTCAACAGAACTGACATCAGGAGGTTCCAGACCAAGTCTGCAGAAAAGTCTGTCCAGGCCAGAGCCATGCTGGAAAACTGGTGAAGTAATCCATGCTTCAGTCTTAACTGTTCCCCCTAATGTTGTGTGCACAGTCAGCTATTTCACCTCAAGCTTTCTTCTAACTTTTGATTCAGATCATCTGTTAGCGATTCTTCTGGAGGGGGCGGTGAAAGGCAAATTATATGTTGAGTTTTCTTGTCTCCACAGTTCAAGTTCAGTTTATGGAAAAAGCATGAGTGGGTAGGCATTAATCCAGGACAGAAGAATGTTGGGAAGCACTTATTTTATCTTAAAACTGAGGCAGGAATCTCACTCATGGAGACGCATCAAAATAGTTTTAACTGTAAATGCTCCCAAAGGAAGGTGGTCACGGCAAATAAAGGGGTTTGAAAGCCTTTACCATGTTTTTATTCCCCTCTGAAGGTATGAGAGGTCAGGGGACAAACCCAACAAAACAAAAGTGCTCCGGGCCGGACTGGAGCGCTCGGGTCGCAGAGACCTGGCCGAGAAGCTGCGCTGCCTTCACTGGGGTCAACAGAAGCTGAGCCGTAAGGTGGAGCTGCCGTCTGCCTTCCCTTTCCTCATTACCGTCCACAAAACCATCCACAACCAGGACGGCCTTCGCAAGATCAACCAACTGAACCGGAGATGCACCTGACTGCGGTGGCCTCACTGGCTAAACCTTGTGTGGTCCACAACTGATGATGATGTTTTGATGAGTAGAGGAAGTTAAGACTGCTTTTAGTGAGAAAACAAGGATGTAAATCACTCACTTTAAAATATGAACTTAGATTAATTAAAATATTCTTTTTTTTCTGATGACAAAGATAATACTTTCTGCTTGCATTGATTCTTATTACAGACAGATATCTGTAATAAACTTACCTATCCTTGCTTTTATACAGTTTTCACTTGTGGTTCCATTGGTCCTTCATATAAAATACACAAGATGAGAGAGCAAAGAGGTTGTGTATGCCAAAGTACTCTCAAGGGAAACAAAAACAAAAGGTTACAAGCTCCACAAAATGCATAATAATTTTACAGTCAATGAGTGGCACTCCTTTAACAGGAAGCAGGAGTCGAAAGAGAATGCAATAAAATGCATGGAAGCAAAACACAATATTCATGCATTTTTGCCAGCTATCTTAATTAAATAACAGCATTTCAAGTTGAAAACATGTGATTTTCTTGAGTCACTGATATTCGTACACAATATTGGTGACTTTTGAGAGACTTTAAATATAAGTATTTGATTAAATTTTAAGAATTTGTGATTTTAAGGTGAAGGTCCATTTACATACATGTCTTAATCTGAACCATCTGAAAATAGGACAGTCAAATTATGAATAAATTGATAAAAAAAAAAAAAAAAAAACATTCAGAGATCAACATCAATGCGCCAAACTACAATTTCATTGAAGAACAGCCGTAGCTATGAAGAGACGCTCGTCCGTTAATTGACCCAGTTTCTGTGAGCCAATCACAGGCCAGAACGCTGTTTTGTGAAGCCAGCGGAAGTGAAGAGAGTAAACCTTCAGAATAAGACTTGACATTTTTTAAGGTTGCTTTGGGAGCACGTTTGACAACAAATGGCTAACTAATGGGCAATCTACGTAAATATTTGGAATAAATGTAGAAATCAGTTTGAATATGACACCAATTGTGCCAGTTTGAAATGGCCAAAACTGAAAGTGTGTTTTATTGTGACAGTAAAGATAAGCCTGTTTAACCCTCTCGAGCTCGACCTTCTATCTTCTCGGCTCTGGCAGCAAATCCGAACCAACAGACAGGCAACGGCTTTTATTGCTGGACTGTTGAGGATTATGGTTCCGTCGTCTGGCGGACACGGCAAGGCGTCATTGTGAGTCCACACATGGTCCGGCGTCTGTTCCCTGACAGGCGCGTGTCAGACTCGGTGGAGCATGTCAGCTGCTGTTTGACACACCGAAGGCTTCCGAGCGAACCGGGCTTCCAGCGATGGCGTCTGTGGTGAGCAGCTTCGCCGGACCCGAGGTTCTGGAGAACCGCGATCACGCCAGCAGCTTGCTGAAGGAGCTGAAGGTGTTGTACGACAGTCGGCTGCTGGGCGACGTCACCATCGGAGTGGCTCGTGACGACGAGGGTCCGGGACCGAGCGGGGCTGACACGGTCCAGCTCTTCCTCTGCAGCCGCACGGTCCTGGCGGCGGCGAGCCCCTACTTCAAGAGCATGTTCACCGTGGGCCTGAACGAGAGCGTGCAGGAGCGGGTGGTCATCCGCGGCGTGGACGCCGAGTCCATGTCGGTCATCATCGATTACTGCTACACGGGGACGGTGAGCATCAGCGAGGGCAACGTCCAGAGGCTGTACGCCGCCGCCAACATGCTCCAGCTGGAGTACATCCGCTCCGCCTGCTCCTGCTTCATGACACGGCGGCTGGACCTCAGCAACTGCGTGGGCATCCTCAAGTTTGCCGACACCTATGACAACCCTGAGCTGAAGAGGAGCGCGCAGGCCTTCATCGCCAGGAACTTCTGCCAGCTGTGTCCGGGTGGAGAACTGTGCGAGCTGGACCTGGATCAGCTGAAGGAGCTGCTCACGCTGGACACCCTGGACGTGGACTGTGAGAGGAAGGTGTGTTTGGCGGCTTTAAAGTGGATCGAAGCCAACGCGCAGCAGAAAGAGGAGGAGGCCTTGCAGGCGCTGAACTGCGTGAGGTGGAATTTGTTCACCGAGAAGGACAAGTGCTACCTGGAGGAGCTGATGGCCACGCCTTTAATTGAGAAATACCTGGAGTGCTTCTTCAACCGCTTGTCCGCTGAGAAGCTCGGCCCACCGGTCGCACCTGAAATGCCAAAGAAACGAATAGGTGTGAGCGCCAAAGAGATGATTCTTTTCTTCGGCCTCCCCAACGACAACATCATGTGCTGCGACCCGTACTCTGAGGAGCTGTTCTTCATGGCTCCTCCTCTGGAGGATCTCAGTAATCAGGATTATAAACGCTCCACGATGGAGTCGTTAATCGCGTGTGCCTCTCCGGAAAACAACCTCTACCTTGCTTCACACCTGTCCAAACACTTCTGGCTGTACAATCCGGTCCTCAACAGCTGGCAGGAGCTGGCAGAGCGCCCCCTAGGGAGGATGCACTCTGGGATGGGCTACCTCAACGGCCATGTGTATCTGCTGGGAGGGAGGAACCCGGTGACGGACGTCAGGCTGAAGGAGGTGGAGTGCTACAGCGTCCAGAGGAACCAGTGGACCTTTGTGGCTCCTCTGCCTCATTCCTTGGGTAAAATGCAGGTGGTGGCTTTGAACGATCACCTGTACGTGGTCAACAAAAGGCGGATGCTTTGCTACGACCCAAAGAGGAATCGCTGGCGCCACTGCGGGTCCTTGCGCAGAGACAAGCTTCACAAGGCCTGCGTTTTTCAGGACCAGATCATCTGCGTCTGCGACATTCCCGTGGTGAAGGCTTACAACCCCACCAGGGGGGAGTGGAGGAGGCTGGGCGACGTCCCTATTGACAGTCGGGCTTTAAACTACCAGGTGATCCAGCACAACAACAAGCTCCTCCTCCTCACGCAGACCTTGCTGCAGCACAACAAGAACAGAGTGCTCATCCACGAGTACGACCCCGGCAGAGACGCCTGGAAGAACGTCATGGCCGTCCCGGTCTCCACGCTGGGCCCGGTCTGCGTCTCCACACGGGTTTACCCAGCATGCCTCGGCTCGGCTCACAGCTTCTCCACGGAGGAGGACGACGACAGCGGCTCCAGCGCTGACTGGGACCTGGATGGTTTGACTGATGCCGAGTCCGACTCCGGCAGCTCCAGCTCCTTCTCTGATGAGAACTGGTAGCCACCGACAAGGGATTTGATTTTATTTATTTTATAGACTCAGGATGTGGAATCTAGATCAATGTTTGAAAATGCGCTGTTGTATTGCGGCTGTCCTCGCTTCTCATCAGATCACATGACTTCCACTGTTTCCACCAGACCACTCTGGACAGCATCATGATGGAAACAGAAGAAGCTTTCGCCTTCCTCTGTGAGTAGTTTATACTCCGGCAGCTACTGTTTAGATGAACTACCAGATGAAACCGTATCACACAGCAGTGTTAAAGGTTCGGATGCCAAATCGTCCTGTTATTTTAAGGATCCTGCATATGTCATTCAGTCGATCTTAACGTTCCACTTGTACAAACAATATAACTGAATTCTCATTTCAGATTGTTGCCAAAAAACTGTACATACATGTGTTTATGGACCATGCAAGACTAACTAAGCTACACAAAGAATAAACCTCTTTAAATGAGACTTTTATGGGGGCAATGAAAATGTTAAGTCATGATGTGTGTTTTTGGGCTGCACGATCAGTGTGTTTTGATCTGTATTTTCTTCACTCCAACTCCAGGGAATGTTCTTTGACACGTCTGAAACAGGGTTTGTGTCTCCACTAGGGGGTGACAACTGTGCCAATCTACTTTTGTGACGCGTTAAGGTTGCCATTTTAAAAATAAATGTTTCAACATTTTGTTGTTGGTGAGTTCATGTTAAGGCATTAAATATTGAATGGTTATACAAGCACAAGTGGCTTGTAGGTAATATGATTGTTTCTCTACAGCTATCAGATGGACTTGCACTCAGCAGATAACCTAGCCCTTTTCTCACACACCCATTAGAACAGAGGTTCTTCACCTTTTTGATCTCGGGACCCACTTTCCCAGAACAAATGGGCCCTGGGCCCATTCAAGTAATACAACTGATTCATTACTCTTGATTGTATTTTTGATCAATAACCATATTTAATCTACTAACATGTAAACAAACCAAAACTTTGTGAAATGACATGAAACCATGTGGTCATTGCAAAGATATATGTCAGAGAAAAGTCCAACCAGCTGCAGAACCTGGTGCAAGTCATGTTCAATTTACTAAAGAAAATTCATATATATATATACACTAGATGCAAACTGTTGAGAAAATTGGAAAAATATATATAATAAAACCACGTCTAAATATAATTAAATCAAAATAATGTATCTTATTTAAACGCCAAAGAAGTTATTAGTGTGTAAGTGTAAATGAAAGTATTGCCAATTAATTTTCAAAACGGTACATTTTAAAACAGGTACTTTCATGAACAGTTTTTACTGTTGGGGGCGGCCGCATCACTTTCTTTATCATGTTTTCTTTTCAAGAACTTCTCCAGAGTTGTTAACTATCTCAGATTTGCAGCTGTCAAGTCGATTCAGTGACACACTACTGCCACCATACGTGGCTCATGTATTAAAACTGAGCATATCGCTGCCTTCACGGTCCAAAGGTGTAGAACAAAAAAAAAAGCTTTACTCCAACTGAAAAACGTCATCCAAAGACCTGTCAGTCAACACAAAGATCAGGCACGAGACCAAGCAGAAGCCTGCAGAGGTAGAGATCATCTGTGAGTACGACCCCGACAGAGACGCCTGGACTGGAACTGTAGATACATAAAATCATACTCTTACAAGCGACTTCTATGTTGAAACTGATTGTAAATTGTCCTGTTATTTTAAGTTTCCTGTATATGTCATACAGTCTTGCTCAAGACTGTATGACATATACAATATATATATATATATATATATATATATATATATATATATATATATATATATATATATATATATATATATATAAAATAGGTTTTGCGGCTGCAAGATTGGTATGTTTTGTCTGTAATGTCTCTGCATGTTCAATCCACACCCCAGGAAATATTCTTTGCCACGTCTTAAACGATGAGCTGGGTGTGTGTCTCCAGTAGGGGGCGACATCTGTGGCTTGAGTGGTGTTTAAACATTTTCGTTTTGGAAATGTTTGACGAGTAAGAGTAAGCCCTACATCGTTCTCCAAGTGAGTTGATTGTAAGACGTCGTCCTTAAGCTATGAAATACTCGAGAAGAAAAGGCTTTCTAATAGCATTATTGCATTTATTATTATAAACCAATAATAATAAATAGCAAATACAACTGGAATTGTTTTTAATTATATTTAGTTTAAATTTATTTGTATTTTCATTTGTCACACATCTAACGCAGAAAGTTTAAATTGAGATATAATTTTAGTAAATGATATGTAACATCGTTTCCGCACTGACTGGTCCGCTGATGCTGCACCGGAAGTCTCGCGAGAGCTCGCAGCCGTTGACATCCAGACGGCGAGAAGATGAGCGATGGCAATAGAGAACCATCTCGGCGAGGACTTTGACGCCGCTCTGGGTCTGAACGCCTCTGTGGAGCTGTCGCCGCAGAGCGAACAGCCTCGGGTGTTCAAGATTATTGTCATCGGGGATTCAAACGTGGGCAAGACGTGTTTGACGTACCGTTTCTGCGGCGGCACTTTCCTCAGCAACCCCGAGGCGACGATCGGCGTTGACTTCAGGGAGAGGGAGCTGGAGCTGGATGGAGAGACCGTCAAGGTGAGAGTCGACATCTGAAAGACACTCAACGCTTGGCTGTGGAATTCTTGTTTATGTGTGCACACCGTCAATATGTTCAGATGCTTCTTCTATTCTATTGTATTCTATTGTGATCTCAGCGCTGAGTGTTTATTAGTATGTTCTTTTGGTGTTTTTTGCATATTTTATTTTTTAATTTAGTAGTTTTTTGAGTAACATATTGTATTCTCTTCATTTATTTATTCCCTTTTTGTCTTGAGTGGGAGTTTTTGGAACACTAAGCAATTTCACCCTGATAAATAAAGTAATTCTGAATGTGATAATACAAGTACGGAGCCCTGGAAGTGACATGCATGTGTTTTTTTTTTTTTTTGGATGTGGCATGCATGACTTTTTTTTTTTACCCGAGTTAACAACTATCTCGAGATAATTTTTATCTCAAGATACAATCGTAAATGTCAGCACATGCGTAGCTGCCTCACTGGCAATGCATTTTGTATACATCCTCCTGGAACCACTATGTCTCCCATGGCTTCGTAACTGTTTGTCAACGTTGTCAGTTGAAAAAAAATAAAAAATAAAGTCATGCATGTGACATCCAGAAAAATAAACACATGCATGTCACTTCCAGGGCTCCGTATACAAGTGTGTAACACTTCCATTTTTATTCTCCATTCATCAGTACAGCTGTTATGAAGAAGAATGTGCTACTTTTGCTCCAGGCATATACTATTTCAGTCGATATCAAAATGACCTTGAATGTACGACTCTGTCGGTTCATTATTGATCTCATCATCTGCTACTTCCCTTTATTTAACTTCTGCCCAACTGCAGTCTTATGTCACATACTGCAATTACACTGTAATAGCGTTGAGTCGTTTTGTTGCAGCTGCAGATTTGGGACACGGCAGGTCAGGAGCGCTTCAGAAAGAGCATGGTGGAGCACTACTACCGCAGCGCCCACGCTGTTATATTTGTGTATGATGTCACCAGCCAGGCAACGTTGAAAAGCATCCCCGCCTGGATCGACGAGTGCAGTCGTCACCTGGTGGGGCCGCAGGTTCCTCGCATCATCGTGGGGAACAAAAGTGACCTGAGGGCCAAACGGGAGGTGCCCACCTCGTCGGCCCAGTGCCTCGCTGATTCCTACAGCTTCCCCTTGTTTGAAACCTCAGCGAAGGACCCGAAAGAACGCGAGAATGTGGATGCCATCTTCTTGACTTTGGCTTATAAACTCAAGAGCCACAAACCTCTGAGACTTAAGGAGCCAAGTCAAAGCGACCTGAGGCATTTGTGGGACCAGAGGGAGCAGGAGACAACGTTTTGTCAATGCTGAGGGCACTCACTGCGATGCATATGTGTTCTCCTCAGCTTATAAGGAGGAAGGGAAGAAGACGCTCCAGACACAATAAGATGAGGGTGAATCTGTTTCTTGTTGTTATGCACGTATTGTTACAAAAGGGATATTTGCACATTAACTTCAGACAATTAATGAGAATAATATGCAAGAATTGTCTTGAATCGAGGAATGCTACAATGATTTTGGGAGCACTTTTAAATGTAGCCAAACGCCATGCATTCTAGTTGTCTTCAAGTCACAATACAGTAGCAACAAATCATAGCAGAGGTTATCACATGCTCATAAGGGTGTGACAAGAAGAAAGAGAAGAAAACTGAGGCTTGAAAATGGGATGATTGTCATTCAAGTGGATGATAAAACATGCACACAAGATGGCAAGAACAAATAAATATCTGTCTTGTAGAATCGCTTCGACTTTCTTATTGTAAGTTGAATGTATTGTTTTTAAATGAAACTCTAATCGTGGTGGAGAGTTACACTTTGAAACAAAACTAACCATAAATCAAACATTACACTGTAAGAAACAGTGAGAAATAAACAAAATAAACTAATTATTTTTCAATTATTTTTTGTACTGTTTTTTCTACACTTTTCCACTATAATATCGTTTTCCTGTATCGTTTACGCTTCTTAATAACAAAAAAATATTAGATCAAATTCATCTGTTTTCAACAATCGCATCAACTCAACGGCTGAATGATGTGTTGGAGGGGAACAGTCCACTTTCGTATAATTACTTCGGTCCTTTAAATACTGAAGTATTTCTTAAAACATGTAATTCACTACTAATGTAATGTCGTCTAGAATATATAAAATGGTCCTTAGACAATTTTGGAATTTCTCGTTCTCCATTTCTGCCCGTTGAAACCGGCGTGTCTGGCGAATGTACGACTCTCTGGCTGTCACTGAACGCACCACACGAATCACCCCCGTCTGGATTCTTCACGCTGCGTCTCCGCGGCCATGGTAACAGTCTTCTGCCGACACCGAAACACTCCGACACGGCCTTGACGTGCAGGTAAGAGTGCGCCACTTATTTCGAAACACAAGATGAAGCGCGTGTAAAGGGTCGTCGCGCTGTTGTATCAAGGATTAGCGCGCTTTTCCTTCAGTAAATCCTCATGGTTCGCATTGTTTTGCTGTCCGTGGCCTAGCGTAAGACGCTGCAAGCAAATGACGGCGAATAAAAACGGTAGCTTTGAGAACGAACGCGTTCAGAATCCGTCTTCATGAGGAAACTGTCCATGCAGGAGGTTGAAGCCTCAGTCTCTCAGAAGCCAGTGGAATGAATGGAGCTGCCCCATTTTGAGACCGCGCGGATGCTCTCCGGCTTACCAGGGCACTGTGGGCAACTCCACCGCATGAGGACGTCACACATGGATGCGAGAAACTTCAGCTCATTTACTCGTGTGGGTTTCTGGAAAACCACGTTTAAAACCAGGTGAAAACTGGTGATGATGTTGCAGGCCCCTTCTGTTGCTAAGAAACAGCACTATAGTGTCTGGTCGGGTCCAAAAAGCTGCTCCAGCTAAAAAGCAAAGTTATTAAAGCAAATGGTAAACACAATATTGTTAGTTATTTTTCTTTTGTCAGAGACTAAAGCTCTAGTGTAATATCCACAACTGTGGTGATTAATATAGATACAAAATGGTTTCTTTCAAGGGCCGATTGTACAGTCCAGAACTCCAAACACTATCTGTCCTGGCGCAGGAAAAATCCTGCCACCAAGGCGCCGTTGTTTCAAAGACCTACCCACAAAAGTCAAGTACATATGGCCGACAGGTGCCGCAAGAGTAGTGTGCTCTTCTTCAGGTGCTTTTCTGTGACTACAGCTTGCTTGTGTTTCATTCTTAAATTAGCAATGAGCTTGTTTTTCCACATGAGAAAATGATATTTTGTTTGGTCAAAAATATGTAGAAAGTCGTATCAAAGGAGCAAAAGGTGAACTGCTGAGGGATTTCTATGTTTATTATTAAATCCCGAATCCCTGCGAGGTATAAAAAAAAGTTAATGTATAACGGTAAATTAGGCGTTATTATTATTATTAGCGTTGGGATTGGATTTAAAAAAAGTAATCATATAAGAATATTTGCCACAAGAAGCCACATTTTTCAATGTGAATGAATTTGGTATATTACTGAATCAAATGATGGAGCCATACATACATTTAAACAACAAAATATTGTTTATTTTGCATCAGTTTGACAACAGCACTAACAGCAATAAATCACGATGGTGACTGTATTCAAGTTTTTATATCACCTGATTTAAGTCCATTCAGAGTAGTGGAAACTACTGGCCATTGTGTAGTGAAAAACCTCCCTGAACAAAAGCAAACAGATGCTTTTGTTTGCTTTTGTTCAGGGATTCCTCCATGTTTGTTGCTGTTGTTCTCATCCTAGCTGCCACGTGTCTTGTGCATCAGTGTGATCAGTGGAGCAGGAACTCCTGCACTTACAAAGGTTCCCTGTTGTCTGGAGCGCAAACTGTTTAAATGCAATTAAAAAAAACTCGCTAAAGTTAAGTGGTTAAAGTGTCTTTGTCTCATTTGTTACCAAATGGGTTAGATGAAATATATCTTCATTGTTAGTATTCTTCTGCTTGTGATCAATTGATTTGTTGCTTATCAAATACAGTGTTTTGGTTTCCCACATGTGAGGTATTTTAATGCCGAAGTGACACACTGGGTTTATATGTGATTATAATGCATTTATCACACATCGGCGACAGTTTCATTCTTAAACAAAATGTTCGATGTGTTGTCACAACAACACTAAGAAGTCATCTATACTTGGAACAGTCTTGGGGCCAATACAAACCTGGTAACTTGTGAGTGTGTTTTGTGTGCGTTATAATACTCATACTTTTCTTTTTAGATTAATATCAACATGAATTTGGCTACGATCTGTGACAACGCCAAAAAGGGCCGTGAGTATGCTCTGCTGGGAAACTACGACTCATCAGTGGTGTATTACCAGGGTGTTATTCATCAGATTCAGAAGCACTGCCAGACCATCCGAGACCCCGCTCTCAAAGTCAAGTGGCAGCAGGTGAGTAAAATGCTCGTCCCACAGCAAGTAAGACGTCAGGTGTCCGCAAAAAGTGTTGCTCCAGCTGTAAGGGCAAATATGTATCTGCAGAAATTCTGTTCATAGTGGAGTGTAAAAAATAAAAAAGCAATGGTACAATGTTTTTTCAAAGTGTTGAGGACTGGGTTTGAGCAGCAACATTGCAATTTGTATTTAAAAATATCCTGTTTTTTATTGCTTATATCTAATCTAAATTGATTCTGAAAATGCCAGATGACATAGTCCATGACTGTGTTCTGTTGTGTGTTTGATCCATCTTCATGTGAACAATAGAACATTTATGTTCTTATCTTCAGGCCCTACAAACAAACAGCCACATGATCATTGTCGTGTCACACTTAAAGCAAAGAAATGCAGAGATTCCTTCTGTTCTGGCCGTGTTTGTTGTGTTCCTCACAAGCTGTAATGATGACACCATCAGGTGATCCAGCAGCTGACCGAGGAGTACGAGCAGGTCAAAGGGATCATCAGAACGTTAGACAGCTTTAGGTTAGAGAAGCCGGGCGACGTCCCCACTCAGCAGCCGGATGAACGGTCGGACGACCCCGCCGTCTGGCCGCCGCCCACTCCTGCAGAACACAGGTGTGTGTGTGTCATTGTCTGTTCAGTTCTTATAAAGTGTCCAGTTCAGGTAGTTGACATTGGTGCGTGTGTGAGAGCAGGAATCCTGTGGCTGGGAAACGACCAATAACTGCAGTCAAGCAGCAGCAGCAGCAGCAGCAGCATCCAAAGAGGGAATCTCCTGGAATGCAGCATCGAGGAGGCCGAGCTCCGGGACCCAAATCTGACAGGCCAAAGGATCCACGTGGCAAGGCCAAAGATGATAAGGTGATCGGTGGATTCCTAAATGACTTTCTAAGAAGGTCTGTTTCTGAATGACTCAATGTTGAGTTTCACACCATTCCACAAAAAGCACTGTTTTTCTGAACATATCCATTAAAATGTATGGAGGAACCTAAATACTAGGGCTGGGACGATTTGATATTTTAACACAACATAACACATTAATTAAAAAAATTATAATATCATGGTCATTAATGACATTTAAAGTCTTCTATATGTAAAGAATAGCTTTAAATCTACACAGTCACTTTGTGATTTTTATCTTTGGAAGCGATTCATTAAACGTAAAGTTAAAACATGATGGTTTCAAAACAGTTAAGGAACTCCTACACAGGTGTCAAACTCAAGGCCCGTGGGCCAAATCTAGCTCACCATGTCATTTAATGTGGCCCACAACAAGCTTTAATTGAAATGAAAATTCAAAATGAAATCTTCAGAGATTTATCCAGACTATAAATCCATCTCCTCCCTCATACAGGCAAAGAAATCGGTTGGAGATGCACCAGGAGAGGTGGAGCAGAAGAAGTTTGATGGAACAGGATACGACGGTGATCTGGTGGACTTACTGGAGAAAGACATTGTGTCCCGTAATCCAAACGTGCACTGGTATGACCGGAAGTCTCCTCTGTGATGTCCCCACTCTTTTAAAACACTCACTCACCGAGTCAATTGTGACTGAAGGGACGATATTGCTGACCTGGAGGACGCAAAGAAGCTGCTGAGAGAAGCTGTGGTGCTGCCCATGTGGATGCCGGAGTATTTCAAGGGCATCCGTCGACCCTGGAGGGTAGAGAGGCATTCTTTTATACATGTGTTGGCACACATTTTTTTGGATAAGATAACCAACATCTGAAAATTCAAGTCAAATAGAGAGCAGCGCATAAGAACAACAAAGTTTTGGACTTAGTGCAAGTCTAATTCATTAGAGGGACGAGAGTTTGAGTGACCATGAGCATGAATGTCAGAGGGTCAGACCCTGATCATGCACTTGTAACACCACCATCAAGCATGACTTTTAAGAACGTTTAAGCCTGGACAATAGTTTTTCACAGCACTGCAGGAGACAGGTTTGTTGCTTACAGGTGTATGATGTCATTGCAGGGTGTGTTGATGGTGGGTCCCCCAGGCACAGGGAAGACCATGCTAGCTAAAGCTGTGGCCACTGAATGTGGGACTACTTTCTTCAACGTGTCCTCCTCCACTCTCAGCTCCAAGTACAGGGGCGAGTCTGAGAAACTCGTCCGACTGCTGTTTGAAATGGTGAGATGGCAGTCATGTCGCACCCGAAAAGTGATTCTCAAATTCATCTTTTGTGTCATTAGGCTAGGTTTTATGCGCCCACCACCATCTTCATCGACGAGATCGACTCCATATGTAGCAGAAGAGGGACGTCTGACGAGCACGAGGCCAGTCGAAGAGTCAAATCGGAGCTGCTGGTCCAGATGGATGGTGAGTAGGAGACAAACATAATATGTTTGGTTTTTTTTTATTTTGTTCTGCGTTTCTCAAGGCGTGGGAGGAGCACAGGAGAATGAAGATCCTTCAAAGATGGTGATGGTTCTTGCTGCCACCAACTTCCCCTGGGACATTGATGAAGCTCTGCGACGGCGTCTGGAGAAGAGGATCTACATCCCCCTGCCAACAGGTGACCTTTTCTGCACAAAGAAAAATGTCTGCAAAACTTTTCACTGTTGAAAAACTCTTCCAAGGTCCCATCTCTCCTGCGGTGTATGTTATTCTAAAGGTTTCTTCATTGGGTGTCTTCTTCATTCTGTCGTCAGTTTTTTAGTCATGAAATCGACCATCTATGACCTGCATTAATCCATAAGAGAATCTTTTTAATTCTGAAGTGACAGTGTAGTCTTGAATTGTTGTACTTTGGTACTGCATTTGTGTTTAGCTGTGGGTCGGCGAGAGCTTCTGAAGATCAACCTGAGGGAGGTGGAGGTGGCTGATGACGTGGATCTAGACCTCATTGCGGAGAAGATCGAGGGCTACTCCGGAGCTGATATCACCAACGTCTGCAGGTGGGTGTCGAAAGTTGAGTGGACAAAAAGAGAAAGAAGAAGTTACTTGTGTTTTTCGCCCCCAAAATAACCGACTGAATCTTAAAAATCCTGTGAAAAATGAATGGTTTTTCCTAAAGTAACATGTACATTTTTCATCTATGGTGGCTAACAGGACTTCATGTGACCCAGTTCTTCCTAACATACATCACGTTTTTTGCTCTCCAGAGACGCTGCCATGATGGCGATGCGTCGTCGTATCCAGGGCCTGAGCCCAGAGGAGATCCGAGCTCTGTCTAAAGATGAACTCCAAATGCCCGTGACCATGGAGGACTTCACGCTGACGCTCAAAAAGATCTCAAAATCTGTCTCTGCTTCGGACTTGGAGAAATATGAAGCTTGGATGGTGGAGTTTGGATCTGTGTAGAATCTGAGGCTGGTCTATGCAATAGGTACTGTAGGAACACTCAGGTAGGGTCTCATCCTAAAGAGCTACTGATTTATATTTCTCAGCCATGACAGAGATGAACGTCATGATTTCAGGCACCACAGCTGTGAGCTGGTGGTAAGATTGTGAATCTACCAGCGCAGAACAAGTGTCTCCGTCAGAGCTGTCTGTTAAGAGAACATTGTCTCATACAACCTCTAGTACTGTCGACTATCATTACTTACAACACTGTAAACGTTGGTCCAAACAAACCTTTCTAGTTTGTACTGTTAATGTTTTGACTCATTTGTTTGACATTTCACATTTCCTGTTAATAGATGGGAAACCAAGAAGTTACGTTTTGCTAGCACTGTTTCCAGTCAGACTGTTTTTGATCAGTTACCAAGTTGCATCAAAATACATTTATATTTTGGGTTTACTTGAACACACTTGCTTGAATCGTGTAGAATATTATCAAGAAAGGCACTGAGACACACCTCTGCCAACCAGCTTAGTTCCATCTACAATCGTTTTTTTCATTAAACCCAATATCATTGTCGGTATTTTATCTATGTAAACGTCAACAGAAGCCGGAGTGCAATGAGCTCAAACGGACAGCAGATGGCAGTAGCGCTACTGAGTTGCGGTTACACACCGAAACCCAAAGAAGAGCATTCAGCGCAAGAAAAAGAAAACCCATGTATTGTTGGTAAATCCACATTTTGTCACGACAGTCACATGATTGATTTATGACGGCTATACGATTGTATGTTGCGTTTTCTAAAATCAAAATGTCCGTTTTGTGTGTGTTGGGACTGGGGCCGGTCACGTGACCGGATGTGTTGCTCGGCCCATTAAAAATAAAATTGAGAACGTTCGTAAATCCAAATGAGTATTAAAGAACATTAATTCTCATCTTACTTTTATTGAAATGCGTTAAAATATTTTTTTCTGTTATTTTCCAATGCACAACATCCACGCCCACCTTTTCTTAGTATTTAGAATTTTATGTTCAACAATTTAATCGTTTTCATTTTACCACTGAATTATCGATGCGAGCAACTCGTGAGGAATGACTGAATAACCCTGACACTCGAACAGAACTTGACCATCCAGCCACGTCTACTTCACACTGAAAACTGTGTATTTGTTTCCGCTGTCATGTTTCATATCTATTGAACTCTAGTCCACACACTGGTTCCCATGATCTTCTCTATTAAACTGCTCCGTTACATTTCAGCCTAATGGTCCTTCCTTCGCTTTTATGTGCTGCTTAATTTTTATGTCTGTTTAATTAGCCATGTGCCGAGTTAATGTGGCAACCGATGGCGGAGTGGAGAGCCTGTCCTCAGTTGCTATATATTACTCTGATCACTCGCAGCACCAGCGACTCGCCGACCACATCTGTTTATTTCGGGCCCTCAATCTGGCTGCCTGTCCCAGCTACACAGGGTGAGAGAGGCGGAGCAGGCTGCCTGTCTTCACACCACGATCACACCTTCAATCTGAAATTTTGACACCAGATGACTTTGAGTTTGGTTTCCCTCACTGCTTTTCATGCCTTTGATCCGGTGTGTTTTTGATGCGCTTTCATGCCTCATATGTTTCTGTCTCCGTGTGATTGTTATCATAGACGTGTGCCATCTTAAAACAGTATGAAAAAAGCCCTTCAGTCTTCAGTCTAAGCTGACGACTGTGCAGACAGGATGGTGAGTCAAACTGTGGCATCAGATTTATGACCAGAAGCAAATCTATTGTTTACACAGGTGCAGATCATTTGACTAAATGGGGCCCTCTCACGCCGACCAGCTGAGGGCATGTATCTTCTGATTCGCTTGGATCTGTTTGATTACAGACTCAGAACTCGCCCATTTTGGCCCGCATCTGTGATGACGCCGTACTCGGCCGTGAACACGCCCTCTTTGGGAACTATGACTCCTCGGTGGTGTACTACCAGAGCGTCATTCAGCAGATCAGCCAGCACTGCCAAACCATCTCTGACCCTGCTCTCAAAGTGGGATGGCAGCAGGTGAGCCGATGGTGGTTCACCCCACTGTGAGCGCTTTGGTAACACGTCTTGTGGTTAGATGACGCAGCAGCTGAAGAAAGAGTACGAGCAGGTCAAGGGCATCATCAGAACTCTGGAGAACTTTAAGAAACTGAGGCCGGGTGACAGCTCTGCTCTGGAGTTGGACGAGAGGTCGGACGACGTGTGGCCGCCTCCAAACCCAGCCAAGTTCAGGTCGGCAGACAGCTTGACTGGACCGTTACTCTAGATAGGAAGAAAAGCCCTGTGTGAAATGTGTGAAAGTGTCAAGCATAACGTCATCAGATGGAGAAAAAACAAGTTCAAAGGTCAAACCTGCCATTTTAGACTTGCTAGACGACTGAGTCGAACAGTCAACATTACCATCTGCTCCAGTCAATGACTGGCAGTTCAACCAAATGGTGGAGCACATTCTCACCTTTGAACTCATGATAACACAGTCAGAAGAATCTGTACCATGACATGTGACTTGAAACTATATAACTAACAAAATCTATTCAAAACAGAATATAAATGTCAGTACAAATTTTAGACAGACGAAAAATCAAAACATAATAAGAAAATATTTAAAAAAAAACTTGTATCAGATTTAGATATTTATACATGCAACATTAATAAATGCCAAATAATGTGTGTTTTTAAAAAGAAAACATATATTTAAAAAATGTATCAAATATAATTTGCAAAAAAGCAAACTCCTACAGTGTTTATCGGGTTGCAGATGAAGATTAATGCAGAGCACTACCGTAAAAAAAAATCTCTATATATTACTTGAACCTCAGTATATACTCAATGTGTACTTGAAATTTCATATTTATACATATATTTCAAAATGTGGGAAAAAATAATATTTTAAAATATATTAAATTTCAAAAAAGCTAAATCTTACAGTGCTTATGGGGTTATAGATGAAGATTAATGTAGAGCACTATCATCAGTAACTGAGTATTACTACAAATGAAAACTCAAACAAGTTTGGTCCGCTCACTAGGAACTGTTCCGGAGGACGGCGGCCCAACAGCTCTCTGAAAGTGTCGCAGCAGAAGACAGACTCAAACTCTGTCCAGCATCAAGCGAGCCCCTTGCAGACCCACCCCAAATCAGACCGCCATGGCCAGCGCGAGGCCCGCACGAGAACCAAAGAGGTGCGAGTCTGATGGGGCTCCATTTCTCAGCTCAGAGCTTCATTTCCTCCTGTCATTTTCACTCAGAGGAAAAGAACCAATGGAGTTTCCCAGAAGAAGTTTGACGGCGTTGGATTTGACGGCGACCTGGTGGACACGCTGGAGAAAGACATCGTGTCTCGTAACCTGAATGTCCACTGGTACACGAGCTGACACAGGTGTTTGTATGTGACCGCCAGAGATCACTGAAGTGACCTTCCCCCTCTCCCTGACCCCCCCTGCAGGGATGACATCGCCGAGCTGGAGGAGGCCAAGAAGCTGCTGAGGGAGGCAGTCGTGTTGCCCATGTGGATGCCGGAGTATTTCAAGGGTATTCGACGACCTTGGAAGGTCAGACACATTTAAAATAATAGGATTTATCAAAGTGTTGGACACATGAGGGCACCAGAGAAACAAAGAAGCGACGCCACTACGGCAGAAACTTAATACAGTGATACCTCGGTTTTCGAAACGTCCCGCACTTTTCCCGAACGAAAATTTCGAGATTTTTTTTGCTTCGGATTTCGAACGAAAATCCAGAACTGGAACGCCCCCGAAAAAGGGGGTGTTCGAGCCGGAAAAACGTAACATGTGCGGACCGATCAGCTGACCCACGATGCGCTTTGTTATTGTGTATAACGCAGCCTCTGTATGCAGACGTGTCCCGTTAGCTCCATTTACTGACTGTTTTTTCTTCATATTGAGGTGTAAAACCTTTCCTGTCTCCGCACTGGACCGTGGTAGAGGGTCACAGGGGAGGTGCTGGAGCGCTCACTCCAGGGTTTGATGTCCTGTTGTGGGCTGGAGCTGGGACAAGGATGAGGCCAGTCTGGGACAGAGCGTGACTTGGTTTATGACTTTGTCACAGCCAAACTGCACAGAAGCGCACATTCAGAGCTGGACACGCACCGGGCACCTCTTCACTTCTGGAGAGACCTCACTCACTCGGCAACCCCTCCCACATGCAGCGGCCACACACATAGAGGAACAGCCACCTGCAGCAGACACTCTACATTCATGCCTACAAAAGACTATTTTAAGGCTTGGAACGCATTCTGTCTTTTTCCATTCATTGTAATGGGAAAAATCTATTCGGATTTTGAAAAATCGCTTCTCGAATGGCCGTCTGGAACGGATTGTGGTCGAGTACCAAGATACAACAGTATGTTTTACCCAATGAGTCGCATGACTGTTTGATACTAAAGTAAAGTAGCAGTAATTCTCATGCAACTCTCCCCCAGGGTGTGTTGATGGTGGGACCCCCAGGCACAGGGAAGACCATGCTAGCTAAAGCTGTGGCCACTGAATGTGGGACTACTTTCTTCAACGTGTCCTCCTCCACTCTCAGCTCCAAGTACAGGGGCGAGTCTGAGAAACTTGTCCGTCTGCTGTTTGAAATGGTGAGAAGGTTGTCGGCGCGTGTGAAAGCTGAACAGTAACAAGCATTTTGAGTTGCCAGGCTCGGTTCTACGCTCCAACGACCATCTTCATCGACGAGATCGACTCCATATGTAGCAGAAGAGGGACGTCTGATGAGCACGAGGCCAGTCGAAGAGTCAAATCTGAAATACTCATTCAGATGGACGGTGAGTCGGCAGGTGAGATGTTTGGACCTTGGTCTGACACCTGGTGGTGTGTGTGGTGAAGGCGTGGGCCGCGCTCAGGAGAATGAAGACCCCTCAAAGATGGTGATGGTTCTCGCTGCGACCAACTTCCCCTGGGACATTGATGAAGCTCTGCGACGGCGTCTGGAGAAGAGGATCTACATCCCCCTGCCGACAGGTCTGAAGCTTCACTAGCACTTTTTCTTTCTTTACAAGATTCATTATTCATATGTGTGTTTAGCTGTGGGCCGTCGAGAGCTACTCAAGATCAACCTCAGAGAAGTGGAGGTGGCTCCTGACGTTGATCTGGATCTGATCGCTGATAAGATCGAGGGCTTCTCTGGAGCTGACATCACCAACGTCTGCAGGGACGCCGCCATGATGGCCATGCGCCGCCGTATACACGGCCTGAGCCCGGAGGAGATCCGAAGTCTGTCCAAAACTGAGCTGGAGATGCCGGTTACCATGGAAGACTTCACCCTCACACTCAAGAAGATCTCCAAGTCTGTGTCAGTGGCCGACCTGGACAAGTACAAAGCCTGGATGGAGGAGTTTGGCTCGGTGTAGAGAAGCCAACATCAGTCTACTAGAAGTGTTTTTTTAAAACATATTTTGAAGCCATATGCATAATATGAAATAAATAATGGACATTATCATATCATGCTTTGAATGGGAGTGAATTGTTTAGTGGAAACAGGCCTTTGGGTCAAAAGTGGCATAGCAAATATTGCTAGACAGTGGTACCTGGGTTCTCGACCACAAACGATTTGTTCAAAACCTGAATCGATTTTTCTCATTACAATGAATGGAAAAAGAACTAATGCGTTCCAAGCCTTAAAATAGTCTTTTGTCGGAGTGAATGTAGAGTGTCTGCTGCAGGTGGCTGTTCCTCTATGTGTGTGGCCGCTGCATGTGGGAGGGGTTGCCGAGTGAGTGACGTCTCTCCAGAAGTGAAGAGGTGCCCGGTGCGTGTCCAGCTCTGAATGTGCGCTTCTGTGCAGTTTGGCTGTGACAAAGTCATAAACCAAGTCACGCTCTGTCCCAGACTCGCCTCATCCCTGTCCCAGCTCCAGCCCACAACAGGACATCAAACCCTGGAGTGAACGCTCCAGCACCTCCCCTGTGACACTCTACCACGGTCCAGTGTGGAGACAGGAAAGGTTTTACACCTCAATATGAAGAAAAAACAGTCAGTAAATGGAGCTAACGGGACACGTCTGCATACAGAGGCGGCGTTATACACAATAACAAAGCGCGTCGTGGGTCAGCTGATGTTTTTTTCCAGCTTTTTTCGGGGGCGTTCGAGTTCTGGATTTTTGTTCCAAATCAGAAGCAAGTAAAAATCTTGAAATTTTTGTTCGAACTCCGATTTGACGTTCGAAAACCGAGGTACCACTGTATTTTAAAAAGGAGCAAGATACTTTTCACACTTATTTTGTTTTTCTCAGTGGTGTATGCAAAACTTACAGCATATTTCAGGGGGAAATGATCCATTGTACTGTTTTATTCATGAGGAAAGCTACGGTAGCCTGAAGGCACAATGCTGTTCGACACCTGTTTAAACTGGGGTTGACACGCGAACTGGGCATAAAATATGTTTTTACAACCAGAAATGAGGCTCAGAAAATCATGCGTAACGTTATTCAGTTGAACTGGCGTAATGACTGCTGAATTCTGTGTAATTAATGTAATCATTATTTTACTATTCCAATGGTCAAGAGACAGACGACACAAAAAATAAACCGCTTTGACCGTCATCCTCACTTTCTCCACCAGTGTGGGCGATTACTCCGCCCGCCGGTGGTCCGCGCGCGCTGAGGCTGCTGGGGTTGTGATGCGGTTCCAGTGACGCTGTGCTGCTGCAGCAGGATCTGTTTTCCTCCGCCGCCTCTTTATCACAGCCAACGGAACGGTCCAGAATGGAGACCAAACCGGTCATCACCTGCCTCAAAACGCTGCTCATCGTCTACTCCTTCGTGTTCTGGGTAGGTAGCGTCTCCGTAGCGTCTCCGAATCCGAGCGTCGCGCTGCTTTATTGTGTGTCAGTGATGAGCCCAGCATCACCGTCGCGAGCGCGAGCGCGGTGCTGTTGTTGGTGCACCCGCTGCGGGCATGTGTTGTCGGCCGCGACGTTTTCAGGGCGCCCATCGCCTCGCTGGCGTTCGTGGCTCACATACTCGGTGTAATGGAGGTTTTGGACTCACAAATGAACCTGCTTTACTCGTCTGGTGAGGCCGTGTTTTATTTATCGTGCACCCCAGGAGCTACATTTTAGGGTGTGTTGCCGAGGCGCCTTAAAGGGCCACGCACACCGATATTCACTGTATAAACAGCGTCGCTGCAATTGTTTACAAGCATCTCAGTACTTCTAATACTTGTATTCGTTTGTTTGATACTTCAATTTGCTTCACCTAACCTCAGGGAGAGACGTGAACAAAGCGTGGCCCGTGGGTCCCTACGGGGCCAGTCTGAATAAGCCCCCAGTACATGTTGGTTTGAAAACGTTCGGAGGCTTGTGTTTCGTGGCTCGCAGTTATTGTTGTTTTACTCACACAAGCCGCTTATAGAAGGAGAATTTCCTTATAGAAGGTTGCCACGCCGCGTCAGATGGGTCAGGGAAATGTTATACCTAGTAATCGACAACATTTCCACCTTATATGAGAATGTGATTTAAATATTTTGATGTTTCATTTTGAGTTTGTGTGTGTGAGAGAGAGAGAGACATAGCTTTTTAAGGGAACATTCTGAAAACTGTGTGGGTTGGCGTCAATAAACATGTTCCACGGCAATACAATGCAAATTAACAGTAGAGCAAAATAATTCCACCGTTTTGCCACCAAGGTCCTGCTTCAGCTTCGCTGACCACAAGCGCCTCCTTTCTTCCAACAACTTCTGGCATTGTTCTCCTTGATTTGTCATAACTTTTGGAAGTCGATAAAATTCCAAATGTTTTTCACGATTGGAAGGATTTGTGCAACCCAAAACTCAACCGTAATTCACCATTTTTCAAGGAAACGCTGCAGAATCGCTTCCAGTACCGCTCTTTGCTGAGCAGTGAGTATCTCCAACATGGTGGCTTCTGGGTTTGATGTGCCGTGAAAACCCTCTATAGAATGCACATCATGGATCAGAAATGATATCTGATCGCAGAAATGAACGACACACACAAACTTAGTTTCAGACTTTTTAATTCAATGTCTCTGTCATGTAATTGATGGAGTCTTATATTCAAAGAAACCATGGGCGCTGTTGTGATCCAGCATCATTTCAAAACTCCTGAAGATGATCAGGATAGGGCCCCATAAGTTTTGTTGGGTACTATCAATTTACACGTCAAATAATGTCTATTTCACAGCAAATCAGTGATGTTAGCAGGACAAGTGGTCAGCCAGGTCATTGTGTGTGGTCAGTTGATGGCGTCGTCCTGCTATCTAGAACGGTTGTTTGTTTGTAAGAACCTGCACGGTTTTGCCATTTCACTCGGCTGATCGACATCATGACCAGGCCACTGTTTATTAGTATTTCACTGGCATACTGGTGTACTGTCGAATATCACAGGTAAATCAGAGTCGGAATGTTTTGCTCTCACTCCGACTGGTGTGTTCTCGCGCTGAGGTGAGGGGCGTCTGACCGAGCATTGAGAATCAGCATTTCGTGGCAGTTTAAGCACATGACTGGTATGGTGTTCCAAAATATTGTGCCGACAGGCCCCCATTTTTTTGAGTTCAGCTGAAACATAATGCGGAGCATCTGAGAATTTAATTTCCGAGCTACCGGTGTTAATCCCATCAGCAGTCAGCTTCAATTCCAATCACATTATTTGGCACGGAGATCGCACCGTAGTGCTCCGCTCTCCGTGGTGTCTCGGTAATTAAGGGGCCGACATGGAGCCCGGCTCACTCACCCCTTCACTTCTGCAGTGTCATCGGGAAGTGCTTAGCTTCAGTAGCTAAAGCTGCGTCGCTGCTTCCTCTGATGTTCACTGTGATTCAACATCAACATTCAGCTTTTTGTTTTTTTCCCCATCATTATTAGGCTCTTTTTCATCGTCATTCCTTTCCTTCGGCTTGTCGGCCCCTCACAAAAGTCACAGTATATCCTGTGGCCCCTGAGAAAATTCAAAAACCCATACCTGCTTTAACACAATGGTTAGTCAGGTATATCTTTCCTCTTCTTTTGTATTGTTTCAGATTCATCTGTTTTTTTATGGCTATTATTTGATTATTTTGCTGTAGTTAACAGTATGAAACAAAATGGAAAATATTTTATGCCATTTCATGTCATGATTAAAGATTCAAAAATGTGTTTTTATCTATCGCAATTTCCGGACTATATAGCTAATATCACCTACTAAATTTAAGAAGGAAACTAGATCTTGCTCGTACATAAGCCGCAGCGGTCTATAAGCCGCGGATGCAGTGGTGTTGTCTGTGCCTTAGAAAGGTCAGTGGTGCGCCCATCTTAAAAACTTTTCAAAACTAGTTCAAGACTGACTGCTGAAACAAACTGGGCAATATTCTGAACTTGAATCATGAACTCTTCACCTCTTTTATTCACATTAAAGCGCTCACATTGCTCTGTTTTCGTTCCCCGTGCCTGAAGTTCCGACATCACATCCGGTCTCAAGAGCTGCTTCATGATTCTAGACCTCAGGGAGATTGGCTCTGTTGCCGGAGCTGCGGACCCGCCGACGAAAACAGTGCATTTTTAGCGCTTTAAGAATAAATAAATAGCCTATGATTTAATCGGTTTCATTGCCTCCGATTTCATCTGATTTCAGCCTGTAAAAATCCATAAATTAGCCATGCCATTGTATAAGCCGCAGGGTTCAGACTGCAAGGAAAAAAGTAGGATTATAGTCCGGAAATTACGGTATTTGTTTTTATTTGTGTACGTGGAGAATATATTATCAGAGAACTATAAGAAAAATGTTTAATTCTGATTTATTGTAAAACATTTTTGAAGGGCATCAAGTAATTGGTAGATTGCGGAAATAAGTTGTCAGCTATAGGTTAAGTGTAAATATGAATAGCCAACACACCAAAATGGGACAAGACAATACTCACTTAAGAAGTACAAAATTATGGCTGTCACTCAACAATCAGAAGTTTCACTCTGACCTCATCAGGGCCACGTTATTGCTGGTGACGGGCCGGACATGGCCCCCGGGACACGCTGTGACCTCCTTGGTTACGTTTTTAATGGCATCCTACAGAAGGATGGATGAGCTAATAAGCACATGTGAAGGAGATTTATCAACCCGTAACGACTCTGGGGCAGGAGAGTAATTCCTTCCTCCAACATTTATCCTCAATGTTATGGCTCTGAGAGTCGTTTTTTAAGGAAAAGAGCGGTGCTTTATGTCCGCCTCTGCTCCAGAAGTGTCGCCAGTATGGGCTTTTATATTTAGTCTGGATCGGAGAGTCTCTGGGAGCGGCGACAGCGTCGGGTTTCGGGTGTCTCGAGAGCAGAAGAAGCCTTCTGTTAATTGCTCATTCCGTCACTGAGGCGATGAGATGTTTGTGGGCACCGAGTTCACACGGAGCGGCGCCTCAATGTCAGCCCCCGTCTCAGTGTGTTATCGGCACATTGTGGCGGAGAACAGATCCGCTAGCTGCATGCGCAGAAGACGGCCAAACGCTGAACAGGTGGTAGTTTGTGTCTTGTGTCCCCGCCAGCATGTTTTGTCATCGCGCCTTCTGCTTCTTTATTGAGCCGGGAAAGCGGAGAAGAGGGGAGACCTCTTTTAAACTGGACGGTGACCAAGTTGGCTGGCCTGGGGTTGAATTTCAAAAGTGCAGAAGGGAGACAGCTTTTTGGCTCCAGTGAAGAGACAGCAGGTCAGAGTCGATTTGGAATTCAGCACAGACATAAACTAGACGACGTGTCCCTCCTGCGTGGCGCTGATTTCCCCGCAGACTTGGAAATGAGCGCCTAAGTGCCGACAAGCTGATCCAGTATTTGTATGCGGCGGCAGCTCAGGAGAGGTAACATTTAGTCTCTAATGATGTCGGACATAAACTCACTGTCATCCCGAGCGGTGCACTCTGAGATGACAGTCTGCTCCGGACGATAAAGTGGCTATTAATAGATTCGGAAGATGTTTCTCGGAAATCAAATCAGCGGCTCGCAGTCTTTCACTTCACCTGGGCAGTAAAGTATGAAGCGTCTCGTCTCATCTTTTCCTCGACTCCTTATCGACTGCCAGGTCGTGGGGCTGGGAGATTATCACGGATTCAATTCCCAAGTGACTTCAGCGACTCGTACTGGATGACCACAGGCCTTCCTCAGCCAGAGTGGAGGGGTAATATCTCAGCCGTCCACCTCCTCCAACACTTTTTTCCGATCCACTTGGTGTCTGGAGGTTCAGGTTGACTTCACAGCTTCTCATATCTGAAGTGTGAGATGGCAACAAAAAGTTTTTGTCTCACATGGATGCTTCAAAGCGGCGCAGTTGAACCAGCCTTTTGCCCGGACTCTGCCCTTCCCTCTCTCTGTGGTGCTTTGTATCGATTTGCTCGGCGTTCAGGTTCTATGGTTTACCGCCTCTCTCCTCTTCTAGAGTTCCTGCTGCACACGTTCTTTTCGATCTCCACCCAGGAAGTCATGTTTTCCTTATTAGTCAACAGTGTAACAGAAAAAGTTGTGAATGAAATTTCATGACATTTTCAAGCTTGGTTAGCTAATGTAGATGTAGTCGTTCGATTTTTGGGCCGCTTCTAACCGCTCACACGCCCAGCTGCGTTCAGAACTAGCCAAAAGCTTTGTAAACTGCAACCATCTAATCACTAACATAAATCCTTTTTCATGAGTGTGGGGACCAAACATGTTGTTGTTCTCTGACGTGTTTTCAGAGTTAGTTGGTGACTCGGTACGCTTGTTAGGGCCTTGAAAAATAGACAATGCCTCTGTTCAGGGCTTTAAGCCCATTTATGCTACCTTACGTACAAAATTGTACCCGTCCGTTTCATACGTTGTACTTCATGCGTTCATTGCGTTGATATTGCTGTTCACTTTATCCACAAGTGGGGAGCAGCCCAGAGTCTGCCTGTATCCGGATCTGGATGTTGAGCGTAAATAACCCTTGGAATCATATCTGGTCCCATATGGACCAAAATAAAATGTAGGGTATGTACAGAATGCAGTGAGGTCACGGCTTTTGTGGTCGATCAAAGTCGATTATAATGGTATTTTTAGACGTCTGCCCGTTGACCGAAGAAGGGCAAAAAGAAATGATGTATCGGCCGATACGTAAAGCATTGATGTCGGTGTGGGTCATGAAAAGTGGTCATCCCAAGTTAGGTGTTGCGAGTTTGAATCCTGGCTACGCTCTTGCTATGTGGCAACAAATTCTCAATAAAGTTTTATTCATCTGTGTATTTGCTGTGCTTTTGAGCTTTTTGGCAGAGGTCTGCACTCTTTCAGTGCCTTTCTAGTATTCTAATGGATTTTGTAATTCAATGTATTTTAAAATACTCTTAGCTGCTGCTTTGTTGTCACCAACTTCTTCTCCTTTCACAGTGAGTGATGTGGAGGCCCTGGGCGATCGCTCTTTTGAATTGTTTGTTATCCGCTCTGACGCAGTAAAACTACTTTGAAGATGCAGCCTTTTCAGCTTCATGTGATGCCGTATAACTCACGGTTGACATGGCTGTTTTCCAACATTGTTCATAGCTCACTCAAACTCTGAAGTTTTATTGTATCGACAGTGGTTTCTTGGAAAGAGAATCCATACAGCGGATGATTAATCATCTCCGCTGAGCTGAGGTTGGAGAGACCACAGACGTCTTGTTCCCTCTCAAGCCTGACAGCAGGCGCTAGAGTGGAGGAGGTTGCGATGATGCGTCGGCTCCTGCTGGAGACACATCACCGGCAGCCGTTCCACACCGCGCTCTCTTTCAGATGCCACTGAGACAGACCCAGCCGAGACGCTCGCAGCCAAAGTCGCCCCGTACAACGCCCTCTTTTATCTGCTGCCTTCATTTGAAATGCTAAACGAGGCGCAACAGGAGGAAGCGCCTCGCTTTGGATCAAAGAGCGTCTTTGATTTGTCCCCCTTTTTGTTCTCTCATTTCTCCCTTTGTGCGAGCTGCAGGCGTATTCGTAAAGCAGGTGTTCACTCTCCCGTACCCCAGATAAATTTGTGTCTTCTGTCTCCTGTCGCTCCTCCTTACTCCAATTGCTTCTCTTTTCTTGTTTCACCTTGATCCTCCTCCTCCTTCCCCCTGCTACACACTCATTGTAATATCGTGGAAACGCGGAGATAAAAGCCTGTGGTCTGCTTTCATACTGTCGCCTGCGCACTCACTCTTACGTCTCTCCAACACTCAACCTCCAGATAACAGGAGCCATCCTGCTGACAGTGGGAGTATGGGGTAAGTTGATGCTGGGGCCCTACATCTCCCTGATAGCCGACAACTCCACCAATGCCCCCTACGTTCTCATCGGCACCGGCACCGTCATCATCGTCTTCGGCCTGTTTGGATGCTTCGCCACGTGCCGAGGAAGCCCATGGATGCTGAAACTGGTGAGAGACTTAGTTGTGATGCCCTTTAAGACACTGGGTAAACATGATCGCTTGGGGCTTAAGTCTGGCACTTTCTTCCCAGTATGCCATGTTCCTGTCCCTGGTCTTCCTCGCCGAGTTGGTCGCTGGAATCTCCGGATTTGTCTTCCGCCATGAGGTGGGAGACTTTCACTTCCTGGTTATAACATATCTGTGTGCAAGGGTACAAGCACTGTTTATGTTTCAGATCAAGGGCACCTTCCACAGGACTTACACCGATGCGGTCTTGAACTACAATGCCGTGGACGAGGCCAGCAAGGCTGTGGATAACGTCCAGCACAAGGTGAGTCAGAACGGCAGTCACCACAGCACGTAGTGTACTGGGGTGTTTCTGTCTCAGTGATGCTCAGTTTGCCATTTTCAAGACATTGACTTCATGAGGGAGCTTGTCAGTTTGAGACCTTGAGTGATGATGTCATATGCTGTCTCTGAGGTCACTTACAGAAACTGTCCTTGTAATAGCCAGAACATGTCAGCGTTACGAGGTGGCATATGCAAGTCTGATCCTTCTTCTGAAACATGACTGAAAGGTGTTGCGTTTATATTGACAATCACATTGAAACATGCAGCTCACAGCACTTCAATCCACAGTTTTGATCCTTTCAGCTGCAAAGGAAGGGTTGAAGTCAAACTAGCTGTTTTAACAAGCGTGTACCGGGAGTTTCGTCACATCCTCAGCCATACTGTCGCGCAGCACTGAGCGTCGTTGAGGGTTTACAACCAGCTTTAGCTCCGCAGTGCGCTTCATGTGTTAATTCATTCTTAGCCCATTCCTGTTTTTATTGATGATGAACCGGTGGCAGGAACCAGGAGGTTCTGGTGAACTCAGCCCACCATAATGGCAGTGAGCTGATAAAAGCTGACCAGTTTAAGAGGGAAAAAAGGTGCAGATTTCTGGATGAGTTAGGAGTGAGTGCTCTTGCTGGTGGGACTGGTTTTCATGTTTTATCTTACTGTTAGCGGTGTAAGAAAATGTCAATACGGCCAAACACCGCACTACTTGATTCTGCGACATTGTTTTGATATTTTGTCTATATCAATATTTAATACGGATATACTGGGATATGCTGCTGCATTTTTAATACTTAATAACGTTTTCTTTTTGCGCACTCCAGTTAGTTTATTGACTAAGGAGTCGATTTAAACCTGGACTCCAAAATTGAACTGAAAGTAGAACTGGACTGACGTCATAGCAGTAAACTCGTTTTCATGCACACAATATTGTATTGTATTGCAATATTGTATTGCATTATCTAAGTTTCCTTTTTAAAACGATACTTCTTATTACAATATATCACAATCTATTGTATCACCAAACCTGTATTGGGATACGTATCGTATCGTCGATACACAGCTCTAAGTACCGTAGCTCTCTGAAGGGTTGTATGACCGATAGAATTCCAACACCATCCGTTAGCCACTAGCACTTCTGCAGTAGCGGTTCAAAAGCCACGAGAAACCTCAGCTTTGTGTGATGACTCGGCAGCAGCGGGAGTTCTAGAAAAGCTACTTTGGAGCAGGTTTGAGAGATGATTGAGTTGAGAGTGCTGCGGGAGAGTGAGACGGCTGCTCAGTCCTAAAACTCAGTGGGGAAGTGGGGAATTTTGTTAATATGAATATCCAGAATCGTTGAAATTTATCAGGTTGATTTAATTATTTATATTCTCTTCATTCCCACTTCATGTTTTTCTGTTTAAACTGTTATTTGGCAATGAGCATTTTTTTCAAGCGATTCTTCAGCCGTCGAATCTAAATAATCCCGGCTGTATATAATTGTACCAGGGTCAAGAGGGACCGTCCCTGTCGGGGGGATCATAGCGAACACTTGTGATGTGCTTCAGAAGCCTGCAGCACAAATGAAGTAGCTTTTCCTGCGACTAAATTAATAAACAGAAACATGTTATCTCCACCAACCGGACGCCCACTTCACCGCGCGACATTATTCAAATTGCATCATGTTTTGTCTTCATTTGTTTTCAGCTGCCGTCACCGCTTAAACTGGAAGATGAATGTGGCTGTGAGAGCTTCTGCCCACAAGTGTGGGCGCTAATACGTGAGGCTCTCCGGCCCATTAGCCATCTAAATTGACAGAGTGAAGGAGAGTGGTCGGATGGATGCGGCCCTGACCAGCTGACCGCCGAGCTGCACGTGCAGCAGGTCACATTCCAGGGCCAGTGCTGACTCAGCAGGCTGACTTTCAAACCCATGCTGTTTGACCGCACTGATTCATGTCAGACCACAGTTCAACTGAGCACAACAAAAGCAGTAAAGCAAACTACTGATGGATTACCATGGTACAGTTTTATGCGTGGGTCGCCTTGTGACCAAGACGATTTACCTCCTCCTCTGCTTCACAATAAGTCTGAGATGCTGCTCCTTTAAAAATCACGGCATGAAATCATTAATTCAGAACGTATAAATTAACAAGCAGCGCTGGGACTTGGGCGTGAGGCAGGGGCCACGTTGGCATGCAAGGAAAGGAAGGCAGACGATGATTTAAAAGGACAAATCAAGTGTGAACGTCAGCGGCAAAATCCCGCAGAACTGGGCGCGCGTGGATTTTGATCACAGCTGACCGGCCCTCTCCTATTTCTAGCTGCGTTGCTGTGGAGTTTACAACTACACCAGCTGGCTGGCCAGCATCTACTACCCGTCCAATGGGATTCCACCCAGCTGCTGCCTGAACTCCTCTGACTGCAGCCCCGACGACCTGCGCAACACGACCGTCGCCCCGAGCAAGGTCTACCACCAGGTCAGTGCTCTCGCGTTTCTCGCCCACGTAAATACTTTATGAAGCCTCTGAATAGAAAACATCCAGGTCGGGTGGTGAGGCTGCTCTGTCTGATGCGGCTCTGTGTCTCCACCACTCCGCCAGTCACTTTCATCCTGGTGAAATGTGTTGCAGGGCTGCTTTGAGCTGGTGACTTCCGTCATGGAGACAAACATGGCCATCATTGCCGGAGTGACGTTCGGGATCGCCTTCTCACAGGTGAGGCTCGGCCGACAGTCAGGCGTGGATCAAGCAGAAATAAAGGCTCATAAAAATCATGAATAAGAAATGATCAAGAGATTGTACACAAAATCAACATTTCAACACTTTTAATTTAATAATCATATCGTCTTTGTTCAGAATTTCAAAAGATATTTCCACATATAAATGATGACAGGTTTTGTCATTCTAAATAAAAACACTATTTGTTGGAGACATTTTGGATGAAAGCACTTAATAATCACATTCAGAGCCTGTGTTGAGTGTAATACCTCAGCTGATCATCGAGTGGCGCTGCAGATGCCTTTGGTGTTGCTCTTTGGTTGATGGTTTGAATTCATCTGTTCAAGGTCTGAGGTTTCATTGAATTAGTTGCTCAACGTTTTACAGCAGACAGCGCCATCTGGTGGCCTCTGAAAATCAGGACACTGTTTCATGAAACCTCATCCACCCAGCACTACTGATAGGTGTCAGTTATAAATTGACAATACATCTTGGCTGATGTATTGATGGGATTGAAAAAATAATAACTGTCTGTGGAGATCACCGACTTGGTGCAGGTCTTGTTTGGGGTTTGTTTTACTCCTTCTGACTGGGAACATTAGTCTGTGCACAAAAATAAGTTCTTTCGAATAACATTTTCTGAGATTGTTGATAGTGGGTGGCGGAACAGATGATTCCAATCTGGTGCAGTTTGGCTCCTGGAAAGTTTCAGAACTAGCAGAAGTCTTGACTCTTTAAAACAGGTTGCAATGGAAGCTCTTCAACTGTGGCGACACACTGTGTTGTTATTCTTCAGGGAAACATTGTTGAGCATTGCTTGGTTACGTAGCTACAGTTTTTAAGGTGCTACTTTTTTGCCATGAGTCAGTGCAGTTCTTGAATTATGACAGGTGTTTTATTGATTTTTATTGATGTTTTTTTATATAGTCGTGTGAAACAAGCTGCTTGGCAGAGGTCTGCACTGTACTGTAGCTTTACTTGTCCTTCCTTTCAAACTGTCTATTCAATCTCAGACGTGGCTCATGTTTTCAATTTGTGTTCCTTATCTGCAATATGAGTCTCTGAGGACTCAGTGGTGTGCTCCCTGTCCTTCAGCTGATCGGGATGCTGCTGGCCTGCTGCCTGTCCCGGATCATAACGGCTAACCAGTACGAGATGGTGTAGCCGACCCGAACTGGCAGGTGAGACGCGCAACTCCAACAATCAGCCCAAGAACCTCTTCACCCGACTGTTCTGCCTTCCTTCTTCAGGGAGAAGAAGAGAAGATGACCAAGTGAATTTCCAAAACATCTCATTGAGAAGCGACGCACCTCCCTCCGTCTCTCTGCCTGCGATCGTATTGTAAAGCACCATTCCTCACCGTCGGATCACAGCCGGATACCGCACACACACTCCACACCGCCGCGTAATGTAGACGTCCAAACACTTCAGCCAGAGGTTTAGGCTCCGACACGTGCCGCTTAGCTTTTCTGCAACCGCCATCCTGACCACTTTTGATCTTTGTACAGAAGTAGCTCTGGTAGATGGATAGTTTCGGCTTTCGCTCACCATTCTATATTTTTATGGATGTGACATTCGGTGACGTTATTTTGTGCATTCAGGAAGAGAAAGAAACAGTTTTCCTTTTTTTTTTACCTAATTGAAGGCACAACATTTTTTACCCCGGATTTTGCCGTTAGCGTTTTCTAGCTTTAAGCACTGTTTGAACTGAACGTGAAGGAAAATCTCAGTCGCATAAATGAGACTGCAATTATCAATTAAAGCTTAAATGTTTAGCTTCAAGAATATTTTGATATCTAACTGAAAAAATATATATATTTTATGTTTTTAATTCCATAAAAAAAATCAATTTCATGAAATTATTAATACATTTTTTAAATATTTTTTCATTCAATATAATATGTTGCGACTCCATGAACCTAAAATGTTATTATTAATTACACACTAGAAGTTTAAAAAGTAACAAAAATCAACACGCACGTTCTTGTTTAAAAAGGAAACTGCATCGTTCATAACTGCTTTATTATTTTAAATATAGTAGTTCCAAAGTAAGTTTCATACTTCCATTGAATCTCTGACCAAAATTACGTATCGATTCTGAACTGATGACATTGAGACCTCTGTGAAGGTCAGCTGCATGTTCAATATTTAGGTCCCGACTCGCCAGTCGGAATTTCACGTCAAACAGTGTTTAACCTGCACACACAGTATTTTCCTGTGGCCCACGCATTGTTAACTGTAGATATGTACCGGGATCGTTATTTATATACTGTAAAGCGTGTTGTTTTTGGCTGGTAGGTATGTTGTGTACGTCTTATTTTGCACTCAATTCGTTTGATAGGTGTGTAGTCTCGTGACCTTGAGAATAACCTTGACGTTTCTGTTCAGCTGTACATTTATTGCTATTTGTTGGCATTACTTTTATCTCTTTTTGAGGGTGTAATTTACCTAGGTAGTATTTGGTTGTGGCTTTTTAAAACTGTTATTTTTAAAGCTGCAAAAGTATTTTGTGAGGTTTTGCATTTATAACTTATTTTCTCTGCGAACTGACACGTTTGTTCTGTAAATAATACGCTGTAATACCAACTAGCTGCCACACGGGGTCATCACTCACACGGGGATTACTACAACGTCATGGTCGAAGTCACCGTCAGTGGTCTTATCAATAAATAGACAAATGGAAACTGTTTCCTACCTTCGTGTTTTTTGGTTCTTCATTCTCTAAAATTCCTCTGGGTTCTGAGGTTCAACTCAGGGACGTTTCTCGGCTCTAGTGTGGTCTGAGTTGAGGGGCCCGGCGAAGACAGACGAGAGCAGAACTGCTGACTCAGGAATTATCAAGGCGCTCCACAAGGTTAAAGTATGAGAGCGTTTTCTACAACGGATTTCTTGCATTCATAAGGAGAATTTAATATTTTGCTTCTGCTACTCCAATGATCTGATCACTATTCAATGATGCTCTGAGGGCCAGATGATATCTGTCTGTCTGTCCGTCCGTCCATCTGTATATCTTTGTATCTGTCTGTAGTCTGTCTGTCTGTCTGTCTGTCGTCCGTCCGTCCGTCCATCTGTATATCTGTCTGTCTATCTATCTATCTATCTATCTGTCTGTCGTCCGTCCATCCATCTGTATATCTATCTATCTATCTATCTGTCTGTCGTCCGTCCATCCATCTGTATATCTATCTATCTATCTGTCTGTCGTCCGTCCATCCATCTGTATATCTATCTATCTATCTATCTATCTATCTGTCTGTTGTCCGTCCATCCATCTGTATATCTATCTATCTATCTGTCTGTCGTCCGTCCATCCATCTGTATATCTATCTATCTATCTTTCTGTCTGTCTGTCTGTCTGTCTATCTGTCTGTCTGTCTGTCTGTCTGTCTGTCGTCCGTCCGTCCATCCGTCCATCCATCTGTATATCTGCCTATCTATCTGTCTGTCTGTCCATCTGTATATCTTTCTATCTATCTGTCTGTCTGTCTGTCTATCTGTCTGTCTGTCTGTCCATCTGTATATCTTTCTATCTATCTGTCTGTCTGTCTGTCGTCCGTCCGTCCATCCATCTGTATATCTGTCTATCTATCTATCTGTCTGTCTGTCTGTCTGTCTGTCTGTGTATCTATCATCCATCCATCCATCCTTCAAGTTTTTTATTTTTCAACCAAGGTAGTTGTGAAGGGCCGGAGACGTCTCCAGGCGTTTCGAGTGGGCTGCAGTTCCCCTCTTGGCTGCTTGGCGGCGCTTTGGTTCCGCTCAAAAACGATCGTGGCGGTGAGCGGAACGGAGACGGACTGGTCTCTCCGTCCGTCTGGCCGCCCGCATCAGTAATAAGGCCGGAAAAGTGGAGGGCTGATGGGAAAGCGGCGCTATTACTCCTGGAGCCCGCGCTGCTCCGGCTCGATCCAGCCTCGTTACGCAAATTACCGGCAGAGCGACGCGGCAGTGGCTCCGCTAATGGAGCGTGGAGAGCCGCTGGCTCCGCGTCCCCCTCCTCCCTCACAGCCCTCCCCCCACCCCCGCCTCCACCGCCTCCTCCCGCTCCCCTGTATGCGCTTAATGGGTTATAGGCTACGGGGAGGCATCCACCGGGGAGGCGCTATTACTCTCTCACATGCGCCCGCGCCAACACGCACGACCGAGCGCAGCGAGACGTGCTCATGAAAGCGCCGCTGCGAATCCACGTGTTCATAGATAGAACCATTCAAACACAGCTTTCACTTCCGGATACGGGCGAGTGTCGCGGTCCTATCTTCAATCTGAAAATGCCGCTTCCTTCAGGTTCCTTGGCTACTCTGATTTCCTCCGAGTGATGAAACGGTGTGGCAAAAAAACTTCATCAAACCATTGCGCTCGTGTTGCTCCGGTTTCCTCCCACGTTCTCAGGGTGCAGACCAGGGTGTCCCTCTCTGGGGGCCCCGAGGCGCTGGGATGGGCTCCAGACCCCGATGGCCCCAGCAAGGGAATCGGAGGCAGAAACAGGTTTCAAAACAAACCCGTCAAATACATTTCATAAACCCCAGATCTCCCGAGGCAACCTTGGGGGCTCATTAAAAAAAAAAAGCCGTGAACGTGAGAAAGTACCTTGTTCTGCCCCCACACAGCAGCATGACTTCACAAAGAGGAAAGTCCAATTGCTGAAGCCAAACGTAGCTGTCCTTCTTTGCAAAAATGCTTGTACAGTGGTACCTGGGTTTCCGAACGTCCCAGACTTTGAACAAATCGGAGTTCGAACTAAAATTTTGATTTTTTTTTTGCTGCGGATTTCAAACAAAAATCCAGAACTTGAACGCCCCCGAAAAAAGCCGGAAAAAAACCATAACGTGCGCGGACCGATCAGCTGACCCACTACGTGCTTTGTTATTGTGTATAACGCAGCCTCTGTATGCAGACGTGTCCCGTTAGCTATATTTACTGGCTGTTTTTTCTTCATATTGAGGTATAAAACCTTTCCTGTCTCCACACTGGACCGTGGTAGAGTGTCACAGGGGAGGTGCTGGAGCCACACTCCAGGGTTTGATGTCCTGTTGTGGGCTTGAGCTGGGACAGGGATGAGGCCAGTCTGGGACAGAGCGTGACTTGGTTTATGACTTTGTCACAGCCAAACTGCACAGAAGCGCACATTCAGAGCTGGACACGCACCGGGCACCTCTTCACTTCTGGAGAGACCTCACTCACTCGGCAACCCCTCCCACATGCAGCGGCCACACACATAGAGGAACAGCCACCTGCAGCAGACACTCTACATTCACTCCTACAAAAGACTATTTTAAGGCTTGGAACGCATTATTTCTTTTTCCATTCATTGTAATGGGAAAATTTGATTCAGATTTCGAACAAATCGCTTCTGGAACGGCCGTCTGGAACGGATTGTGGTCGAGAACCGAGGTACCACTGTACTTGGTTGAAGGAAAGGAATTGAAAAGGCTTCTGAGCAGCAGGCGCACAAACTCCCCCAAGAGTTGGGAAGGATGGAAGCCAGGGGGCGCTGTGATGGAGTGCATGTGAAAGGAAGGGTGGAGATTGTGGGCGGCTCCATTCTTGTCGTGTCCAGTCGGTCATAAACTACCTGGAAGTTACTCAACTCATCAGTTACGACCTTGGAAAAGAATGAGACACTGAGTTCCTGTTTGTCACAGACACAAGCTGCAGAGTTATGTCGACCCTTCCTATTTAACTCAAGTCATTATTAACCAATAATCTCATGAAACTGAAGGTGCCAAACTCGTGTTTTGCTCCAGATACCTCACAAGTGAGAAGCCACAGCCCAGTTCAGTGTGTTCCAGCAACGTTTTGATGGATGCACTTATGGATGCACAGGAAACACTGGGATAATTCGCTGATTCAACACTTCCTGTTCACGTTCAGGGAGGCCATCTTGGAACACATACTTGGGTGATGAGGCGCCCTGCTTTTAACGGGAAAGACTAGCAGCATAAGGATCTCAGTGTAATGAGCTCTGAAGTGAATTCCGAGACATTATGCCTTGAAAGCTCATACGGGCCGCATAAAATGACTTGGCAGACCAGATTTGGCCCCCTGGCCATGGATTTGACACATGCAAATTTGATCCAAAAGCAAGTCGACCTCCTCCACTGAACCCTGAACTGCTCATTGTGCGTTGCCACACCTGTCCATGAACCTCATTGGTTGTCCTCCTGGGACCACGATCTCCAGCATTCTTCAGTTTGATAAAGACCGTTGGCCCTGCAGTTCTGGTTCTAGAGTGAGGGCAAGGCCAGACGAAATCAAAAGGCAGAGCTCCCCCTGTAGCCTTAACTACGTCATCACCATATACGTTCTTCTTCTTTAAGTGGGTGGAGAACGTCCTCCTCTTGAGTGATGGACATCCTTTCCTGTGTGTCCCCCGCCTGTCCCCTGTGTGGCTGGAAAAGGATCAAGGCTGTGTGACGACGGCGGTGTCCATGTAGGGTATAAACAGCGGGGGATAACGTGTTTACTTGTGTTGCCGTAAACAGCCCTTCAACGCGAGCGCTCCGTTTGACAGGAATTCCTGGGGCGTGATCTGGACCTGGGTCTCCTTCAGCCTGTGCAGCGGGACTCTTCTCAACCTGCGCTGATTCCCTGCTCTCTAAAGCGATTCACCAGGCTGCTCCTGGCTCACCCACCAACATCTGCGTGTGTGTGTGTGTGTGTGTCGCTGGCTGCTGTTCTAATTGCTGCTTCGCCTCCAGCTGCCCTCCCTGAGGTCTCCGCCGTGCAGACTCACACTTTTTTTTTTTTTTAGCTGGGAGCATCTGTGATGACAAGAGTTCCCACTCAGGCTGCTGTCTGCTCCTCCACACCAGCACTTCTGCTTCCTCTGCTTTGAAGCCTGCAGGAAGATGATGACACTCTCTGTAATCAGTGGAAGCGGAGTTTCTGTCGCCACACAGAATCGAGAAATCCTCTGCCGACGGCTCGAGGTTGCGTTGTTTGAGCTCGGCGTGGAAGGGACGGGTGGGTTAGATCAGCAGCTGACTCGATGGCTCGTGCTCAGCCTGCCGACCTGCTTCTTGTCAAACGTGTCAGGGATCCTGGGGGGCTGGGCTCGGCCCCCCTGCGGCGCCCAGGACCCCCCTCTCACCGCCGCTCACTTCAAACGCTGCTCAGAAGATGACTGGGCTCCTGCTGTCGCGTAAAGAGCTCTTTCCTTCAGGGGCATGGTGGTGGGCAGCGCTGAGTCACCAGAGACTCAGAGTAGAGCAGCTCCGCAGCTCGACACAGCCCAGTGATGCAAGAATCAATCCAGTGCTTTCACCTGGGGGCGTTTACATCTCCATCTGGAATCTACTCCAGAATCTCTCTCTCGCTTTTCCACCACAGCTTTTTCATCCTTCCACCCCCCCAACCCCTCACCCCATATGTGGTCTGTGCAGCTGTGTGTGGAGGTGACGGTGAACCTGCTCTGCTCTAAAAACCTCAATCTTCAAACAAGATTCACTTGTTGGCCGTGGTTTGAAAGTGAATCAAAGGTGTGGTGTCCATCCCTCCACCACTGAACCTCTTTGGCTCTTGGAGTCGTACGGCCTCCACACCTGTCAGGCTTGTGGAGGGACTCTCCCGAACTCCAAAAGGTACTTCGATAAAACATTGGTTGGCTTCGACGGGGTTGGATTTTTGGGCTTGGTTTATTCGGCTCTAAAATTCCTCCAATTGGTTTTCAAAGTGGGGCAAGTCACATGACCTGCGAATGCTTCACTGTGGCTGCTGGCTCTTAGTTCAGAGGCAGGATAGGGACTCGAACTGGCAACCTGGAGCCAGGCACCAAGTACTGACACACAAATAGACTGAGATCCAGGCCTATTCTATCGATTCAACATGGTGGATAAAAACTAGTGGTGGGACTTTAATTACAACAATTACAACAAAAAATTAATTTAATACTATAAAATTGAAATTCTTATTCAAATATTTCAACGACATTAAAAGAGCTTTAGTTGAAATAAGGAGATATAAAAACTTGAATAGAGCCACCATGGGGATTTATTGCACTATTGTCAAACTGATGCAAAAGAAACAATATTGTGTTGTTTAAATGTATGTAGGGCTCCATCATTTGATTCACCAATATACCAAAAAAATGTGGCTTCTTGTGCCAAATATTTTTCTACCATTAAACTGTGATTCATTGAGATTAATTAATGACAAATTCTGTAGATTAATTTTTTTGAAACCCTAATAAAAACACGGTGTGGGGGAGTTTAGCGGAGGGACGCCCTCTCTTGGGCGCCCTACAGTTTGCTATGGTTCATTCTGTCCGAGTTATGAATTTTCATAAGTCATGAGTCCACGGAGGAAGTTTGTGCTTCGTCCTCAGTTCTTTCCACTGATGGAAGTTGCGCCGAGAGAGAAAAACCAGCCAAGCAGGTTGTGCTCACTCGTCCCTTTTTTCTTGCTCAGCAACAATCTTGGGAGCTCATTCATTCACCGGTTTCTGGAACAAGCTGTGCCCATACACATCCGGAAACGCTTTAGTGATCTGTCCAGCTCTGCCAGCTGTTCCCCCCAGACAACATGTCCATGGCCACAAACATGATTCTGGAGTTGCACATCGGTCGCTGTTTACCGAGGCTCTGATTTCAGCCTGGGAGCTCCGGCCAGGGTTCAGGCCGTTCTTGTCTATTTCTGTTGGTGTGGAAGCCCCCGCGCTGACCAGAAGAGGAGCGCGTGCTGTCTTCCTGGACACCTGCTGACACCACTGTTTTGATCTGTCTGGGAAAACTGGCTGCTGAGATTGAACTTGAAATACAAACAACTCAGTTTGCTCGTGATACTGGAACGATTTCTGCCGCCTATACTCATGAACAAAACCCTGAAAAGCATCTCATCTGAGCTTTACTGCGATGTGAGGTCACATCGTGAGATCCAAAAAGCCAAACATCTCCAACATGTAGAAGTAATTGTCTTAAATATAAAGTGTGCAAGAGGTGGGGGGGACACCCTGGAAAGCACTGCATACACCGCCATTGTTGCTCAGAGGTTTCGAGGGGTACAGAATCTTCCATTTTATCTCACGTCCAATCCATACTGGGATCAGTGAGACCTTGACACGCGCAGTGAACAAGCGAGCGGCTTCTTTTGTCCAGGATTCCTTGAAAAAGGATTTGCGAGCTGTCGCAAAACAATTCCAAATTTGTTGCGGTGAAACCATTCTGGCATGTTGGACATCCGCTTCAATGCCTTGTCTCAGGTCCTGACCACTCCTCACCTGTTACCTCATCGCCGATCCAAACCAGCTCCAGCTGGTGATAGAGATCCGAGGGGTCAAAGAAGACGCCAAGCTAGTGTGACTCGGATTGTCGCGCTGTAGCGTGCGTTGTGTGTTCCTGGCATGATGAGCGCATCGCGTCAACAGTGAAAAATGCGATGAGTGATTTCTCTGCTGGCTGGTTGCCTATCAAAACGTTCCGTCACCACGCTGTCGGGCACAAAGTGTTCACTGCACGTGTACACTTATGAAGAAATACCTCTTCAGGTTAATGCAGATGCTTTTGTACTCCATGACATTTATACCATGGAGTTTGGTGGAGTCATTGCCAAGGTCGTGTCCTTGATTCCGTCCTCCTTTGTTCCCAAATGGTGGTGAGGAAGTATGTCCCAGGTAGCTGGGGTGAGAGGCCGGGGACTCCCTGGAAAGGGCACTGCTCCATCTTACACACCTCACTTCCTCTTCGGTTTAACGGTGCCATGACGCTCTTTCATTTCCAGCTTCATCTGACTGGAGAAAAATGCTTTCCCTGCAAAGACAATTGGAACACGCCTCCGAGTGTGTCCATCCTCAACCTCGGGCCATGAATTTAGCTGTTCATAACTCGTGTTTCCCACCTGCAGGACGGCTCTTATTCAGTCATCGTAACTGTTCCATCAACTTTGAACTTGGAACAGCTGCCACTTCACTTCTCTTCTATGACGAAACAGAATAAGGAATAAAGATGAAAGGTCATGGTGAAGTTCCAGGCAGCTTTGTTCGTTCCATGAGCAACCTGTTGCTCCAGTCTGGATCCAGTAAATTGAAGGGTTTGTGGTGTCACAACCTTTTGGTCTCACTTCAAGTCGATTGAGTTGGTGGATTGTGCTTATTGTGACGTCATCATTTTCATTCCCTTATAAGGCAGAAGTTTCATCCAGCTTTACAGCAGCTTGGTGCGGTATTCGAACCCTCCACCACTGTCAGGTGGAACCACTCAGTGAGATCATCTCTTTATGAAGCCTCACTTTAACAGTGACTCCAGCTTTACATGTTAAAACCAGTGCTTCCGTGGCACCACTCGGGTCCTGGACCAGGAAGTCCCGCCTCCCCGATCACCTGATTGGACGCCACAGTGGGCTGATGGTTCACTCTCTCCATCTTTCCTGTTGCGTGGCTTAGCACTCAGAAACCTGGGTGTAGTGCTTTCAGGTGGCACCCAAATACCAGACTAATCTAGAGTCAACGGTCGGTGTCACTGGTACTATTTCCTCCAGTACCTTTTATGTAATCTAAGCTGCAGTTTATCAGAACAGGAAGATGTGTTGAGACTCCCACCTGTAATCATAAAGCTTTATTCCCATCACAGTTTTTACATAGTTTCATTCACGTCTCAGTCCCTTTAAATTAATCTGAATCCATCTTCAAAGTACACTCTTGTTTTTGACGTACATATCATAATTTTAGTTCTTTTTAATCATCTCATAAGGTCATACTTTACTTTTGATCTAAGTTTTTATTTAACTTAATAACAATTGGATTCGAAATATAACCTTTGATTTATAACACTTTTAGTTTTTAGAATTTTTGAACGTCATGATCAAGTGTTTTTTCTAGTTTTTTAAGCGCTATAAGTCAGGAATAACCAAATAGAGGGATCAAGAGACAAAGACAGAGCTGCGTGCCTGCTGACACATATAGATACAAAACATGTAAAATTCACCAGTATTTATGATCATAACGAAGCACGGACAAGATCAAGTGTTTATTCTGACTCTCCATCGCCACTATCTAACGTTGATAATAACTAAATTATAAGTATGTAACAGACGTTTGACAAACACTGTCATGTAATACTGCAACGCTACACAATATTATTACAATGACCAAGAATGTAATGACGCTCAACTGAGCGCAGAGAAGACAATGTTCCCCTCCTTCTTTGCTATGAACACAATAAGTGAAAAATAAAAGTAACAATAAATCAAAGGCGCTGTGTTCTGTGAGGCGCAGAAGACATTAGAGGCGGAAAGACAGTCGCTCCATTTGCCGCATTTCAGCAGGTCCGCCGAACTGGACAAACAAGTTCGGCGACAATCTGAAAGGCGAAACCGCCCCACGCCTGTTAAATAGGAGCTCAGCTCGTCGCCGGCGCACACTCAAGCAACAGGCGCTGCTCCGAGGGGGACACCGAAGCCAAGAACCCGCTCGCCTGATTCCCATCCAGCCAATCCCCGCGTCATCAGAGCAGAGGAGGAGCGCGACTCCACATTCAGCCGCAGCGCGACAAGATGATGCAGCTTCCAGAAACCCCCAACCAGAAGAACTCTCTCTTCACCGCCATGAACCGCTTCCTGGGGGCGGTCAACAACATGGACCAGACCGTCATGGTGCCCAGCCTGCTGCGAGACGTTCCGCTGGACGAGCTGAGCTGCCTCAAGTCGGACGAAGACGAGGAGGGCACCATGTACGGCTACTACCAGCTGCTCAAGTCCATCCGACGGGACATCGAGTGGGGGGTGCGGGGCGCGGTCCTCGATGCCAACCGCAAAGAGGGCATGAAGATCACCCGCATGAACTCCACCGCCTCCACCGGGTCCTCGTCCTCCTGCTCGTCCTGCTGCTCCTCCTCCTGCTCCTCCACCTGCTCGGACGATGACGAGGAGGAAGACCTGCAGAAGCAGTTCCAGTACCACCTGACTGGACTCCAGGGGGTCCTGTCCAAGCTGACCCAGCAGGCCAACTCTCTCACCAAGCGCTACAAGCAGGAGATCGGACTGTAAAGACTTGGAAAGGACTCTCTGCTGGAGCAACTTCTGGACCTCGCGTTTCATGGTGTTACTGATGGTCCGAACTCGACTTTGCACTCCGCGGTGTGGCAACACCTCACAGTGAACCTATTTATGTATATTTATTACCTCGCCTTCGACAATCCTTCCACTTTTGAAAAGCCCCGTGTTGGATGAACACCAGGACTGGTCATCTCTACCGAGCTCTGGCGAAGGATCTCGCTCCTGTGGTGACGCGTTTGATGCCAGTCGGTTGGGACGACCGCGTCCAGTGATGACGACACTTTCTCCTTCCATGTCCGCTCTACTGTCTGGAGGAGGGAGGCAGATGCTACTGTGGCTGCCAGTGATCTCCCCGTGTCCTACATGGCCAGTGAACTGGAACCAAAAGATAATTCTTTCACAAAGAGAATAATGACTGGTTTTCCAGGCGACACTGTTGTTTTATTAATGTCAAGGTATTATGGGAGCTGTCCCATCTGCCCCAAAGGAGCTTTTGTCTGAACCTTTTGCACAACTTTTGTACAGAAATTCATTTCTTAATAAAATTTTGATATGAACTGTGACGCAGTTTGTCGTGTTGTCTGCTGTGTTTGAGGTCTTAGATAGATTCAATTAGGAGTGGGACTCAATTAAAAAATTAGATTAGATTAATTAATCGCGATTAATCGCATGTATAGTTGATATCTGAATGACCAAATTTCACTTGAATTTCTTCGCATTAACTTTTAACATCGCGGTCAAAGTTCTCCAGTGATCGGACTCATTTATTCATTCATCTAGTGCACATTTGTTGTGCTTTTTAATCTTTTTTTTCCATCCATCATCATGAGTGTTTTGGTTATGACATCACAAGTGGTGCACTGATAAAAAAAAAAAAAAAAGTCCCTGCAAAACAAAGTTTCGGCTCAATGAATCAGTTATTTGGATCGACGTGGAAAGCAGAGGAAAATTTGTGAATCCCTTAAAGTTCCAGCCCTAGATTCAGTTGCAACAGCTTAGCCAAACTCCAGGCACGTGAGCCACAAATGGCTGGCCCTAGAACCGGTGCCATAATGCACTGCAACAGTTGAAAGTCCCACTGGCATTGCTGGTAAGGAGGTTATGTTATGGTTTGCGCTCAGAAGTACTTGAAAAGTTACTGACGGATATGGATGAAATTTTCAGGAACCATGAGAAGTGGGGCGAGGAACATATGATTATATTTTGGGAGTGATCTGGTGATTCTTTATTGGCGGAAGTTTGCACTCTCTGAGTGCTTTCCTGGTTAATATTTGGGGGAGCTTCACAAGGTGAAGGTTCAACCCCACTTTGAGCAAACCTGTGGCCTTTCTGTGTATTTGTATGACACCTTGGCACTCTGGTTTCCTCCCGCAGTCCAGAAACAGAGGTTAACCTGTCCTTACAGCTTGAATTTAAAACATAAAACATTATGTTCTGCGCAGGATTCCTGCCTGTATTCTGGAATGTTGTTTAGCTGCTACGACGGAATAGCTGCAACCACTTGAACCTAGCGAAGCCCGAGGAGCTGCGTGAGGTAACTCAACACCAGCAGACTCACATTCTCAACACACACCTCCTTGCCTTTAAAACCCAACAACAGGATAATGTGCCATTCAAGCGTCATTCTTCGGTTTAGGGCAGCATCAGGAAGGGCTTCGATAATTTGACCTAGACTCACAAACAAATCAAAAGTGCGAAATGGAAGTTAAAAGCGGTTGTACGAAAGGGAACAGGGGAAAATGGGTGCAGCCATAGTTTCAGTGTCACTGAAAGTCAACACACCCACTTTTGTTCTCACAGATACACTCACACAATAGAGCTGTCAACATGGACATGAAGCACTCTACAGGCTTGATCAAAAATCTACCCTGGCGTTAGAACTTTGTTCTGCTTCAAAATAAATGAACATCATTTTTTTTTTATGTCTGAAGTTTCATCGTCCCTGACGAATTGAAAAACCGGTGGTGACTCATTTTAACTGGGGGAGGTAAAGTACACAAGAGGAAAGTCCTTGTCGTCAGTTCTCCTGCGCTTACACTTGTATAAACCTTTTCCTCCATTATCTGCTGACGAGAAGGGCATAAAAAATGAAATAAACCTCTGGCTCATGGGCCGTGTGTGGCCATTTGACAGCTCCTTTATGGTCCCCATGTAGTGGAAATAATTTTCTACACTGAAAAAATTACCTTGCATTTTCATCAAATATTCTTGTAACTTTTTGTTATTTTCAAAAAAATCTATATTTGCTCATTAATTCTGTTTCTGTTTATTTCACTATTATGTTTGTCGAAAAAAAAAAAAGGCCTGACTAGGGTCCAGTTCCGTTTGAAAAACCCCACTTTCTTGTGTCTCAGACTGACAGATAACGTGATATTCCAACGTCCTCTACTGAGACAAAACAGAGTATTGCCCTTATAGGAGTGCTGGGAATGTAAAAGATAATTTCTCGTCTGTTTACAGGCTGTGGATTTAGGACAAAGGTGAAATACCGAAAACACAGTTGACAGTCAGATTCTACCTGCAGGTGAAGCTTGAGGCCGTCGTTAAAAGAGATGAGATTTACTATCTCCAGACACAGAAAGAGACACGAAGACAGATTTTAAAGTGAGTATTAATGGCCAAAAAGGTTGATTAAATAAATGAATTGTATGCGCCAAGTTGTAGGATAATAAAACCCTTTATTAATCTTAAGTTAACAACGTAAACATTATATTTTTTTTCTGTTCATGCTGTTTTTATTATTTATATTCGTCACATTAAATGTTTCAATTTCGTGTGCTGATTAACATCCGCATTATTATCGAATATCAGATGAGAAATATCATGCTATTGAATTTCTTTTTATTTACGACCCGTCTTCATACACGTGAGGAATGGTATGGCATTAAAGAATATTTTTTAATTATATTTATGAAGTCAAGCGCATGGAGGAGTGAGGGAGTGAGGATTTTTGTCCTTCCGCGCTCGCCGTAGAAACAGGAAGTGCGCTGAAAGCTCCAACAAAACAAAAACAAGTCACAAAATAACGTTTCCGAATCATATCGACTCTCAAAATGGACAATCAGAATATGAAACCGGAGGCCAACGACTCTCGCTGCGTACATTCAGGGGACTACGGATGTGTAAGTACTTTGTTTTATTTGTGTATGCACACTGTTTTATAATTAGCCCGTTAGCTCCGTCACGCTACTTTTTAAACTATGTAAATAGTTAAAGTCAAGCTGTTTTATTTTGTTTGTGGTGGGTTTATTGACGCTTCGCATTAAATGTAGAAGGGATTTGATGCATATGCGTGTTTATATGCCAGTGAAGTTAATCTAACACGTGTTTTAATGCATTTTAAATAGTAGCGTTTAAGTAGCAATATAGTCGTGAAGCATTTTACGTGTTGAAGCAAGTTTGTCATCTTATTGTGATTCAACACACGTCAAATGGATTCACATCTCCTTTGTAACAACTTGACAGATGGGCAGAATGACGCCACCATTGGTCATTTCACAGCAGGATTTAGAACAGACTGGAAAGTGACTTTTCTGTTCATGTTAACGCGAGGGCACGTGCACTGCCTTCTTCTCGCCGACATCATAACGGTTCTGGTGAGTCCTGGTTGCTATGGAGACCGTTTGAGTCCCAAGAACTAATTGTAATATTCGGGAATCCAATTTGGGATGGTACTAGCTTTGTGACATCGCGCGTTTTCCTGTTGGAATTAGTCATGATATGATTATACATACTTTGCTCATCAGAGGACGGACACAGTGAGCGGAAATATTCAGGGCTCAGCTGTGTCATTTGCCATGTTCAATTGGTATTAATGGTGCGAAACTGTGCCAAGAGAATGTTGCACACTGTGACAACACACTGACAGCCATTTTCCATGGCTTGATCTGCGCTTTCTTTTTTGGGTCAACTACTGACTCGACAGTCGTCCAATCACCTTTCCTTCTTTATTTCCTTCTTTTTATGATGCTTTACATGAGTTGTTCTCTTCTGAGCTACCAGGAGTGGAAACTAGTTTTGTTATTTATCCTTTTCCTTCACCTTTATTTTCCAAGTTCAGGTGGCACGGGCTGCAGTCTGAGTAAAGACGCCCAGACTCCCCCGACCGCAGAAATCTCTCCCGGTCAATCCCTGGTCAACATAAAGCTTCTCCAGCGTGTTCTAGGTCTGCCCGTAGGCCACATCCTTGGTTGACATGCCAGGAATACCTCACTAGGGGGGCTTTCTGGAGACTTTCTGATAACATTCAGAGCCACCTCAACTGGCTTCTCTCCGCACAATGGTTCTACTATGAGCCTCACCTGAATACTTGAGTTTGTCACCCAGTTGAAGCCATCCCTTATGACTCAGCTCTTTCTTCACCACAACAGAGCAGTTCAGAGATCTGTGTGCAGATCTCAGGCTCCACCCTGCCTTCGCTCATGAACAAGAGCCATGTCCCTTCTCAATTCATTGGCATGGTTTTGTAACAATTAGCTTGCCTTAGCTGTTACTCATCGCTTGGGAATTTAGTTTGGCATATTCACCATTGACACGCCTGTCTCACTCTCCTTGGCTACTCCACTCCTGTGTCAACAAACCTTGTTGCCCCACATGCTCTACCAATTTGCATACAATCACTTTGCAACCCGTACGCCTCATTTTCTAAACAAAACCATCTCTCCTTCCACTCCTGTGCCCTTGATTCCTTTCCTTCGTCTGCTTCAGTTCATCTTTTACAAGGCCAGGCTCAAGTTGCTACCTAAAAAGTTCCATCAGCACAAAGTCTTAACAGATAAATCCAACATCCAGGGCTTGTTACCTCAAATTAGATTGCATTTAATTGCGCCGCAGGCGCTGCGTCCACACCCTGAGGAGTTTCGAAAGAGATTATTATAAAGTTCCAGAGTCTTCAGAATAACCCAGTACGGAAATATTCCTCTTGGATCAATTGGCCCTTGTTGCAGGAGAAGCTCTGACATAAGTCGTGCCAATTAGGGAACCAGTGTCTTCTCAGTTGAGCACATTAATGTGAGTAACGGTCTTGTTCCGGTCCGTGTCATTAGGCTCAAGTTTATCATCTTCCTAATCAGAGAAGGAAAGCTGAGCCGAGTCTGAATGCTTCCTTTACTAATTAAGATTTTCTCATCATGACTGGCATTTGATTTTCATTATACTTGAATGTCCCTGCTTGATATTCCCACCAGTGTTGGCAACAACTGGGTCTGCCAGCTTGTGTTTCTACACCTCACATTGAATTCTTTTCACGACATGAATCCACACCTGCATCTTCACTGACTACAGTCAGGTACCAGTGATGTCATCAACCATCAAGCAAGGCATTACGTCTCATTTTCGGTGTTGTACAGCAGTAGCAGCGCATTTTCCATTCATATTTTATATAATTTGCCTCACAGTTTCATTCATTATTTATTCATCCACTAAGTATTTTTCATCTCACTTTAGTTCTTCAGTTCTTGAGTGTGTGCGGGTGTGTGGGACTCACCTTTTGGACATGAGACCATTGACCATTTAACAGTGTATTTTGGTCCGTCTGTGTTGAAAATAACTTGAGACGTTATGGACGGATATGCTTGAACCGTTCAGGGCACATGTGAAATGGGACAAGGAAGATATGATTGAATTTTTGGAGTGATCCGGATCACCGTGTGACTGTAGAGGCGGACCAATTTTCACAAGTTGTGCGTATAAAGTGATAAATCACTTTTGTACAAATATATGTTATCTTTTTATTTTTTTTTAACACAACAAGTTATGTTAGTGGACAACATTCGTCCCACTGTGTCATGGAGGGGAATGGGCTGTGGGTGGAGTTATGGGTTGGAGGCGGGGTATGTAGGATTGGTGGGGGTTTGCACTCTCTGAGTGCTGTTTTCTATTTGTCACTCTCAGCCTTGTTTGAGTGTTCACTTTTAAGTGGCAGTATTCTGTTGATTCTTCACATTGAACAGCTTCTGAATGATGAAACACTTGAGAAAAGACGTGACTTCATTGCGCTTCATAACCTGTTTTGATCCATTATTCCATATTTTGTTGCCCTCAAGTGAATCAAGGGACCATAACCAGACGTGAATCATAGTTATCATAAGAGGCTTCTATTAGGTAGAGCACAGTTGAAGGTAATTGTGAGATCGGATTCATAATTGTCTAACAATTAGAATAATTGTTAGGTTTACCCATCGAGTCTGCACCTCGAGTTATTCAGGTGTTCCGCATTCTGGTCACTGATGAGATCGATAATTGAGGCTTACCTAACAAATTGGTCTGCTGCGGCCCCTAATTTAACTGCTTCCAGTGCAGCAACCGACTAGTGACGTGAGCCTGCTCATGGATGGATGGATGGCGTCAGGCTCCTTTTTTTTTACTGTTTGCAAAGGGACCAGACCTCTTGTGAGGACTTATGTCCTGGTAGGGGGAGGCCACAGGCAAGACCTAGAATCAGGTGGTGAATTCCTTGTAGCCTATTACAGTGCGATAGAAAAATGGTTGCTGGAATTTCAGAAAACCTCTCAAATATTTCTAAAAAGAGTCTTTATGCGTTCATTATTAGTTGTTTCAGTATTTCAATATATTGCAGTGGAAACAATGTCATGTCACTGGGTCTTATACCACATGGTCTTTTTGCGCTACATAAGGTCTTTGCGGCGAAAGTGGACAAATGGTCGAGTGGGTCGCTTAGTAATGGCAAAGTTGGTTTGTGGTCCAGGGTTAAGACACCTCACCCACCTTTCCTCCAGTGTTTGAGTGATGTGGCGCTTCGGTCAGTCTGCCCAGGGGCAGGTGTGGCTACAGGTACGGGTTACCGCCTCCGGTATGACTGTGGTATGAATGGTTTCTGTAAAATGTTTTTGGTGTCTTGAAAAGCGAAATATAGCTGTAAGCTGTGCACGTATTCGTGTTTTGTTTGTAACTGTCAAGGCCAACTCATTCTCACTCCCATAGTATATATAGGCATGGGATGCCGCTGCAGTCGCTCTACATGTAACAATGTGTCAACTGCTATTTAAGACCCCACAAAAGGTGGCGCCCCAATGTAGAAGGCTGCATTTTAGCGTCAGTATATTGAGTCCATGGAAGTGAGGATGGGTTGTCAAGACAACCCTGTTGATATAATCATGATAGAACCAATACGTTTTGAGCGTCTTTCCTTCCGGCGAAGCTTCAATGAGTTCTTCCGAAGTTAGCCTTGGTTTTTAGTCATAATTTCACTTGGATGAAAGTTCTGTCATATTGCGTTGATATTGTGACAAAGAAGCAGTGTCTCCGACTTCCAGATGTGACCCTAAAAACTTGTAAATGTGCCCCTGAAGATGCCGTAGCTTTCCTTGAGAACCACCATGGAGAGCAAATGTTTTTTGGGGGAACTTTTGAACCCCAACAGATTAATCAACCCGGAATGAAAATCCTCTCTTTTAAACAATACGATGGCTTTTCCACCTCGGCTGCCCTCATTTGGAGTTAATTGAAATTGTAATGAAGTTGTGAAATGCCTCCGGGACAAATGTTCTTCATGTGAAACAACCTCTGAATCCAGTCAACATTCAATGGTGTTATCAACCCCGAGTTCTCCATTGTCTCTGAAATATATGCTTCTTTTTATGGCGGACTATTTGTGTGAAGAATCTGATTCTGTAGATATACCTGTCGGTGCAGCTGAAGCTTCGTTTCTGACTCACACATTTGTCATTCCCTTCGTTCTTTTCTTCATACTCTCCGCGCTCTAGTTGCACGTTGCTCAAAATATGTAGCGTGGCAACCTTCTGTGCTGTAAACTTATCACGCCATCTTTACTTTAGTTTTATAACTGCCGTCAACTAGGTCAACTCTGTGAACTGTACATGCAATGTAAATGTCCTATTATGGATTCCACATGTTGGTTATTTATCTGACGGCACAATCCTGTGGTTGCGTATATCGCCGTTCACGATGGGAGGCACTCATTTCCCAGGTTGCTATTAAATTAATGACAGTGTGCGACGCGCTCTTCATCGTTCTGGAATGTTGTAGCAGCTAAATATCAGTCAAATATCCGGTGGTGTATTCATAAGAATTTCCTGACACCTAATGGTTGTCCTTTTGTTTGCAGGTGGTGATTATAACAGTCAAACGAGCCACTGCAACCTTTTCCCTGGTGGGATGGTAAATATTTCTTCTTCTGTTTAAATAGCTACTGAAACTTTACGTGATGTCTCACTATATATCTGCTTGACCCTTCTTTTCTAGCTAGCTAGCTAAATGCTTCGCTGTTTCTTTCATTCTTCATCTCCTGCTGACTCCCCTCATGTGTAAGCAGGGGACTGGAGCCCACCCCAGTTACGTAGAACCAAGGACTGTGGTCACAGCTGCTCGGCCGTCACATACTGACAACCACTCACACAGAACAGTACACCTGTGTGTATGTGATAGCATTTGGGTTCAATTCTTTGGAAGAATGGGCAGTGATTTGTGAGATGAAGAAGAGAGTGCAGGCATGGCAGGGGGGAGGTGACTGAGACATCAATAAAATGGAAACTTATCACCTATAGAAAAACGTATAGGGTCACAAGTTATTCAGTAAACAAATATTCTAACTTACATTTGTTTTATTTTATACACAGTATGTGAGAAAAAACACCTTCCTATTTTGCTCGTACAAAAGAGAAATTATTTTCATTAAAAAATAGAATATCAGGGCATTTAAAATAATTTATTTTTCACTAGATCATTTTGTTTTTGAACAAGGAATAACAGCGGTCATGGTGAAAAAAGGTTTTAAAAAATGACATGGGAAATTGAGCCTTTTTCTGAAGATATAGTGATACAGTTGAAGTGACAGTGACGTTTATCAATGCTATTTTCACCTTTGCCTTGTCCCTACATCAGCGGCGTCTTGATAAAAATGTTCTCCGTTTGCTGCTAGAAAAACTGTAGGTAGAAGACAAAACCCAAATTTATGGAATATGTTTCTTTTGGCTTATTTCATCATTTAATGCAAATTTTTTCCTTCCTGTTTACGGGCCATCTTGGATTGCGTACTCGTGAAAGTGAGATGTCTCCTACCTTCCAACTGTGAGATCTTCCATTGTCACAAGGGGGTGTAACTGGGAATTTTACTCAGGACCATAAGCTGCCAGAATATGAAGTTGTGGAGCATGTCCATATGTTCTGTTTGAGTCCTTTGTAGGACTGATAAATACATGCAGAGGACCACATGTGGTCCGTGTGCCAACATTTTTCCAGGTCTGGTTTAGAGACAGGAGTTGGAAGTGTTGAGGTGAAGATCGACTGGTAGTCAATAGGATAAAGGACAAGATGGGAAATTGGGTTATCACAGGGACTGTTTGGAGACATTTTGGAGGCCAGATGGTCTGTGGCGTGGAGTGCAGTGTTGGACCAAGGGTGTTGAGTGAAGAAGAGGGTACGTGTGACAAGGGAGGATGATCAAGGTGAAGCTAGAGGTGGCTGAATTGCTGCCTGCTGTGAAGTTGTCTTAAGTTTATGCAGCACAGTTTCACAGCCTCTGGTCTCGAAGGTGTTTTGAAAAACATGTACGCTGCCTCAGTGTGTTTGTCGACCCTCCTATTTCCTTTGTTCTTTTCCACAGCACCTTCATGCTGCTTGTCATCTGGCTGCTGCGCCGGTATCACTCTCTGGCCCAGGTGAGTTGGAGCAGTCAATGTGAACCGTATCCCCATGTTAAAATCACAATCTCTCTTTGGATGTCTTCGCTCTTGTATGGAACCTTCTTCAGTACCTGACACATATTTTTTTGGAGCAATTATGTCAGTGTCTTTGACTCCTGTCCAGCGGGTCTGTCAGGTTGAGCAGCACTTCAGGTTATCCTCCTAATCTGAAGTAAATGACAGCTTAGCGCAGCGCACTGATGGATCCTATTACCTCTGGACCGGGTCGTGGAGAGTGGCATCACCTCCTCCTGCTCTTCCTCCTCCTCCTCCATCCACTTCTCTCTCCACATAAACCCCGTCTTTCCCTCCGCAAAGGTTATCCGTCAATCAATAGTCTTTAGTGCTGCTCTTTCCACCGTCCCTTCCTCTGTCTGTCACTCTCCTCCTGAGCTGGTTGGCCACAAACTGATAAAAGATTATGTTTATTTCTGCTTCCCTTTTGTTGTAGGATTCAGATTGTCACTCCTTTTTGTAAAGTCAGGCTTATTCCTCTTTTTAAAAAAGGGAATTGAATTATCTGGCGCGGTGGGAAATCTGCGTGGCATTTTGAAAACTGTCACCTGGGACTCCGTATATAAACTGTCAGACACATGAGTGATCCTCTGATCTGCGGTTTCCTCAATGAATATCCAATTACTGGCAGATTGACGTGGGGTTGTGTCTTGTCTTCCTTACAGAAGATGATTCTCTGCTTAACTGTATCTGCCTTCTTTGACAGCGTAGCATATGTCATGGTGAGTGATGCCTCCACGATCACTTGCATAATTTAATCCCGGCGTGTTCAAGACTGGTGTTTGTTTTTTCACACGCAGGCCGAGTCCCACCCAGAGGGATCTCTTTGTGACTTCCAGGCCTGGTGGCTCACGTACTTCGGTAAGTCCAAGGAGAGCCATGTGCATAAAGCTAACACCAAAGTCGTTTTTGTTTACATGCTAACATGACACGTTTTCAAGGTTTGTCTGCGCCACAAACCACCACCAGAGTCTGATGTTAATTTCACGTGCAGCGTTTCCATAGCAACACACGCACATATCAGCAGTGGTGTATTTGTGTATTTACACACACACACACACACACATATATATATATATATATATATATATATATATATATATATATATATATATATATATATATATATATTCCTGATCATCTTGGTCACCCAGCTATCATCCTCAAATTTCTGGCCCTTTCAGCTATTTCATTTATGTCAGCCTGGTGGAAGTCACGAGGGTCTGGGGAGCAGGGTGGGTGAGGGAGGAGTTGGTAGCCACACTCACGAACAGCTTCCATTGGAACTGACTGGTGTGGACTGGTGTGTTGTCCTGGTGAAGCAGGGGTTCATCTCTTCCACAGTGAGCAGTCAGTGTGCATCGAATCATTTCATGAGCCGGCTGCGCTTCATTATTCCAGAAAACCAGTTCTGCAAAAATAAAATAAAACATTTTTCTCCCCCAAATTTAGAGAATGTTTTGTGCATGCTGGTCATGATAGTGACAATTTATGGGAGTGCGAAAACACATTTAATTAATGACTGAAAATGTTTCACTATTATGTACAATAAATAAATAAATAAAATGATTATTATTTAAAAAAAAACAGTATTTACTATTTGAAGAAACATGTTCATTTAGGACACTTAATGCAGTTTAGAAAAGGTATAAGAGCATTTTCAAATAAAAATAGAACACAGGATCTCATGACCTGGGAGTTCTAGGAACCGACCTGAGTTCAAATTGAACTGCTGTTAGGAAATAGAAGTGGAACACTCCAACAGATGTGGTGACTATGTCAAGGCTGATCAGTAATGTACAGTAACTACGCTTGAAAAGTGATGCAGTTTTGAGTCTTTTTATGGACAATAACTTATTGAACACGATTAGACTTGCCTCTTCCCCAGTTCCGGTGTGTGACAGTCGTGGAGAGTCTGGGGGACTTTGGTACTCGATTGTAGCTTTAAACAGATTTTTCATTCAAGGAACTCTCAACAATGTATGCTACTGAGTCTGACACTGTTGCCTGACTTGGACCACATCAACACATGCAGTGTTTCTGGCGCTGCTGCTGTAGACAAAAACTGCTCCCGGTCTTGACTGCGTTCTCCCAAAAAACTGTCACATCTAAACACAGGCAACAGGTTTTGATCTTCCCAGAGATAGCTTTGGCCAGCCGCCACGGAGCGCTCGCCGTCTCAGGTTAACCCCAAAATAAAACTGGCAGAGCACAGTCTGTTAGGCCAGAAGCACAACAACAGGCCTCTACAAGAGACGTGAAACATTCAATCGCTGTTCTCTACACTTATTTAACTGCTATATTTAAACATAAACACATTCTTTGTTGACGTTGGAGACAAACTCCAGTCATGCAGAGAACAGAACCGACCAGCTAGTTTCTTTATAAAACAGTTGGGCTTTCACGACAGAATGTAGCGTGTCAAACACAAGTCACAGATTGAAAATGTATTGAACGTGACAATATTCACCAGAAATGTATCGTGATCATTTTGTTCCTGTACTTCCTGTACTGTTTACCTCTCAGCTCAGTCTCAGTCTCAGTCTCACTAAAAAGGCCAATTAAAACATAACTGACATGAAGGAACAGATGCCTCTGTTGATCTCACCCGTCATTTATCCGTCCTCACGCACCCAAACACACCTGTGGTCATGATGTAACACGCCTGTCAAAGGTTGAGTTGTGAACTCACCGTCCAATAGAATGCCCACGAGCTCTTCCACAGCCTCCTCCTCTGTGGGGAGACAGACATCAGCCAATCACAGCAACTCCTACCTGTGTTTGTCAGGCAGTATGAAACTGTCAAGCTGTACATCATCCAGTCATAACATTATGACCGCCTGGCTATATAGTGTAATACATAACTAAACAGTGTGATTCCTTTATTTGTCCCTTTGCAACACTCGGAGAATATTTTGTGACACCCTGCTCTAGCACCTGGCTCTCAAACATTGGGCTGAGACTCACAGGACTATATTCAGTGGCTCTCCATTGGACATCGAAACTGTCTTGAGTCATTTTACGACCTTGATTTTCTAAGCCAAAATCCAACACTGAAATTGACAAATAATTATGAGAAATGATAGAATAAGAAACACCTGAATGGATCTGACTGAACTGCAAGAGCACCACCCTCATATTTAGCAACTGTTTCATTCTTCTTTTTCTCCTATCACTTTCCTGAGAGTCATACTCAGCCACAGATTCTCCTCAGTGCTTAACAGAGGCTTAGTCTGAGATTCATTTGTTTGGACATATTGCCTGTTAACCTAGGTTCTAATGAATGTGTCTGCTCACAGGTAGTGTTTAGCATTGGCAGTTGACTGGTCACAGGCTCCATTTTGAGTGGACACCTCCTTTGTGGACCACTATGTCCCTTCTTAGTCACATGCATAAAGAAGGTTTGAAATGTTATTGTCCAACAAGAACCTATTGTAGCGGCAAGCTGAGTTTGAGGTCAAGGAACTTGCATTTAGTGGAGAGCCCTGGCATATAAGAGGGTTCAAAGCCAAGTGAGTTGTGGGGGTGGAATTACATTCTGCGATCGCAGGTTTCTCTAAGTTGCATTTCACCAGTGAGCTCTGGACTCTTGAGGGATACGTCGGCACAAATAATATTAAAGACTTCAAGGCTCCCTCAAGGACGTTTCCACGCACACGCCGGGGTATTGTGTTCACCCGGACGACGTACAGGAGGTCATCCGATTTGAAAACGATGAGACCGACGCATTCACACTCGGAAACAGCGGCTTTTATTTGCGTCGACAGCCTGATTTGTAATTATTGCCACTTTAGCCTTGATTAGCCCGCGATTCTTAGTTAGGCTTTGCCACTAATAGGATGTTTCAACGGGGCTGTTTTATTAGTGGCCCTCGCACGTACACACACGCGGGAGATACAGGGGTAATGGGCAGTGAGTTAGTGCCGCGGGATTTGTGTTTGTCAGCACGGTTTGTCACGAGGATCCGCACGCCAGGGACACGCGGCCGCACATAAAGAACGACGAGGCGGCGCCGCGCTCTGTTGCGACGGAGCTCCACAGATCTGATTTTTACCCTGACCCATTAAATTTTATGAAATGTGTTAGGAAATGCACGGAGGAGGTGGAGGAAGAAGGGGCCAGATGGCGGAGTGGAGCCGTCGAGTGGCTGCCAAGGTTTGGGTCGCTGTCTAGTTATGTAAGACGTATTTGCTCCCCCAATGACATTGATGTATGATGATCATGACATAGACAGGCAGCCTACTTCTGTAGTTGCTGCGCCGCATTCTCACTGACTCCTGGAGTGTAAGATGTGTGTGCGTGCGGGTTTTGTGTTGTTGGAGAGAGTTAGCTGAGTATGTGGTTCAGGGTATCCATCACTGTGTCGACAGCCTGCCTGCGCTGTCAGTGGAAACACACACACACATAGACAGACGACAGGAAGTGACTGCCCTCCCTCCTCTCTGAGTAAATCTCTCTAAAAGACAGCTGCATTTCCATTAAGTTTTGATTTGCCGCCCATTTGCGGTTTGATTTTCGATTTCTCTGATGATGAGACGAACTTGTCGGAATTAAAGGTTGGTGTCGCGCTTTAGGAACACATTTCACGTATGTAAAGTGAAGCGGCCAGTAGTTAGATGCATAGTGGATGGCTCTCTAGTTTCCACCCACAAAAATAGAGATTGGTGACTTAATTATCCAGAGCTGCGATTTTGTGTGCTCCCCCCAGTCTGTCGCCCTGTGTAGCTGGGACTGAGGGGTCAGCAACAGAAAACAAGTTAATGAAGCATAAGATCTTGTAAACAAATACTCAGCTGGGTCAAGTGAATGGTTCTGATTCTGCATCTGGGTCTTGTCAGGTCCTGGATGCTTGGTTTTAAGTCTGTGGTCCAAGATGTCTAGTTGTCAGAGATAGGGGTCTCTAGATGCCTTTGTCTGGCACTGTTACGCTACCAGGTCCTGGGTGTGATTTAGGCCTCAGTTGGGTCATCCAGACACATTTTCCATTTCTGTTTTTTCTGGTTCAATGTCTAGATCATGCTCTCTGGATGCCTGGGTTTCTTGCTGTCTGGTTTTGGGTCATGGGCCCTCCTAGTTCCTTGGTCCAATTGTCTTGGTCTGATGCTTTTCCTGGTCCAGGGTGTGATTTGTCTTTGTCATAATTGGTCACCCTAGATGAAGATCTAAAGAAATGTTGATGCATCCATTCACCAGGGTTAGTGTTCTGTTTCTTGGTCTTGGTTATCTGGATGTCCTGGCGTTGGTGTCTTTATCCGGGTCTTGGTTCACGGTGTGATGGATTAGGTTTTATCTGGGCTCATCTGGGTCTCCCTGGTTGAGGATGTCTCAATGGTGTGCCTCTGGGTGTCGGTATCTGAATGTCTGGGATTCTTGGTCTTTAGTTGTCGGTCTTCAGGCTCTATGCGCCATGATCTGGTCTTGATCCAGGTCTTGGTCCACAGTGCGATTTTGGGTTTTTAAGGGCCTTATGTGGACTGCCTTATTAACCAGAAATCTATTGTTCTGATTGCCGTCTGTCGTTTTTGGGGTCTCATGGTTCTGGTCTCAGGTCCCGATCCAAGGTGTGATTTAGGGTTTGTCTGTGCCCCATGTGGGTCACCCTGCAAATCCCTGTCAGTTCCTACAGTGCTGGATTATTTGGGGCCAAAAACAGGTCACATGGGTGAGAAGCGGGTCAGATTCAGTCGCCTGCATATTGAGGCCACTAACAGCAGATTACCTCAAACCAGGATCAAATGTGCGTTAGAAAATGACTTCTTTTCAGGTTTTAGCCGAACTCTCACAGTGTAGACTCACAGTGGATCACACTGTACTAACCTCCGCTCCTTTCCTCCGTCGCCCTCGCAGCCGTGTTATCTCAGTTCATACAGTTCATCATTATCTAACTCCACTGTCATCCATCACACCACGCCACAGGTTACACGCTTATTCCTGCCGAAAGACATTCCATTCATCAAAAACGTGTGTGTTTGTGTGCGTATACACAGTAGCTATCTCCATACTGTTTGATGAGATGCTGAGTTGTGGTTTGATTCTGCTGTGTGCCCACAGACTGGAGTGCCTTAGCCTGGGTTTGTCTCATCACACTTAATCTGTACTTGAACCTGCTGAAAGAAACCAGCACCAACAGATATGAGATGTGAGTAAAGAGAGTTTGTTCCTCGTCTGACACCTCTCAGGTCATTGTGTGTCCAACATCTTCCTGTGAATGAGCCTCTGTGTTGTTTCCCCATTGCTTTCTGTCATGTTTTTGTGCTGTTTCTATATCTGTGTGTAATATGTTAGATGATACGGGTGCTGTGTTTGAGTTGGTCCTGGTGGCGTGTATTTGTGCTTTATGTTGTTATTTGTTTATGTGTGTGTGTGTGCACAGTTGGCGGCGATTGGGTTTTGAAGTGCGTGTGTGTGTGTTTGTATTCAGTGTTTCACGATGTCTTGTGTTGTGTGTGTGTGTGTGTGTGTGAGTGGCACAGAGTTTGTTTGTGTGGCTAATTTGCATGTGTGACTTATGTTTAGGATGTACTGTATGTCCACTCGCTGTGTGTGTCTGTCCCAAGCTTCTGTTGATTTGAGTTTAGTGTGTAGTTTCTTGGTTTGTGTGTTTGCTTCTTTATCGCTGGTGTGTGTGTGTGTACTTGATTATCCTTCCTCGTGAGGACCAATTCTTGACAAAGAGTTCTCAAACAGTTCTCACAATCCCTTGTGAGAACTGTTTGCCTTCTTGGGGACCATTTGGCCGGACCCCACAAGGTTATGCCTCAATTTGAGGATGAAGACTTGAAAATAGCTTAGACATTATAATTGGGTTTGAGTTTGGTTCAGAGTCCTGGTTTGCCAGTGGTCCCCACAAAGATAGAGATACAAACAGGTGTGTGTGAGGGTGTTTCTTGGTGTGTATGTGTGTGTGTCCGTATTTGTCGATAGTTTCTTGGTATGCGTTGAAAGTGTTTTTGTCTGTGCAAGTACATATGTGTTATTGTGTGTATGTGTCTAACATCTGTGTTTTACTTGTATACATCTCTGTGTGAGTTCATTAATGATGTTAAAGGTGATAGATATTTCTGTTTTGTTTGTGTTTGAAATGGGGCGCTCTGCGATCATTTTGTGTCTTGTGAACCTTATGTGTTGTGGGTGTGCTTTGTGTGAATGTTGGTCTCAAATATTTGCTTGACTTTGGCGTGTGATTTGTGTTTTCTGCAACTCAGTCTGGTAACAGTTGTGAGCGTTTGTATTCCAATCGTGTGTGTGTGTGTGTGTGTGTGCGTGCATGCAGTTCAGCTGTGCGTTGATGAGTGTGTGTGCGCCTGTCATTAGTTGGTGTGTGTCAGCAGGGGTGTGTCCCGTGTGCACCTGTGTGAGTGAGTGAGTGTGTGGTTTGAGCAGGAGTCGACAGTCCACCTCCTCCCTGCTTCCCTCTCCTTTCAGTTCCAGCCAGCGCTCTAATTGAAAAGGGAGTGAGTGTCAGCCGTTAAGTGTGCGGCGTGTGTGTGTGTGTGCGCGCGCCAATCCTCTCACGCCGCGGCGCTCTGTTACCGTCACTCAAAGTCCCACGAGTCCTCTCCATGGCACAAGTGCGAATTGGCTTCCGTGTGAGGAAGACGTGACATTAAAATGTGCGCCCCATTCGTGCCGAGACGAATTCAGGCAGCAACTCTGTTTGCCAAGTCGAGTGAATTTTTCAGGGCGGTGTTCCGTGGATGTGCTTAGGTGTGCACGCCGCTCCCCCGTGGGAGTTCCCCATGCATTGATTAGCAATAAGCCAGACGATATAATGGTGGTATAACTCAAAAGCAGGCAGCTTTACGAGCGAGCGGAAGGTGCCAGCTTGGGGCCAAATTCAGTTTACTCCTGACAAGGCTGCTCCCGCTCGCCGCTGCTCCGGAGCGGCAGGATCTCATCTGCTGCCGATCCAAGGCGTGTCTGACCTGGATCAGAACTGGACTGAATTCATAAACACCTTCACCTTCATTTTCTTCTGCGGCTTATCCGGGGTCGGGTCGCGGAGGCAGCATTCGGAGCAAGGAAGCCCAAACTTCCCAATGCGCACAAACCTCATCCAGCTCTTCCTGGGGGATCCCGAGGTGTTCCCAGGCCAGACCGGCGACATCATCTCTCCAGCGAGTCCTGGGTCTTCCCCAGGGTCTCCTCCTGGTGGGTCATGCCCGGAACACCTCCCCAGGGAGGCATCCGGATCAGATGCTCAAGCCACCTCAGCTGGTTCCTCTCGATGTGGAGGAGCAGCGGCTCCACCCCGAGCTCCTCCTGGACGACCGAACTCCTCACCCTATCTCTAAGGGTGCGCCCTTAGATTCGTAAACAAACACAGTGATTTCAAGAACCATTTTGTCCCTTTCATTCCAGGTTGTTCAAACCACAGCATATGGGCCAATTGAGGCCGTGCTGTGATTGCAACTGGTCCACAACATATCCTACAAAATGACTCGCACTTCTCTCTTATAACACTAGGTGGCCATTCTGTCTCAAGAAAGGGGATTTAATCAGATTATGGTTATGGCTGCCAACTGCAAAATACACCACATGTTGCCTTTATTACAGCCCAGAGGTGAGCAAGTGCCAGACACCATGTGACTAGCGTCACTGGAAGTGATAAAGAGGAAGAACACACTCGCACATGTGGCTAGTTTAAACCATGAAGTCGCCCGGTCACTCAATCTGGACTAACCTGAATATTATAAACTCACTTATTCCGACTCACAAAAGCCACCTGATGTTGAAGTCGGTGACAAATGGTGGTCTGGGGGCCTCATGCAGCCCTTTCACTGATTATTCGCGGCCCTTATGAGGCCTGAGTACAACTATGAGGCTGCTTGTGTCGAAACATTTTCTCTGGTTTTTCGTCTCTCAAAATTAGGGGAGGGGCTTGAACTGCTTAATTTTGGTTAATTAATTACATAGAAACAGTGCATTGACCCAGATTTTTCAGCTCACACACGCCAGGTGCGCCCCATTATACAGTGCAATGTCATCACCAAAACATTCAAGATGAAGGAGACTAAATGAGATTGCGTTGATGGACGGAGAATTCTTCTATTTCTGTCTTCAATTTCATCGTTGTTGCTTAAGTACATAGTTCCTAAGTCCCTCCCTCATATTACAGCTCCTTTTCTTCACCTGCTCTTCCCTCAGCCCCTCTCAACAGTCAGTGCATAATTAGTTGCCCACCCCTGGTCTTGGCCGAGCGAGACCTAATTTGAACCCGTTCATCTGTATGTGTCAGGCTGCTCTGGTGTATTGACGGCACCTCGATGTGCTGTATGTGCTGAGGGTCTGTGGCTCTGCATGCATGCACAATTACCCCTCGGCCCCCTTTCCCCGACCAAACACCCTCACTCACACACGGTGACGGCTCAGTGTGATGGTTTATGAATGAACAATTCGCCAGAGGAACGGCAGAGCAGAGGCTGGATGATCTAAGACTGATTGAAGTGGATGCAAGCGAGAACCAGTCGCGTGTGTGTGTGTGTGTGTGCGTGCGCGCGTGCGGGGGGAGCATCCACGCTTGCTAATTCTCCTCTCCGCTGAATATTAGCGGAGCTGAAGACAGAGGGAGGGAGAGAAGTGGTGTACAGGGAGAATGACGTGCAGCCCGGTGAGAGATTTCTTTATGAGCTCGCATGTGTGTGTGTCTGCACATGTGCGGGAGCGTGTGTCTGTCTGTGCAGGTGTGCGAAATGCGGCGCACACAGCGGTCCTGCTGAGCCTCATTAAGCCCATGTTGCGTGGTGCTCTGGACCTCGTCATCTCCCCCTTCCGAGCGCAGCGAGTGTGTGATGTATGTGCCTGTGTGTGTGTGTGTCTGTGGGTCCGCAGGCTCTCGACATTGATTTCCTGACAAGCCCCGCCGCCCCCTCTCTCCACCGAATCGTCACACCAGGGAACAACAGCGCTGATTTCACCATTTGTATCTCTCCTCTGATGAACACTTTGTCATTCCTTCTCCCTTTTCTTCACGCTCTCGTCTCCTTGACTCGTTCCGTTCCTTGATAGCTGTCTCAATTTTGGCACATCCATCATTTTTCCTTTTGTCCCTTTCCGCAATCCCTCGCCTGTTTGATCCTAACACGCTCGCGAAAACACGGTGGATTCACTCCAGATCTATGAGTTTCAGTCTGTCTGCCACCAGGCGTGCACTGTTCTATTTAAATCACCAGCTCTCTCTCTCCCTCGCTCGCCTCCCACACATCCTTGCTGCTGTCCGTCAGACGGGGGCAGAGGCGGTGAAATCACTAAGCCCCGGTGAACGAGAAGGAGACCGGGAGTGTGTGTGTGGCATTTCCAAAGGGATTGAGTGTGTGTCAGCGGCGTCGCCCCTGCTCGATTGACCACACTCGGAAGAAGTCAGAGCAGGACTTCCACTCTATTGACCGGACAACGCTGTTCGCTCCATAAAGTATTGATGTCCAACCCTGAAGCCACTGGAGTGCACACTTGTCTCACGCACACGCGCTGGTGGCCCTTGCTGGTTGCGAAACAACACCTTCAACGTTGTGCATGATCTTTCCTAGTCGTCTAGGCTTTCGCCATATTGGTTTGCTTCTTCAAATCAAGGGATTCTGTGGCTGAGTCACTTCCAGGGCTATTTAGAACTTGTATGTGCTTCACGTTGATGTCATCATCTGGCGTTCCGAGCTGAGTAGCACAGTGATCCCTGTAGGTCCCTGTTTTTGTGGATTCTGGACAGTGTAGAACTCCAGTTTGTATTCATGTGTCAGTGAAGGCGGAAACTGCACACTGCTCCAAACTTAGAACCTCGTCCAGGTTGGAAATGAGATCCTTCCCCTGCTGGAGGAGTTCAAGTATCTTGGGGTCAGGAGTGAAGGAATAATGGAGTGTGAGTTTGATGGACAGATCGGCCTGAAGATAAAGCTCTTTCATCTACGTTCCTTCTCTCAACTGCGGTCGTGAACTTTGGGCAGTAACCGAAAGAACGCTAATAATACAAGGGGCTGAGTCATACGGGAGAGATTCAATTCTGAGGCCTGCTGTTACATGTTTTAGAGGTGTTTGCTGTGGCACAAAGGTAACAAGATGGTGCTGCAAAGTTGGGAGAGGGAGGTCAGGTCAGATAGGGAAGAGGTTGGACGAAGTATGGTGGAGGAGAAGAAGCTGTTGAGATTCATGGCCGTGATGAAAGTGGTCATGAAGGTGTGACCTGGGAGCTTGCACAAGGTACATTAATGAGGAGGAGCCTGACTTGCTGTAACAAGAAGCTCTGACAAGGAATTCTGAGACCCAAAGAAGAAGTGTCATCCAGGAGAGACTCAGAGGAGAGACTCAGGGGAGAACCTCCTCTACTCCACATGGAGAGTAGCCAGTAGTAGTTGAAGTGTCAGGGTGCTACCTGGGAAACTCCCTCGTGATCTGTTCACCTGTGGGGAAAACACTGGGGCAGACTCGGGACACCCTTCTATGGTTGTTTGTCAGAGCTGATGTAACATGGGGAGGTTTCTGCAGCGAGGGAAGTCTGACCCTGCTTAGGCGACCTGACCTCCGCTATCTAAACATCCTCCACTGTGGGACGAAAAGGCGTTAACCTTTGGATATCCAGGAAGACTTGTCGAGCTAAATTATCGTACTCCTTTTTCATCCAGGTTGTACCACCTGCTGGCATGGGGCGTTCCTCTCATCATGGCCTCCTTACCGCTGCTGAAGGGATACTACGGCCCTGCGGGAGCCTGGTGGTGAGTACAAGATGTCTGTAGTACGAACATTCTTAAACCATTAAGATACACCATTTTTTTATGAATCGTTAAAGCGTTGTTTGTTTTTGTGGGACTGGAGAAATAAGAGGTGGCCTCGGAAAAAGAAGGAGGGTGGGATGGGAATTGGGACGGAGCCTTAATCTCCAGACTCCAGTCTCTCTTTCCACTCCTGGCTTATTAATAGCTACAGCTGTGCAGTTCTTTTCCCCTCCGCAGTCACACAAGTCTCTCTTCCGCTCACATTCCCATTGTAACTCCTCATCGCGCTCTCTCTCTCTTTCTACAGCTGGATCACAGACGATCACGTAGCCTGGAGATTTGGGATGTAAGTAGACCCTTTCAGCACTGCCATCAAAGCTTTCCCCACTAGGGAGATGGTTAGCGGGAGGGCAGCGGGAGGGGTGTCACTGTGGGGAAATGTGAAGGGTTGCATATCTAGCGGGCCTGTGGGTCTTCATCATCCTCTTGGTGTGAGGCCAAGATGTGTGTGTGTGTGTGTGTGTGTGTGTGTGTGTGTGTGTGTGTGTGTGTGTGTGTGTGTGTGCGGCTGAGCTTGTGTCTGCCTTGTCAGATTTAGGGAAGTCGCCACCCGGTGTCTTTAAGTGTTTAGGACGGCTATGAGGGATTACGCCTGTCGACTCCTCTCCTCGACTGCCCCCCTAGACTGCTCGGTTTTCGCCAATCCTCCTCCACACACACACACAAACACACACACACGCACACACATGCGCATGACAGCACTTCGCTATGAGCCAAGGTAATTGCGTTGCCGCTCGGAGCATCAGCAGGGAATCAATCTTTCTAAACAAATAAGCACGCACACACCGAGCCAGCCGCACACAGAGAAGCGCACACACAACAACACATAGCTATCAGCTGTGCTAAACGAGCCCGTGTCTCTTTTATCAGTGCTCTTCTGCTCCCCGGCTCTGTCTAGTTCTCCATGCTGCCGTGGCCCAGGGGGACGAGGCGCTCAGAGGATCAGGGAATCATCATTAGCTCTAATTACATCAAACCAGATGAGAGATTAGAGGCCACGGCAGCACCCGTCAAGGAAAAACCAGTGCACTCACACGCGCACACCCTGCTGACAGCTCGCAGGGAAAGCCAGCAGAAGGGCAGAGGTCGCTGCGTGAAAGGTGAAAACCGGAGAGAAGTGGAAGTGAAGCAAGAGGGGGATAGTTAAGAGGCCGGGAATCGCTCAGCGGGAGAAGGCGGCCGGGGCAGCGCTGCAGCGCGCGGAGTGAAAGAAATAGATTGCCCTTGTCTCGGCCCACGCCTCGTAGTGTGTCTTCATCAGCGATCAGCGGAGCAGGCAGCAAGGACAGAGGAGGCTCCGGGAGTAAGGAGGAGTGAAAGGAGATGAAGGACGAGGTGGCAGTGAAAGCTGCGTGACAAAAAGGTGCGCCGTTTTCAAAGGTGGAATCGGCAACCAGAGGCACTCAAGGTTCACCGAGTCATTTGTTGGGGGGCGGCGTCGCTGCGCACGATTGGACCCGGTCACTCCGAAAAAATGCGACGTTCTCGAACATCTGCAGCTGTTCGTGTTTTTATGTGTTGCATGAAGTCACACACAGAAGCAGATGGTCGATAAAGTACTTAGCCTCGTTGCGTTGTTTGTGTTCAAACAATCACTCATCTTCTCACAACTGTGAACACAGTGGCGGCTGCCACTTTTTTTGAGGGAATGCTGTTGGCACTATGTTGTGTTAAGCGCATGTTGCCAAGGTCAGGCCGCGGGGGCAGCATCTGAAATAAAAGAAACCTCCCCTCAGGAAATTCCCTGAGATCAGCGAGTCTCTCTGGCATGACCTGGGTCTTCCACCTAATCGTGAATGATCTGCAAAATATCCTGACAATCTCTTGATGCAGTGGATTTATATGAGTCTCTCCCAGATGGCTGAGCTTCTCAGGAGAGTCCACATTTCTGGAGGCTTGTCCGACCTTAATCTTTCAGTCCCTTCTCTCAGCTGTGGTCACACGCTGAATGTCGCTTGACGGTGAATTGAGGGCTCTTCTACTCCCTGCTTCGATCAAGCGCTAGAGATAATTCTTACATTTCTTCGTTAATTCAAATGTGATTTCAAAAACTGGGCCACCGACACTGCTAATTGCACCTATTATTTACACCAGTTAATCACACCAGTATGCAGATGTGATTAAACTGAAACAGTATTTTCTAATGGCTTAAAATGCCTGGCTACATTAAGAACGTGCCTGACTGAATTACTGTAAATATCTCAAGCCGTTGTCATGTTTCTAGCTAAATTTCTAACAGTGAAACATATGTTATAACAGGACATGATCACAAGGTAAACTTAAGAAAGCTGTAATGAAAAAGGAGCTCTGTTGTATAGCTTTATATCTGATCCGAATGCTCAAACTTCCCAAGGATAAATACCTGTGTGCTCCAGAGATGTGTCACTCCTACATATGAAAAATGTCACTGCCGGTCTCCCCCGCTAACAAGTCAATACGAGCTGGAGACTGATGGCTTGGCAAAAAACTTTGGTGACAGCCCAAAATGCCATCTGGTCGATAGTTTTTTTTTTTTCAAGATGTCCTTAACCATCAAAGTTATTTCCTAGCACGAACAGATTCAATTTCTCGTGAGGATCAGTGTTTCAAACGCAGCATCAAAGTTAATGCTGGTTGAGTCCTTAAAATGTCATGTGAAGTTTCAGCGTAGAACATGTTTGATTTTAATAAAGTCAAAATGATCCAAACGAAACTTCGGAGCTCAGAAACTCAGAGACGTGCCGCCGGAGAAGCGGTTTTATTGGGTCATGCAGTTTCAGAGTTTTTTATTCCGTCATCTTTAGTCAGGCTCCCAGCTCCGACAATCAGCTGCTCTGATCCAAAATGAATATTCAGATCATCAGAACAAATTCATTGATCCCCAGGGGGGAAATTGCTCTTCCTTCCAGTTGCATCCACAGTTCCAGATGTGTTACTGTAAATAAAATTAAGTTTTCAAATTACAGCATCATAATTCCACATTTACAAATAAAAATACAGTGTGGTGATGTGACGCCTGATGGTGGCAGGCAGGAATGAGTTCCAGTGGTGTTCTGTTGTGCCCCGGGATGAGGGATGAGCTCAGCGCAGCATTTCCAAGAGGACCTCTATCTTAGCCTGCATCCTCCTCTCACTCACCACCTTCAGAGTCCAGCTGAGCTCCTGTCGCTGTTGTTTCTAATGAGCTTGTCCAAACTGTTGGCACCTGCTTCCCCCCCACTCTGACTTGTGGAACATCCTGAGGATCATCTGACTGATGTTGATGGACCTCATCTGCTTCAAGAAGAAGCGACGCCTGTGGTCCCTCAGCTCCAGTCCAGCGTCTCATGAATATGGACACCCAGAAACTGGACCTGGAACATATAAGATCTGGTGTGGCACTAACCTATTAAAATGGCTGAAGATAATTGTGATGTCATCATGGTGACCGGAATGTATGACATGACTAAGCAAATGTTTCCCTTGGCTCAGCCCCGTTTCAGTCCCCCAGCTCTCCATGACAAGATCTGTGGCTCGAGGAATTTGGCTTCCTTAAGGAGAGCAGTTTTATTAGGCGCCGCCATCTGGTCTTCCCACACCTCCGTTGTTCCCACTGTCTTAACTGGTGGAACCCGCGGTGACTGTCTAATATTTCTTCTTGAACATCATAGACTCTAATGTTGGTCGGTTGGTTGGTTGCGAATCGTTGGTTGCTCTCATAATAGTTTCCTGTATTTCAGATTCTTCTCTATCTGCTGTATTCGAGGATGCGGAGCAGTTCATTTTGGGATTTTCCCTTTCCATCTCTTCACTCTGTTCACATCTGCGGCTGAGATTGAACCTCTGTGATGATCTACAGCTCTGAGCCGTCAAACTCTCCAAACCCCCTCTGTTGTTTTCTGGATTCCTCCCCGAGCCTACGTGGGCGCTCTCTCGGCGAGCCCTTTCATTTTCACTCTGTCTCCGTCCGTCCCCCTTTTAATATTTAATCACCTCACGCTTCTTTCTAATTTCTGCTCCTTCTGTACCTGACCTACAATCCTCAGTCATCTATCCTCACTTCCCTCCTCACCTTTATTCCAGTCCTCGTCTTTATCATCCCCTGCCCACTCGCAACGCTCTGCCTGCCTCTATTTCATCCTGGCTCTCTTGTTCCTTTTCCCCGCTTCGCTCCGTCTCTCTCTCTCTCTCTTACTTCGGGTAGCGCTCAGCCGTAGAGCGGGACTCTAATGGCAGATCATTATCATGCTAATTAGAGCACTTTGTAGCTGCCGCCCGTCATTCTCCTCTCCTCGCAGCCCCCCACGCTATTGTTAAAAAGGCCACCCCTCCTATTCCCCTCTCCACCATCCGCCCACCCCGTCTCTCCATCATTAACAGGACGTGCGCCGGCGTAATTGGATGCTGTTTATACCGGAGAGCAGATTATTAAATCACACCAAGGTGACGCTTGCGCAGGTCTCCGCTGAAACGCTTTCATCATTGTCCCATGCCTCTGTTGAACCCACGAGGACGCACATACATGCGCACTCGCCTTTTGCAGAAAGCCGCTTCTTTGTGCATTACCGTTCCCCACCAAGGCCTAAAGGAACACACTGAGCGAAGCAGCCAAGCTCTCGCTTGTTTCCCGCAGCCGGATTGACGCCAAGCTTTCACGAGTACCCCGGCCGTAAAAAGTTTGAGCCGATCAATTGTGCCTTTCAAAGTCAGAAGCGTTTGGTCACAAGAAGCGGGCGACAAAATATGAATGGTTAAAGCATTATAGCATTATAAAAATAAAACGGGAGCACTACAGTCAATGCACAATGGATTGTTCTAAGATCATCTGTTTTTTGACTCAGAGTTGGAATTCGATGGATTGCTTTTCCGCGCGTGGGAATATGTCAGGATATCTTTAAAATGATGATATCTTGATGATAGATGAAGGAAGTGCTGCTGTGGTGGAACAGGTGGAGACAGTTGTGGTTTTAGAGGAGCAGCAAGCAGGGGCAGAGCCTGAAATTCGTCATCGAGGTGGCCACATTGAGTACAGACGTTGCCCCCATAACTCCTCCCCATGACAAAAAATAAACATAATAAACATAAAAAAGGCACATCAAAACAGATTTTGTTTTCTAATGACGTAGTTTGTGCCGCCTCCCAAAAAATACCAACCTTGATGCTTGCCCTATTCACCTGTGCCTAGAACCACGTGCAGGTGGCTTGGCAGCCACAAGCCTTGTTGGAGAGTTGTGTTCCGACACCGAGTGACCGGAAAGGACAAGATTGGAAATGAGTCTGTCAGAGGGGCGTATGGAGAAATTTGGAGATTAAGTTGGGGAGGCCAGATGTAGAGACCACGCTGGACCAAGAATGTTTGTGGTGGAAGAAAAGAAGCACAAACATTGAGATTGTTGAAGTGGGAGCATGGTTCTCCCCTGGATTTTTTTTTGCTTAGCCTGTGGGGTCTTTCCTCCCCTACGCTAGAGGCCTGTCGTACGTCCCCTTCAGCCAGACTGTTAAGGAAAAGGAGTCATCTGTGACTGGCATCATTGCTAATGAAAGTTGGCTAGATGTTGACCAAAACAGCGGAAGATGGCGGGGATCAAAATCGCAGCGTGCATTGGGGAGAACCCTGGGGAGGATGATCACAATATCTAAAGGTGGAGGACTTGCCAGGCTTGTGATATCAGAGGTTGGTTTCATTGTCAGTTAGCAAGGTTAAAAGGTCAGTCTGCGGGGTGGCAGGATTCAGACCTCTACATGAAAAGAGTCATGAGGTGGAAGTGTTTTGAGTGTAAATGAGTTGCATCTGATGCCTCCCTTTGAGCCATTTGGATCTGACTTGAAAGCGCTTGCACAGCACCATAAAGTTTCGTGTGAAACTAAAAGAAACTCACGTCCGCACGAATGGCGTCGCATTTAAAGTCACTTTCAAATAAAAGTCATTTAAATATGCTCATCACGTTGGTGCTTTTGGCCGGACCTGTCACAGCGAGACTCTGCAGAAGCGTGTGTTTCTGCCATCACGTTTGTCACGACTACTGAGCGCTCCTGAGACAGACGCGAACGCAGCGGCCAGGAACCTGTCTATCAAAGCGAGACAAAGACGCTCTTCATGATTACAGGGAGAGGTTGAAACACCGTCGAGCTTACATCACCTCCCGGGAGGTTGCATAACACAAGTCTGTCATTTCAACACTGCCATCACCTCCTGTTTTCCTCGCTCGTCTCTCAACCGCAGAAAGACACCTCTCTTCGTTTTCGGCCCCTCATCCCCAAGGAATGCCGTGCATTTCCGGCGATGTGACATTGCTGACATCGTCTTTGGTTCACTGTCCTCTCGTTTCTAATCAGTGAAACAATGTGGCAGCGCGATCCGACACGCTGAGTCAGATCTTTGCTGCGGGCGCTCATCAGCTGAGTATCACATCGACTCCAGTGCCCAGTGTCTCCTCAGTAATCTCTGCTAAAATATACTCCCACGTTAGCAGAGAGTGTTCAACTTGTGTTACTTATGAAAAGCTGTTTCAAAATCCTTCTCCTGCCAACCAGTGTTCCTGTCAGTGCGGCGTTGGATTTATGGGCATGATCCAGTTCGCTTTAATCTGGCTCAACTACGGCTCATATAGATATAGGTGGCATGGCCTGGATCCTATCACGACGTTTGAATATGCGCTCATTTACCTTCAGAACTAGTCAGAAAGTGGAGTCCAGGGATTGAACTTAAACGTTTGACATTTCCATAAACTTTGTACCTCTTACTGATGTGAGGTTGTGGGGGCAGCAGTTGAAGTAAAGACAGCCCAGACAATCCCAGGTCAGCTGGGAAGCATAGCATTCTAGGTCACAAGCTCCTCACACAAAGCTTGGAAAACCGATCCACCTCTGCATCAGGGGTCATTCAGTCAAACCTTTCCCACTTAATCTCGGACTAGCTGACATTTATAGACATTTACATCATGGAAGGAAAAACATGTTTGCCCACCTCAGACATGCATCACTGTTTCCATCCTGTGATGGAAGACCTGAAGGGAAATTGTCAGTGGGCTTAGTGAAAATGACTAAAAAGTGCAACCCTCATGTTCACATTTTGACACTCCCGATAGCTTATGACGTGGGCTGAACTCACCCACCACTTCACCCCGTGCTTCACTGGTTACAGGGGCCTCGTGACTCACGACAATGATCTGACTCGCTCCACATATTTGAAAGTTCTTAGCTATTTGGGTCATCAGTTAAAGACAGAGATGTTTTTCGAGATCTCACCCTCCGTGGATGTATTTGAACATTTTGAGTTCATCATTTATTTAGAGCAAATCAAATATTGCTCATATTTTAACATGTTGAAATTCATTTTGCGATGTTTGGTCTGCGTTTCAGATGGTACGTGCCTCTGTTCAGCCTCATCTTCCTGATGATGTGCTGCTACGCCAGGATCATCTATGTGGCCAACGACAGGGTGAGTCCTTATCACGAGTGTCTCGTAGCAGTTGTGTTCGTGTCTCCAGGCAAATGTGTCAGATTTTATTTCAGCTTTTAAAACTGTGATACAAAATGAATCTATCTATTGTTGGATTTCATACGATGTAAAATACAGCCACCACCTTTTGCATTCTCATCTACATTTCTCCACCGCGCTCAGTGACGCTTTTGATCCTCAGAAATTCCAATTAATTGAACATTGTTCTGTTTAATCATCTGAAATCTTTTTTTCCGTCTGAGCTCATACCTCCACAGGTTCCTTTCTCTAGCCTCGACATTGACGCTTGAAGGTTTCAAAGATCTTGATATTCAATTTTGCGCATTGTCTCGTTGATCAGATTTACGCAGCGCAAGGCATGAATGGTGATCGGGTTATATATAGTTACATGCTGAAGCTTTGTCCTTGAAGTGTTTTAAGTTGAATATAACTGCTGCAGAAAGTCTGGTGGAGCAAAAAGAATTTGGTGTATTCCGATGGAGGGGTTCTGGTGAAGTTGGGTGCCACACCTGGTGGAAGCATTCAAGCTACCTCAGTGGGAGCTCACCTGGAACTGAGTAAATATTTCACAGGAATTGCCTCCATCTTCTCCTCTGATACTCTGATATGGTGCTCACCTGTGGGGCAGCTTCCTGAAGGGTGAGGGCATTTCTTCCCCGGCCTGATGAGCCGCTCAGGGTCTCGCTCCGTCCCGCTGGCTTACACAGCTTTCTGTGGTTTTCCATTGTCAGGGTGCAGCGTGTGCTCGGCCACATTCCACACCGTTCACATAGCTGCCATTCCCCTCCGCTGACGACAACACAACACACACCAGCTGAAAGAGACGCTGCCAGACTTGTGTGGCAGTGTGTTTGTGTGTGTGTGTGCGCGCGCGTCGGATTGTGATATGTCACGTTGCGAGAGACAGCGTGGCAGGCTGAAGCCACATTAGACTCACAATGAACTGTCATCTTTAATGTCAGCGTTCTGTTTGTGTGACAGTGAGGCGGATTCCGCAGATAACCTGGTTGCAGACAGGCGGCAAGTCTCTGTTTGGCAGGGAAGAGAGCGGGGCCTTCTTAATCACGAGCGCGATAACTAGGGAAAAATGAATATAGCTGCTTTGCAACCTGCGTCTCATAAGTCATTCCGCTCACAGTGCTCAACAGTCTCTCCTGTCTCGCTCTGTATCTCTGCTTCCTCCGCTCATTTCTCCTCTCCCTTCTTCCTCTCTGTCACCACCTCGCTCCCCCTCATCTCACTCCGCCGTTTTGCTTTCTCTATCATATTTATGAAGAGCTCAAGCCTTATCTCTTTTCGGCTCCGGGCTGTCTCACTTGAAAGAATTTGAAAAGCTTTGAAAGCGGGGTAGGTGGCAACGCGGCGGCGCAAGGGATAAAGAAGAGACGAACGAAAAGAAAGGACAAAGCGAAGAGACGTAGCGATGTCAGCCGGACGTGCAGGTTCCCGACAAGAGGAGACACTCGAGGGAGAGTCGCCGTCTGAGATGACGTTGAGAAAGAAGGGGCCTAAGGTTCATCTGGTCATTTTCACCCCAGAGCCACCCATTAACTGTCATGTTTTTAGACACAAAAATCTGCCTTAAAATATTTTACAATTAAATATTGAGTTTTTGATAATGATTATTTTTTGAAAGTGTATTCTAAATTTTAATAAACGTTCATTCTTGTTATTTAAGCGTTTACAATTTTTTTAAACATTTAAACAGATTAATTAAAGTTTTATTTGAGGATTAAATTTTTTTTATTATATTTTTTTAACCTAATTTCATAATAAAATGTTTTGCATTTGTGTGATGATTTTTTTTAATAATCATGCATTTTTATTTCTCCTTTTTTTAGTCATGTGAATTTTTATTTATTAATTGATTTTATTCTTGCAGTTAAATGATCTTAAATTAATTCTACATTTACCAGAGTTAAACCTGAAATGAGGAAAAATCAAACGAAATGCAGCCTTTTAATTTATTTTATTTTTTCAGCTTTACTTTTTCCAATGTTCTCAGAAAAACTTACACTTCAGCATCTTAAACATCCGCTGTTATCTCCGCAGCAGTGCCTCATTAGTTTATTCATTCCAGTTCCAATTACACCGGGATTATATCAAGAACATTCCTCTCTCATTCTGATGACTGTGTGCACTAACAAGGGATTTGAAGCTGATGAGTCATTACCAGCACCGAAATAGAGATATGAATGTGCAATATTGGCTTTGGATTTGTTTTAGTTTTTTTTAATATATATATATAGGTTGTTGAGGTGACACGTTTTTTCTGTCTGAAGATGTAGAATGCATTTGATCGCTATCTTGAGTCGTATACCGCCGCTGGAACGCTAATAAAACAAGTGCTGTGGAGTGAAACACACTCAGATGAACAGGATTTACACACATGCAAGTGTTGCAGTGGACGCCTTGAAAACGATGAATCCATGTTCACATTCCTCTTTACCAAAAAGACAGCGACAATTTTGTACCTTTTTAAAGTACATTAAAGTAAAGTACATCAACACGCATGCGGTCGTAATCAGGAGTCATTTCTTGTCCTGCTCTGAAACAGACATGGTGGAGGATAATCATGTCTTCAGTCATGTAGACTCAAAAGATACACAGCTCTTGATTTACTGATCTGCTGTCCCGCTCTTATCTGTGGTCACAGGCTTCAGAAATAAGAGAAAACGGTTTACTCTGCTGGTTTTCTGGACTTAGCCATAAAAGATGCCCAGCCATCCGTGCGGGACTCAAAGTAGAACCATCGGATCCGGCGAAGTCATTTCAGATGAGCATCTTATCTCCCTAGTGAGGTAATCTGGCCAACTGGGAGGAGGCCACGGGGCAGACCTTTGACACACCGGAGAGATTATGTTTCTCATTCTGGGCCTCTTTTCTTCGGCCGCTGTCCCCATGCCCTGACCTCTGATAAGCAGAATTGATGGCAGGATAGCATCTTGTAACTGCTGCAGCTGTTGCAGTGCATTATGAGTGCTTTTAGCCTGGGGGGTTGTGTTTGCCTCATATTTTTATGCCTTGTCTTGGCCCATGGACCTTGAGTTTGTGCATCGTGTCACTGCGGCATCTTCTATTGAAGCAGGGTGCTTTCTGTATGTTGCAATGGAAAAAACATTAGTTACACACTTAACGCACTTTCAACTTATATGTAACACTGCATTTGATTTTAAGTATTTAATGATACCATCATATCGTGACGGAGGTATCGTGATGCATATCGTATCGTGAGGTTCTTGCCAAAACCCTTTTGTGCGTGTGAAGTTTTCAAGACTGTGTTGTGCTCTTTTGAATAAATTGCCATTTCAATGCATAAATCTAGTGCGCACATATACACTGTGCAATTCAATCAAAGCATCCACCAACGTAATATTTTGAGAATCTTGAATGAACAATTCTTCATGGTCTCATCCTTGACAAGGAGCCGGTTTCGTCCGGACCGGGTGCTGTCTTTGCTGACGGTGACAGAGTTGCTCCTCCGAGCAGCGAAGGTCTACACCAACACACACGGTGGTTACACACAGATTTACAATGACAATCACATCAGCAGCCCGAAACCATGGTAACGTTGAGTTAATAAATAGCCCAACACGGGAGCAGCATATATCATTCACGCCGCTCGTGAGTGCGCCGGAGTGTGAATGCGTCTCAGTTTCTCACACCGGGTCTCCAGAGATTCGTCAGCGTCGTCTCGGGTTACATAAAACTCCCGACTGCGTACAGCCGCCACCTCTGTCTCACCACTACCAGTCCCCGTCCTGTGTGTGTCTGCGCGCCAACGCTGGTGTCTGTTGACATTTCCCCTCCGTTCCCCCGAGAGCAGATAAGAGAAGGAGTGAAAAGTTTCCCACGTTCTCTCTAGAGAGACTCCAAGTCTGCCATGTTTGCTCCACTTTTTCCCTCTCCTTCCTTTAATTCGTCTTCAAAAAACTCGACTCCAGATGCCGTCTCGTGTCATCTTGTGCCGCCGCTGATCAGTTCCCACTCAGCGTGAGAGCAGGTGAAGTGCTGCTCTGTCTCTCTAGATCCTGCTCTCTGGTGTGTTAGGCCACTTTTAGCAAAAGCGATAAAAGGGTGGAGAGATTTTTGCATCTGTTGGAGAGCCAATGAGTTATGTGTTCCACTTTGAGTGTCTGCGAGTTGGCTGGCGATGCCTGCGGTGGCGACGGGTAAACAGTTTTCCCTCTTGGAAAAAGCAGCTGAGTGAAAATCGTCTCAGTCAGGCATCGCTGCGCTAACTCTGGTTTTACAGGTCTTAAAATATAATCACATTGTTGGGTAATACTGACTCCAGAATGTGTCCCCATTTGGGCGTCTTTATTTCCAGTTCAGTTTCAGCGATTCTGACATGTGGTGGTTGAGAGCACTGGCGAGCCACCTGCCTCATGCACTCCAGCCTTCCCTCCTGCCCACCCTGACTGCTGAAGCATGGAGTCCAGTCCTCTGACGCTGCTGTGGTATCTGGCATCCAGATGTTAACAACAGACTCTTCAAGTCCAGGGAGTTATGAGAATCCAACGCCCCAAAAATTCTTGACTGGCTGAGGGCAAGGAAAAGTAGCATCTACTGGGATTCTCATTAGAACGCTCCACGACGGCACCCCTGGTTCCCCATCTGAAAAGGGTGGAGCATGTGGTCCTGGTTGAATCGGAGAAGCTCAATTGTCTTGAGAGAGATCAGGGATCTTGTCTGAGTGCCTAGTGGCCGCCTTCCTTATGAGGTGTGTGCTAAGCCAATAGATGACCAGTCACTTTTGGCCATGCCCTTTGGGTAGTGACTGATGATCCTAGATAATAGAACCGCAGCTCCTCCACATCACGAGAAACCTGTTGAAGAAACCTGAGGATGCCCGAGGAAAGAGCTGAGCCAAATTGCCCATGACATTTGTTTGGGGAGTGACTGAGGATCTCAAGGAGTAGAAGCACTTCTCCTCTGCTAATTTTAGAGATTGTCACTCAGAACTTCTCTGGATACCTGAGGAAAGACTTGAGCCAAATGGAAGACTGGTCACAGTCGGCCATGCCTTTAGAGTAGTGACTGAAGATTCCGGAGAAAAGAACCATTACTCCTCTAGATCTAGACAACTCAGTTCCTTGAGAGGCTTTGTGTGCATATGCCTCTGGGCTTAGGCCCTGGGACGGACCTATGACATGCTGAAGAGATCATGTCTCGCGCTTGACCTTTGGCATCCTGATGAGATGAGCATCAGGTGTCCGGGGAAAAGGGAAATTTGGGCTTCTGGAACACGATGAACAGAAGCATGGATGGTCCCGCTGTGGCGACAAAAGGAGACGTGCTTCAGACCAGATGGAGATGTTTATTGACACGACGCAGATCAAATCAGACACCAGCTGATTGGATTACACCACGTGGATCATCCGTCGCTCCCCGCATGCATCAGTGAGCTCTGGGCCTCCATGACCCCGTCTTCAGGCCACCACTCTTCAGAGCCCTTTGCATCAGAAAACACCCCACAATGGCTGCACTCTCTGAGATGCTCTGACCTACATACGCAGCCGTCACAGTTCGACCTTGCTGAAGTCCCAGCGCTTGCCCGTTTTCTCTCATAGATCAACTGCAGAAATAAACAATCTGATAAGGAGTGCCAAACTTTTAATCATGCCAAAAAGCCTCATTTAGTTAATTACTGTGCATGTGCCAAGTCAATATTTATTCAGGATATTTTGCCGAATTTAAAGCGGGAAAATATATCTGAGGTTTGAGATGCCTTTGATAAAGGGTTATTTTTTAAGTGGAATTCCACTTGTGCGTTATTCGTGTGTTGCTGTGAAGGTTAGCGCTGTTTACTCCGCCGGCGTGAACGAAACACCTGTCATTATGATCGAGCTTTATCTATGCTAACCTTTCCCGCCTCTGTTTTCTGTGCAGATGCAGTCGTGGTCGGGAACCTTCAACCCAGAGAGAGAGAGACGAAAGGTAATGACCCGTCTGACCGTCCCTTTCCTTTAAGCACACACTCGCGCGTACGTGGACACACACACACACACACACACACACACTGGTGCAGAGCGTGAGGATCAGCGCGTGTGAAGGATTAGCGTCGGCTGTCACGCTGGGCCGGTGTTGAAACCAGTGAGGAGAGCTTTGACCTCTTGGCCTGTGTGCGTTCCCGTGTGTGTTTGTGTATGTATAGAAATGAGTCTGTGCGTGTTGAGCTATAGGCGGCCTGCTTTTCGTGACCAGATTATGTGCTTTATCAGCAGGACGTAGAGCGGCAGAGAGCCAAAGAGTAATGCACGCAGCATTTCTGGTGGCTCATTTCTACGACATGTTTATATTTCACCTGTCAAAATCTCGGTTCGGGGGCCACATCCGGCCGGTTCTGTGATTTTTATGTAGCCTGTAGGAGCTTGACTCAGTAATGTGAAGGACTCTGAAAACTCTTGGGCTTTTTTTATCGATATTATGGCGCACAGAGATTACTGTGTCGTACATCGGGCTGTTTTAGAGATGGACGTTCAATGAAAGATGGGAAACACATGTATTTTGATATTTTGAAAAGAAATGTTGTGAGGTGGAATCCATGGCAAAAAAAACAAACTTTGGAGAAGCTTTCGTGCTAAAATCAGAAGGTGATTTCAGTTGAACATACATAACTGGGATAGACATCAAGACACTCTGTAAGGTTAAGAGGCCTGGTTGGACATTATCAACATGACTGTATTATTGGCTTAATCTTGTTTTTTAGACTCCTAGTGATTTAATAAATATTACAAATGAATCAGTTTTGCAATGCGAGCATTGATATTTCATTTACCGACCGCATACATTTTGACTATTCATTCTAAGTTTATTACTGCTAAAACTTGTACTTTCTCATAACATTTGTAACCAGTGCTGTTGAAAATTATATTTTTTATTTTTTATTATCATACAGACAATCCTAACAAAAGTGACACGCTCCATCCGTGTACTAAGTAAACCTTTATAGTTCAAAACGAATTGCTCTATTCCATCTTGATATTGAATTCCGTCTATAGCTCTGGCCCTTTTTTTGTTCGGCAGCTGACAAAAATGGGAAAACAACGGTGCCAAAATGTTCAAGCGTGCTCACTTTTTGTTAATTACTTCATTGGAAACTGCAGCCCAAGGCCTGTCTGGGCGATGGGCGAAGCCTTGTCTGTTGTTCCCCTCTGCAGCCTTGTCGCCGAGGAATTCGATTCTTTGCTCAATAATTAAGCGCAGCTACCCGTGATGCTGAAAGGGCAGATATTTTCATGAGCGACAGCCTCCAAACTAGACTCGGATCACTCCGCCTAGACTCTCTCTCCCTCCCCCAGGTGAGGAGGGCAGGTCGGGGTTAAGGTTTGGAAGATGCTGCCCCTAAGTGGCAGGTGCAAAAACTGCACGGTAAACTTCACTAGGCGGTCACGAGCGTGACACACACGCACACATACTTGTGTGGGCTAATTGCTGTGTGTTGCGCCGAGAGTAAGGAAGTCAGCTGTGTTTTTCACGCTCCCAATTTCATCGTCATTCTCCGTCCCGCCCGCTCTCCTCATCTCCTGCTTTGCCTTACGTCCCCCCCTTCTCTCACTTTCTCTCGTTTTCTCACTCCCTGCCGTCGTCTCTCTCACTCTTGTACTCATACACAGCATGAATAACGCAGCAAGCCAGGTTCATGGACATGAATATTTATGAGATTTTATGCACGCGCTGCGATGCTTTAAAACAACAACAACAGCCTCCCAGATTGTGCTTGCCAAGTCAACGAGCTTGTGTGTGTGTATGCGCGCGCGTCTGTGTGTGTGTGTGTGTCCCAGCAGGTGTAAACTAGAGAAAGCGATTCCTGCTGGGTGTCTGAAAACCGCTGGCTCTGGTGATTTCCATTCACGTCACCACATCGCCCTCCTTCAGGGCCTCACATGTTTCCTGTTAGGTGCGCGTGCACCATCCCCACCCCCCAGCACACCCGGCGCACACACACATGCGTGGTTCTCAAGGTCTCCTCACGCTTCCTCTGTCCGCCATTCGTGAAATGCTTTCCCCTTCCCACACCACCCGCATGTGTGTGTGTGTGTGTGCGCCTCTCTCTCCCCTCGGCAATGACGTACATAATTAGCAGCGGCGGTTATCTGGCCTGACAGTCCCATCGTCGCGACACATCTGTGGCGTCCTGTGCGAACGTGGTCACCATGAGCACACACACTGCGCACACAGCCGCGCACTCCCGTTGGGTAGCAACAAAGCTGGCTGAGCAAACAGCAAGTTGCGTGTTGGTTATCTTCCCAGGGAGTTTGTTTACTGGTTCGCATGTTTGCTTTGAGGAAGTCTACCTTGTCGCGCTCGGAAACCCTACGTGTACGTCCAAGCCACATGCAGCGTACGTGTGCGTGTCCACTTCCTCGTCGTCCGCCTCATTTTGTTCTCACAGCCGGGACTTATTATGAGAAGCAGCAGTGATTCCGTCTCCGTAACTTTCTATCTGAGACACAACAAGAGATGTGATGAGTCCGGCAGCCAGGGTGACGCACACAATTCACCGTCAACCTTCCTGACCTGGCGAGCCATACGACCACCGGGCCTGCTGTTCCCTCCACACACACTCAGGAAGCTCCGCTTGAACCAGAAGCCTCGAGCCCTGTTTTTGGGAGACTGCGTTGCACTTTTAAGGACTGAAATGGTTTGGATTTTATTGTAATGAGACCCGTCCCGTCCCTGCGACAAGTGTGAGTCATTGCTGGGTTGATGAAGCAGACACGCAGCTCCAGATACCCGTCTGTAATCTAGCTCGTGTCATTAATGTCGTGATCGCTGCGCCGGCTGCCAATAATTACAGTTTCGTTCCCCTCTGCTTCTTGAGCAGCGCAGGGGCCTGTGACACGGGGGAGTGTGATTAAAAACATCAGGCTCTTTAGCTGTTCTCCTCCTCCTTCACTGTTCCACATCCTGTCTCTGCTGCACAGCGGAATTCCTCAGATGCCTGCGTCGCCGACACCTCGGTAAAGTTTGAGGCCAAGCACCGGAGATTCTTGAGCACCAATTTAGGCAATGGCGAGCGTCGAGTGCGTCCTGTCCCGTCCTCCCCTTTGATGATGTACCTTTTCTAGCTCTGCACACACACACTCACACAAACAAATCCATCGGCAGAGTCGGTCTCACTGATGTACCTATAGCTTCAGCATCTTTGATCAGTGCTCGACGGTTGTTTGATGACGGAAATGTCGACTCAGCTCTGGTGCAAAATTATCAAAGTGATTTGAAACAGCAGAAGGACCTGGTCCGTGATTGCACTTCTCATAATGGTAGACTCCGTCAGCAGATGTTTGACATGTATATCTGGGGCGTGTGAGCTCTTCAAACGGTCTCCAGCTGTGATGTTCATGATCAGACTCTGCCGACGCATCCACCCAGATCTTCGTAGCAACACGTGAGTCAGACATTTATTTTCCCCCGTGACTGACAGCGCCTTATTACCCTTTGGGTATGCAGTGACATTGGTGTCCAGCAGAGGGCCTCACTGCTGCAATGGTTGGACAAGTCAGTACTTCACTATGTAGGACTCCTCTGAAAGGTCAGTCACATTGAATTCAACAGAGCTAGAGGAGTCCTCGTGACTTGTTTTGAGATGGATGTGTGGGATTGTGTGGCGTCGACATGATGGTCTGCTACTTAACAAATGTGCCGACCACCAACTTCTGAGGTGAGTCCAGGGCACCTGGTCACCTTTCCACCAGGCCAAGGCTCCAGTCCATTATAAATGGGAGTATGTTAGCGTTACAAATGTGTTAGACAACCACCTGACCTCCAACTTCCAACCGAGTTCCTGGGACCTGCCACTCTTCAGGTTCTCACACAATTCTGAGTCAATAAAAGTCAGAAAACAATGCAATTGATAACATGCCAATCACCATAATAACCACAATAATTTATGTCTTTATCGCGATTCACAAATAACCGTCAAAAGAGTCGGAATGAATTTCATTAGCGTGTATCCTGTCACTTATCAGTCAGTCATATTTAAGCTAGCTTATTCCCTGGAACAGGCACGTGGATGCACAAACACATGTAAAACCGCACTGAGCTCTTCTTGGCGACTTGGGTTTGAATGGCTTAAAATGCCTCTCCGACTGCTCTCCCGCCTCTGGGTCTTTCTAGTTAGTAATTAATTTCCAGCATGTGGGGGTAGAGACCAGAGCTCGTGGGCTGGCCTCCTACCTCTGGCTGTGTGTGTATGTGTGTTCGTGAAAAGCAGAGAGGCTTTGCACTGGCTGCGTTCTACTCTGGGAGACGAGAGAAAGAGGGGAAAAAAAAGACGGCTCAGCGCAGAAAATCGATCTAGGGGCCTCGCTTCTCAGCCTCTTCCGGACGCAGGAGTCCTTCTCTCCCGGGAATTAGATAACGGCTTGTAAAAGCTCTCCTCCGCCGGGCGACCCCTTCGCTCCCCCCTCCCCTCCCCGCTCCTCCTCCTCCTTCTCGACTTTGAGCCGCTGTCGCAGCTCTCCGTCTTCCTGCTTGTCCACAACTTATTGAATTCATCCCTTTCAAATTACGGCAACGTATCGGCTTTCAGTTTAATTTGAATCTGTTTCTCCTCATAACGGCGTGGATATTGCGTGTTATCAGTAAGTTAATATTTTATTAGGTTTTAATTGGCCTTTGTTGTTTTCCTCAGTTCACTGCTCTGCCCATGAGGAATCTCAAGCTGCCTTCACATTATCACGGCTACGGGACTCCATTTAGATTGTGTCCAAGTTAATGTCCGATTTTGGGGTGCCAGTTTGGGGAGCGCCTGCTGAGGCGATGTCCTCCTCTTGACCTCTGAAGGTGCGGTGGCTGGCTACAACTCAACAGGTCCATATTGAGTCCTGTAACATGAAAAACTGGAACGCGCTTGTTCTCCTCCGCATGGCTTTGTTTACACCAGAATCTTTTTTCGTCAGCTTAAGATCCATACTATCCATCGGCATTTGTGAGTGAGGTCCATGGAGAAGTCAGAAAGACGGCGGGAGGGGGTCGACTCCACACAGTCTCCCTGTCAATCAATCTCAGCGCTGCTCACCTCCTCCTCTGTCGCCCCCCCCCCCCCCCCCCCCCCCCCCCCTTCTCCACAACACTCCAGAGATTCTTCAGCTGGTGTGCGATCCGAGTTGCCTACCCTCCAAAAAGTCTCCTCAATGTTCAACACAGCACTTTTCATACATGCCTCAGGTCACGGTGCTGACACGTGCCGTTGATGTCGCGGAGTCTGACCTTCATGTGACCGCCGTACGTGACCACAAAGTGCCGCCGTCTCCGCCCACATGCAGATGTGTGCCAAAGTTCGCTTTCGCATGTGTAACACTGCTGTGTTTTGCCCTCCAGGTTTCCTTGGCAAAGGAGATCAAGCCGCTGAAGTGGTACCCGTCAGTTTACCTGCTGGTGTCTATCTTCCCGCTCATCAACAGGTAACACACCAGCACCTGTTTACCTGCAGGTGGATCCTTCTTTTCCGTTGTTGTGATGTTGCTTCACTTTGCTATATCTTATCTTCCCCCCCATCCTGTCACCCTTCTCCCCCCCACATCTTTCCCCCTCAGCATTTTCTCTTCCTCCTCTCTTGTTCTTTCTTATCTGAACCTTTGACGCTCTCAGCTGCAGCAGCATGAACGCTCGCGTCGACCAGTGGGATGTTTGAAGCTTTGTTTATATGTGTGTGTGTATACACATATCTGAGTGTTGGCCAGGGGAGGCGGGTGGTCCCGTAAATGATAACCTTGCCGCTCTTATTACTACCCCCCGCCCCCCTCCTCCTGTCTTTGATTTGCCGCTGTTTCAGCCCCCCGTCCCTCGCCCCCCCGCTTGTGTGATTGACAGGTCAGGGTTACTAAGTGATTAGCTGCGGCGGCTCTGCTTGTCGCCACGGCGATGTAGGCGGAGACACAGGTCAATTACAGGGTCAACGTCTCTCAAAGGCTCGCCTCGCTCCCCCCGCATCTCTTCTCCCCCCGTAGCTTCTCGCCCTCTCCTCCTCCAACTTCACCTCTGCAATCCTCCCACTATCCCTCTTGCGCCACGGCTGTCAGCTGATGAAGATGACAAACTGCATCCCGTGAAAACCCCAAATTGCTCCCCACCCGGCACCTCTCTTCCCCTACCTCCATCCTGAAATGTCACTCCCTGCCTCCCTCCTCTTCTCCTCCTTCTCTTCCACAGCGTCTCCCTCCATCTCTTCTTTGCCTTCCTTTTCCTCCCTCACTTTTTCATTTTTCCACCCCCCCACCCCAATTTTCCCTCTCTTGAGCAAACACACTCTCGCGCCGCTTCACTCTGCCTTTCACCGGAGAGCGTACGAGGAGAGAAGAGGAATGAATTGCACTCTCCGTCTTCCTCCTCCTCCCTTCCCTCCTCCTTCTGTCGTTCAGCAGCGCCGGCTGTATATATCCGCGGCTTCTATTAATTTGTTAGCCCCCCCATCCCTCCCTCTCTCTCTCCCCCCACTGATTCGCCTCCCTCCCCCCATGGCTCATATCCTTCCCCCTCCTCCACCCCTCCCCGCTTCCTCGCCTCCCACTGCTGAGGGCTGGAGTGTGTAAAGTGTTTGTCATGGTGTCGTGCTGATGCCGCTGTGCTCTGCCGTGCGGAAGCTGTGCACGGGTGTGCGTTTATTTATTTGTTTATATGTGTGTGTGCCTGCGTGTACGTGGGCGTGCGGAGCGCGTGCCAGGGTGTGCGTCGGTCGGTAGGTGGGTGGTGGGTTACGTGTCAAGGCAAACGCCACCTTGGCTTGTGTGCGCTGAGGATGCACTTGTTTGTCCGTCTTAATTTCAGTGTGCACTTTTGTTATGAGAATCTCTGCGTTTTGTTCACACGTGTGTGTGTTTATGCGTTATATTTTGTGTGTGCATGCTTACCATGTGTGTGTCTGAGTGGGGGATTATTTCTATCTGAGCTCCAAAGCCTCCTAAACAGGGCTTAGAGAGACGGCCCAGGGCAGCAGCTAAAGCCGTCTCCCGCTCCCTCCCTCTCTCTCCCTGTTTTTCTCCCTCTCTCGCTCTCTCTCTCTCTGTCTCCTCGCCTGATCCATTGCGTTAATACACAGTCGCTCCCACACAGAAACACACTCTTGTCTTGCCCCTCATCTGCTGACACACACACGAGCAGACAGTCACACGCCACACACACACAATTTTAATCTGTTCTAAATGCACACTAGTAAATGTGTTAATTCGACACCAGCTGTTGCGAATTGAAATGGGAAAGAGCTCCTACTTTCCCTCAGTTTTTGCATGCGTGTGTCCGTCTGTCTCTGTGTGCGTGCGCGCAAGCGGCGCCCGGGCACAACTCGAGTTTTCACAGTCTGCTTCTCACATCGCCTCCCCTGTGTGCTTTATGGTGTGGGTGTGTGTTTGTTTACAAGAGTTGTCTAGATTCCTGCTGTGCACGATCGCACGCCTGTTTGCATAAATAGACCCCGTCCTCAGAACCCGCCGCCCCTGGTTTCCGTGGAGCGCAGCCGGCGTGATGAAAAGTGTTCCTCTCGGACAAGCGCCGCTCGTCTTTTGACTCACCGCGGCATTCCCAGACGCGAGGAACTTTGGAGGGAGACAAAGTTGGGCCAGAGCCACCCGGAAAACTTTGAAACACAAGCCTGTTTGTGGTTTCCCAGTGTTAGGTCCCAGCCGACTGTCGTAATGGCGGCAGATTATTAACCAAATTATATTATTTCTCCCTGGAATGGTATATTAATTTGCAAATGAGGATTAGCTCCTCTGAATCTAACACCATACCTCCCAGTTTTAAAAGGGTCCAGGTTGTAGCAGAGGTCCTTCCTCAGGTGGAGGGCTTCAAGTGTCAAAGTGAGGGACAAATGGCGTGTGGGTGACAGACGGATTGATGAGGAAGAAGACGTGGCTGGGGACGAGGGTGAGCCAAAGGCGGTTCAAGCTCTCTTCTCAACGTCTCCCGTGGCGACGCATCCTTAAGCCGTAACAAGTCGGACTTTCACTTCCAAGGCTGAAGCCGTCAGCCTTGCTCATTGCATTAGGCGCTACAGTCTCCTCCTGCGCCATTTCTTGACATTCAAAAAGAATGTCAGGTAAGGATGCTAAAGGTGATGATGAAGCTTATCCTGTAACCCAACCTTATTTTTAATGTGTTGGTGCCAGAAAATGCAGTGTAAAAAGAGAAATTCACTATATTGTGCTTTAGAGTGGAGAACGTGTTTCTGTCCATGACTGGACGCGCATGAAGATTGGGTGTGAAGCTCAAGGAAGCACTGCTCCTCTTCATCCAAATAAGCCAGTTCAGGTGATTCGGCCATCTCGACAGGATTTCTCCTGGATGCCACTCTCATGAGGCGTCAACTTAGGTGGAGGTCTTAGGTCAGACCTAGGTGTTCCTTAGAAGTGCAGATTAAGGTTTCCAGAGAATAGGAGGTCTGGAGCCTGTTACTGCAAACAAGCAGAAGAAAAAGGATGGATGGACCTCTGAAGTAATTAAAATTTTCTTTCGTATTTGGTTGCTGATAATTCAACATGAGGGAAACGGGACAAGAAAGCAGCATCGTGCAACACTGGTATCTGGTGAGATGTTGGATTTCAGACTGTATAACACTGTTGTGCTGTGTATGTGAACTTGTGCTTCGGTAGTGTTGAGTAATTGCCGTCGTGGTTCAGCTTTGTGTTGTACTTTTGGGGCCAACAAGCCCCCCGTAAGACTGACTACAGAGCTAAATAGTGGACCCCTGTGAGTATTTTCTCCAGGCGCCAGCAGTTCCACTCCTTTTCACCGACTCTCCTTCCTCCATTCCTAACAGCTGTTGAGACGGCAAAGCATCACAGAGTCGATTGAGGTTGCTTTTAACAATTGGGGTTACGCTTCTAGAGAGCGGCGCCGCTGATGGATTGGTCCTGGCGGCACGCCTTGAACCAAGGATGTGTCTGTAACCTTGACTTCACCCTGTCACTCCAGGAGGTTGTTTGCATCCTTCCAGTTATTTCTGGTCTCCCCGGACGGTGCTGTGTGTGGGGTTTTTTTTCCGTCCACATATGGGCCTATACATGCCTTGCCGGGGTTTTGAACACGAGTTCTCAACAGTCCCTGAGACCCCCTCCTTTCTCTTTTGTCCCCCGCCTTTCTCTGAAGGAGATCTGATTTTCCTGCTTCAGGCTAGCGCTGAGAAGACGGCGTGAGCGAGCGTGTCTGGCTGTGTGTGTGCGTGTGTGTGTGTGCGCGCGTGGTTCGCCGTGCGCCCGCATCCGTGTGCATTATAACGGGCCAGTCAGACCTTCCTCATCTCCGCTCTGCGCTTTGAAAAACGAGGAAGGAAATCTCAGAGCAGCAGTTATTATTCATCCCTCAAAGAGAACGGGGTGGAGGGAGAGGAGGAGGGAGCGATGGATGGAGGGAGAAGGAAAGAAAGAGAGAGCCGAACAGGAGGGAAGGAGGAGGGAGGGGGATACATTAAGTCTTATCTCGCTGTATTTGGTATTCTGCATCCCAGGATGCGCTCTTTCTATCGCTCTCCTGCCTTTTTTTTTTCTCGTCACTTTCTTCCTTCCGCACGTCGCGTTCTCGCTCCTCGAAATATCACGAGGTTGTGTGCAGGTGTGCGCTGACATTGTTTGACTTGTGTTTTGTTAACTTTAGCGAGTGATCTCTCCAGGTGATGGCAGGGCTCAACTCTAATCTCCTTTTATCTGCGGAGACTCCGGCGCTCTTACACACACTTGCACTGAAAAACAAGAGCCACCCGAGCGGACCCAGAACTGGACCATCAGAACAGGGAGGCGCGCCGCCCTCAGTTCTTTTCAAAGAGTTCTTTTTCTGTTCCACTTTTTCCTCAGACGGGGCCTCTGTCCTCTTTCTGTTCAGATTTGAGGCAGGAAAAGGAGAGGTGGCAGCAAAGCAGGAGCTAATCTTAGCTGTCCTACCTTCATCTGTCGGATTGAATGTGTTGGGGGATGTGAGAGACACACCAAACAATGCCCAGTTCAAGGAGTAGAAGCAGAGTCTCAGTTCATCGTGGACCACCGGAAACTCTCCGTTCAATATTTGACGGGATGATTCTGTGTAGCCCAATTTATTTTAAGTGGAAATTTGAGAAGGTTTCCTGAGCCAATTAACAGGGAGAGCTCCTCGTCACGTCTAGTGGGTTCTGGCAGCTGACATGTTTGAAGTTTACCTCTAAGAGTTCTAGGAGGCCCGCGGCTCTCGCCGCTTCAACTCAACACATGACGTTGTTGGCAAATAAAAACAAAAGACAGCAGCTGGATGAGGCCTTCATCTTCTCACAGGTTTCTCTGACCTGTCAGTCATGTCCACCTGTTCCACCCTGCCAGCACTCTGTTCTTCGCCGCCCTTCATCTTATGCTGATAAGCTGTTTTCACCCGCTCTCCTCCCTACGTCTTCACACCTTGATGTAGTTTTACAATCATATTGTTGAAATTCTTGTCCAATATTATACACAGCGGTCCAGTATTTCGCAACTGAAAACGATGACTCGGCAGATTGCTGTGCCACTGAAAACATCAGCACATAATCTTAGTCATTTAGGAAGTGAATCTGTAATCACACAGATTTACCTCTCTGTGCTGCAGGGTACCAGTGATATGACATTAAGTATTATAAATTAATTGTAATTAATTCTTCTTTTGCCTCTTTGATTCTTACATTTTATTAATTAATTGTATCTAGTGACATCACATAATTAAATCATATTTCATTATTTGAAGTTTTTAGTCTTTGTTTTTAAACTTGCATTTCTCACCCACTTTATTCCTCTAAATTTCTTTTCTTCTAAATAAATGTTTTCCTTACTTTCGTACTCATTGCACACATTTGTGAAGGACATCTTTAATATTATCTTCATCAGGGCCACAATTTTAAAGTGTCGACAATAGAAGTCCCTCTTTTTCTTCTGTCTGTTCACACATAATAACATATTTACTATTAACTCATTTTGTCCAGTAGTCAGTGTGCGAACCTTATGAGGAAGCAGCAATTTATCTGAGGGAACTTATATAAGAGATGCGGCAAACCCACTCACTCTTTTATTTATAAAGAGATGCAAACAAGTTTTTTGGCACCATCTCCTTCCACCTCAAGGTCGACGGGCTCATCTGTTGTGCCAAATGCAGTTGCACATAAATCCCTTTGGCTCTTTCTGGTCTTACGTTTGAGGATCCTATCTGCTTAGCAATGATTTCACACCGCGGGGCAAAGAATTGTGGTCACATGATTGCCATTATGTTGCCCTAGTTGCATGAGGCCCCGGCTGGCTTGTCCGCTGACATCGTTGAGTGTAGTTTCCCTGCTTGGTTCCTCACGTGAGTGACTGAGAGTCAGGACTGTTCCTGATTAAATCATCGCTCCATCTGGCATGGCAACCATCGGCACATACTGAGTCACACGGCCACAGGCAGAGAGAGATGACCAGGACCAGGAGAACATTTGAGGTACAGCACCGGATACGTAGGAAGGGTTTACCTCTGAGGTGAACTGGACAGACGTGTCAGCAGCATCCTGAAGTGTGTGTCTGTGTGCGCTCGCCTCAGGTCCTGTTTGAGTGCGTAACAGAAGACGGAACGCCCCCGGAGCCATTCGTCTCCTGTTGAGCAGAGGCGACGCCCCGCTGTTCATCCCCATTTAACAAGACAGAGAGGTGGCCTTCAGGGTTGTGTGAAGAGCAAACACTCAGGGCACCGCTCGCACAAGCCACGTGCGGACACGCAAACAAACATGGACCTGAGCGACGACCAGCGCTTTTTTTCGCACTTATGCATATTCGCTAAGGCACTAAGGTGCGTGCAGGAGCTCGTGTGTGTTTGTTGTTGTGTGAGGAGGCGAGAGGAGACGCAGACACACACACACACTCGGCTCCCCTTCCCTCTGCTCTTTCAGGCACGTCTTTAAATATTCATCACTCTGGCTGCTCTGAGAGTGCCGTAAACGCTGCCTCACACTCCGGGGAATCGCGAAAGCCTACTCTATCATCTGCTCTCCCTACTGCCTCTGTCTCTCCACCACTCTCTCTCTTTCACACGCACCACACGTGCACTCTGAGTGCACCGTCTGTGGCGTCGCTGGACACACATTATGAATTAGACACAGGGAAATACATGTACATTCAAGTGACTCCTTGTGTGTGCGCGTGAAGTGTGTGCCGCGTGCTCCCGGCACCAAGGGAGACTGGTGTTGTGTTCCAGGAAACAGGATGTTTCTTTGTTTGGGTTTGGAGTCTCTTTAACGTTAGCCGCTTCAGTCCCCGGGGGTTTGTGTGCGCTTCTTTGACAGTTATTGTGTGTGCGATCGCGTGTGTTTTGTTTTAACCAAGCCTCTTTCCTCCTCCAGTGTGATTCTTGAAATCCGACAGGACATTATCACAGAACGTTGTTGGCCTGTTTTTGTGTGTGTGTGTGTGTGTGTGTAATGGACGTCACACACTGCTAACTTTGTGTCAGCCAAAATACATTACGTCAATTGTCACACACACACACAGTCGGAAACCATGTGGTCTCCCCCGCTACGCTCCAGTCCCAGCATGACTTTACAGTGCGCGGCCTCTCAGCAGACGTACGTGTCAGAGTTATGCACAAGTAGCTGATCACATGTCGTCACTCCACAATGGAAGTCCTGTTCCGCATTTGTGCTGCTTTAGCAGCACCATGAGTGAATACATGCACAAGTCCAGCACAGCTGCGCGAACCGCTTAGTTTGTGGACACTAGTGGATGTGCTGTAATATTATGACCCCCTGGCTAGTGTGAATGCCCCTCATCTCAGAAAAGGTCCGAGGAATGATTGAGCTCATGGTCTACTAATAGAGCTTAATGTAGGTTTTAATGGCGTGTTCCCAGTGCTTTGGGTCGGGTGGTTACCCCTCAAGGGTATTTCCAAAATAACTGACATTACTGTGACCATTTCTTGGTTCGCAACGCTCAAGTTCCAAGAGGGTCCATTCAGGGCACTGATACCTGTGACACACCCACAGAGACCATGATTGTAGCAAACAAAATGGACTTGTGTTTTGTTAAAGAGTTGCGACGGCAGCCATTGTTGCGAGCGATCGTGACAGAAATCAACATGGCGACCTTTGAGAAGGTGCTCGCATTTGTTGTACTCATCTGAGGCTGTAAGAGTGGCTTGAGGTGGACAGACTGTCGGACATACATGTGAATGAATACCAAAACTTTGGTCTGCTGACACATGCGGGAAGAGGCGAGAGGGCTCACTGCAGAGTTTGAGCTTCTTGAACGCAGCCTTGGTGTCATTAAATCAGTCAGGTATATGCTGCTGAAAGAGCAGAAATGTTGTCTCTGCTAACTGTGATTTGAACAAACCGGCACTCGAAATTAATCGTATGTACTTGTGATCGTCTCTTGTCGTTGGTAACTCAACCTGCATGCCATCCTGTCTCGTATTTCATTATACTGCCTTATCCGTAACCGGATTTCAAAACAAATGATCTCACAAAAATGTCAGTGGGTCACTCCTCCGTCTACTAATCGATCAAACCAAAGTCTTCTGGACTGGACAGCTGCCATGAGCAACATACTTTAGTTTGTTACATGGGCGGCTTTGTTGTTACAAACATGTCCGGTTTCTCATTGCTTGAAGGACAGAGATCCTGTGGACCTTTTCAGTGTCGACCAGCCGACAACATGTGACACAGAGAGTTGGTATTATATAAGTGCATATTGAGCAACCCCTGTTCTTCTGTGGGACTAAACAGTGGTGAAAAACCCAGTGATGCTGTTTATCTCCCAAACCTTTATTTGAACAATCTGCGGAGTTTAATTGTAATGGGGAGAGCGCCGTGCCAAATGATATCACTCTTTTCCGCGGGGATGATTTGATGTGCCAATGCGTTTGGAGGTGTTTGTTCGTTGTTTAGAAGCGGCGGCGAGTTGCAGTGAGACGAGCAGTACGTCTGAGTGGGGATAAAAGTCAGCCACACATGGCGAGTTACGCACTTCAATCCAGATGGCGGCCATCCTCCGAAAAACCTGTTTGCGACGCAGCAAACAGGTGAACCAGGGCCAGACTGGCTGCTTTCTTGTCATCAGCGGACTTTGGTGCAGCACTTTTCGAGACGCTCAGCTGTCAATCCCCCCCCATCTGTGTGGGTTGTTGTGGCCGACGGGCAACTCTTTCACCAGAAACAAACCACTGTGGTGAACGGCGAGACCCTCTTTTCTGCTGTTAAAAATGAACAGCTTTCACAACTATGATGTAACTGCAGTCTTGAATCTGTGAGGTAGAAGTCTGTGGTTTTGCCTCGGCCTCTGTTGTAGCGCCTGACTTTGAGAATCCTCCCTTGTTGAAGTGCATTCTCTCTCATTTTGTCTGTCGGACATGATCACAAATTTAACCTCAGACTAAGTAGAGATGAACAGCATAAATCAGAACTAATCGCCGAAACCTTCTCCCAGTGAAGAAGTGAGAGTTTTCCAATTTTGTGTTGGTTCTGAATATTCCCTAAACTTAATAACATCTCGTGCTTCAAATGATCCGGAGATAAACATCGAGCTTGTTGGAAGTCTCATTTCTTCATGGAGCTTTTTCTTCGCTCTACATGACCTTCAGATATTACCGAAAGACGTTTTGGTGGTTTTAGTTTTGTTTCATTAAAAGTGTTCTATTTGAAATGAAATACTTCTGTTGCCTTCCATTCATGGAATTCGAACCTGGCTGGGTAGTCGCCTCAGATCTACCCATGGCTGGTGTAGATATCAGAAAGTAGTGAAGCAGAACCTCATTGAAAGGGACAGAATGACATTATTAGTCCTCCCTAAAGACACCTGTCTTCCTCAGGTCATCATTGACCACTTCCACCGACCTTATTGGTCGCCTTCCCCACACAGTCTCTCTTTCTCCATGTGTCCAGACCATCTGCTCCACCCGCTTTTGTCTGCCAACATCTCCACCTGTTCCTTGATGATACTCATTTCTGATCTTGTCCTTTCCAGTGTCTCCTCTCTCACTCATCTGACTCTGACTCTCGAGTCTCTAAATCAGGGGTCTTCAACTCAGTGCTAGGGTCGATTGCTGAACCAATCAGGAGTCTGAAGGAGTCTAATCTTGAAGGATTCTCCACTTCTCCCAGTTCCACCTTGTCTTCACCCTCTTCTTTGCCACGAGTGCCTGCTTCTTCCCTCTTCCTCCATCATCCCACCAGCTTTCTTCTACCGACTGACCATCTCCATCATCTTTCCCACCACCTCTCACTGGAAATCCCTGCATCATCAGCAAACAACTCACTTCAAAACGGGCATGTACGTGACCATCATAATCGATGGATGTATTTATTCATATTTATCACAGTTTTCTTAAAAAGAAAGAGGGACACCTGAAAACTTTCTCTGGTTTTGTGTGCATTGTTTAGCGACATCCTGTGTCACAGTCATTTGACCGTCAGAGGTTGAAGGTTGAAGATAGAGCTGTTTCAAATTAAAGATGGCATTAAGCAGATTTGTTCCAAACTGTCTATCTGAAACTGTTGAATGTTAAGTGGAAGTCAGATGCCTTTAAGTTGTCTTCCACAACCAGCTGACACTATGGGAACCCAGCACACACGCACACACACACAGATATGTATCAGCGCAGTAAATGTGTATCATTGGTATTTTTTTCCCTCCTTCTTTGCTGCCAATTTTCTGTCGTGTTTCAGAATCAGAATCAAAACAAGGGGTTAAAAAGTCACACCCGGTGCAGGCAATGGGTTATTTACGTTTTGGCAGCGATGTTCTGCGTGAGGAAACGTGAGTCTTTATGTCAGCGGTGAAGCAGCTTGGCCCTTGTTTTGGTGCTTTGAAGTGTTGTGATTTCTTTGCAGCGGGGAGAAATAAAGGGAGTCAGCCAGTCAGTCAAAAGGAGGAAGAAGTATGATGAGGTCAGGGCGGCTTTCTGGCACGTTTCCCGTCTTCACGGAGGATTTCTCGCCGCGTGTTTCTGCGGATGTGGCGCACAACAATCAGAGAAATAGGTGAAGAGCGAAGTTGATGACGGGGAAGTGTCACAGACTGGCAGCAGGGGATATTAGAGGAGAAGGGTAGGGATGCAGATGATGGATTTTCTGGAGAAGCTGGAGGGCAGGAGAAGGAGAGTCTGCTTTTCAAAAGTGACTGACAATATGATAGATGGCAGCGGCGGGAAGTGATGAAGGCTGAGCAGGCCCGGCGATAGCCACAGGTGGGTGTCTGATTAAAGCGCTGTGTGTTTATTGCTGCTGACCATTGGCTGCGCCTGTGTACACAGTATCATCCCTGTTGTCCGAGGCCCGTCAGCCGGCAACTCGCTTGACTACGCAGCGAACTCAGACCTTGACACACACACACGCAGCAGCTCAGCCAGGCATCGCCCGAAGCCACACTTCCCGCAACTGCCTCCCTCATTCATCATTCATTAGCCCAACTCACACAAGAGAGCCCCCCCCCCCCCCCCCCCCCACTATGTACACACACATAAACACCAACCCCTCCCGCACCGGCCACTTTTTTTTTCCTCCTCTTATTTTGGTTTCTCTTGCACGTAATCCCGCTTGTTTGTCTCGCTCGTGTTTCGCAGTCTGTCTTTTCTGATATCTCTCCTCCTCTTTCTCGCTCACGCTCGCTGCCTCCGCTGCTTTTTAGTCTTTTCCATTCAGGCTCACTTGTTCAGCCCCCCCACGCTCCCGCTTCTCCTCCTCCTCCTCCTCCATCACTCTCGGCCCTCGTTCCCCTTCACACCTCTTAACTGCTAACTCCCTCTCTCCTTCCTGCGCTGCACTGTTTCCCTGACACTCGTCTGTGCCCCCCCCCTTACTTTCCACACACACACACACACACCTTCCCTGCATCTCTCTCGTCTGCTCTTTCTTCCTTTCATTTCACTACCCGTCTCTCCCTCGGTGGAGGGGAAAGGCTCTTTGCCTCTAATTGCGGCTGTTCCGTTGCCATGGTGCGCGCTGCTCTGTGCTGTGTGTATGTGCGTATAACTTTGTCTGTGTGGCAGGCAGATGATTGCTTGCTGCCAGCTCTCGTTTCCCGGACGCTGATCGTGTTTCTTTGCAGCAGCAGGGAAAAAAAAGAGGCGCCAGAAATAGCCCGTACACACACACAGACCCACTCACTCTCAGCGCCGCGCTGCTCCGGCGAGCACATACACAGATTCACATCCTTAACGTTTCCTCTCCACCTGACACACTCTGGCGCACATGACCTAGGTTATAGCCCGTGTGCCGGCCCGGGTGTGTGTGTGCGCCACGGCTCCTGTGCCTGTGTGCGCTTCCTGCGTCTCACAGGAGGGTTGTGTGGGGACTCCTGATTTATTTCACCTTTAATGGGAAGTGAAATGAATGTGAGCAGCAGCTGGTCTGCTCCTCTGAGATACAGCGGTAGGCTAACCCAGAAAACAGGCAACGTGGCTCGAAAATGGCCCTCATTCCGACCCGAGCCAGGACACGCCGCCGCATGCTCCACTAGAAGAACCATTGTCTCTATTTTACGCCGCCTTGGGTCACTTAGTCAACACCCTGTGTGCGCTGGTTCACGCTCCGCGGCGACCTGCTCCCTGTTCTTTCCGCTGTCAAACTTTCCGAATGGAAGTTGGGAGTTGAGTGCAGACAGATTATTAGCAAATAAAACCTTCGAACCTCCTGCCGCAAAAGAGGATAAGAGCGGATTATAACCAGATTTGTGGACGGATCTCCATAATCATCGTCTGTGCTATTCACCTGCATTTCTCTCCGAGAATTACCATTAGCTGGGAGAAAAAGATGTCTGAACCTGCTCACTGTCGCGGCACCCAAGTGACTCCAACCATTTAAAGCGCGGCTGATTGCGAGTTTCACAGATGAAAAGACGGAATATAAAGCCGTCACAAGTCAATACTAACAAAGGTGACATCAACAGCAACCGCCAAGTCAGTTAATCATCGCGTGCGGTTAAGAGAGATCTCGTCTTCGTCGTGATTGCATTTGTCTCTAATGAACGTTACGGGGGACACAGAAGCCACTATTAGCAAGTTTTAATTAGCAGAAGCGCATTCTTGCTAAACTGGATTTTTGGGTTGCTTTAGGAGTTTAGTGGGTTTCTCCAGCCCTCTGTGGGACCGCTCATCCTTCGATCTCCGAAGTGACATCAGCACCTCAGGTTGCGGTTCTCGCCAGGATAGTCACCTCAAACCTGTATCTGTAAGGAGAGGTGGTTCAGTGAGTCGAACTCTTAAGGTGTTTCCTGTTATGGGGCAGCAAAGATGAGATTATTTAAGAAGCAAAGACCTCAGTCATCTGTCTGACACTCAGACAAGACTCGCAGGAATGCCCTCCTGAAGTCCCATTTCCATGTCGGAAAGTCAGAGATATCTCACCACCCAACCTGAGATGGCTTCCCCAAGTGTAAACAGGAAGTCAAGGTTTTGCAGCAATAAAAAAGAAAAAGCCTTTATGTTGCATCTTTATCCGGGAGGTGTTCAGGTTACAGAAGGCACGTGCAAGAAGAGCTTTTGTGGATGTCAGCATCTTGTTTTGGTAACGGAAAGACATCACGTCATTCCCAGCTCCGACTTCTGACTTCCAAGGTAAATAGAACGCTGGTGCGAGTCAGTGCCTCCAGGCTGTCACACTTAGTTTGGACGTTTAATCTCATTCTCCTGCCTTGAGATTTCAAGAAATACAACCATTTATCAACCAGACTGTCAGTTGATGTTGATGGAATTTCTGGGCTGTATTTTGACTCAACTGCACACACTGTAGGAACATTCTCATGCCAGACTTGAACTGTGAAGGGCTTCTTATGGTCATTTCTGTTCATGTTATGAAGTCAGAAGTCCTCTTCGTGTCCTCTTTCATCCATGAACTTCTTGGTGGTTTCCCCTCTTATCTATCGCCGACATCCTCTCTCCATGCGTCCAAACCATTAGGCCTCCCATACTTTGCCTTCTCCACATGTACCTCTGATAGCACCTGAGAACTTGTCAGTGCCCTGTGGCAGCCTAAGAATCCTCATCTTTGGATCAAGCAGATTGTTTTAGGGCTGGATTGAATGGCATTGCCGGACATTCCTCCTTATTTAGATGTTGTGAAATGGTTGGCTCGTTTTGTCTCTTCTCACCTGACTGGCTGGATGAGGCAGGGGGGTGTTGTCCTCTTTAAATGTGGAGAGTCCAGGGAACTAAGAGAGTGACCGGACAATACAAAGGCCAGGATCTCTTTGTACCAGCGGAGTACACGGTGAACCTTAAGTCACGTGGCTGACATGCCACACATCATTTTCTCCTTACTACAAACAACAGGAAGCATCAGCTGTCTGCACTTCAAAAAGCTGAAGGGGTCCTCACTTAAATTGATGGTTCAAATTTGGGTCATAATGGCCACATTATATAGAACGTCTCTGCAATTTATTTAACCTTTTAATGACTTTAATGAACATCGGAAGAGACATGATTAGCGTGCTTAAATCGGCAAAAGCACAAACACTCCATCTTGTATAATGTGTTGTCTTTCCGCCGCTTTTTCCCGTCGCTTTATTTGATTCCAGGCTGAGATGTCCATTAAGAAGTGACTTTTAATGCGTTCAATCAAGCTCTTTGTTAATGAGTTCTACCAGCTGAGATGAGACATGGCGACGCTCGCCAGCCTCAGCCGCCGCGTAATGATCCTGCTGAATTTATAAGATACCTGTAATCATCACCGAGAGGCGGGATCGATCGGCGGCAGCTCCGGACTGCACGAGGTGATGGAACGTTTTTATGCAGCAGGCGCAGCGCCGCACGAGAACTTCATTTATTATTTAAATCTTCCAACTCTGCGGGAGGATTAGTGGGGATCCAGTAGCCGCCGCCCGCAGCAGAAGACCGTCGCTCTGTCAGAATTTTAGGACAGATTTCATTTCAGGAGAATTTCCGGGAGCGCTGTAAGAGGTTTGGGTTTTGGGCCACCGGGGCAGATAAAACAACCAATATATTTCTGCATCATGAGGAACCCAAGTGGGTTTTCACTAAACTCGTTATCTTCTATTAGTTTAGGGAGCAAGTAAAGGGAAGCTCAGTGCGCTGCTGGAAATGCATTCATTCCACGGTGGTGGGAGCCGTGGGGGTGGGGGGCGGTAGTGGTCCTCCGGATCCCAGCCACTGGCAGCGAGAGGCGGGGGACACCAGTTCGCGTTGGGGCAGCAACTTTGAATCATGGATTAACCTCTGTGTGTTTTGCGCCGGGAGGAAAGTCTCATGGCGTCTGCTCCGCCATCCGCCGGCATTTCTCCCAGGACCGTCTGAATGGCAGCAGAATGACGTGCACGACGAGGATAATGGTTTGAAGCGGCGCAGCAGCATCGTCATGAAAGATTTCATTACATTCATCATCATTTAAAAATAAGTGGAAAGGAGTCCTCACCGCCTGCGTCTGCTCAGCGATGAGTCACTGTGCCACCTCACAGCAGAACAGCAGCTCCTCTCTTCCAAAGGTCGCGGCTGAAAAGCCCTCTCCCCTCCCCCCTGCCTGTCCTCTCCCCTCCTTTGCGATACCATCTCCTTGGGGATGGTTTTCCTAACCCTGAGGTCAACCACCATGACCAGTATTTTCACCGCACATGCCCACGTCAGGAGCCAGGCGCAGACGGGGGAACGCAGTAACCAGTGTACGGTTTGATTCTCTCCCTAATAGATCAATAAAAGACATTAGTGGCATGCTAACCCAGCGAGCAGCACTAATATAGGGTTAATCCGGGGTTAATGGCTGAGCGGCATCATTCAGGGAGGCAGCCATTAGTTTGCAACCATACAGCACAATATCGGGTTCTGCTCTCGGTCCCGCACCCGAGGCGGACGACGCAGACGGAGGGCAGGAGAGGCGAATCACCTTGTGCGTCAAGATGAGAAAGATATATTCAGGCAGTTGTAACTAATGTGAATAAATGGGAGCAATATTTCCGGCAAAGCAGAGACGCGTGTGAAATGTGTTTGAAGAGAAGATGCAACAGAAGACGGGAAGGAGGAATTGTGGTCACGGGAAGCAAACTGAGATGAGAGGAGGAGAGGAAGGGAGTTGAGCACTACACTCCTCTCCGTCCTTGTAAAGTGCTGCGTGCTGTCGAAGCGGCAGCCAAGAATGTGTCAGCCCAGACGTCTCACGCTGCCTAATGGGCTCTTAAATGCTGATATAAAGCGCACTCGCTCTTTCGCCCTCCCCTTTTCCTCTGCCTCTCTCCCTTTTTTTTTTCCTGCCTCTGACACTCGCTCTCATTACCTCTCGTTTTCACCCTGTCCCTCACTCTGTCACTCACTTGTCCTCTCCCTCTCTCTCTTTGACTCTTTCTGCTGCTCTGGTAGCCTCTCACCTTCTGCCTTTGCCTTTTCTCGCCTCTGTCTCCTCCATACCTGCGACTTCACCTTCAATTACTCCATTCTTGTTTCAGAAGCTCTCTGGCAGGTTGTCTCTCTGTTTTCCACTGGCACACGGAGGGGTCCGACGCTTCTGTTTCTGTCCTCCGCAGGCTCCATAATACCGTCTACCCTCAGGAGCCATCCTTCACTCTCACCTTGTTGCACGTCCTGTCGGCGCCGCTGCACGGCTTGGCCAACGCATTCGTCTTTGGCCTGGACAGAGACTGGTGGAGTTTACTGAGCCCGACTGGCTTGCAGGTACAACACTCGCTTCCAAATCACATTCCAAAAAAGACCACGAACCGGACCCGGCACCATCATAAAGCTCTCAACCTTGGTGGCTATTTTGGGGAAACACAAGATGACGTGACATGCCAGTTTCCCGACGAAGCGCAAAAACTTTGAACCAACTGTGTCCAGTCTGTTTAAGCAAGTCAAATATGCAGTTCAGAAGCTGGACAGAAAGAAACAAAAAAAGGCTCATAAAGAATGATCTATTCAAGTTTCCAGCCCTTGTAAAAGTAGTTTCATCAAGCATAATGACATTTGCTGACAGTTTATTGACTTGGATGATGGAGAGTGACTTCACAACTCCCCAGCGCTGTCAAAGAACCAGAAGCTTAGCAGTCGTACATAAAGCATTTTAGACAGATGAGGAGTGATGCAACAATAAAAAGTTACACTGGAGAGTCATGTTGTCAAACACAGCTGGCATTTAGGGTTCAATCACTTCCTCAGAGCATTGTGCAGGTGTGAGGGTCCAGTCCTTCCTCTCCCCAGTGTGTGTTCTTGTGGGGGTATACCTTGGAATTCCCCGGTCAAGAGACGGGCTTCCTCCAAGTTTGATATGCCGAGACAATCCTGACTAGATGACGGGCCAACTCCACTGAAGTCTTTCTTTATGCAGCAGTTCTATTACAAGCCTGTTCCAGATCTCTAGGAATCTAGACACCCTCATTATGGGATCCGGATCTTACCCTAGATCCTCACTCTATGTCGCTACGGAACTGAGAGCTTTATCTTTTAGCTCAGCTCTGTCTTCTCAAGGACAGTCTGTTTAGGAGTCCTCTTCAATGTGGAGAATTATTACGATGATCATCGGCATCACGACGTTGATTTTCTCTTCCAACATAGTGCCACTCTGTCAGGTGAGTGGCAGAGACAACAGTCAAGCCAAACTGGACACGGGTTCCTCTGCTCAGATGCCCTCCTTGGGGGAATAACCCACAGCATTCGCAGGACAAGAAGACATACAAACAAATAATCTCTCAACGTTGCACCTGAGACTGATACTGGCAAGTGGCTTCTCTTAAATTAGAGGTGGACTTGTTCCCAGCGCTTCCTATCTCTACTGATCCAGACACCCTCATTACAGCATCTTGCCTCTGAGATCCTGTACTCTCCCTCTCTACCCTGAGCTTGTGACCATAATGAGAGGGGAGAGCTTTATCTTCTAGCTCAGCTTGTTCTTCTCGTCCTCATCATAAATTCACCACCTGAAGATTATCTTCAGCCCTGCTCCTTCACTTTTGGCCAGCTGGACCACACTGTCCTCCAATCTGCGTCTACCAAATTCTATCAGAATTATGAGTCGCGCTGGTTACGGCGGTCAGCACTGCCTGACTCTCCATTCTCACTGGAAAAGGCTTGTAGTCAGATCGTGGAGCCGACACCAGTCGTGAAAGGACCCCTGTTAACGAGTTTGATACATCAAAATTCTGAAGCACCTCCAACGGAATACCCCCAGGAACACTGTCAAATGCCTTCTCAAGCTCCACTGAACAGTGAACTGGCAGACATGAGTGGTGGTCCGTCTGTTTATAGGCGGGGGCAGTGCTGTAGGGTCTGTCCGGTAGTTAAACCTTGGTTCAAGTGGCGCAGCGTAGCTGTGGTCCTGGCCACCTCTTCAGACGTGCCGCTCTTAGCCCGTCTGGAACCGCGGTTCCTCTAAGAATATATACATTTCTGAGTGAGTTTCGCTTTCATTTGACATTTTTGGGAAGCGTGTCGATAACAAGATCACCAGAAGCAAAGAGGTTCAATTTCACTAAACACAAGGATCAATATTGTTCCCCACAGATTCGTCTCTATCAACAGATATTGACAGCGTTTGCAGATATGAGTTGGGCTTGATATTGAGCGACAAGACAGAAGGGAAAATCCAGTGCGGACGCTGCACGCCGACGCACACCGTGAGCCGACTCGCTATCATCAAGCAGATAAGCGGTCATGTGTCCTATGCAGAAGAGTGGTATGTGTGCCGTGACCTTCAGCTCAAATGTCAATGTTTCACTGTGGTGAGTCGGGGGAGAGAGAGCCAGAGACAGGGGAGTGAAATGGATTCCCAGTGTGTTCGTAAATCACGGCGAAAATGCAGTTTGTGCATGTCAGAGGAGGAGAGAGGAGACGACAGCGAAAGAGAGCGAGAGAGTGAGGCAGACAGGCACCGTGTGTGTTCGTGACTAACAGCCGGTTGTTATTCATCCTGGCATGCGACTCCCAACAGCCCCCTCACATCAGGTGCGAGGTTGACGGTGGAGAGGAGGGGTAAAGGAGAGAAGGTGGCAGTGACAGTGGTGGGTGGGGGGTGCTTGTAGCGGCGTCAAAACATGCCGTCCTCAAAGCAACAGATCTGCGCTCTCATCAGACACCTCATCACCACCCCCGTCTCTCCCGACCCTGCGACTGGCAGTCAGTCGCTCTCTATTTCTCTCTCCGCTTCTGAGCTCCTCTCTTCTTCACATGAGAGCAGTGGAGGGAATTTAAGGACGTGCTCGCGGTCTGATCACGCCAGCCCTTTTCGCGGCAAACACAGGAGCTCGTCCAAAGCAAAGTTCACATTCTGGCTGTCCTAGCGAAGTGAGGGAGCTGAGTAGAAACTGTGATGTCATCCCTTTTTCGAGGGATGGCGTTCTGTCACTGCACCTGCAAAAAAAGGTCTACAATGTCGAGCTTTTCATTTATTTTCTATCACGCCCATCACTACCTAAGGCAAGAAGACCCCGCTGTGTCTGTCGGAGACACGCTTGCTACACACCTGTGTGGCAACAGATGTTGGTCTGCTCATCTGCTGGGGTTAAAGTGAGTCCTCAAAACCCCTGCAGATACAGCCTTGCTTCACGCCCCTAATTTTAAATGTGTGCTGTCCACTTACGTCAGTCCAAGGTGGTATTTCTCCTGTTCCTTGAAACCTTTGTTTCTTGTGTGGGGGAAAAGGCAAGGCCTGTCCGTAGTGAGTCCTTCGTCCACCTGGAATCTGCTTTTTCAGTCACTCCAGCATTAACTTTTCACCGTCCGTACAGCTGAACTGACACTTTTTGGAAACTGTGACGTCCGAGCCCTCTGTAGTCTTATACCCTGAAGGAGGTCTGGCTACAGAGAAGTGCCCATTTAGCCGCAGCTGTTGAGCATATCCGATAGATCAACACAAATGCTGAGCTCCAATACCTTCTCTAACCCTCAATTTTGTGCGTTCACGTTTAGGGATAGTGTGTCCCATTGCTATAGGCAGTGGTGCAAATTATCCCTGAAAATTAACCCTCAACTTGTTGTGAGGTTGGATTTCAGATTTGAAATGAAGTGAAAGATCAAATTGCCCTAAATGACAGGTTGTGCGCACTGGATCCAGTTTTGCCAATGTTAGAGCGCCAACTACTGATGTAGTGAACACAACGTCAAAACATTTTAACACCTGAAACTAGGCTGCGAGGCCAAAGTAAACGGCGGATGCGCCTTCTGTTCTCTGCATTTCTTCTCTGCTCATTTCTGAGCCGATGGTAAACAAACAGAAGAAACACAGCAGGCAACACAGCCGCATTAACCAACATTTTTCCTGAAGTAAAGTAGTCGTTCGATGGGTCGAATTTGCATTTTCATAACGAAGTAGTTCCCCTTGGCGAGGTCACCTACCTGTTGAGGGCACTTCAAACCAATTGGAAGACTTAAGGGGGAGAAATGGGGCTCGGTCTAAATCTTTGACAAATGGTGCTCTTGGACGCACCGCATAGACAACAGTTGAAATATCCATATAAACCCCACATGCACTGCACTTGTGTTGCATTCTTCATGTTGCGAGCGGACTTGTGGAAAGGCACTAGATGAGTGTGAATGTGTCACGCCTCTGGATTGAGAGTGGGCAAACAGAGAAACACGTTTTATTGTCTTGAACCGGAATTCAAGTATTTGTACCGTTAACTGAGTATGTATAGCGACCCATCGCAAATATACTCTTTTGCAAGGACGCGACAAAATCACATACATTTTGTGTGGACGCCTGAATCAGTTGAATATTACCCAAGTATTTTCTGTTAAAAAAAAAAAATTGGCCTGAAAAACAATGGTTTTCGTGCGGACAAGGCCTCGCAGTTGACTGGTTTGACTAATAAGAAACTTGAAGACTTACACAGCTTGTTCCTCTTAATCAGTTTAGGACATTAAAACCCTGAGTTCCTCCTCCAAAGTTTGTCCTTTCACGCTGAACCCGCCCCACCTATTCACATGTCCACATACGAAAGTTATGAGAGACACGAGGGACCATCTTTTTAAGATCTGGGTAGCTGAGTCCAAACTCATCTGTGTATATTTCGGGACGGCGGGTGGGAGCGCTCGTCCAAACGGTGGCTACAGAAGATTCACCGTTAAAACAAGGTGTGAGTGTTTCTTAGGTGGTGTGGTGTGCAGTATTTGTGCCTCACAGGTTGTGCTTGAGTTTATTGAGAAACGCCTTAATGTTCTTTGTAAATGACAAATGAAAAGGGGGGATGTTTTCATTGCCAGTGTGACTCAGTCCCACCGGTCTTCTTGGTCCTCATTAGTCAGAGGAAGTGGCCCTTGGAAGGAAAAGCAGTAGATAATGCTTAGCAAGCCGATCAATCCTGCAGCCAGGTGACCTCATTTGACAGAAAATGGGATCCATAAGAGCAGACTGCCTTTGTTCATTGGCTGGTGTCTCACATTGGTGCTTTGAGCTGGAGCCAGGATGTCACCTTTCTACTCTTGCCTGGACCACCATGGAAACCTGGGCAGGCCCATCAAAGGCTGCAGTGCTGCTTGTGAAAGGGGAGCTACATAAGGCTTTGTGATGGCCCACAATAGTCCTCTCATGTGGACGTTGTGTTGAACAGCAAACACACGGAAACATCTTTGGTGCTGCTGAGTTCCCAGGAGAAAATTCTCAGTCTGGATGTTGTGTACTGTTACCATGGATACAGCCTTTCTGATTCATCTGCCGAGTCGTCTACCTACACTCCTATATGGCGTCGGTTTGACTTGTCTTCACCGTTATCAAACTGGTTGGACTTCGGAATCCGCTTTGGTCTGCAGATGCGTTCCAGATGCTGTTAAAAGCACACACACCTGAGCAGAGGTGTCACGCGTGATTTATTATTGTCAGATTTATTAAATTTTGGATGTAGTCAGTTTCTCATCTTCGTAGTAGGCAGCCGTCGCAAGCTGGTTCTTCTTCTTATCACGCTTGTTTTCTTCTGCGGCGAACTTTGCCTGCTCTCCTCCTTCTCTCACGCTCTTTCTATTGTGTCTTTATCTGCATGTGTGTGTGCGTGTTGGTGCATATTTGACTGCCTCTTCGGTTCCCAGCACTGGGCTCCAGCATCTCTGGTATTTATCTCTCTTACATTATTTCTGCCACTCTCCTTTGTGTTGCCTCTCCCTCCCACATATATACTCCGGCTCCCTCTCCCTGCCTCCACCTCCTGCTTGCGCTTCTTCCCCGATATTGATCTGCATTCTAGCCACACAACTGAAGCGCCTGTGGCTCTGCGATGAGCTCACCTCTCACTGGTTCCCAAGTGCAGGCTGGGAAACACTGATCCTCCAAGAGCCTCGATAGCATTCTGCAACACAAGGACCGCACCATTTTGTATGAATCGCCTAGTGTTCATACGGCCATAGACTTTTCTTTATGTCCTGAAAGGTTTTATTGAAAACCTTTTCATTCGTCTCAGAAGTACCTTTTTTCACCTGATCTGAGGCCACTAAAGGGCTTCTCCAACCCCTCCAGGGTAACAATGAGGCGTTCCCAGGTCGATAGTCTTTTCAGCAGGTCTGCCCCGGGGCCTCCTCCCAGTTGAGCCCACCAACAACAAACAAGGGATTTTCTGAGAAGGCGTCCTAACTAGATGCCCAAGGCACCTCAACTGGCTTCTGTCTTTGAGAACTAGATGCGATTCTGCTCATTTGTCTTTGTCTTATTTGGATCACTACTCAAAGGAGGATCGAGAGCTTTGCCATTGGCGAAGGTCCACACCCTTATTCCTTACATCACTCATCAGCAAGTCCGCAGGACAAGTGTTCTCATCTCTCGCAAGGGTCACGGTCAAGATGTCCCTTTCCTCTGACATTGAGGAGATAAACCCTCTGTACCTGACTCCGCTATGTCCATACAACCTACCATCATTCAGAACAAGAGAGGTCCTCTGTTTCGGGCAGTAAAACATCTAGAAATCGGCTTTGTTTGGAATTAGAATTGTGGCCCTAGTGAACTGGAATAGTTGACGGTTCGATGGCAGAGATTAACTACGAGAAACGTCCAACAAAAACAAGTCAGAGTTGACAATGCTCTGGCTGGAAAGACAGAAATTGGTCAGTGAAAGTGTTCAACTGGTCAAGTCACAAGTCTGAGCCTCCTCACGGCTCGATCAGCACCAGCCGTGAGAGATCTCGTAAACAGGATTTCATGAGAAAAGTTCAGATGAAAGTTTATTACAAAATCATCAGAAGGCTCTTCTGAAATTAGCAGTTTTCCACGAGCAGGAATATTTTTTTACGCGGCAAATCGAGTCCTGGTTTGAGTCACGGTGCAGTCATGCAGGGGTAATGTGTGGTTTCTCCACTTCGCTGGGCTTTTGTCTCAAGATCTTTGAACTCCGCGTAGCTTCTCTCAGGCTGTGAAAAAATACTGTCTGCTTCCCCGGCAGCTCCAAGATTAATTCCGAGACCAAATTCATTTCCAAGCCCAACTTCTCACCTCCCCAACTCTAATCAGCAGTGAGTTATGTCTCCAGCAGAAGCCCTGTAGGTCGTTATCTTTGGCTCCGAGTGCAGCGTTTTGAACACCATGTTTCTCCCGAGCTATTTTGAACAGATTTGTCCCTTCTGTGTTCCTTCAAATGCCGTAACCTGTTGCTTCTTGAGCGGTAGGGAGACGTTTTGATCAGTTGTCGAGAGAAAGCGTGCCACGTGAAGGGATGATGGTTTGGGACTCCATAATGTAATCGATGAACAGCTGCCACCGGGGCGGCGCCTTTTGAGCCCTTAAAATAGCTTTGAATTTATTCAGAGTGTGGAGACCCTTGACAGGTTTTAAATCGCGTCTTTCATGAGGCAAGCGGTCTCTTTCCAAGCGTGTGGTCCGTGGTTTACTGTCTCAGCCATTTCTGTTGTGTCTGAGCTGAACACTTTCAGACTCTGTGGCAGAGTCAGAGATATTCCATTGGCGCGGCAACAACCTAAAAATGTCTGTAGGAGTTTGTTCAATGATGACGTAAGAACAGGTGCATGTGCATTTTGGCAACGGAAATATGCTGGAGTATAGTTGTGTCAAGCTGCCGGAGAGGCTGCCGAGAAGACAGATATGTCTGATGGTAACGTTCAGACATATTTAGCACCAAAAACCTTTGTTTTTCAAGCCGATGTTCACTGTATGTAGATGGAGCTAAGAGCCACTTCAAGATGCACGCACATATTTGTTGATGATGTCGGCTGTAAATGGGTCTATAACTGACCTGTCGCCGATCCAAGGAATCCGGTTATGAACAGGAGAAATGTAAACACGTCCTAGATTGCAATACATGTACTCATTTTTTTGTCTTTCCTTGGTGAAGTTATAAATAATAACATGGAGGTTTCTTTTCTTGCTGCTCTGAGACACTATAGAACTTAAATGAGGAAAATCTGACCGATCAAAAAGAAACGGAATCTGCCACTTGCAGGTCACACACGATGCCCGTGGAAATCGGTCCTGTCCTGCAGTGAAATTCAACCCTGCGGAATCTGCGCTTGGGCGGAACTAATGTTCTGGGGCCGAGTTTTGTCGAATAAAACGGCTTAATATCCAAGAAGGTCCCCGGGAGAAGGTGCCCATTATCCCCCGAGCCAAGGGTGTGGCCAGCGGGGTGGTACGGCCACCGCTGTTAGCCTCCCGGGCAAATGCCGCTTCTTTTTACGACCGTAATCCAAGGTTGAGTCGTAGTTGTAAGACTTTGAGTCCATAGTGATTGTGATATTGTGTTAGCTAAATGATTAATTGTCCTCCTCTCATCAGAATCTGCGGTGAAACAACAGACATTTCCTGCCAAAGTCTCCGCGCGACTGCCTAACACCCAAAATGACTTGTCCTCCCTCATGCGTTCCAGCTGGCTCTGCGGTCGCGACTGTGTGACAGGACACGGATTGGAGAGTACCACCCTGGGACGGTGCGCTACACACAGGCTGACCTGGTCGACCTCAGCGATGACGACGACGATGACACCAACATGCTCTTCTACGCTCCTGACATGACCCTGAAAGATCGCGGGCCCTGAGAGAGAGCGCCAGCGAGAGGAAGCCGGAGACAAAAGCGCTGGAGGGAAGCGGCGCAGAGGAGGGTCACTGACAAAGAGAGAGGCAGCGGATTAGAAACTGAGAGGCAGGAAAAAGAGGTAGGGAGAGAATGGAAGGGAAGATTGGGGGGACAGTCAGGCAGATAGGAGCCGGAGATGAGCTGTCAGGTTCCATTATTAATCCCCATCCTTTACTATTTAATATCCTAAAGACGCGCGCACACACATACTGAGCAGAGCTGCAGCCGCAGAGCCGGCTCAGGAGGAGACCACATCTGAAGATGTTAAAGGCATGTGCCGCATCCCAAAGGTCTTAAAACAATTTATTTCTCATCACTGCCCTCTTGACTCTCCTACTGCGCCGTTCTGGCATCTGACCAACCGAGGAAAAAAAAAAAAAAAAACGGACTCTTGCTTTTGTTCGGGAGATTAGGTGGAAAACGAACCCTTAAAATGGAGCCCGTCGTCCAAATGAAAAGCAAGTTGTTTACAGATGTCGTGGCTGAGGGTGGAGCGGCTGTTTAGCGGTGAACTCTGCCTTCCGCCCTACAAACTGGTCCCCGATTCTCCCCCGATACGCTTTCCTTCTGGCTAAAGGAAGACGACTGTGATGTACAATCTTTTGACTGGACGACTTTGACTGGAAAAGTTACTGAAAATGATGAGGCGAAACCAACACCCAACAGCTTTCTATGATTTATGGTCACAAAATGAGACGTTGAACATGTCGATCTTGACACGTTGCCGTGGCGAGTAGCAAAATGCGAAGCATTTGTGAAGGATGTGTGTTTTCCCTATGCTCATGTGGGTTTCCCCTAAGCACTCCGGTTTCCTCCCACAGCCCAAAAGGAGAGGTCAATCGATGAGCTTAAGTTGTGTTTTGAGTGCTTTGACACTTTTACATCATTACCGCGGCAGTGTTTTTAAGCGACAATATATTTGTTAAATTATGTGTTCCATTATGGATGGACAAACACCAGAGCAGTAATATCAGAGGTGAAAAACACGTCCTTCTCTGGCTCGTTTTTGGCAGATAAGCGCCCACTGTAAAGTGATGCCGGCGAGAAACTTCAATAGCTGCGACACACTCATGGCGGGGCAGATGTTTTCCACCTCTGGTTCAAACCAGCTCACCCGGTTAAAGGTCCTGACTTCGTATCTTCAATGGCGCTGCTGTTGTTTTCTAGCTTGACATTGGCGCTAAAGCGGAATTAACCTGAAATGTTGATGTTATTTGCACCATGTATGCTTCACTCAAGGAGGTCCTGAGTTCCGTTTGGTGCGCGTGTGAGAGTAAGTGTCTTCTGATGGACTCTCCCCTGCGTCTCGCCCTATGCAGCTGGGACAGAACAAAAGGAAGTCACTGCTGCTAAGATCCTTCCAGAGTAGAGCTGGAAACAAACCTGAACTCTTTTTTTTTTGTCGTTGATTCTTCTGATCATGTCAGCGATTCCTCGTCTGCCTAAAAGGTTTTGCATGTTTTTGTACTCTTTTTATAAGCTCCTCTCGGTGTGTCTTCATATTTTTGTAAAAACTGCTCAGACTGGATCTGAATTTGGATGTGATGGCCAGCTCCGCCGCCTCGCGCAGTCTCCCCGGATCATCACCCGCTCATGCCCCTCATCACTCCCGAGTCGTGGCGGCGGTGATTGGCAGGATAATTTAGCTACTTAAGATTCAACCTCAGCTCATTTGTTTTTTCCTCATGTGGTCGCGGTTTTATCAGCGAGCTGCCGGCTGTCAGCTGCCTCTCTGACAAGATGAACTAATGAACCGACACTTGACCCTTTTCATTCTTGACTTGTTGAACTTTCCTGCTGGCCGTCAGTGACACCACAGTGTGACTGCAACCCGCGGCGTCGCTCACACACACATTCTGAATCACGCACACCTCTATTTTTAGGATTTTCTCCCCCGACCATGCACTCCGTCGAATAAATCCACAGCCGAGGGTCTTTCACTCCGAGGCTGGCCGTGTTTTCACTTTGATGCCGCCGTCGTGTCTTTTGTCAAGCGCGTGTGTGTCCGTCCGTCTGTGTGAATATGTATTAAGACATCTTAAATAATGGATTGTGATGGATTGCCGTCGCTACTGTTGAGCGTGTGCCCTGACTGCTAATGAGCTGGATCCTTATGGTGCGGTCTGCTCACATTAGGACAGTCTGTGTGCGAAAACAGCCTTTTTAACGGCTTATATTTGCTAAATATTCCGTTTGACTTCAGTTTCTCATCAGAATCTTTCTTTTTAATGGTCATTCAACGGCTAATTCTGGTGATCAGACACGCTTTTTAAGCCTTTTCTCTTGTTATTATGATAGCCACCATCAAGCAGCTTCTTCTGCTTATCCCAGCCCCAGTCACGGGGGCAGCAGTCTGAGAAAAGTAGCCTGGGATTCTCTCTCTGTCGCAGCTGGTCTGGGGTAATTCCAAGATGAGGCGGTCCAGTCCAGGGAGCCGTCTGAGAAGATGCCGCTCCTACGCTGGTGTTGTCACGCCGTGATGGTGAAGGGAGGAACCACGGTCAGTCTTTGCTTCTCCACTTTCTTCCACAGGACAGTGGTTGTTATGCACCACTCCTTTTATGTCCTTGCATAATGGTAGGCAGAATTTGAAACGGAATAAAAATAAACCGTCCCATGTGTTTTTAGCAAGAGAGGCCAAACATATTGAAGTGTTGAACTGCTGAAGACCTTACTCTTGATTCAACAAGCTCCACTGCAGATTTTGCACTTATGATTTGTCGATTCTGTCGGTCGACTACTTTTTCCACTGCAAAAAGTGGAAGTAGATAAAGGACCGACACTGGGCAGTGATCCCCCGCCCTCCTGTGCGCAGAGGTACTCCAGCTTCTACTATAACATTTTTAGCTTCATTTCAAATTCATGAATTGTAGCGACCGATGGCAGCGCTTAAACCGCAGGCGCTGGAAAGGCAGATATCGGACGCCTGTGCTTCCACTTACGTACTGGGGCACTGGTCCCAAACTGGTCCTCAAAGGGCCACAGCGGGTGCAGGTTTTTGTGCCAACGATTCACCTTCTCACCACTCAGGTGACTGTCAGTCTGGTGCTGTTTGTTTCAACTGGTGCTTGTTTGGCTGAACACAAACCTGCTCCCACGGCCAGCCCTGACCGGATCAGTTTGAGACCCAGATCTAGGGCTTCTATGAGACTGAAAAAGCCCTGCACTGACCTTGGCAACAAAGAGCCTTGCACAATCTATGGCCATAGTCGACCACGGGAGCCTGCTCTGTCACCTTCCCCCTACCATTGCACATGCCCATTGAGGGAGGAATAAAGGACTATCTTATCTTATATATCTCCATCACCTGTGCTCCACCTGCTGTGGCCCTTTACAATTACTCCTGCTGGTCTGTCATCAATTGTCATTGTCTGCGCAACCAGCAACAGAGCTCGCCTCAGTGACCAGCTCTTTGCTTCAGAGCCTTGGACTCCACTGGCCCATGACCTCCTCTCTCTGGTCTTCCTTCCTTGCAACCCCAGTTTACACCAGAAGCCACTGCATAGCGTCTCTGACCGTGCTCCAGCGGGTGACTTCCGAATATCAAGACTGGCTTGTGACCACTGGCAAAAACACCAAATAGGAGCCAATGTCTAGCAGAAGACGGGAAACAGGCTCGCAGTCCTGGTGAAGGAGCCTCGCAGGCGACCTATTCAATCTGACCCCTGATAAAGGATCCGCTCCCGAGTCCCTCCGAGATGTCTACCTCTGGGAATGCCCCCCCCCTTTTGTTTCTCCTGACGGTCGTGGCTTCCCTGGGAAGCCATCGAGCTATTCCCCGGCGTCTGGCTACGAAAGATAAATGGTCCACTGGCGGAGGACTCCGAGAAGGCATGAGTTTTAAAGTCGACTTCACTTCCCAGAGGGGAGCCTTAATGGATTGTCTCCGCGCGATCAGGCTGCCATGCCAACGCTCCCGCTCTGTGGTGTTGTCATCTGTTTGCATGTTTGGTGGCCAGAGAGCGACGCCGGTCCGCCGCTTTTCAACATTAGTGAATCATTGGGTGACTGTGCATTTGCCCACCAGTTCCCTGGAAAAAGGGTTCACGCATCATTCACAACACAAACGCTTCCTCATGAAGAGCCCGGGAAACAAGCGAATGTCCCTGTCACGGAAGAAGAATTATTATTCCTCCTCATATCGTCGCACGCTCTGTAATTGGATACAATTTAACACCAGCGGCCCACGGGCATGTCGGCAGGCTCTCCGCCGACTATCAGCTCGCCTCGCCACCCTATCATCTGTCAGATCTGTGTTTGTGTGCTTCTGGTGCCGGTACGTGTGTGGCTCAGTAAACCAGAGCCATTGTTGGAGTCTGGCCATGACGCACCGAACGAGCGAAGAGATGAGAGGAAGTCGGGAGGGAGGGAGGGAGTCGACAGCCACAGCAGCCGCTTCAAAACAAGGTGGAGCTCCGTCACCTCGGAGTGAAAGCGAGTCAGCCTGATGGGTGTTTGCTGCTCGTCTGCAGCTTCCTCAGGGAGCCTCATCTGTTGTTTATTAGAGCCCAGCAGTATTTACAGGCAGGGATGTGGTGGAGGGTACAACCCCTCCTAAAACTCTGCTCGCCGCCGCTCACAGTTAATGGCTCGATCACAGCCAGTCTGCTCTGATCCAGGTCTTAAAAGTGGAGCCCTTTACATCAAGTGTGTTAATTAGCTTCCCTTCCTTCGGGCAGATTGCATTGAACTCAACTTATGTCTCAAAGAAACTGATAATTGTGGGAAAATAACTCTTAATGGACGCTTGGAACTTCAGATACATTTCGGAAGAAAGACGAAAACCAGGTGCCGCGGTCGGGTTTTGGGTGGAATTTGACACCTTCTTTAGACGGACGAACCAAAGCTTGGCACTTGCAGCGGAGGATTCCTAAAGGAGACCAGATAGGAAGAGGGTCTAAACATACCTGGCAGTGCCTGACGTTCCCGAGGTGACAAGTGGACTAAAACATTCAGGACTAACTGTCCGTGTTGGGTATAAATTGAGCCACGTTTCCCCTCCCACTGCATTTCTTGACCTTCTGAAATGAGGGTAGGAGTTTGCCGCTTGAGCTGGACTCATGGTGCCGAAACGTTGGCCGGAAGTTGCATCTGAAGAGCGGAATCTAAAGGAGTCACGCCATGGCTTCACCTTCACCCCAACCTTTCACATTTGGTTAACTTGTTGGACCGTGCAGTGATGCCCTGCCTACGGTGTCAGGAAACCCTCGAGGGGAGTCTAAACATGGCACACGGACGACTGACTTCGGAGTCACCCTGGGACGAACAATCTTGCTGACTGTTGATATGTGACACATCATTCTTCAGAGATGAGGTCTTGGGTGAACCAAGCCGAGACCTCAGAACTGTGAAGCACACAGGATGTGGATCTGAAGGTCTGGTCTCCGATCTGTTGAGGTTGCTGGTCCTCAGTCATGAGGGTGAGCGGCAGAAAGAACTGAGCTGAAGACCATTCAGTCACCTGTCGCCGCAAGCTTTGACTCATCCCTTATAGAACAGGAGTCAGAGCAGTGGACATGTGTGACCCTGGCCACCAGGAAGGGGAGGTTCTCCGTGGTGCGGATCAGTCTGCTCAGTCATATGGGAGAGCGTGAGCTAGAGCCGTCGCCTGCTGATGTCTCATTAGGAGGAGGCCCCCGGGCAGGACCTGCTGGTGAGAATTGACCTGGGAGCGGCTCATTATTTCCCCAGAGGTGCTGGCACGTCTGGCCTGCGACCTTCTCATCTCCCTCCTCACGATCGAGACTCAGATTCCGACCCTTTTCACAAAGACTTTCAGCAACTTGTGCTTCAAACTTGGGGTTGCTGATCCTCATCGCTGCCCAAACCCCCCACAGGGCTTCCCCCTCTCCTTGAGTTGTCTCCCCTTCACTCGTGAACCCAGTTCACGAATTCGAGCGCTGCAAACATCACGCTCGCTAATTCGGGTCGATATATTCTCATCTGATGACGCCACGAGGAGATTTCATGATCGATCTGACCACCGCCGAAACTCCCTGATCTGAGCTCCACCGACGCATTCTATCGTTTTTTGACCGTGCTTTTCACGCTTTACGAGCGCGTCGTTCAGAATCCGACACGTTCGAGCCTCCGCGGGAGGAAGCGCGTGTGGAAGTATGGCGGCGCACCAGTCTGATAACAAGCGCTGGTGCCGCGGAGCCTCCGGCGCTGTGGCTCAGCCTGGAAAGAGTTAAATTCATCTCGGTCTCTCTCTCTCTTTCTCTGCCCCGCTCCACACACAGCCTGCCACCGCCCCAGATAACAGAGGGGCGCCTCTCCCAGCCAGCCAGCCTCCGCTAATCGCAGTGGCAGGAGGGGGGGCGGGAGGGGGGAGAGAGCCGGCGGCCTCTCGCTGCGCTCGGCTTTTTATTGACGCCGCGTGTGTGTGTGTGTGTGTGTGTGCGTCACTGCCTGTACGTGTGTCGGAGAGTTGGTGTGTGCGCCTGCGCATGAATGTGTGTGTGCGCTCCAGCCTGCCTGCTCCTGAATATGTGTGTGCGTCACCCGGTCTGTGCGCGAAAGTGTGTGCGCTCTCTCCGCCAGCAGCGGAAAGCAGGGGAGGCGGGGAGTGGGAGGGTGGGTGGCGAGGTTATGAGCGGAACTCGACAGAGGCCGACAGACGAGGGAGAAGGAGGGGGAGCGCGGGGGAGGGAGGGAGGGCGAAATCTCTCTGGTGCTGCGCTGTGCGCCGCCGCTTCTCCTTCCTCTCAGATAAGACTCGTTTGAAGGTTTTAATCTCCCCCGCTGAATAGAAGCAGTGTTTGCGCGCACATTTTCCACACGATGATCCCGACTAACGCGGCTGATGGTCCATTTTCCTATTTCGTCACGGGCCCTCTGATTGATCGCATCGATCGGCGCAGCAGCGTATCGATTAGCGGCCTAATCTCGGGCTGCGCGTCTGGGAGAGCGCAATAATTGCTCCGCGGCTCGGAGCTCCGTGCTCCCGCCGCGCTCCTCTGTCCCGCCGAGGCCGTGCTCGCAGCGGGGGCGCGTCCGCGGGGAACCAGTCCGCCCTCGGGCAGCGGCGCGCGTGCTCGACGGAGCTCCGCCGGCCGCTTTTCGGCGAACTCCGTCCTCCGTGGTGCCGCGGGGATTCGGACATGATTGGACTGCAATTAGGCAAATGTATCAAAGCAGCGCGCGGATGCGCAGTGACCTTGCGTCATTGCTGAATTCATAATCATAAAAGCGGCGCGCGTGTGTTGTGTGTGTGCGTGCGCTTGTGTGTGTCTGCAGCAGCAAGCGATCCATAACGATCTGCAGGTGGATTGTGCTGATTAGTCCCGGCTGCTGTGGACTGAGCTGCGTGCAAAGAGCTTCCTGCAATCTGAGCCCGCCTGCGCGAGGAGCGCGTGCGCGCGTCTGTGTGTGAGTGCTGGCAGGCGGCCCTGTCTGAATGCGTGTCGGCTCACCCCGTGCATGCGCGCGCTGTGCGGTCAACATGTGATCTTGAAAGTGCGCTGTCCTCGCGCGCGGGCGCGGGTGTGTGCGCCCGTCCTCAGTGTCTGATTGCAGCAGCAGATGGTTTGGAGCGCGGTGACCTCCCAGAGAGCAGCGCCTTCTCCGTGCGCTTTCACCCTGAGCTGCTGTACGTCACACACACACACACACGTCTATAAATAAATAAGAATCAACACACGGAGTCAAAAGTTGAGCAGATTAAAAACACGTTTTTAGCCACCGGTATTATGATCCGGCCGGGGTTCAAGGGCACACGCTGTTCTCTGTCCGGCTTAGTCACCTGCAAGGTTCACACACCGCCATAAAAGTGGGGCCATAAAAAGACCAGACCTCATCCAGTCCTCCAGGCCTCTTCTCAGCTCGTTTCTACAGCGATGTCTCAGACAACAGTGTCATCTGTCCGCTGTGGGAGGTTGATCAGAAACACACCTCGACAGAGGCATCTCCTGTCGCTGCTCACCTAACTGCTTGCTGTGGAGGCTGATCGTCTAAGGCTTCGGTTCTTCTGTCGTTTGCGCAGGTCAGCGATGCGGTCGGAGTTTGTGACAGTTTGCTCTGACTCAGACGCGGAGGTCGACCAGGATGCCCCGGGTCAGTCCTGTCCTCCAAGAATCTGGTGAGTAAACCTCGCACTGCGTACTGTGTGAGGTTGTGCAGGGCCACTGGGGTGATCTCTTACAAGGCCAAAGACGACCAGAAGCACTGCCTGAACTCTGCAACACTGGGCTGTTCTATCTAGTGTTTTCAGTGGCGTATAGCTGAAGCAAGACCTCAGAGACAGGTGTAGGTTGCCAGAACGACCATGAGCGAAGGAAGTAATATGGCTTTGAAATAAAACGCTCTGCAGAAAAGAGACTTTCTGGGTCTTGCGCGAAAACAAAAGTTACTTTCAGTCGTTCATCTTCAGACTCTTCTAACATCCACCGCTTTTATTGTTCTGCTTCAAGACGGGCTTGAAGAACGGTGTCCTTGAATGCATCGTGACGTCGCATTTAGACATTCTTATCCTTTGCTTCCTCTAACATCCTGATACTGCACTATTGGGAAGCTATTCCCTTCGGGCCACGTTATGTACAGTTGCAAGGGGCCCTAAAAGGGAAGTAAGAAACAAAATGACACCTAACAGAAACGTAATGTGGCTGTTTGATGAAGACCGTTCACCTGTATCTGAGGATGGACGAGCTAAAACACTGGTGTGTCATACAGAGAGGCGGCTCCGCCGCCCACCTACAGCACTTCTCAAGGTCACACTGACCCCTAAAACTTCAGTCCTTCACCAGTCCCACTCGGTCCTCCTCAACCGTCCTCGGCAACTTGCTGGTCTTCCTGGATTGCTGTGTCCCTCTCTTGAACTGCAGATGGATCTACGGCGCAGAGCTCCTCCCCCTCCAGGTCGCCGGGGTCACACCGCGTGCTCTGAATCCGGTCCGTCAGAATCACAGACCATCTTTCAGCCAGAGCAGCTCTACATTTCATTTCAAATTGCTTTTGTTACACGTGGGAGGACTTTCCTTTGACTGCTTGCACAAAGAAGCCTCTGTCAGAGATGAGAGACAACAGAGTTCTGACTCGCTGTGGATCCCTGTTCTGTCGTGCGATTCCGAGAAGAGGACTCACTTCTATCTGCTTCCTCCCGCTCTCCACTCACATCCTCTCTGCCCTCAAACTTTTGGACAATGTTCTCTTTGAAGAGCAGCTATGCGTGGCGCACATGTGAGCGTGCTGCGCGTCGGCTGCGACTCCTACTTTCAACAGCTGTGGTGAACGCGGCCAGACCTTTTCAGTGCCAAGTGGCCCTCTTCTCCTCCTCTGCCTCTGTCTCTCTCTTCTGCGAGCACATGCAGGCACAGAAAGCTCACCTCGGGCTGGAGCCGCCTCCTCCTTTGCTTGACATGGGAGCTTTAGCAGATGTGCCCCAGCCCTGAGCCGCCACCCCCCCCCTCCTCTCCTTCCACCTTCTGCGCTGCCTCACAGACTCGCTCTGACTCTGTGGTTCTTTTTACATGTATGGGCTCCAAGTATGAAGCAGAAATGACACTGCATCAATTCTTCAATTTAAATTCAGGCTGTAATCTCAGACATGATCTCAATTAATGCATAAAAATAACATTTTTAGAGAGAAAAGTCAGGTTTCATAGCTGGATTCTGAATAAATTCATTGCACAAGGTGTCATTGCTAAACTGGGAGACAGATAATCCTGACTACGATTCAGTTTCTGCTGCTCAGGTGAAATTACGAATGTTACGAATTTGAAATAGCTTCCTGGTAAAGTGTCACGCGAACAGGCTCGGACGTAGGATTGGAGCGCAGATACAGCTGGCAAGATCAAGTCTCTCAGCTGACCTGGACACACTTTCCATTAAAAGAGCTGTTTGAGGGTTCTGGAGAGAGGGAAATATGGGCCTCTTCACTTCAGCTGCTGCCCTCGCGACCTCACAGACACCTTCTCCCTCAACTCACAGCTGACGTGTTCCTTGGCCGCACACAGGAACTCATCAGTGTGTGAAATTTGTTGTTGGAACAGAGCTTTTTAAAGTGGAAAACCTACTTACTCATTTCTACTTTTACAGCAGGACCTTCAAATAAAGAGTGTAAATGACATGTTCTCTCTACACCTGATCAAGGTTTCCATCCTGAGGTGACCATGTGGAGAAGCTCTACTCCAAGACTTGAGCGGATGAAAGGAGTCCTCGAGGTAAGGTAGGTGCCATCCGCCATTTACGGTGCCGGTAACCTTTTTTGGGTTCAAGATCATCGGTCGGGGTAGAAATTGAAATGGAGAACTTAGCAGTTCTAATGTAGCGTTTCAGAGCCCAACCGACGGGTCAGACGGCTGGATGATTCTGACGAAAGATCAGCAGGTTGAAGAACCTTCCCAGGATACACTGGAGAGCTAAGGCTCTCAGTGTGTCCTGGGTCTGCCCTGGGGCTTCCACCCAAACGTGGAGTCCCTGGACACATCCACTCTCACACCCTCGTCAGACATGATTTAACTGGAGAATACTTTTTCAAAATATAGTCTTAAATAGTTTCTAAAGTTGCCAAATAAAACCAAAGTTGAGCTGAACCCTTCGGTGCAAGTGCCTCGCCGTCATATCCTCCACAGTCTTCATTCTCCTCGCTCTGCTTTCATCATCGATTCCTTCTCCGTCTGCCGAAACCTCCCTGTTCCTGTTTTCGAGCTTCAGCGGAGCCCGGCCGTGCGCGCGGCGCGCGTGCGAGCGCGGCGTCTGTGTGTGTGTCGGCGTGTGTATGTGTGTGTGCGCTAGAGGCTTATGGTAATTGCGGTCTCCCGACTGGCCTTCTGGGTAGAGTCTGCGTGAGTGGGAGTGGAGCGAGTCTCTCGGTCTCGACAGCGCTCATTCAGTGCGGCACTCCCCGTCCAGCTCCGCGCGTCCTCGCTGCGAACCGGGGCTCCCACCGGGCTCGCCTTCGATCTCCACACAAAACAAACGACGCGGAACCGCTTGTGCTCACTTGGACCTTCCGGAGAGACGGCGCGCTCCGTGCCAGCGGACATGGCGCGAGCGTGAGCGGGAGAAAGACGGCGTGCTCCGCTGAAAGCCAACATGGCGCTGCTGCGAGCGAGACTCCGGCCGAGCTGAAGCCCCGAACCTCCGCCACCTGTGTCCTCTCAGGATCGGAACCTCTCCGACCCGACCCGCTGGAGTTTGTTGCCCTCTTGCCCGGGATCTTCCTGTCTGTCCAGAAGAACCAAAAGTCCGTTCGTCATTGATGGAGTTTTTAGTGAAACAACTTTAATTAAAAAAAAAATATTGAAGCTCACTATTTTTTTCCTTTACGCGCTGAAAGTGGATACTTGTGCCATTTGACTTTAAGTTGTTTGTCCGACCGACTCTAACTTGGACCGGGTCTGGATCCAACACCAGCGAACCAGGTGAGACGTGACAGTTTTATGATTCCTCACGCCGTCTTTGTTTGTTTGTGAGAAACAACAGGCGCGTCTTTTCTATATGTTTTCATTGTTTAACTTGGAGTTGGGCTCCTCGCTGGGTTTGGACCGGAGCCCGGTGCGGTGCGCAGAAACAGCGGAGCGGCCACTTCTAAGAATAGCGCATAGGGTGGTCTTTGTGTGTTTCGGCGGGGCAGTGGCATGTGCTTGATAAATAACGCGCACGCTCATGCGCGCACACGGCCGTGATCTTGCCCCCCCACCTCCCCTCCCCTTTTTTTTACGAGCGTCCGAGGTGAGAAAGACCCGTGAAGGATGAGTTCGGAGCGGCGTCGTGCTCGGTCGAGAGGTGGAGAGGGGAGGGGTGGGGGGTGACGAAGTGTGTGCGTACGCGTGGTCGTGCGCGCACACGGAGTTCTGCGCTAAACAAGGTTACGGATCTCAGCCTCGCCCCGCCAGGGGAGGCGAGCGATCCGGTTCAGTGGAGTTGGAGGGCATCTCCCCCGGGGGTCGAGGGTGACGCTGCGACACCTTCCCCAGTGCGCGTGTGTCTGTGCGAGTGTGTGCGCTGGGAGCAGCGGATCGTTCCCGAAGGTTGTGTTGGAGAAGTGAGCGTGGGAGGTAGAAGGAGACGATCGGAGCGATGCTTGTCTGGTGGTCGGGCTCCTGGTGTCACGTCGGCGCGGCGAGACTCCCCGACCTCGATCCGGGTGATGAATCACTGGTATGCGAGGCAACAGTCAGTCAGGACCCGGGCTTGTCAAGACAATGGAGATAGGGGCGCAACTCTTTTTGCCATTTAGTGGACTTTAAATGTCCTTTAACACCACCAAACTTCCGCCCTTGCTATTCCGCCTGATCACCAGAGATATTTATAAACTTAAAAAAAACAATCATCAAAAGAACATTTGGGACTTTATCTCCCGAAAAAGCCTCCATCAGGCTGCGTACAGGGCTTCAGTTTGGCAAGTGGTCCCAGCTGCCCTGTCTATTCCAGCGCTTTCATGGGTTACGTCTGGATACTCTGGTTTCCTCCCGCAAACCAATGACGTAGAGGCAGTGAGTGGTTGTCTCTCCTGGCCAGGGTGTCCCTGACCTCTCCCCCTCGTGTAGCCCTTGGGACCCAACACACCATTCTTTAAGGTTGTTCGCAGTTCAGGATGTGACTGTACGGAAAATATCTCATCCCCACCGTACTGTTGATACTCTCTGAGATGATGTCATCGATTGGGAAACTGCAAAATGGTCGACCACCGATGTCAACTAACGTCCCAGCAAGTCATTTGAATCATCATTTCCGTTCTGGTTTGGTGGTTGGTTTCCCAGACGAGAGCTGGCGTTGTGTTTTTGTAGGTGTTCATGTAAGCCAGACGCGTGCGATGAACTGGTCACCTGCCTTCAGCCTCCAAGGGTCACTGACTCGCTTGGAAATGTGGGAGGAAACTGGAGTTCATAGAGGAAACCAACAGCAGCTCTGGGAGAGCCTTTTTGTTTTCTTATCCAAGCCTGCGTCTTTGCTTATTTCCACATTCTTGCAGGGGTCGCGGCGGTGATCTCACCGTCGAGGCTCTCGTGGCGGCAGTTTTTGTCTCGGACACTAATTAGAGGAGGCTCTCGCGGGGGGATCGATGAGCCAGGCTCTGGCAGGCAGCAGCTCATCGACACGCTCAGCGCAGGGAGCGGCGATCGCTCTGCCTCTCCCACAGCTGCCAGTCTGCGCCGGCTCCTGGTGCGCTCGGGTTGGGAGATCAGGACCTCATGGTGGGACCTTTTGTCCAGGGAAAGTAGCAGAGGATTAACGGCTGGAGAGGGGAGGGGGTGGAACTGGTGTTGTGTGTGAGTGGTGAAGATCCAGAGCTGCTTGGAATCTACATTGCTGGACTTCCTCCTTTGATATTAAACAGTGATGTACGGCACGCAACTCCTTGGCTCTTCAGGGCAGCGACTACATCCGTGGTTCACTGTGTTGTAGCGTTGGTTGTGGATAAGGCTGAGAAGATGCAAGCAACTGAGCTACTTGAGGATGTTGACTCTTCATTCTGTTGCCTGAGGTGCGGCATTATGGGACGCTGTTTGTGGCTGTTGCTGATGCTAACGTGGCTCTATTCGTATTCCATTCCAGCCTCTGACTGCTCGCCTCATTATCTTATGAAGGAGGTGGCAGTTTCTCATTTCACTGCTTATTTGGGGTGAGGTGATGTCGTGGCAACTTGAAGTCAGTGTCAGAAATGCTGTTTTTCAGGAACTACCCACCAGATATCAAGCGTTGTATGAGGTTAATGATGCGTCGAGCGCCACAAAAAACCAGAAGAGTCGTGGAAACTGTCAGTCGCGTCCCGGGTGGTGGCAGTTGTTTCAGGTGTCTGGTGGCTTCCTAACATTTATTTGTGATTAAAGACACAGTTTTAAGCAACTTCATTTGTGATCTGCGTCAGGGCACCACGCCACGTCATAGTCGGAGGCCGTGGTTTGAGCGCGCTCCGCGGCTGGTGCATGCTGCCGACGTGCAGATCCCTGTGTGGTGTTTATTTATAGTGCAGGACTGTGTCATCTTTCCACTGACTCAGTCTGGAGCCAATCTGTTTTCCAGGTGTTGGGACCGGGGCAGGGTGAGGCGGTGGGGGGTGCTGGTGCTTCATGATGATTGACTGGATGTGTGTTAGCCGTCACATGACTTCACACTTCAGCCAGGGCCAACGTTAGCTTCTTAATTAGCTAAAGCAATTATTCAAATGAGCAAACTTCCAGCTGACAGTCCTCTCTGTTGGCGTGAGGTTAAAGTCAGCGGTGGCCTGCTGAGTTTATTGTGATGCTGAGTGACCATCGCTGTGTGTTTAGTGCGGAGGGGGTCTCCCCTAAAACCTCTCCCTCCTTTGAAAGCAATTAGCCTGATGTTTGTCGAATTTTCTAATCTGGAATCAATAGAGGCCGACAGGGCGCATTAGATTCAGATAGCGGGCGTCAATAAAACCGCAGGGCCACTCCGACGTCGCAGGCCAGCGGTAGATTCCTTTTATTGTTGTCGTGTTTTTTTTTTTGTTTTTTTTCCCTTGAAACTATCGCTCATGTCTGGATCTAAAACAAGAATCATGTCACAGCCCAAGTCGCTCAGCCGAGGTGCGTGTGAACAAAAGCGAAGTCGGCCGAGAAGGAGAGATCGGTTTTCCAGGCGCTGCACAGCTCCCGGAGGAAACGTCACGGTTTGATTGAAGCTGTGCTTCGCGCCGGTCCCCCCGGGACCTCACGATGAAACAGGAGAGGCCCCCCCTCCCGCCTCCCCTCCTTCCCCCCGCCCCCGTCCCCTCTCTCTCTCTCGCTGCCTCCTCAAAGCGTTTTGTTTCGACGCCGTCTGGAGCGCGCAGCTCTCTTCCCGCAGAGATGTGTCGCTCTCTGGTGCGCTGGAAATGAGACTTGCTGACCAGATCTGTTGGTTCACGTCAGAACAGGCCTCTGTAATAATGTGAAATCGACTCGAGGTGGAGAGGTTTGCGTCCTCGCTCCTCTCCTGTCTGAACCTGTTCATTACGGATCATTAGGATCCCAGTCCGAGAGTCCGCCAGAGTCGGCTGTGAGACGCCCAGCTCTCTGAACGGTGCAGTTCAGGCACCGTATGTAGCGTTTATGCTCAACCTTTAACTGTTGTTTCATCCACTGTCTGGTGTTTTTAAAACTCCCCGGCCTTCACCTGCGACCTTCCTGTTGAGTCCGACTTCAACTGAGAAACCTTTCCCGACCTGAGCAGCTAGCACAGCCGCGGTGTGCGAGTAGCGACTCACCCGACTAACAAGCCCTGAGTGAGCAGGAATTGGACCTTGGCTCTCTGGATCTGGTGACCTTCCAATATCAAGTTCCGGGGCGACTTATTGAACACGATGGCCTTATTTGAGACGTCGAGCGCCTTTCCACGGAACCTCCACAGTCAGTGTCACATGGCGTTAGCGTCGACGTGTCTCTGATGTGTACAAGCTTCTTACACGGAGTGCGCCATAAAACCTCTCCTCTTGACCGCACTCTGGCCTATCGGAAGATTGATTCAGCGTGACACCCCGCCCCCCACCCCTCGCCGCTCCGCTCTCTATCTGCAGGCCTCGTCTTGATCAGCCCTCGTTTGTTTTTAGATGTTGGTGCCTCCGGCATCCGTCTGACGAAACCCTCCAGACTCCTGGCAGCCGTTGCAGGTTTTTGGCGGTACGAGTCTATTACAGCCACCATCTTCAAAGCAGGAATGCGTTATCAGTCTGGATGGCATACGATCACGTAAACCCATCGGGCCGGACACCTTAAAGCGGCGACTGGAGATCAAAAGCTGCCCTTTTAATTTCAATATCTCTCCTTCCTCTGCATTTCTTGCGGCACGTTTTCTCTGTGTTGGCGCCGTTTGCTCATTGGCCGCCTGGTGACCCTCGGCCCCTCCTTAATGTGCAGACAATGGGAGAGTTCTTCTGCGAGTCCGTCCTTATTACTGGCTGAGAAAATTGATAACCTACTTGCATTTGGAGTTGATCTCATCTACCACGTCCATCCTGGAGTCCAGTCACCTCCACCGACCCTGTACCTCATGTACCTTTGCGTGCGATGATGGTTTTTGTTTACGTGGAAGCCGCTCTGCATGCTTCCCCCGACGCCTCGTGTTCTTCCGTCACCTTAACTCTTGACCCATCCGCCCTCCGGTGATGTGGTCAGGACCACCCGACAGATAAAAGTTTCATCAAAGGAAAAGTCAAGAAACCTGCGGTAACAGCGGCCCGTCTCATGCGGGCGCATCTCTGACACAATCGAGTCCTTTTGGGGACATAAAGGGCCATTTAGTTCTCATTTGGTCCTGGATGAATGGAGCCAGTTCAGCAGCCGTCGCCCAGGCCCCAGCGACAGCACGGGGGGCCTCACAATGTCGCCGTTGTTGACGGCCGTGTCGCCGAGGGGGGAATTGAACCGTGTACCGACCTGAATGCAGCAGCCTGGGAGGACGCAGTGCCCCCCTTGTTTACAGCTCTGTCGCTAATAATGTGACAGCTGAAGAGACGCCGCTGGCTTCTTCCAGCTCTGCGCGGCTCCCCCACCACCACCACCGCCGCCGCTGCTGCTGCCGCCACCACCTCCTCCCTCCACACTCTCGCGCCCCCTCTCTTTCCACTCGGAGCCGAGGTTTTGTTTTATTAGAATCTCGGGGAAAAACACGGATGTGGTGTTTCCACGCACCGCGCCGCTGGGATGATCAATTGGGCCATTTGGCACACGTCGACTCTGTGATCAATAACAATTAAAGCGGCCACGTGTCCGATTCTGCGCTTTCTGTCTCGCGCCGGCTGAGAGCTCCTGTCTCCGACTTGCTTTCCACGACTCGGCCCTTCGTGGCGAGCTGGGTTCTCAGCGTGTGTTGAAGTTATCGAATTTTCAACCCCAAACCTCGTTCCCACCTCTAAAATTCCTCTTCTTGCTATCAGATTCACTCTTTGCACCTGAATTTAGTCTCCCAGCATCCTATTACTTGAAGTGCTGTGCGCGTTTCTCTGCACTGTGTCTTGGGATATTTCAACCTTTTTCTTGTCGTTATTTTCTCGTCTTTGTTGTCTCGCGTTTACTTATAGTCTCCTCTTCGCTTGTCACGGTGAACCGCTCATCTATACATACATTTTACAATCTTGTCGAGTGACAGTTTATGAGCGACATTTTTCCAAATAGAGATACGTTCAATTCATTTCTGCAAATGTAATTTCACGCTGTGCCATTTTCCTCCGAGACAATGTGTCATTTTAAAGCCTCATAACCTTTATTGAAACAAACAATGGTTTTAGTCTACTGGCCAGTTTTGCCATTGTTTCTCTGGGAAATATTAAACCGGACTCCTGAAAATCAGTTGTGGCCACTTTACTCTGTGGTCATTGCAAGGATACGGTGAACTTTTGACGATCTCGCAACTGTCACCCAACGTTCTGGAAAATTGTTGTGCTGGGCTTGACAGTGGTGAAAGCATGATGCATCCATAATAGTCCTCTCTACCTTAAAAGCAGAGTTCTGCTGGGTTGGCCATCAACGGTCACACTTCACTACTTGCTGACAAAAAGGGCTGAAAAGCTCCTCTGAATTTGGATTTTGCCTTTGTAGGCGGCCCCTATTCTGCTTAAGCGATGAGGACAACCCTGAAATATCTCAGACAAGAAAAAAAATGGCATGTTTTTCATATCATTTTCAAGTTATTGAATTAATAACATCAATAATTGAACTTAAAGGAGCCACATAATTAAATCAGGTTGTGATTCTTCAAGTGTTTATTCAGGAAAATCTTTCCGAACTTGAATTTAATGAATTCAAAATGTTTTTTATTCAAACAACTTTTTTTTGTGGATTAAGAAATGCAGTCAGTTTCCTGGAACTCTGTCTCGTTAATGACGTCATCGCCGTCGGAAACCTTTTTTTCTGGAATATTCTCATGAAACCTCGAGACACGTGATTGTTTGTCTCAAGTCTTTCCAATAAAAACAACTGTGCGGAGACTTTTCTGCTGCGCGCTCGGTCAACAACTGCGTCGCGTCCGGGTTTGTGGTTCGTCTGTGTGCGCGCACGCCTCGTTTAATCCCTGTTTAACCCTCAACACGCTCGCGCGCGCGCACACGCTCCCCCTCTCTCTCTCTCTCTGTCTCACACACGCACGCACACCACCCCCGTCGCTGTGGAGATTATCCTGCGTCACAGCACATTTTTTCTGGCGCTGATCGGAGCTCTGCGCTTCAGAGAGTCTGGCGCAGCTCCAGGGACAAAGATCGAGAGGGCGCCCACACTCCTTCCACAGAACCCGAGTCACATTTCACCGGAGCCGCTCGCTTTTCCTGTTGCTTCTTCATCATGTTCTGCGAAGAACAAAGCGGCGCTTCTCTCCGCCGCCTGCCCTCCATGTCACTCGCTTCAGAGCGACTTGAGCCCGGGAGGAAATGAGGAGCGGAGCCGGTGTTTGTTCCGGTGCGCATAGCAGGAGGTCACGCAGAGTTCAAGTCTCTGGCGTCAGAGGCAGGAAACATGAGGGATAAGGAGGACACTCTTCTCCCGCTGGCTCCTTCTCTCAGCCTTGTGCGTCGATCAGAACCCGTTTCGACAGCAGCAGCAGCCAGACACATGTGAGGTTTAGCTGCCGAACTCCCGGCGGTTTCCTGCTTAATGGTGCGCGTCGCGGCTGCGCTCCAGCGGGCTGCTTTATCGGAGCGACTCGGACCGCCGCGATGGCGCTGATGGATCGGAGTGTTGGGGTCGTCTGTTGCGCCAACTATTCTTAGCTGCGGGGATGGGCGTCATCACTGTCTCGCCCAGTGGCGTGGTAATAACGCGAGCTCTTCTCAGGATATTCTAATCTGGCTAACACAAGTGACCTCCAGTGGGGCCCATCTTGTGTTCAAAGTTGGGCCGACCGGTACCGACACTTTTCACACCTGGACCACAAAACAACTGAAGCCTCTGTTGAACTCCAGGAACTCACATTATGGCAGGCATGTTTGCTTCAGATGAGGAGGAGCTCGCCTAATGGTTGATGCAGGCGCCATGTTGAGTCTCACGTGTTTGGGTGGAAGACATGGGTCGGACGCGAACAAAGCTTTGGTTTTGAGATGTCCAACAGCTTCTCTGGCGACCGTAAACCAACAACATTTGGATGGGACATGATTGTAGCCCCAGCATAAGAAAAATAATACCAAATGGAACTAGTTCACAAGAGATTTAAAAATTTACAGATGTTAATGAGAGACATTTCTTTAGTGTTTGCGTGTTGAGGGTTGACTTGTGACATGAATCCAATTTTGTTTGTGTATGAACTAATGTTGAGACATGTAGCGTCTAAACACTGTTGCAAATTCCAAGTGCGACTAGGACCTAGAACCTTGTAGCGGATGTAGCACTGCAGCAAACCCCGACAGTCGTCTTCAACACAGGAATTGAGCGATAGTGAAGCCACCTGCTGTCATGGTTCTTTGGGAGCGAGAGTCTTGGCTCGTCTAGTTAGATGTCGACAATACAGTGTACGGCAATATCATCACAATACGATTTTGAATCAAGCCTCTGCGACTGATCAACCATGAAAATAGAAGCTGTATTTGACGGGAGTCTCACAGGACCAATTTTTCATTGGGCGTCGTGATCCAAGCACAGACTTCAAAATGAAATCGACGAAGAAGACTTGTGCTGTCATTTAAAGAGACAAAGATACACGGCTAAAGGTCGTGTCAGAAAGCCAGCAATCCTTGATTTAAATAGAAAATTGTCCCGCAGAGTTTGCGTATCCAGACGCTCCCAAGTTTAGACCCTGTCAGCTGGAAGCTACAAGCTGGTTTGGCTGAGTTTGGTGATGAATGGTAATGAACCGCAAGTGCAGTTGAGCTGAACTATTAATGAGATTTAACCGACGGTGTGCTCCACCTGCAGGCTTGCGGTGCCGAATTCAAATTTCACACAAGAAGAGTATTGATAGATCCAAATGATTTCTATGGAAACATAACTGAAGTGGATTATCAGCCTCTGCTGACTGTCTCTCCCTCCAGTTGGCAGCATGACCTGTGGACTGTTGACCGTGCAAAATCATTCGCGCCGGCACGTTGTGAAGTCACAAGACACTTTATTGACCTGACCTACTTCCCCTCCTTATCACCATCTGTAAGCCGTCAGCGAGTCGTTGCCGGTGTGTACAATCACTGCAGAAGAATTCAGGGAAGTCTGCGAGGTGAACAGCCCTGCATTAAGCCTACGCACACGTTTGAGTCAGCCGTGTTGCAGCTCAGTCCTGCTGCCGTGAGAGCGGCGGCAGGCATAAGGGGGCGGGGGGATGGGAGCGCCGCTCAAGGGGCCCACAGCAGGCTGATTAATGGCCCCAGGTCACGGCAATAAAAAGTGGCGTGCCAGCGGCTCTGAGGCGTTTCTCTGTCATGATAGAGGAGACGATGCAACGCAGCAGCGCTTTACTTTATGCTTCCCGTCTCTCCACAGAATCCTGTTGGGGGGGGAAAAAAAGAAAATAAAGAAAATGCATCTTGTTAACATCCGAAAAGACTACGCTCTTAGCATTGCAGTAATTACTGGAAATGTGCTTCTTGATTTATTTTTAAAATCAAGATATTGGCATGCTTTTCCAACATTTGTGATCTGAAATTCCACGTGAAAATTGTGTCTTTCATAACACGTGTTATCAAATGAACAGTACAGGTGTGCTCCGGGCAAATGATCCTTGGAGATAATTTGGGTTCCGGCTTATCCCGGCGTGTTTTGATGTGTTTGTAGATGTGTCGCGGTGTTGGCGGCCAGTGTCTGCGCTCCCAACAAAGTGGTCTCTGATGTCTAATCTTTCCGTGCTGAAAGAACGGGTCAAAAGAGCCTCCGAAAACCCGTTCGTGGGGAGCTTGACTAAATAATGGAAGCCCCATTATGCATGCCGAGCCCACGGGGATGACAGGGGGGTCAGCGGTGGGTGGGCGTGGGCGGAGGGTGTTGCCTAAGGTTTGTTGATAGATGTGAGGAAAGCGCCGCTCAAAGCATTAATTGCTACTGACTGCAAATGTGTGAATGAGGGAAGGGTGTGATTATTGTGGCTGCCACTGCGACGATCCGACGGAGCAGGAACACAAAAGGCTTTAAAATGTGCGTGAAATCATGGTAGAGCAACAGACAGTGTGTGGTTTTTTTTCTTCGTATATTTAAATTGAGGAAGGAAATGTTGGGCCGTGGAATATGTAGCTGTTGTTTCTGTGGTGACACTGGCTTAATGTTTGTTTATCCCCAAAGGGCAACATCTGTTCGTGATGTCAGTGCTGAGCTACAGACCAACCTGGAACTAAGACAAGGAAACCACATCACACGAAACATGGTAAGCATGTGTGTCCCACAAACAAGGTCTCATTTCTTTTCGTTTCATGCTTAAGGTGAATTCTTTGAAATTCTGCTCCAGGTGGATGCAAGGTTAACCCCCCTGGCAGCTATGGGGCTGGACAGAGGCGCCCTGATGCACGATGGTCTTCGTCTTCATGGCGGTGTTGTATATCCAGGGATCCGGACGATGCCAGCTGAGAAGGGCCGGGATCAGCCTGTCCTTCCCCTCGGTTATGGCAGGGATGGCCTCCCAGAGATGATGTACAAGCCTGACGGCCCCCTTGACAGTCGCAAGCCCAATAATGGATACATGGGCCTCTACAAGGGCATCCCTCCAAGTCTTCACAAGCCTGTGCTGGTTCCTGGAGCCGGAGCTGAGAATTTAGGCTTGGATCGCAGAGTAGGGCCTGGGGACAAAGCAACTGAACTGAGCTTGGCAGGAGCCAGTGGAAGCTACCTCCGCTTGCCGTGGCTCAACCCTTACCCTGAAGCAAGCATGTATCCCTTTATGGACTCATCCAAGTATGCGCTGAACATGTATAAAGCGTCTTTGCTGAGCCAACCCAACCCCTACCTTCCCCAGCACCTGGCCTTCCCCTCCCTGTGCACAGCTCAGGGGGGAAGCGTCAACCCCGCTGCGGTGACATCTGCTGCTGAGAGATTGTACTACATGCCCCCATATCCGCATTCTTCTATCTCCTCGTCATTGGTTGCTCCGCCTATGAGGATTCCAGCGGTCACAATGGCCCCCACATCAATGGTACACTGTCAGGATAAAGGGCTCAGCGTGGCACCTTCTTTTGCACAACAGATCCATCAACAAACCCCTCATCCGCAGCATCACCAGGCTGCTTTAGATAGGGACCGGTCGCCTAGTCAAAGCAGCAGACCGAGTCGCTCTCCATCGAGGAACACCTCGATCAACATCAGCACTAGCAGCAGTGGTAGTAGCGGCAGTAGCTCTAGCGGTGCCAATGGGGGAACTAACAACAGCCTCCCGACTGATTCATCACCTCATCCATCCTCTCGCCTCCCACAGCCTCACCCGCCTTCTTCTGTCATTGACAGTGCACCAGATTTACAAAGACCTGTGGCTAGGATAGGTCAGCTGCCCACCTCCTCCACTTCGTCGATAGTCTCTTCATCCACCTCCACTCAATCCATCCCTCATCCCTTCTCCATCAGCAGCATGGCATCAGAGCAACCTTCCCCTGCTCGGCCTAGTCCTCATAAATCCCGGTCAAGAGATGTTGCGTCTGAACATCGCGGCTCTGGGGAGGAAAGAAGACCAAGTAGGTCCCCCTCCAAGAACAGTTTTGACAGGACAGCTCAGCAACCCCCAGCAACCAAAGACACTGCTGAGAAGCCACTGGATTTGTCCGGAAGAATGATGGAGTTTGGTCTGACTCCAAATGGATTCCCAGTAAAAATGGACACTATGGCGCCAGGTGCACGGTATGGACTTTCCCCTGGAGGAGAACTCTTAAAAGAGAACTTATCGCACTCTCCCTCCTCGCACCCTCACTCTGTAGTGAGCAGCACTTCTTCAAAGGTCTCCGAGAGGTCAGACATGATCAGCACTTTACACTCCTCCTGGGTGGTACCTAGCCGTTCCCCCTCCCATACGCAGCACACCCCAGGCTTACCACCGTCTCCAAGACACAGCGCGGATTTGGGAACTTCTCAAGCCAAAGTTTCTTCGCCCTCTGTCATTAAACATAAGGGTCTGGAGAGAGTACTTCCTCAGCAAAGGAGTTCGTCCTGTCCAAGAATTGGGGAATCAAACCATCACATTTCGTCTTCACAGAGCTCCGCCGGCTCCCTAGTCAACCCAAGCACTCTTTCCCCCAAGCCAAATGGTGAGTGGGTCAAGCAGAGTACCGGCCAATCAGAGCTGGCACCAATCATCGGCCACCGCAGAGAAGCCCCAGAGAAGTCCTCCCAGACTTCGAAGAGAAGTGAGACAACCCCAGACCTTTCCTCCTACAAAAGGCCGTGCTTAGAAAATGGTCACCCTACTGCTCCACTTTACCTTCCTCAAGGTGATGCATACCTAAATCAGAGTTTGGCCTTCACCAACAGGTACCTTCATTACCCCATCCCCGATGGCATGACACTGCACTCGCTGCCCATTGCTGGGAAAACCCCAGTCTACCCGCATCCTGTACTGCTAGGCAGCAACAGCCTTTACCCTGCCCACTTGGCAGCCAAACACCCCTTACCCTATCATAACCTCCCAGCTGGTGCAGGGGGAGAGTATCTCACGTATAACTCACAGGAGATGACCCACCCGCTCATGCAGCCTCATCCAGACAGCAAGTCGTCAGAAAGGGGAGAAGCTAACTTGAAACCTAGAGGACATGTTGAAGAATGTGTGGGGCTGAGAGATCAAAACAGCGGGAAAGAGATGAGTGAAGGGATCCAATTAAAGCCTGATAGGGAAGCAGGTGTACAAGGGCAGGGTAGCAATCAACTCAAATCCCCCTTCTCTTCTGTGTCACACAAAGAAAATGTTGTCTGCATCGACCTTGTACACTCAGACACAGACATGGAGTCTACCCCGTCAGCGCATAAACAACCTTGTGCTGACCCGATCATGAAGGTAAACCAAAAGGAATGTCACCATAATAACCAAAACACATCAAAGACTGAGTATGAGCCAAAACAGCATCCTGTTCCTCATTCTTATCCCATTCTCTCTGGACAAAGCCCCGCTTTCAAGCCCAACAGCACAGACAGACTGCTAGAATCTCCCAGTGGAAAGCCAAAGGACGCAGTGAGTGCAGAAGTCATGTTGAACATGCCCCCAACTTCCCCTGGAAATGAATCCCAAGCAGAGGAGAGCTTAGACGAACAGTGCCCCAGCCCAGAAGAGGGGGAGCAAGACCAGAGCACTTTGCGTTGCGCCCGCACGTCGGGGGAACGCAGCTCTGGTAAGGACAAAGGAGACAAAGAAAGTCGCTCTCAATCCAAATCTCAAATTTGCACAGATGTGGCTAAAGAGTCAGACCAAGAAAGCATGACCGTGAAGGAAAATGAAAAGGAGGACGGCATTGTTGATCTAGGGGAGTCTCAAGGAGAAGGGGAGGAGGAGGAAGATGGTAGCCAGGCCTCATCTAAAAGCTCACGTAAATCAAGCCTTGCCAAAAGGATCGCTAACTCCTCTGGCTATGTCGGAGACAGATTTAAGTGTGTCACCACGGAGCTGTACGCCGACTCCAGCAAGTTGAGCCGGGAACAGAGAGCTTTGCAGGTGAGACCATCATCGCTTTTCTCCTGTGTTTAAAAAACGTTGTTCGGCTGTAATTCACCACCTATGCAGACATTTCAAATTTAAGTTCTGACATTCACCCGCCCCCCCCCAAAAAATAAAAAAATAAATTCACAAACCTTGCAAAACTTCTTTGCTTGATAGCGCTGCATTCAAAACATTCTGCATGAGATTTGAAGCGCAATCCAGAAGAGAGACCCCCCTCGGGTCACGCCCGGCCTGACCTTCACTCTGTCATGCTACAAGGTCATTTTCATTGGCATCTATTGCTTCTGCCGGACAGGTCAGAGCGTCAGCGTGTCATTCAGCATCGTTGCAACCTCTCTATATCCAGAATATGGGAAGAGAGAAACAAAACGTTACCTGTAAAAATTGTGATTTAAGTGAATGGAGGAGATGGTGAAAGCCCCATACCAAGTGCAGCAGCTCCAAGACTAACCAGGGCTGTCATGTCTTGCATCGTATGGGGCTGTTTTCTGGTGCCTTTTGGTCTGTCCATACGTGCCTGTCCTTGTGTGGCTGCCTTGAGGCTAAAGCATGTGTGAGTGCTGACTGCGCTATAGAGCCACAGAGGCTTTCAGAGCATGACTTTGGCAGCCTCGTGCTTCACGTTTTGCCTATGGCTGTGATGATCCTGGAGGTGAGGGACTGCGGAGAGCTTGTACTGTGGTTAAAAACCATCCGCTGCCCTCCATCAAACTCCTGTTGTCGGCATGTCACCAGTCCCCCACCACCCTCACCCCTGTCATTCCTAGCTGTTGCTGTCCAAGATTCTTCCGCTGATATCACTCACCGAACACCCTCAACCTACACCCCGATGCCGCGTACTCACTGTAACAGCCATTGATTTTCAGACCGTTGACTGTGATGACATTTATGATTTATCTCTTCGGCAAACTTGGGATGTAAAGCTGATATTGTTGTTAGTCCAGAAATGCTTTTATGTAACTTGTGGGGTTGTCTGTGGGGTACCGTAACAAATAAACACATGAACTGATGGACAGATATATTAAGCCCCCCGATTCTAATTGCTTAGATGGAAGTCATATCACGAGAGGGGAGTAATATAAGTCAACCTGCAGCTAACTGGGAGGTCAGTTCTTTACATTTCTTATCACATCTGCCTCTGATGGGCTCTTTCTCCTGTGTACTCTGTAATCCTGCACACTCTTTCCTCTTCCATCTCCTCTCTCTGGTCCAGGCCTTAAGATGTATATGCTGTGTAGCCATGTTTATGTGTGAGACAGGGAGCTGCCAGGACTGAAAGCCCCAGAGTGCATGGACTCACAGTGGCTGCAGTAGTCTAACCTGTGCCTTACTGCCCAGCTTGTTATTGACTGTCTCACCTTCTTGTCTTATGTGCGTATATACATATATATTTGTGTCAGTTTATTTTTAAGGCATTTTCTTTTAGACATGTTCAGGGAAATGTGACTCCTGATGCATTTTTGTTTTGCTTCTGTACCTGTTGAGGCTAGATTTAGTGTTAGAGAGAGAGAGGTGTGTGAGGCGATGAGTGGTTTTCATGGGATTTCTCTGCATTTGTGTGTGTGTGTGTGTGTGTGTGTGTGTGTTTGTGCACTCAGCGGGCAATGATGCGGTTCTCTGAGCTGGAGCTGAAGGAGAAGGAGGGCGGCGGTGTGTGTGTGTCGGCCCCGGCGGCAGGACGGGAGCTGGCAGACGGCCAGCGCAGAGAGCGACTGCTGGAGCCCAACCAACGCACCACCCGGCAGGGAGAGAAGGAGGGTGAGTAACCCTGCACGCACACTGGCATAGACAATAGGTGTCCACGCACACACGCGGCAAATGCCGAGGCAAGACCGGGTCACTCTAAAAAAAGACACACACACACGCTCTTACACAAGCTCAGGGAGTCCAGAGACGGAGAGGGGGAGTTTGATTTTCAAGAAGTCTTTTGTGCTCATCTGTGCAAGGAGACGGTGGCGGTAGGGAAGAGTGAAAACAGGGTGAGAGTTAGTGGGTGAAAGCAGAGGGGAGAGCGCAGAACGGAAAGAGAGACAGAGAGGAAGAGGAGGAGGAGGAGGTGGAGGAGGGGAGTTAGTTGGGTTGGCCGGGAGCCCAGCTGTGTGTTGGAGCGAGGCCGCGGCTGACGTGTGAGCCTAATTATGGCATGGAGGGAGAGGGAATTGGCGAGCGGGGGAAGGTGGGGGGTTAGAGTCACGCTCTATGTGAGAAGGGCGTGGTGCGGTCATGCCCTGGGGTAGGACAGAGGGAGGAGGAGGGGGAGGAAGAGTCGCCATACGCCGCGCGATGTTCTTTCTGGAAGCGCTGCGCAGAAGCGGCGCCCGCTGGCGAGGCTCACATCAGATTAAAAAGTCTTTACCCCATCAAAGTTTTACGGCCTGTCTTTAAAGAAGAATAAAAGCTGGCTGGTGTTTCACTGGGTTTTTTCCCCTCTCTCACCCACCCCCACCCCACCCTTGCCCGCCTGCCCTCCGTCTGTCTCCCCGGTTGATTGGTTGTCTGCGGTTTGTCTGTCTACCCGCCTTTCATCTTCTGTTTCTCATTTTGTCTCCCCTCCGCTGCCGTCTTTCCCGACCCATCTGTGTCCTCAGGTGTCCGTCCCGCGTTCCCCTCCAACAGAGTTCCCGTCCTCCAGAGATGTGCCAGTCAGAAGGAAGCTCCGTGCGCCGGTCGGGAGGCGGCCAGGCCCGCGAGCCATGTCGGGCCAAAGGACGGCGGCAGGAAGGCAGGGGTGGACCCGGAAGGGAACCACTGCCTGCCGCCTACTTTGTCAGCAGCGAAAGGACTCTATGAGGAGTGCGCCGCCATCGCATTCGGAGCTTCCAGAAAGCGACCGCTTAACCCCAAGCTGGAGCGGGACGATCCCGAGCATGAAGACGAACGGGCCAATTATCCAGAGAAAAGAGCCAGGATTTTTAAAGGTGAGAAGTCGATGGAAACAAATTACCACTCAGCTCTTCTGCTGTCTCTGCAACAATGTTTCCCTTCATCTCACGTGACGTCGAACCTTGTCTGATTCCTCGTGCAAAATCGCTCTTCTCGTCTCCGCTTCCGTCCCCATCAATTCCACCTTAAACCCACTTTGTAACAAGCTTGGTTGACTCTCTCTCTCGCTCTCTCGCTCGCTCTCTCCTTCCGTCTGTCCCATCTCTCACTCTGTGCGGCAGCCAGCGCACAGAAGTGTTTAATCCTGTCTTTGAGCGGGTGTGAGAGAGAAGCGAGGAAGAGGGACAGCCATTCTCTCTTCTTTCAGTGCTGCTGTTCCTCTGCTGTGCTTACCCGCCCTCTTCAAAGCTGCTCTTTTCTTCGCTTTTCATCTCCCTTCATCCCCCCCACTCATCTGTTTGGTTTTCTTTTTTTTTTTTTCCATCACACTTGCTCTCGCCAGCGACGGCAGACAAGTCAAACAACCAAAGCTTTACAGACGAGCAGCATATAAATAAGACGGAAAATATATGAGTGAAAGTTGCCGCGTTTTCAGTCGTTTAATAGAGATATGAAAGTAGAAACTGCTTCCTGTTGCTTCAGCGTGTCTCTCTTCTTAACACCGTTGTCGAACTGTTCCACTGCATATGCAACGTTACAGTTTTCCGACTCTGACATCCCACTTCTGACGCAAGTTGCTGGTGTGACGGCAGGATTTGTGGCAGACCCTGATTCTGATCTATAGCAGTGACCAAGAAAGGCAAAGCTCTGGTTTGACAGGTGAATCGCCCGGGATGTAGACTGGCTTTCTCAGTATCTTGCCAGCCTCCACCCAAGCGAGGCATATCGGACAGGAGAACCTGGACTGGCTCTCTGCCGAGTCCGAGCTGACAACTCCTCTGGGTTTATTATAGCGCTCTGTGCTCATTCTCAACTTTTACTTTGGCTCCCCTCCTGCAGCGAGTTTGCCCTTGCTCTGCTGTCGTGGCAGCGCTGTCGCCCTCCCTGCACACTAAAGGTCTGTTCGCTGGCGATGACAGTCAGTGACAGACAACTAAACCATTCTTGTCATCTGACTGTTGCTGTCAGGGGCAGGCATCCGAACGAAACACGTCCGTGTTGGCGACAAGCCTCTAGATGGGGATGTCTGCCCCGCGCTTCCGTTCCTTCCTCTCCTTATTACCGCCTTCTCTCGCCGTCTTCTCACTCATTTCTCTCCAAGGTCTGTTTCACAATCAGCTCCAGACCTCTTTCCTCGGTGCGTGCGTTAAATTTGAGCTCGGAGGGTATTTTATGAGCCATAACAATGTAGTGATTTATGCCCTTTGTTCTTTTTTTTGCTCGGTTGTCTACAGACCATTACGTGTGTGAATACTGATCAGGCCGACCTCTCGCAACACAACTTTCTAGCACTTTATTTTAAGAGTCGGCGCCATTATTTGTGCGAGATTTAGCAGGTTGAAGATGCTATTTGAAGCACTAGTCTAGAGTCTGTTTTCCCCAGCAAACAAATGTGATGTTTTTCACCTACGGATCATCATGTGACACGTGTGTGTGAGACCAATAAGTGGTGTTCATGTCACATGTGTGAGGGAGCTAAAGCTTGTACAAGATTGTACCAAACAGCCTTCACATTGTGAATGTGGCTACAGTTCTTTTGCCGCTCTGTTGTGGTTGGTTCCAATCTTAAGGGGTCCAGACGGGAGAACGTGGCGCGCTGTGGCAGCCAAGGTTCAGTGAGGCATGTGGAGAGGGAAACCCAGCCAGGAATGAGTGCTGGTTCTGATCGAAATGTGTCCAAACACACTGTGCTTTTCAACATCAATGCACACTCAAGAGGAAATGTTTTCTTTTTTTTTTTTCATCTCGAGCTAGTTTTTAATTTCTTGCGGTTCTGTTGAGCAAGATTCATTTTGCGACTGCACCTTTAAGAGACTTGGACTTGTTGTTGTGCGCAGATGAGCCAGCCAGCGCCGAAGAAGACGACGACGAGGAGGTACGGAAGCTCAAGGTTTGCATCGAGCTGAAAGGATTGAGGCTCAGTAAGCCAGCAACGGGGCCTTCGTCACCGGACTGCCCCCAGATCAAACAGGAGCGGCCCTGGACTCAGTCCAGATCCCTGGCCTCGGTTCAAAGCCCTCGCGAGCGCAAGATCAGGCCCGGGGAACAAGATGACAGAGCCGCCGCTCAGAGAGCCGAGATCAACAGGAAATGGGGCTGCGAGAAGCTTCTTAATGGTAAGAATGTGCCGCCAGCCGAGCAAACCGCTGCTGCGACTCAGGGTTCAGCCGGGGTAACGGAAATCTATCTTTGGCTCCCGTTTCGCTTTCTTGTTGAGCAGTCTGTCTTTAGGGGATTTCCCCGAAGCCTTCAGGGAGGGTGGGGGGGAGGAAATGATGCAGAGACTACTTCCCTCTGCCAAGCGAAAGGATGAAATTTAGAAGTGAGACCCGGGGAAGTTTAAAAAAAAAAAACCCTTCCCCTTTGGGTTGTGTGTTTTCGGCGAGGAGTCCACGGCAGCGTCGAGCGCGATGAACAAATGAGGGAAGTGGCTGGTGGAGATGTGTGTGGGCAGGTGACTAATGCGTGATCAATGAGTTCTCCGCTTCCTCCTCGAAACCGGTCACGGGGGACCGCTGAGTGTGCGTGGTGCGGGAGACACATGAGGCGAGGGGTGAGGTGACACCTGGTTTCCTTTTTGTCACATTGGTGGGCTGCTGAAGAAGGTGGGACAAATCGGAGGATATTTCTGTTTCATTTCACCATGTGCTCCTTTCTAAAAAAAAAAAACAAAACAAAACATTTCACTGTCTGGGTGACATCAGCCCGGCAACAGCGGTGTCATGATAAATGCACGTGCATCGCCCAGATACGGATGGCGTCACCCCGACTGTAGCAAACCAATGGCGAATGATCCACACATTAGCGTCTTTAGCGCTCTGTAATGTATCATAAATGAGTGTAACGTCTCAAACATGGCTGCCTTTAAATCAATTTTACACCAGTGAATATGAAAATACAGCTCTGCTTTTTAGAAACCTCTTTGCTTTAAGGCCTTGACAAAGCCGCTGTTTGGTTTTGTTCATCTACCTCTTCGTGTTGCGTTCACTGTGCACTGGTCTGGACCAACCTGAATTGTAATGCAATTAGCTTTTCACACAGCTGCGATATGCTCTGAAATGATTGCGGAAATCAAACGTGTCATTTCACCATTAAATCCGTTGTAGTTCCAAGGGCAGGCTTTTTGTTTTTTTGGGCTTGATTTTTTTTACATGTAAATACGTATTACAAAAGGCTTAAATGCGACGGAGGCATCACATTTGTTTAAGGAGATTATAGTGTCGGTGTCCTTGCCGCCATGGCAGCGGGGATGTGTGTCTGCGTGGTGGTGGTCGTGCAGGTTATTTTTTTCCTATTTTTTCCCCTGATCGAGCAGGCGTGCTGCGCTCCCAGACAGCTCTGTGTGCTCATTAATAAACCAACAGAGTGTGAGAGATGGCCTTGCAATCCCTCCCATCCTCCACCAAGCTTTCAGCCACTCACTCTTCCTCCCTCTTCCCTCCGCACAGGAGTCGCCGCCGCCACCGCTCCCCTCCCCCCCAGCCAGCTGAAGGACAGAGTGCACGCACCAGGACTCTACTCAGGTGACCGTGGCCTCAAGGAGCCAAGAAGGGGCCCTCCCTCTCCGGCTCCGGAGCCGTCACCCGGAGACACCCCTCCCCACAAGCCTCACCGCTACAGCGACGGTGACAAACCCAAGGGCAAGCGGCCGTGCAAGACCAAGCACACCAGCCAGAGGGAGAGAGAGAGGAAGAAAGAGGCGGCAGCCAACAGCCCCGACCGGCACTCCGCAGCTGATCTGGGCACAGCTGACAGTGACAAGGTGAGTGTTGATGGTGGTGTCTGGCCCAGGCGGCCGTCTGGATGTGTGCAGAGTCTGTTTCCGTATGCCTGTCGGCGCCTCAGATTATGCAGCTGAGGGAGGGCGGAAGGAAGTATGTGTACAATGTTTGGAGGGCTGCTGGAGCTTTGACCTCCCCGTGCCCTCAGTGACTCCCCGCGGATCGCCTCATGCCTGTTTGTCTCGGGCCTTAATTGTCAAACCTGTGTCATCGGCGCTGTCTTGTGTCCCGACGCTTGCCAGGGCCCTGAGTGTCTACGTGTTTGTGAGCATTCCTGACATTACGACAAAACCCTGGAGCAATTATACATTGTACTAGTGCTGCGCACAAGGCACCAGTCACACACACACTCACAGCGAGGAATGTGGCAGCCATGGTTGGGTGTACAAGTTCAAAAGACGGGGGAAAAAATGAGCGCGGGGTAAAATTGAGGGGAAAAAAGGAAGGCTAGTTGTTTTCTGGCCGCGGCGCCCTCCTCCCCTGCTCCTCCTCAGCCTGACAGCTGCTCCGACATGGAATTCCACTGAGAGGGCATGCACTACGCAAACACACACACATGCACACACACAGTCAGGCGGCTCTCTCGTGCGCTGCGCTCAGAGGGCTCTGTTGGTTTAGTGGTTAAAGAAAAGTGGCGCGCCAACCTGCAGTGTTTGGGGCGTGAACAGTTTGCTTTTTTTTTTTCAAAGGATTCGAGAATCATAATAATTTGAAAACACACGTTGTCACCTGGACAACTTTCATAATACTAGTTTGTTTGACCTATGGTACAAGTTTTGCGCAGACCAGAAAGGATGCCAGTCAAAGGTTAGGTGTTTATGTTTGTCGCCAATATGTGTCTGTGGTGGTGTGATATTCGTACAGTTTTTTACAGTTTTTGCTCAAATGGAGGAGTCACTAACACAAACAAAAGGTGCTTAGCTTTGGATTTTCTTTACTCCCATGTTCATTTTCTGAAGATTAGTCCTTGTGTACCTCTGAATTTAACACAATCCTTCTTTCTGTCCAGCTGCGGTTCTACTCCGCAGCTCAGGCAGTCGACACTTTCCTACTTTATATTTCACTTTCCTTTTCGGTGTTTGCCAAGTGCGCAGTGTTGCGTCAGAGCGGGCTGGTTTCGTCAGCTGGGCTCTCGTTGCTGTGCGTGTGCCCCTCACTCTCAGGTCCCGTCTGCTCCGTGGCAGCGAGTGTAACGCTCTCTCACTCTCTCCACAGCTGATTGAGCAGCGCGGGGCTCCGAGGAAGAGAGCTGCCTCTCCTCATCATTATCCCGGCTCTCCAGTCAAGCCGTGCTCCCCCGCCGCGCTCTGTCCACCCACCCTGCAGCCGCAGGCGGACGGCAGAGTGGACCGCGTCCCACCAGAGCCGGTGGTGGGGGCGCAGAGGACTCCCCCCGCCGAGCCCTCCGCCCTGCGACCGATCCCGCCCGAGGCGCGGCGGCTGATCGTCAACAAGAACGCCGGAGAAACCCTCCTCCAGAGAGCCGCGCGGCTCGGATACGAGGTAATGGGCTTCGTTCACATGATCCCCCTCACTTATCTCCCCACATTTTCACTTCATCACCTCGTTCAACTCTTTGCTTTCTCTCCTTCCAAATTGAGCTCATTTTCTCCCCCCTGATTCTGGCAGACACGCTTGGAATTGTCTTCCTCTATCTCATCCTTGTCTAGCATCTGTCCTGCTCTGCCTCTCCTTCCTTTCCTCCCTCGCTTTTTTTTTCTTCCTCTGCGTGTCTGCTTCTCGCAGGTTTCCGTTCGCTCCCTCCCTCTCTTTCCTCTCAGCGCTCTTTCTCTTCCTCTCTTTGTGACTCAGATTGTCGTTGGCACCCCTCCTCCTTGCGAGCGCACACACGCACGCACACACTCCTCGCCGCTTCCCCTCCTCTCGCCTCGCTCCGCTCTCACATCTCATTAATTTTCCGTGAGGCGAAGTGTGACACACACGCAGGCACACACACACACACTCGCTGGCATGTGTGTGCGCGCAGACAGCGTGAGGGATCGGTGGGATCATTATACGGAGACTGATGCTCGCTGCCGCTCTCTAGCATCGGGAGTCCCCCCCCCTCCAACTCCCCCTCTCGTCTTTGTGTGTTGCTGCCAATCGTTCGCTCCTAAACCAGATCCTCCCGTTCCCTCCGCGCACGCAAGAAAGGATGTGTTTTTCGACTGAATCTTTCCGCTCCCGTCTTTCCCGTCGCTCAGGAAGCTTTTAATTAAAGTTGGATGGTCGTCTGTCTCTCCCCCCCCTCCTCGCCCCCCTCCCAAGTTTCTGTTGGTGGGTCTAAACGCTCGCTCTTCCCTTGTTGACAGATTTTACAAATTGATGTATTGATCCAAGTGGTTTTAATGCCACTTGAGCGGAGCATTGTTGTGCGTCTCCCTTGATCATTTTTTATATCGCCAGCAGAGGGATCTTCTCACAACTGTAAACAGGACTTTATATCTTTTGAGTCGCTCATTAACCGCTTGCTTTATAGTCGCGTGTGTTTGTTGCGCGCGCAGTTGTTGACGTCGGCCCTCGTGCGAGTCAGGAGTGTGAATGAGAGGTAAGCACTGGGAGTATAATCGCGTTCTAATGGCCCTCTAATGTGCCGTGGTGGCTGTGGTTAGCAGTGGCGGCGGCTGTTTTTCCTTCCTCGCTCGCAGACGTGCGCAGCGCACGCACACACACCGCGACACACACGCGCACTCAGGGCGCAGCGCAGCAGCAGGGTTCAGTCAACCGTGCTGGAGAGAAGCTGGCTCCTCTCTCTGATTTATGCATTTCTCGCAAACGTTTTTTTCCCCTCCCCTCCCTCCTTCTTTTTCATTCCCTCTTAGCATTTTCCCCTTCCTGCGCTCCGCATGTGGATGGGGAGAGGAGGTGGTGGTGGTGGGGGGGGGGGAACCTGAGACTACACAAACAAGGCGCTGACCGCTGCGCAAACAACACCCCCGCCTTCCCCTCCCTCCCTTTCTTTCTCTCCCTCTCAGGAAGCTCGTCTCTCACTGCCTGTGTGTGATAAGCCCGGGGCAGACCCTTGGGGCTCCCACACACACACACGCACACACGGATGTGCAAAAATGTGCCACACACACACACTCGCGGTGGCGCACGGGCCTGTAGATGCAGAGCGCTTGTCTCACGCTGGTGTTTCAGCGCCGCGAGCTCAGGGCTTATCACACACAGGCAGAGAGATATGAGGGTCTGAGAGACAGAGGCACGCACACACGGCTCGCATGCTGATTACCAGCGCGCGCACACACTCCCTCACTCTCTCTCTCACACACACACACAGGGACGCCGAAATGCCAGTGATGACCCGACAGGAACAGGCGTCTGACACTTTCCTCGGAGTGACGGCTCACCACACTCGCTGCTGCTGCTGCAGACTCGGAACATGCAAATTCACGACAAACACGTATAGCACGCGAACACCAGTCGTTGGAGGAAAAACACTCGCACGCACGCACACACACACACACACACACTTGTAATTTAAGACGCGCGCCGCTACTTTGCTGTTCCCCGTGCCCGGGCCGGCACTGTGCATATTTCATGTTCGTTTAGTTTTGCGATCCGTGCCTCCGCACATGAAAGCCCTTTCTCTCTCTCTCTTCCTTCCCTCTTCCTCCCTCGCTCCGCTTTCATTCTCTCGCTCTCCCTCGTCTGACGCGCTCGCTGAGCATTTGAAATGGTAATGAGGAGAGATGCTGCGGATGTCTTCATCCGTCTCCCTCTCTCTCTCTCTCCTCTCGCCGGCGCTCGGGGGCTCCTCAGTCCTGCCCCTTGAAATTTCAGATAAACTAAAGGTGCACTCTGCCGCTTGTTTTCACCTTCACCGGTCAGGGCTGCTTCTCGAGTGTGTGTGGTTCAGGAACCGAGTGGAGTGATGGTGATGGTCCAGCTCTGGTCCACACAGTTGTAGAGTGGGCAGTCCGGACCCTAGGTGAGGTGGCTGGCACTGGGTGGGGGACACGTGTGCCTGGTTGTCAGGTGGCTTCTCTCTGAAGAACAACCTGATGAAATAAGTTAGAGTGCTCGGTTCAAAGCCGTCCAGCAGTTTCAGGCGTGAATCCACTGCAGGTCACATGCTCGGACTTTTGACGCCCTCGCAGCAAGGAGAGGTCTGATGCTAATATGTGTGACACGCACTGCTCTGTAGTCTGGTGCTGCTTGTTTCAGCGGCACCTGGTTGGTTAACCCGTGTGCGCTTCATGGGTTGGAAGCAAAACCTCACCGCTGTGGCCCCTGTAGTCCGTTGGAGACGGCTCCAGAAGCGGCGGGACCAGGGGCTGGTGGATAACAGGTCTGTCCGAGTCAGACCTCTGTCCCCGTGTGGAAGGTTCAGGTCAAACGGTGACAGAGACAGCTCTTGGAACCTCCCCGTTTGGAGCCGGAGCACTACGTCACCGTGGCCTACAGCGATGTCTTAAAAACGCCGTCTGCTTTCCGTCTCCCGAACCGTACGAGATCATCGTGGCTGCGGTGTATGTCAAAACACGAGAACTGTCTGTTTCATGTCTTCCATCCAGACGTGTGGGGAAAAAAAGAAACGAGCGCACGTGTGTGTCTGACGGTGTGGGATTAACTCGGATCAGCTGTCGCCCCAGCACATCCGCTCACCGCGACGCTAATGCTCGTGCAAACATCCACACGTCTCACTTGTCAGGGCAGGTAGAGCGCGCGCAGCTTGGACCGTTGGCTCCGCGCAGGAAACGCCACTCATGCGTCACCTCCACATGGGATTCATAAGGAGGCGCGCGCACGTGCACGCACACATCTGTTGTGTGTGTGTGTGTGTGTGCGCGCCGCTCGCGCGGGCCGGCGCTGCAAGGGGTTAAATGTCTAAGTGATGCATTGATTGCAGGCGAGCGCAGGGAAGCGTTCTAGAGAGGGAGATTAGAGGACGGAGGGCGCGCGAGCGAGCGAGTGAGCGAGGTGGGGCGGGAGGTGTGTGTGTGTGTGGGGAGAGCAGCGTCTCATTATACTGAGCAGGAGTGTGTGTGTGTATGTGCGCGCGCGCGTCTGTGTCTGGCGGGAAGCCGGGGCTCTCGTGCTAAGCTCCTCGCTCTCTCCCAGCGATATTAAACACGGCTCTGGAGGTTTAGCGCTACACCTCCTACACACACCGCCACACACAAGCGAGTCGCTGGCACAAACAACTGCACACCGAAGATCCGCGCTACGCCACAGTGTGTCTGCCGGCTCTCTCCTTCTCCGGCACCCGACACACACGCACACACACACACACACACACACAGAGAGCGAGTGGAATCCCCCAGAGGCGAGCTGAATCTCTCTCCAGCAGGCAAACGGAATGCTGGCAGCCATCGAAAACCAGTTGGAGCGGCAGCCACTCCCCCTCCTTTTATCATTTCACACTTTTTTTCCCTGCTCGCACTCGCTCTCTTCTCCTTCCCCACGTCACTCCCGCTCTCTCGCGGCCCGCCGCGGCCGATCGCAGCCACAGATTCATCCATCCGTCATCTGTCTCGCCGTTGCCTCGTCCCGCCCTTTGTAGCCCGGCGCTCATCTCCCTGTCAGCCTCCCGCTCCCCGCTTCTTCCGCTCGCTAAAATACACAGAGTGGGAGAGAGATAAACACTTGGACCAGACGCAGGGATGGAATTAGCATAGAAATGGAAGTTTGGAGTCATTCCCCAGGTTCCGATCAGCGGCTCCTGGCGCCGGACTATTAGGATTCTGGTGTATGAGCGTGTCCGAGCCCATGAATCTCACGTGTGTAGATGGGCTGATAGATTAAAATCAAGACTTTTGACGCGTCAGCTGTTTGGCTTCTTGGGCTGTTTTGCGTTTTGCTGTTGCTTTATCTATCTCTGAGTCTCTGGATCAAAACTGTGTCGTGAAGCTTCAATGCTGCGTCGTGAAGCCTCATCTGCCCTTCAGCACTTTATACTTTATCTAGCAACTGCCGACTCCATGGCCCTAAATCTTAGCGTTGTGACGTTGTTTTTTTTTTTTTGTCTAACTTTAATACCCCTCCTGCTGAAGAGTAGCGGACCAAAGCCGGTCCATTTGTGTTTTTGAGGCAAACAGACTTTAACCCGAGACAGAGCCCATAGTGTGAAAGCCCCCCCTAGTGGACTACACATTAGAATCCAGTGAAAACCCACATTGTCTTCCGTCTAAATGACGACTAATAAAGGCTTAAAACGGAATACAAAAACATGCAAACATCCTCCTTTTAAGCCTGGAATTAGGAGCTTCTGATTGGTCCAGCTGCACAGCCCTTTACACTGAGCTGTTTGATATTTCTCCTAAAGAACCAGATTAAAAACTAATCAACCAGCTGCTCTATCCTGTTGGAGCTGCTTGTTTTCTACCGGCGTGGCTGCTAAATGGGTCTTTTTTTAGCCAACAATGGCTCGGGGATACGGTGTGGAGCTGTAATCTGTGTTGGTAGTGACCAGGTTCTGACTGCACTTGCTTTTGGAGTCTGTTGATAACCTAAACGTTACCTTCATCTCCAGATAAAATGAGTAAAGCAGAGAGTTTTAGGAGAAAAATCTCACTAACTGCTTATAATTTCTGTGAAATCCCCATTTTTAATTCCTTAAGTGAAGCTTTAAAACTCGAGCCCCTCTAGAGCCTCTGTGGAATCCCTTTCTCCGGCTTCTATTGTGTCCGTGTTGTGAGTGCAACAATAGCGACTCGGCGCCGCGGTCGCGTCCAGACACGACACACTCAAACAGCAGAGTTTGGCACAGCCAACAGCGTTGAGTCACTTTCCTCCACGAGCTCTGACAGCTTCTCAGCGGTTACGCCGTTTTTATGCGAGTGTTTGTCAGACAGCAACACACGACTTCATCCCAGGAAATGTAAACATCAAACCCGATTGTGTCGTCGTCCGAGCCCACGCGCTCAACCGCTTGTGTCTGCTCTCCGCAGGAGGTGGTGCTGTACTGTCTGGAGAACAGAGTGTGCGAGGTGAATCACAGGGACTACGCTGGCTACTGTGCTCTTCACGAGGCCTGCGCTCGCGGCTGGCTCACCATCGTCCAACACCTGCTGGACTATGGCGCCGACATCAACTGCAGCGCACAGGATGGCACCAGGTAAACCGGACTCTCAGAGGATGGTGTGTGAATGAGTGGACCGTGAAAAAGCTGATGTCATTTCCTGAGCATCAATTACTGCAAAATGAGTGGCCCTTGGGGTCAAGAGGTCACCCTCCCGCTCACATGTGGGTGCTGGTTTACATGTGTGTTAAAAGGCAAATTAAAAGATTAAACACTAGCAGCTTTAATTTCAGTGCTATTAAAATGTACAGTGGGGGGTCTTTGCAGGAAGCTGCCTGAATAGGGCCTTTATTAAACCATGAACCGGCATTCAAACCAGTATTAAACACATAAGTGCTATTAGAATAGTGGAACTCTTTTATTATAATGCGGCGCTACATCTCTGAGCCAAGATGGATGGATTGCGTTGTTCCGAATGATGTGTTTGGGTCTCCCTGGTGAGACGTCATAATGGGCTGGAGCCAATCGGATAGACGGAATTCAGGTACGCAACTAAGGCAATAACTTATTAAACGGCCAGCTGGGGGCGATATGAGCAGAACTGTTTGAAATTGGCGAACTCTACAACAAAGAAGACACTTTCTCAGCCATTTTTTTGCCCCAAATACCGTGATTGTTTCCGAAGCGTGGCCTGCTCTGTTCATAGCGCGCAGCCCTCCCTGCTAACCTTCACATATTTCCGTGACAGGCCGATTCACGATGCCGTCGAGAACGACCACCTGGACGTGGTTCGCGTCCTGCTCTCCTACGGAGCGGACCCCACTCTGGCCACCTACTCCGGCCGAGGTCTCCTCAAGATGACCCACAGCGACAACATGGAGCGCTTCCTAAATGGTAAGAAGCCACGCTACGGCTCGCAACTGTCGAGTGCGTTCACGTTTATGTGTGTGAGACACGGAGAATCTCATTAGTTTCATCCTCCATCTTCACACTCTCACGGAGCTCTGAATTCATTAGTGGTGTCATGGTTTGTCAGGCATTTTGGTTCTGGCGGCAACTGTAAAGTCCTTTTAATATAGATATTAAGGACACTTGGACGCACACAAAACAAGTGGTTTTGCTGCAGCTTATGATCACATTTGGTTTCCTGTTTGGTTGTCCAAGAAAAAACACAGAAAAACATGCACTGAAATGTTGACTTTGTCCGAGCATCTTGACAGCGTACATGGCTCTCCTTCCTCCGACGACATCCATGTTTAAGGACATTTGTTCTTACCGTTGTAGCAGTGGACTTCAGTTCAAAGTAAATACGACACTGCCAGATGTCGCACGGGTCTGGGACCCGTTTTTCGCCCGTCATTATGAGCTTTTGCGGGTGAAAATGTCGGTAGTCCGCGGCCTAAAACTGCGTGACACGTCTCTAGTGTTCACGCTCTCTGAACGGGAAGTGGTGTAGCGCGACCGCTCATGGCGCAGTAGCGTCACTGTGGGAGCGAGCGGAGCTCCGAGGTGGGGCCCAGTGAAATTGTTGAACCGTCCAGTCAGCAGCGCTGCTCTCCCTGGCGGCCTGCTCTTGGCTCCCTCTCTGCTGTTCTCTCTCGGCTGTGACCTCCGAGCAGCCTGTTGTGTTCAGTCCCCCCGGTAAATCCTCCCAACCTCCGCTGTCAGTCTCTGTCATCCCCCTCCCCGCGCGCCCCCCCCGCTCCCTCGACCACCTGTTAGACGGGGAGTTTCCGCCCGCCGGGGCTCGTGTCTCCTCGCGCCTCGCTGCGGTTACCAGGCAACGCCGACCGTGTTTGCTCGGCGTCCGCGTGGAAGCTCATTGTGCGCGAGCGCGTGACGCGAGTTCGGCGAACTCTCGTCCGGACGCCGCTGACCGCCGTGTTTACGTCGGGAGGAAATGAAACACGCGGACGCTTCCTCCTGAAAAGTGCATGAGTCGCGCGGGAGGTTGTAAATGAGCGGGTGGAAGTTCACGGTCGTCTGGAAGATGAATAGCGCGCGCGGCGGAGATTGATGTGGAGCCGGCTGGAGAGAGAGATGGTGTTGAATCCCGAAACGAGCGCGGATGGATGGATCGATGCCGAGGGAGAGAGAGAGAGAGCGAGAGAGCGAGAGAGAGAGGGAGATGGCTGCCCTCCCTCCCTCCACCTGGTCCCACTCATCTGGAGGCCGTTAATCCCTCCAAACACACGCCAGACGCCCCGCGCCTCGGCGCTGGCACAAAGCCCAGCTCCAGCTCTGAGCGTGTGTTTCTGTGCCTGCGCGCTGAACACACACACACTGCGCTCCACACGGTGTGTGTGCGCTTCCTTGTTTGTTTCCAGCTCGCTACGAAGGCAGCAGCAGCAGCAGCAGCAGCGACTGTGTGTGGTTCTTGTTTGATCCCTGGCAGCCGTCTGTGGCCCCGACACAGCCGGCTCTGACCCAGCGGAGCCACAGCCGCTGGCCCCTGACCATCACACCCCCCCGCCCCCCTCCGCCCCCCCCTCTCCCTCTTGATCCATTTTCTGCCGTCGTCTCCAAGGACAATGATATTTGCCTGGCTGCCCGCCTACCGGGCTCCAGCTTGAGTAACGCTCCTGCGCTCTTCTTCATAGATTATTTCGCCGACCTTCAGGGCCGATCCGATGACGACCCCGGGATTTATTGGGAGTTCTACGGCAGCGCGGTGTGCGGTGAGTGCAGATCAGCTCGCATGCTGTCGCTCTGTGGGGCGTTGACGCGCCTTTCTAACGAGAAACGCCTGACGCTGCAGAGTCCGGCGAGGACGGCGCGGCCTACGACATCCTGGCGGACCCGCCGGGCCCGGAGGAGGACGAGGAGGACGAGCGGCGGGAGGTGTTCGAGTTCGAGTTCTCTGACCGACCTCTGCTGCCTTGCTACAACATCCAAGTGTCTCTTTTCCAGGGGTGAGTTCCGCCACCACGTCTCTTCTGAACACTCCTTTTTTGTTGGGTTTAATTTGTTGTGACAAAAATCTGCTGAACCAGAGACTTGAAATTCCAAAACCGTCAGATTATTTTGCCATGTTATGAAGTGCTGTATGCCTGACTCCACAGGCTAATTGCAATAAATAAATAGATAAAATTCATGTTAAAGTCAAATATAATTCTGAATGTGTGGTTAAAGAAAGGTAAATTATGATATTTATAAATCCATATGTGACAATAATAAGGCAATATATTGATAAAAAAGGTAAAATATTCCGCTACTTTTTTATTTATTTTGATGCTTATTTTTTTGGTGTCTTTGTTTTTACCGTGTTGTCTAGTAACATTTCACCATTGTAGAATCAATCAATCAATTTGATGAAAAATCTCTTGGTTATGAAAATATTTTTGATATTCACCTCAGGGCATCCATTTTAGCATTAAAAACTCTTTAAATGCAATCATAAATAATCTAATTTAACCTGTAAATTTACACTCAGTAACACTACACTCATTTTCCCTCATCGATCATGTGGACCGCATCTGTGCACTGAAAGGGCCACAACCAGCCCACGAGCCACACCTTGGCTGGCCTGTAGTCATTTTTATTTTCAGGTGAAAAGTTGCAGACATTAAACGGCATGTTTTTTCAGCTGCCCCAGGGATGTTTTAGTCTGAAAATAGTCGAGACGCCAGGAGTTTTCCTTCAAACAAGACTCACTGAAAATGAAAAGTTTATTTTGTAATGGAGAATTAAATGCTGGTTATAATAGAATTAATTCAGCAAGTTCTTCCAGAGACTTGATTATAGGCATTTAAGAAATATGCATTGCTGCTGGCGTTTTTTAAAAAATCATTATGACCGTCATTAAGCCGCTGACCGGCTCAGATTCAGCAGCATCAGGGGGGGTCACAGAAAGGTCGCGGCAACACGGGGTTGCGTCTAAATCGGATCGATTTCCTTCCAGGCCGAGGAACTGGCTCCTGCTGTCTGACGTCCTGCGGCGGCTGCGCATGTCGGCGCGCGGCTTCAGGCAAGCCTTCCCGCACATGGAGGTGGTGACGGTGGCCGAGGCGGAGTTCTACCGACAAGCCTCTCTGTCGCAGCTGTTCTCCTGCCCCGAGGAGCTGGAGGGCTTTCACCCGGACAGCAAGGAGCTGCTGGACCTGGTGGAGGACAGCGCCGAGCTGGCAGCTCTGCTGGGCTCCACGCTGGAGTGTCTGGACGACCGCTGGGACCCGTCTCGGGAGAAGCTGAAGGAGAAACTGAAGACTGCCGGGCAGCTCGGGCTCATCATGACCCCTGGTCCAAATAAACACTGACCTGGATGGTAGCGGGAGGAAGATTGCTTTAAAGTTCAACTGGGAGTTGCGATGCCTTAGCCTGACCCTAGTTCCCACGCTTCAGCCTGCGCTCCGGCCCGGCGCTGACCCGCTGGCCCGCCCAGCACCGACAAGACTGAACCGTGCTCTTATTTTTATAGATTAATATATGTAAAATGAAGTAAATATACGTGTACATAAACCTATAAAGAGGAACTGTTGCTCACAACTCGTCCGTGTAAATGTGTGCCTGACCACAGCGGAGTTGTGCTGTCAGCAGCTGGACGAGGCGTCGCGGCGCGCAGCACATCGTGCATGTGTGTAGCTGTTCTGAGACCGTGCTGTTGAATGTGGTATTTGTGTTCACAGGAAGCACATGATGTTTTCTCTCCTCTCTCTCTCTCTCTCTCTCTCTCTCTCTCTCTCTCTCTCTCGCTCTCTCACTCTCTCAGACGTCTGTGCTTGCTTCAGCTCCAGGGGCTATTTTGTTGTAATTTTTGTAATGTTCAGATTGTGCTTCCTGTTTAGTCTGTAATTTAACATGCAGAACTGCAAAGTGGTTTGTAAAATAAAGTTTTATGGTAATGTTGATATTCACCCTTTGGCAAAGAGCTTGTACATAACAGTAAAGGCTACTGCAGTAAAGTAATTTTTGTGTGTTCATTTTTGTTTTACCTTTGTAATTAAAATATCCCATAATTTGTATTTATATTTTACAAAAGAAGTTGCTTTAAAATAAATATACAAACTGCAAGATGAAAAATGTCCTCCGCTTCTTCCCTGCCTCCATTTAACGAAGGGTTTTTTTTTTTCCCGTCGCGTCTGTCGATCAAATTAAATTATCTTGCTCAATTACTTGATGCAAATTCAGCGAGACGCCGTGGCGACGGTTGTCGCGGACCGACAGCGCCACCTATCGCCAAAACGGCAGAATTGACGGTGACGTTATTTATCAGGCGCTCTACAGCTCTCTGGCTCCTCCTAGTGTCCAAACGTGTACATTCGCGCTTCTTTTTCATGATCAATTATTGAGGCTGTTTACGAAAACTTAAGTGGCTTAAATTAAAATTCATGATTTCGATTGTGATGATAATACACAGCTGAAATGAATTACCTTTATGAGCGCTGATTAATACACTTTATTATTTATTAAAAGAACCATTGATGCGGAAATAAAATAACGAGAAATAAGGACATAATGTGGAAAAATATGAAAGTGGAAAAAAGTATTTAAACAGTTCATTTAAAAAAAAAAGAGTAATAAAACACATAGGTTAATAAAATAAATAAATGGGGAAATATGTACCCATGTTGTATATATATATATATATATATATATATATATATATATATATTGTAATGTCATGTTCCAATAATTTAGAATAAATATACCACAATTAAAAAAAAAGGAATATAATTATAAGGAAGGAAACATTTTCTAAATAAATAAACTCATCAAGTCAAAATCTGAGGAATACAACAATATGAATTCTAAAATAAATAATTAATAATAATTAAAAAATGAAACAGTTTCTATTAAAAATAGTTGTTAATGTGGAATAAAAAAAAAGTCTTAAAATAAAATTAAATGACAATAACCCTAAATCGTTGACCAAACTGAAACACACTTTGACCCTGTCAAACAGTTTGAAACAAAAAATTAAATCCATGAAAATAATGGCACACAGATGACAGAATTTAAACTGTATTTTATGTTGTTGCCTCGGTCAGTTTACAGTAGCTCACAGTAGCTGGGGATTAAGTGTAGGCGCTCTATGATAAATCTGGATGATGATTGAAGTCATGAAACAGAATCATTGGACAGATAAATACAGTTCGACAAACCTTCCGTCGACTTTCTGTTACGCTCCATCCCTGAGGGGGGCAGCAAAGAGCTATTGTGGTCCTCCCATTGACATGGTGGCAGAGAAGAAGACGGGTCATGTGATCTCAGCTGTTGGCAAGGAGAGAAAAATGTCGGACTGTCGAAGGATGGAGGCGATCGGTTCATTCGCGATTTTGCTCTGCGCCTTCGTCGCGACCGGTAAGTAGAGCCTAATGGGTGGCATCTAATATAACAGAGGCTTTAGGTGCAGCCGGGTATTAATGCAGTTCCACTCGAGACACGCTGAATTTCCGCATTTGCCGCTGACAGTCGGTTAACGTAGCGTCTGTAGCACCATCGACTGGATTTTCGATTTAATATGAATATATAAAGGTAATAAACATTCTCCTGACCAGATCGAGTAAATACTAAATGTGATTTCTTGTCATAATTGTCATTTCAAGGCGTTTTTTTAAACAGTGTGGTTACAGTGCGACGCTCATCACGACACCAGTAAACACCGATGCTACTCATTTTGACTTTAAACGTCAGATGAAATCATATCTGTGCAACATGGCTGTTGTCACTGTTAAGGGCGTACAATTAGGCATTCGTTTCCACTTTTAAAGACATTCTATTCTATTGTGTTCTAATCCATTGGTGGTGTCATGTGATCAGTCGGTAGTTCCGCTTCGACAGTCATGTGATTATTCCCAGGGTTGTGGTCTATTCCTTTAGTTTCGTTTGTTATTCACACTGTAAAATGTCTACTGCCTTTTTTCCTTTATTAAAAAAAAAACTGAAAAACTATCTTTGGCTATAGTTTTGTCCTAATAGGTTTATTAAGATAATAACAATATAATTACTACTATTACGACTCCTACACTGCAGAGTGTTAGTGGGGACTCCTGCTGAAGGTGGGTCTCAGGTGTGTGACTGTTTGACCCTCAGGTGTCCATGGAAACCGTCTGGCAGTGCTCCAGGCTCCAGAGTTTGTGTCCTTCCAGAAAGGCGACTGGCCGATTTCTGGCGAGAAGATTCCTGACCTGGTGGCTCTGACCATGGGTTTCTCTGTTGGAGAGGTGAGGTGGTTCCTCCAGCTGTTGCGTGTGCAGCCAGTAAATGCTTGTTTGTGTGTGTGTGTGTGTGTGCCTCTCTCTTCCTCCCCAGGATCTGTCTTGGCCCGGCCTCCGCGCCGGCCCCTTGTTCCAGCGACCCCGCGCCAACGTGCTGGTGGTGGTGAGGGGAGTGGACAGCCTCGACTTGCCGCAGAGCTTGGCCTCTTATCCTCTGGAAAATGTTAGTGTGGAAAAGTCGTTCATCAAACAAGCATTGTTGTATTGACTGTGCGACCGGCTTCGTGCTGTTTACACATCAGCTTAATGTGTTTTCTCCCCTCAGTCTGTTCCCTTCACCCTGGACAGTGTGGCAGAGACGGTTCATACACTGTTTGCTGAGGACACTCCGGTGGTGCTTCAACTGGCCCCTAGTGAGGAGGTAGCTTTCCACACGTCGATTCTCGAGGATGGGTTTGTTTCTGTTAGTGTCGAGGTGTGATCCCGGATTCTCTCTTGTGACTTCAGCGACTCTACATGCTGGGCAAAGCCAACGCCGTGTTCGAGGACCTGCCCGTGACCCTGCAGCAGATCCGAGCCCGTCTTTCCCAGGAGGGTTCTGTGCTGGATTCCCTGCCCACCAAGTCCCTGAGCAGAAATGCGGAGGTAAATCTGCTTCCACTCTCAGCAGAGCATTTCATTTGAGCCTGTCGTGAAATAAAAGTTTTCACCTTGAGTCATGAGGTCAAAGCCTGACCAGTTGGAATGGTGCCATGTGACTGTAAGTTTTGTTGGTTATTTTTCCACACTCACAGAACTGACCGTGCATAGCCCAAATCCTTCACTCAAATATTGCTGACACTAGGGCTGGGTGATAACTTATCGTACACGATATACCGCCAAACACAATTCTGCATCTCACGATAAATTTGATAAACACGCAGCTCACTCGCTGCATTGGACACGTGAACGTGACGAGACCACGGCGGTGTGCCACGCTCTCCAGCTCTGCGGCGGTTCACAGTTGTGGAGAGTGTGGTGGACTTTGGTTCACGGTCGTAGTTTGAAAGTGATTTTTGACACTGGTCGACTCTGAGTCTCTGGAGCCGTTTATTTTATTAGATGGAGTGGTCCTGATAGTATTTCTGACGCGGTCGTCTGCCTTGGTTCACATCAACACATGCAGGTCTCCTGCTGCGCTGGTGAAAATAGTTGGATATTGGACAGAGCTCCATTCCAGTATTGGCGGCAGCGTCCTCTTCCGCATCCCCATTAGGCTTCGAGCCGCCATCAGTTAGGGACCATCAACAAATTCTAAAGTGTCAAAGTAAAATGTTTTTCATCACACAAGACAAAGGACTGACAGTTTGTATCATGATCTGGAGAATAGAATCTGACTCCATGATAATTTATTGACATGATTTCTAATGTTTCTTCAGCAGCATCTAGGAAATGTGTCCAGACTGCTCCATCATTCAAGTCAACTGTTCAGAGACATGAGATACAGCAGGCAGACTGCTCCATTTAACCCCTAAATAAAGCTGGCAGAGCAGTCTCTCAGACACCAGCAGCTTCTACCAGAGATGTGAGACATTGAGTTTCTCATCTCTACACTTAGTTCACTGTTGTATTTAAACATAAACAAATAATGATGTTGGAGACAAACCTCACTAATAAGTTTCATCATGAAACAGAGGGACTGTAGTGTCCAACACATGGAATAGAATGAACATGGATTTATCCTGATAAATATTATCGCCGGAATTACAACATTTATCGCTGAAACTTTTTTTGTCCGTATCGCCCATCCCTATCTGACACACTGGACAGTCCTCCATGATGTTGTCAGATGACACCTAAACATGCGTAAAATTGCCTTCTCTTGTTGTGCTTCTCAGGCTGACCTTCTCTTCCTGTCGGAGGTCCAAGTCCTGCACGACATCACAGCTCTGGTGAGTCAGCAGAATGTTGTGGTCTAAAAAGAAAGCCTCTTCTGTTATCGTTGTGATGCATCGTTTGCCTGTGCAGCTGCAGAGGCACCGGCACCTTGCCAAGGACCACTCCCCGGACCTGTATTCATTGGAGTTATCTGGACTGGAAGAGCTGAGTCGGGTCTACGGTGCAGACTCTCCTCAGTACCGCGACGCCACCGACATGCTTATCACAGTCCTGCAGAAGGTGCGGCGCCACGTTTGTCAGGGAAAAGCCGACAGCTCTGGAGTGGTTTTTGAGATCTTGTTGCTTCCCTTGCAGTTTGGGGAAGATGTGTTCAGTCTCTACGGCAACGGCGCCGTCGTTGAGGTGGTGACGGTGAAGAACTTCGAGGCCCCTTTGGCCCGCAAGTCGCGCTCCATCCTGGAGTCCAAACAAATTGTAAGCAGTGCATGAGTTATGACCTGGTTTCACTCGGTCATGCTGGTTCACAGAGGAGCCACCAGGCTGGTGAGTTATCATGCTGCATGTGTTTCGCAGAGCAACCCCGGCAGCCCGTACAACCTGGCGTACAAGTACAACTTCCAGTACGCCGTCATCTTCAACATCGTGCTGTGGCTCATGATCGTCCTGGCGCTGGCCGTCATCGCCACCGCGTACAACCTGTGGAACATGGACCCCGGCTACGACAGCATCATCTACAGGATGACCAACCAGAAGATCAGGATGGACTGAGGCGCCGCCGCAACACTCCCATTCGGTCCCTTCCACCCTCCCCGTGATTGTGTTTCCCTGTGAAATCTGCTGAATCAGCCTTTTGTTTACAACACAAACAACACGCATCATTCCATGCGTCACATCCTTCCTTTCTGCCTGGTGATTGCAGTTTTATCTCGTGGTGTTGTGAGAGGGTGAGACGTCTCAGCATCGTGTTTTTGTGCTCGTCTTGTTAAGTTAAATGAAGTATATGTGTGTATATATTGAAGATAGGATTGCAACTTTATGAACACTGCTGTTGTGAGAAGATTGTTGTGCGAGTCATGTTTGCAGTGTCAACAACAACAACTCGGTCACGATGAGAAGAAAATAAATTATTACGTGGATGAACCTGTTTGCGGATGTTTTACTGGAGACAAATACACAAACTCCGCCCACTTGGAGAGACAAAAGCGCCTCACTGTCCAGAAGCATGTAATCCCAGCTTACTCATGGACTTAACTCTGCATTATGACACAAAGAAAAACCAAAATAAGTTCCACTAAGTGGGTGGCTGACCTTTGCTTTAAAGATAGAGAGGGAGGTGCGTCAAGGTTGATCAAGGAAGTCATAAAATATAATAAATATTGAAGTAGTAAACCATCAAAAGCAAGTGGAATGAGTGCAGTACAAAGTCATTTCAAAACTATAAATATCCAATATCACTCTTATAAGTGTGTTTACCACCGGAGGACTCGTCTCTCAAATTCAATTTTTATTTTTAATGAAACGCTCATCTGTTTTTTCCGACGCTCTAACCCGAGTCACGTGCTCATATCTTGGCTTCAGGCTCAGCCAATCAGAACTGGGATGTTATTTTTTGGCCACGCCCTCTCTGTGTATGTAACTGGCTTCTGGCTTTCGTAACACTTCCGCCTTTTTAAATTGTCGCGTCTGCTGGAAACAGGTTCGAGATAAAGACGACGGTCTGCGAGGTTTACGAACGAAAAAAACGCTATGGTCTGATTAGTGATCAAAGGTGAGATTCAACTCTTGCTTTTCCTGTCGATTCGACGTGTTTAGTTGCCGGTGATCGTAACTAACAGAGTCGCGTCTGTTGTTTACTGGCTTGTTATTTACATTTGTTCTGCATATATATATATATATATATATATATATATATATATATATATATATATATATATATATATATATATATATATATGTAATAAAATGGATGGATTTATTTGGAATATGTTTTTCTCATTATTTTTACATAGATTTGAATCATTTTTTGTACCAATTTTCTATAACGGAAACTATTTAAAAAACAATATTGAGGGTGTTAAATGCTTAATAGAGTTTTGTCTGATTTATCTGAGGTTTCATCTCTTCTGTCTGACCAGGAAGTCTGATTTATTATCTCAAAGTATCCACATGTTTCTCCCCACTGTTTCTCCTTTAAAGCCTGCGCCTATGTGGTGAGGAAGATCCGGGCGTCGATCGCTGATGGGGAGCAGTCGGAGGGGCCCATCGAAACACCATGTAGTGCTGCGGGTGAGTTAGCAATAAACTCAAGGAGCCGCCAGCTCACTGGAACCATAGTTAGTCATCACATTCTGGAACCCTGACTCGTGTCACGTGCTGCAACGTCAATGTCCTCTTCATTTGCAGCTAAACAGAAAGCAGTGCAGGAGTCCAACGCTCAGCCAGCAACTGGCCTCCTGAGCTCAGGGACAGATGTGGGCGTCCGTGGAGCGACGGGGTCCAGCACGTCGGCGGCTCTGCAGAACTGCGGCTCCTGACAATAGGAGAAGTCATTTGTAGCGTAACCAGAAATGGCTGTCGTGTTTTATCGCCATAAATCCATGGACAGCGTTTCTGTTGTTGTGCTCTAAAATGACTTGTCTGATCCTGAAGGAGGCCTCTTCAGCACAGGCCTGAGATTGTCTGGTCACTGCAGCCTGTGATGACCAGTTCACCAACCCTTTATTCTGAGGGCTGGACTGGTCTGATGTTTCTGCTGCTGTGTCAATGAAGACTGGAGAATTTGGCTTTTAATGTGTTTGATGAAAATAAAAGAAATGCATATTAATTAGATGTTTTGGTTTTTAATGCGCTCAGGAAGCTGATCATTTTCAATGTATGATCTGTATTTCTAAGGGTAAGTCGTGGCGGCACCCTCACCATATTGCGGAGGAGGGGGGGAGAGAGAGAGAGAGAGAGAGAGAGAGAGAGAGAGAGAGAGAGAGAGAGAGAGAGAGAGAGAGAGAGAGAGAGAGAGAGAGAGAGAGAGAGAGAGAGAGAGAGAGAGAGAGAATATATCCTTGTCCTAACAGTTCCTGAAAATTCCAATGAAATCTTTCATTTCTTTTTAGAGATATTTTTGCAAAACAGACGATCATAACGTAAATCTAATATTGCTTTGCTACAACACACGTAATTCCTGACTTTTTTTTTTTTTTTTACAATCATATGAGGTGTCGGGACTGCTGTTTAGTTCGTGCTTATGTGTTGTTACCGTGCGTCCAAGCGTTGCTTCACGTGTCTTACGAGGGAGACTGTGACCTTCAAGCGGATGGTCTAAAAGCTCAAGCGTAAGACAGTATACCAACATGTTGACTGATGTGAAACAAGAAATCAGCTCGAAGATCTAGCGCTCACAGAATATTGTAATTTATAAGCACAACATTTTTTAAAATAAATTGTCTTTATTCTGCGTTGCATTGTTTTATTTTTTGTTATGTTTTTTTTATTTTATTTTTTATTACATTTTAGAGACGCGCGCCGTTTTAATTTGTTACTGTTTCCGCCAATAAGCGGAAGTCGTCAGGGAATGTTGAGAGGTGCTGGAGTAGCTGTCCAGTCCATAATAACAACAAACCGGCCAATACTGCTGGGTGCAAGTGGAAGTGTTGTGTGTGTCTGAGATGTCTGCTCTATATAAATAATCGTGAACGAACAAAACACCACAGTGGGGTAAGAATGACCTTCTCCTATGTTTTGTTAGCACCTTGAGCGGTGTAGCACAAACGTGTTTAGCTCGGTGTGCTAACGCGAGCTAAACACACTTTTAGTTCTCCGCTGGAAAATGTTGCATTGCCACATCTAAAGTCGCAGCCGTTAACCCGTCTAAAGTATGTGTGACTCGTACACTTCAGTGTCACGAGAAATGTTGTCAGAGGTGTGTCGGACAGTCACAACAACAAAAGAACCACTGCATGCTAACTCAGTGTTGTGGTCTCCTGAAACGAGCCACGTTTGGTTTCAAATGTTGTTTGAATCTTCTGAATCTTCACGACACAAACACTCGCTCTCCCTGATCTGAATGTTTTATCTCGTGCACGTCAACATTCTGATAATGTCGACGATGAACCATCATCAAATGTTCTGATCTGGTTGCTGTCAAACCTTCTGAAATGCTGTTTCATGGTAGTATATTTTTAGTTAGAATCTCATTGGATGATAGCACTGTGTGCACGTAATAACACGTGAAAACGAAACCGAGTAACAACCCATGACTAATACCGACACTGCAGGGATGTTACTCAGTACTCAGCTGCCTTCGTGTCTTCGTTCTGTATGTCTGATGTGAGCCAGTTTTGAGTTGCCTTGTTTCTTACCAACAATTCCGCTCATTGAACAGCACTGGTGGAGGGTGTTACCATGGATCAGAAGGACGCCTTGGGACTGTCCTTTACTGTGAAGAAACATTGGTTGGTAAGTCCAAAAATTCTTTAATAAGAGTGTAACACACGTGTTATTTTGCTGCATAAGTACAAACATCGTTGTTTACATCCTACGTGCATCAAAACTAAAATCCACACTGCTGTAAGCAGGGGTGTGAGATTGTATCGATATTTTTGTACTTGATTTTGTCACATTGTCTTCATATGTTATGTTATATGTTCAGCTATAGCTATGTTTGACATACATAGATACAGTGGTACCTCGGTTCTCGACCACAATCCGTTCCAGACGGCCGTTCGAGAAGCGATTTGTTCAAAATCTGAATGGATTTTTCCCATTACAATTACTGAAATAAAAAGAAATAATGCGTTCCAAGCCTTAAAATAGTCTTTTGTAGGAGTGAATGTAGAGTGTCTGCTGCAGGTGGCTGTTCCTCTATGTGTGTGGCCGCTGCATGTGGGAGGGGTTGCCGAGTGAGTGACGTCTCTCCAGAAGTGAAGAGGTGCCCGGTGCGTGTCCAGCTCTGAATGTGCGCTTCTGTGCAGTTTGGCTGTGACAAAGTCATAAACCAAGTCACGCTCTGTCCCAGACTCGCCTCATCCCTGTCCCAGCTCCAGCCCACAACAGGACATCAAACCCTGGAGTGAGCGCTCCAGCACCTCCCCTGTGACACTCTACCACGGTCCAGTGTGGAGACAGAAAGGTTTTACACCTCAATATGAAGAAAAAACAGTCAGTAAATGTAACTAACAGGACATACAGAGGCTGCGATATACACAATGACAAAGCAGCGCACGTTAAGTTTTTTCCGTTTTTTTTTCAGGGGCGTTCGAGTTCTGGATTTTCGTTCGAAATCCGAAGCAAAAAAATCTCGAATTTTTCGTTTGAACTCCGATTTGTTCAAAGTCCGGGACGTTCGAAAACGGAGGTACCACTGTACTTGGATATGGTGCTACATTTGTGACGTGTTTAATGTTAACATTTTCTTTTTCTTGCTGGAGTTATTTTGTTGAATTAGGGAGTGATTCATTCCTCTGTTGGAATGCGAACTCTAACCGAAAGTCTAGCTGGACTGATGCCATAATAATAACTTGTTTTTATGCACATGAGATTATCTGTTTTTTCCCCTTAAAATGATGGTTCATATCATGATATATTGTAATATATATTATCACCTCTCCTGTATTGGGATGCATATCTTATGGCAAGGTCCCTGTCAATATGCAGCCCTGTCTGTAATGTACATCCCTACACAAGCATTAGTTGAATGAGAGTCTTAGCCCCTGTCACATGGGCTCTGCTCAAACTGAAGCTTTTACTTACTGGGTTGGTGAAGCTCCACATGATATTTGGCTTTCTCCTACAGGTTTCTATGGGACAGTCTGATTCACAGCCGAAAAGTAGATCACTGCAGAAACGAGGACCAAGGCCTTTTGATCACAACCATGTCACCATGGTCAACTGGGGACTCGCTCGGCAAGTATTTACTTGAGTTTTTGTGGGCCACATTTCCGACGTGTCCTTTAATATTTGAGCTCTGGTTTGTTGTTTTGTTGGATGAACCACCATCGATTACATGCTGTTTCTTCTCCTCTGTCCCACAGGAGAAAGGCCCATTTAATCCTTCCTGACATCTTACGCACAGAGCTGGGAAAGGCCCATATAGACAAAATCAAATTTCAAGAGGCTGTCAATAAGAAAAAAACTGAGGCAACAAACGCACTGAAACACGCGACAACCAGGGAAATTCAAGATCAGAGGATCGAGAAAACGCCAAAGGGCCGCGAAGGTCGAACGTCTTCAACACCGCAGCGGTAGGCTTCAACTCTTTCACTGCCGTGTCAGTGGCGGGAGTGTTTTTTTTTACTGGTTTGTGAAATTATTTTTTGCTGTTGACTTGTTTGTGCCTGGATGACAAAAAGCGCTAAACATTCTCAGCAGCAATTGTTATTGATTCTGCCATATGTGTTCAACTGATTCGCTGGATTGTTGGCTTTCTTTATCAGATCAAGGGTCTTGAGGAAGCTGCAGAACGTGGATAAGGAGGAAGAAGATGAAAGCAAAGATAATCTGGAGATGATTGTTGGGAAGGACAAGGAAGCAGACTGCAAGTTTGCTGATGTTGTTGGTAAGTGAACTGGGCTTAAAACAACATGCTTTTATAAGCTGTTGGTTTCCATAGTCATGCAGCTCATCCTATCACGCCCAGAGTTTTAAATAGAAGAAGGCAGCTGTGCTTTGAACACCTCACCTCTCGGTTCAAAGTTGAATGACATGTTTATCATAACAAAGAGATGATGCATTTTTATACACCTTGTGTCGTCGTGTTGTTTTGAGATGGACTCTGTTGTATTCTGTTTCCTCAATTGACATTTATGTTCTGTCTCCTCAGACTGTGGCTTATCATTCAGCTGGAATTCTGCTAAAGATTCCGCAGACTGTGAGAATCTTGATCCTGTCGGCAACAAGGAAGTCGAAATTGATCCACAGAATGATGCACAGCAGACTCCGGTAGGTGCATGTGCCACAGAGTCAGACAGGTTTAATGGTCGGCTGCAAAGGCTCAAACCTGCTTCTTAATGAAGAGTGTGCCTCGAGAAGATCTACTGATGTTTGTCTCAACAGAGGAGGAAGAGAAAGGAAATAAATTCCCGGTGCAATGGAACCAGCAGCTCGAAGCGACTTCGTGAAAGCGTGCTCTGCCTCACTGAGGAGAGAGAGACGAACGGCCGACCTGCCGCAGATCACGTGGAAGATGGAGAGGACTGCAGAGTGCCAGATATGATGAGGTGCAGCGAGGAGGACAGAGCAGACGTTCTGCCGCTCGCCAGCGGCGAGTCACGGACGGGCGGCAGGATTATGTCTCCGAAACATCGTCGCTTTTCAAGCCCAGTGAAGACCAGCCCTTGTCCCCCGAGTGAGTATCACGCAGCACCGTGAGTGATTTTAATAATCAGTACTCACCTGTGGATTTCAATGGATCTAATGCACCCAGATGCTTCCTGTCCGTCCGTCTGTCCGTAAATAATAAATATCAATATCCTCTTTGCTTTTATTTTCAGTTACATTGTCCAGTGACGAAGAAGACTTTGTCACTGTTCCTGAGCTGAGTTCCACCGAAGTGCGAGAGACATCAGGCGTGCAAGACGTCCAGGTAAACTGATGTTGCTTGTGTGTTGTAGTTTAAGTGATATCTGTGTCAAAGAACAGAGACCTTCCTTCAGTACAAGCCTTATCTCACAGCAGGCATCGGCGCTCCCTTGTCGCCAATGATCCTGACACTCTAGGTTTTTCATTCCTCGATTCTTATCGACATTACTGACCACTGCAGACTGCATCACCTGATGACTGCTGGAGTTTTGTCTCCAGAAGGACCACAAATATGTTCCATACTCAGTGAATTATTCTGCTATTTTCAGTGGCTGTTGGAGTTGTTTTCACGATTTGGCAAAAAAGGTTTTGGTTTTGGATCAAAAACCAAGGAACATGTCTTTGTGCGTTATGGCCAGCAGATGGAGTTGTTGCCTGTAGTTTAAGACTAGTATGGTGAACATATGTTAGTATTTTTCTAGGCTCTTATTTGGTTTGTTATGACAATCCGAGTTTACTATTGAAAGTCACCATTTCCACCCCCTTTCCTCTTAAATATACAATTGCTTTCTTTATTCTAATGTGTCGGCAGGTGATACCCATCGTTGAAGGCGCTCTTGCTGTTGGTAAGGCCTCAGTAGTAGACCACTGTTCCATGCGTATCTCATTCACGCTGCTGCACTGTGGAGGGTACCTAGCAAAGTCAAACGGAGAACTCTTGGTAATAAACAATCAACTTATTTGCCTTATTTTTTTTTCTCATTTAAGTTGTTTTTCTCTTTGTTGGCAGGTTGAAAAGGAGAAAATCATCATCCCAGTGACAGGTAATTTGTTCCCCAAATTCATCATTGATCTGTGTCCAAACTGGATTCGCGATCTAGTGCATGAAACATTTGACTGAACCTGTGCGAGTCCACCTGCTTTGTTCATGCTTGTCTGTTCACGGCGCTCTGCTAGCTTAGTGTGCTATTCTTAAACTTGAAATAGTGTTTGTGCTCTAAGATTAGACCACTGGGATCTGAGTGTTGTGTAAACTGCGGATATCTTCCCAGTACCAAGGCTACGTCAGATCTCCCGGCTGAGGTGACTAATTCAGATGTGGAGCCGTCTAGACACACAAGAGTGGACGTGCTGGACCATGTTGTGAATGTGTTGTGATGGAAAGAAACGGGGAACGTCCCAGGTTGAATGTGTAGTCAGTATTTATTTATACACCATCTCTCATGCTTCACTGTTAAGCAGGAGTGAGGCTTAATAAAATAAATCAGTGAGACAGGACTTACACTGGAGAAAAAAAAAGGTGAGGGCGGAACTGGATCGATGCCACTAACGCTGAACTGGCACAACCTTATGGCGTGGTCCCGACTGGGCAATAGAACAAGGGCAGATGTGGGCTGACCTCTGCGATGTGGCTCCAGAGGGAGTGTGTGTGAGAAAACAACTGTTAAACATGTCGTCTTACAAAGATGGAAGATAAATAAACCAAATATTAACGATGAAGAACAATAAACCCTTAACCACGCGATTAAACAAGACCACATGTGGCAGGAGGTGAGGAGAACGTTTGGTCCAGACAAAATTACGTAACCGCTTCACAAGAAAATGTAGCGTATATTAATATGCTGTCGATAAATCAAGAGGAAAAATCCTTAAAATTGAAATTTGTGGAAGCCAATGCAGAGACTTAAAACTGGCTTGAAAACCTACATTTTTGTGTGATTATTTAACTTATTTTATATTATTATTAAAAATAATCCAGATTACTGACTTCATCTGATTCCGATTTTAACCCAGGAAAAGTCTTCTTTATATGCTGAATCATCTTATTTGATGGAAAGCCGTTTAATGGTACGAGCAGAAATGGGTTTTTCTATGAACCTTGTGGTTTTACTCGTACTATCATCCAAGCATTTAAACTATTCTGCAAAACTAAATCAGGATTGGATGGGCTTGTGGAGGAACTCTTTTACGTTATTGTATCTCCTTTGTGTAGATGTGGACAAACAGCGCAATGGGAAGTTGACGTTGGAGCGAAAGGAGCTGATGCGCTACGGCGTCTGGGACCTGGACGATGCAAGCCAGCTGGATGGTACAAGAATTGGAGAGGATTTTCCTGCCAATGCCCTTTTGTTTTACGTCTCCAAAGAAGCTGCGATCACAATAACACAGGAGCTTCGAAATGTGTGTGTCAGGCGAAAATCCACCACTACTGGTAAGAGTGTAGTTCACCACTGAAGGCGGTCAAATAAAAAAATGTATGTATTGTCAATCCATCAATGGTAATTCTGATACTAGGAGATGGTGTGAGCCCGTTCATCCTGCTGACTTTTGAAGAGCCTCTGAGGGGAATGGAAGGAGCTTTGTTGCGCTCCAGTCTGGAGTTGGACTGTCTCAACTGCATGGTGTCCGAAAAACATTCCCATCTTACGGACTTCAGGAACATGCCCAGGACTTTGCTATCGTTGGAAAATACCCTGGATCTCCTTCAACAAACAGGACTAGACCCTCACTTGCTCGCAGTACTGGGAGTCGACACCACAGACACTCATTCAGGAACGAGCGCTTCGACTGACCCTGAGCAGGAGGTCGAGGCTTTGGAGGCACCAGAGCTCAGGACTGAAGTTTTAGGGGAGATTATCCCGGAGCTAGAGAAGGTACCCCTGCTGGACACATCTGTCTCTGGCTGTGTGGTGGAGCTGCCGCTGGGGAATGAAGGGTCGTCGCCAGTCAAGAGACAAGAGAATTCGAATGCGACCAGGGGGCCCGGTGAAGTCGCTGAGCTGAACACAGCACAGATGCAGCAGCAGTGCAGCACTTTAGAATGGGAGATGAATGTATATGAGGGGTTGGAAACTGAGATGGAGACTGTGATCCATGCAGCCCCAGAACTTGAGACGACAGCGGCGCATTGTCCGGTGCTGGAAACCGGACTGGAGCAGGAGATGTCACCTGCCTATGCAGCAGCTACGGAAGCCGAGATTGATCCAGAGACCGAAGACGAAGCAATGGAACCTCTGTCTGAGGTAACCAACCGAGGCATGAATTACTTGTCATCACCACATTGTTTTTCTGAGCTTTCCTCCCTGCCTGCATTCCTCACCAAGGACGAAGACAAGCCGGTTTACACTCTGTGCCATCGAAGAGTTAAAGGCTCGTACCGTGTGTCCATGTGCAAACTGGACTCAAGCTGGACCAAGTATAAACACCATGGACTGTCACGCAGGCAAGTCTCCTCCATCGTACTGAAGCAGCACTACTCTTACTGTGATGTGCGTATCTGCTGCTTGTCCGTGGGCATGAAGGATTTCCATTTGTGGGTTTCTCTCCCTGTCAGAGAGAAAAACACCTGGTTCGTGGTTTGGGTTGCTGTGCTCCACCAGACCCATCATCATTTATGGAACCTGATGTTTTCTGATTGCTTTTCTTGTCAGTTGTGAAAAGACACTTTGCTTTTAGGTTTTGTTCCCAAACACCACAGTCACTGTCGAACCTCCATCTGTGCAGGTTGATTCAGTTTCCTCCTCCTCCGATTAAAGGAGGAATCACTGTGACGATGGAGGACCTGCAGTGTTTGGACAGTGGACAGTACCTCAACGATGTTATTATCGACTTTTACCTAAAGTAAGTGTGTCACTTTCACCCACTGGTGTTCTGGAATTCTGTTGTGGTTGGTGTTGAGAGCAAACCTGGATGCTTGCGTGTGAGGTTTGTATTAGCTCATGTGGGCTTCGTCTGGAGACTCTTATTTCCTCCCACAGTCCAATAGGTTAATGGGTGTGAGTAGTTCCGTCCCCACCTCTCGCCCCAAAGGATTTGCCTCAGCACCCTGAGACTCTGAAGTGGAAGCCACATGCACTATTAAAATACACGTTTTGTTCATGAGGTAAATACAAAAAAATTATGTATTAAGTATCGACAACATGTACATAGAAATAGGCAAAAATGAACCTGGAATAAAGTTGAATAAAATAATGTATTACTTTATAGTACAAACAATCCCATATTTAATATCATTAAAATATACATAATGTTGTGTTCCAAACAGGTTTTATTCTAAACAAACACTGAAACAAAACATTAGGAAGTGAGTTCATCAGTTTTCTTGTTGTTTTTGTCCACTGGTAATTTTCCTCTTTGTCCTCTAAAACAGGTACATTTATAGAGAACCTGATCTACTCTCTGTTTTATTGAATGCTATTTAACCATGTTGAATTTACATGTGTGTTCATGATGCACGTATGAGTCAAAATAATATTTAAACTATACTGTCAATGAACAAAAGAGCCAGTGAAATATACTTTGTCTTGTTTTCGTCTAGATGGCAGATGTTTATCGGTCATTTGGGTACGAAAACCAAACAAAAATAAACTGAAATTGTTTTTCAATGCCAGCTATTTTGTTAGTGGTACCAGCAAAATTGTGTTTTGAATTTTGGAGCGTTGCGTGGTTCACCCCTGGCATATGTCTTCTAACTGCTTTTCATTTCCCTTCTTGCTTTGATAGTCTCATTCTTTTAAAGGTTATAAATGTACTTGTAAATGGTCTCAAAAGTCGAAGATCTGTTTCACAAAGTGACTCAGTTCTAACAATAACGTTTCAGGCTGTTCAGTCCTTCTTTGATCTGATTTGATGGTCTGATAAATCTAATTATCAACAGAATGTTCTGCTCTTCTGGCAGCAGCAACACAACAGACAAACTATCACAACAGTAAGGGCGACACTCATTAACGTCAGGTTAGTTGTAACTACACTAGTAATGGTCCTGATGATTTGAACATGTGTGTCAGTGTTCAAATGTGCTCACGTTACGCTTGAGGAGGAAGTCACTTGTGCTTGTCGTGTAAACAGAATCCTGTGTTTTTGACTCAGATACCTCCTCCAGATGTCCGCCCCTGCCATGGTGGAGCGCTCGCACATCTTCAGCAGCTTCTTCTATAAGCAGCTGACACGACGAGACAACGCCAGCGAAGGGAACACCTCAGAGACGTATGTGCGCTCACTTGTGACTTCACAAGTTGCACTCACACTCGCGTTCCAAACTCTGTAAACGCAGGTGTCAACGTCAAAGGCGGCATCAGCGGGTGAAGACGTGGACCCGGCACATTGACATCTTCAACAAGGACTTTGTTTTTGTTCCCGTCAACCAAGAGTACGTCTGACTCGTGCACTTGTTTTATTTCTGTCATTTGACTTTCTCTGTCCGTTTCAGGGCTCATTGGTACTTGGTTGTCATTTGTTTCCCTGGCCTGGATGAAGTGACGTATGAGGCCCATCCCCGCGCTTCAGAATGGCCGTCAGGAAGTGATCACAACGGTACCACTGAAGAACCAGACGAGGCTCAAAACTCAAAAACCTTTAGCAGGAGAACAAGCGTGGACGGAAGCTCAGAACCTGGTGCGCTGCAAAGTCATGAATACACCCTTAACTGAGCAGTGTGCTAAGATGTGTTTTGAATATGTTATAGGAGGCGTTAAAGATCCCAAAATCAAAATACCAGGCCCAGTGGTAAGTACAATAACACCATTGGATTTATCTAATTGTCATGTCGTCTGATTTGACCTTGTCGCAGATGTGCACCGAGGAAACCTGTCGGCGGAAGATGGTTTGCAAAAGGTGAGACTCCTGAACTGTTCGGATTAAAGCTGCCTCTCAGTCCACTGGTTTCTTCAGGGTGACCTATGCAACATTTCAGTCTATGTTTGTTTCAAAAATGTTCATTAGGACTGTTCTGCTCCACTTCTGTTGAAGATTATGTAGTAACAAAACAAGCACAAAACAGACATCAAAACATTGACAACATATTGAGTCAAGTGGAATAGAAAGTGCATTTCTAAAATACAGATGTTTGGCTTTCGGTTTTGTTGCAGCGCACACAATATAAGTTTCACTGCTATATTCTTCCTCCGAGGTCCAAAACAGTCCATGACCCGGAGCCGGTCTGCATGCTGGGAGTTGGGAACCACTTGATTATATGTATTCTTCTGCCCATAAAATACCTGTCGGGAAAGTTGGTAGTTGAGTTACCACTGTTAAGATGTGGGGTACGGTAACAGGAGATTACCATCATTTCCGGACTGTAAACCGCTACGTTTTTCTTGTGGTCTGAACCTGGCGGCTTATACAACAATGCGGCTAATATATGGATTTTCACAGGCTTAAGAGCGTCGTCACATCAATCCCATGAAATCACAGGCGTTTTATTGACCTTAAAGAGCTCAAAAAGTGCGGTTTTGACCAGAGTGTCCACAGCTCCGCCAACAGAGCCGATCTCCTGGAGAAGCGGAGATGAGAAGAAGCAGCTGAGACCAGCTGTGGTGTCTGAGCTTGGGACACACAGGCGAAAACAGCACATTTTAGTGTCAATAAAAGATATGAGGAGTTCATGATTCAAGTTCAGATCATTGCCGAGTTTGTTTCATGAGTCAGTCTCCATGGTGGAACCCATGTTCAAAACTAGTTCAGAAGTGATCTTGAGAGTCCTGTGAATTCCAGACCTCACCAGTAGCCAGCAGCCTCTGCAGTCAAAATAGCGTTTCCTTGAGTATTCAGTTTCTCTTTCTTGCAGAAAAGTTATTCAACAATCAATTTTGTTTCTAAGTGCTCATTCTTTGTGGCCACCGATAATTCTCCTGCCCAGAAAATGACCCAGGACCTTCCATGTTTCTGCACATTGTGGAACAATGCACCAATAATTCCCTTCATTCCGACGTCAGCAGGAAGTGTTGGGATGATTCACTGGAGCGCTCCGACAGATCTGAGGTCTAAATCTGGACGAGGGTTATCCAGACTGTCTGGAAGCCACTCGGATGGATTTTAGCCTATAGCTGGAATTAGTGTCACCCATGTGACCTGTGGGAATCTTGTGTCAAGACTTGGAAAGAAAAGGACAGTGTGACTTCCCCTAGATCATATGGAGATGATAACAGTATGAACTTGTGTCTGCAGGCCGTGTATCCTCATCATGGACTCTCTCAAATTCTCGCTGCATGAGAGAGTCTTCAAACTCATACGGGAGTAAGTGAAAATCCCCAGGGCCTTTTTGTGATTTTAATCCACGTTGACGCCGCAGTGTGACTGTCCCCTCAGGTACCTGCAGTCGGAGTGGGAGGCCCGGAGAGGAACGTCGAGAGACTTCGGCCCAGACCAGATGAAAAGTTCACATAGCCAAGTCCCCCTGCAGGACAACAGTAGTGACTGCGGTCTCTACCTGCTGCAGTACGTTGAGAGCTTTTTAAAGGTAAAATTCAGCCTCTGTTGAAGTTGATGTTAAAATCTCAGTTATTGCCAGGGTCAGCTAAAGAAGGACACACAACTAGAGCTGCCCTCCGTTTTCTGTCTTGATCAAGTTGGTAAAACCACCTTGAAGCGACTGCGCTATTTTGACTGACTCGATTGCTTGTTGGTCTCCCAGGATCCAGTGGTGCACTTTGAACTCCCTCTTCAGCTACAGCGCTGGTTTCCACGGCACCAAGTGCGAAGGAAACGGGACCAAATCCGAGACCTGGTGCTGAAGCTGTACAGAGATCAGAACCTCGACAGTCAGCGGTAGACTCAGGCAGCCGCCCTGCTGTTTAGGTCCGTGACTGTTCTTACAAACCTGCTCACACTGGGCGACACGGACCCTCGGGCGTCAAACCTGCGGCTGGGACTCATTCAACAAGAACACACAACTCAAGCAGGGTCACCGGAGAACGTATACTGTAGGACTTTTGTTTGAGATCATGAGTGAGCTAACTGTGCATCAGATACAAAGCGGCCTATCATCGTTTTGCTTTCCATATCTGCCTTTGTGATTCACACGCTGCCACCCGTCACCCGACTGAAGCTTCAGCTAGTTCCATGCCCTCTGAGTAGTGTGCAAAACTGTTTTATCATGGATGCAGCGTTCAGTTAACAAGCATTCACATCGTGATCGTTCAGTCGCCTTCCTGTTCATTTCAGTAGCGTTTGATAAAAGTCATTTTAAATCGGTTGCAGAAATCCGTCGACAGCACATCCATCGCAGTATTGAGGGTCATGTTTTTTATTTTGGATTTTATAGGACCTTGGTTTTTTCTGCTCGTGTTCAGAGGAATGTACGGATGATTCCAAAAATACATCTGGTGTATTAAAGCTTGAATTCCCCCTGAAACTGCTTTTCCCGCCATAATTAAAAAACTTGTTGATAAAACTTGGATTTGGTGGGAAAATATTTTCTAAGCCAAGTCTGTGTTTAACTGAATACTGTAGCTGGAAAGATGAAACTGTTGAGACTGATTCACGGGGAGGTAAATGAGTTGAAATGGCCTTTACTTTTCTTGGAAAGGAAAGTCACATTTTTATATCAGATCTACAAGTTGGTGTTTACAAACCCCCTTTGAAGAAGCCTTTTCATGGACTTCTCACTTTCTAACCCGTCTGACTGGAGTTGCCGTTTTCAGTGTCGGTGAGTATCATCTACTCTTGGGAGGATTCATGTATTTACTGCTTGTATACCACCCCTCACCCCGTTTCCTCTTCCTCATGGAGTCTATGTGTTTTCATGCTGTCTTTTACGACACAGGTCAGAACCAGAGGAAGAGCTTCAGCACATCTAGGTGCAGTCACTCTGAAGACCTAGAACCACTAATAAAAGCCGTCATTTCATCTCATTTTTCTGTCTCAATTCGAGATTTAATTTTCTTGCTTTTTTGCTTTTGCAAAAAAGAAAGAAATTAGTAGGTAATATTTTTTATATTTCACTTTTCTACAGCTAATAAAATAAGTATTTCTAGACTATAGAGCGCATTGGAATATTAGCCCCACCCACTAGATTTAAGAAGGAAAATAGATCTTGTTCATCCACAAGCCACACCGGTCTATAAGCCACCTGTTCAGTGGTGCACCTGACTTCAAATAGTTTTGAAAACGGGCTCCAGCATGAAGACTGACTCATGAAACAACCTGGGCAATGTTCTGAACTTGTATCATGAACTCCTCACGTCTTTTACTGACATTAAAGCGCTCAAAATGTGCTGTTTTCACCCACATGTCCAAAGTTCTGACACCACAGTCGGCCTCAGCTCCTGCTTTTCGTCCTCGGAGCTGCAGACACACGGGCGAGAACGGCGCATTTTGAGCACTTTAAGGTCAATAAAAGACCTGTGGTTTCATTGGTTTGAGGCTCTGTACTCTGGCGGCATGGGGCTCTTTGCCCTGTAAAAATCCATATATTAGCCAGTGCTCACTGTGAGGACAGCAATCATATCTAGTAACTTCCAAACTTCAAGAGTCTTATTATCATTGTGCTCACACTCAACAATCTTTGCTTGGTTCATGGCTGAGTCTCCTGACTGGATGACTGTGATCTCTTAGCACACGCAATCTCTCGCACTCACGTGGTTGTGTACTCTATTTATTTTTGTTATTTTTATTTTATAAATCCATCAAAACTGTCCTGGATCTAGATGGAACTCCAGAACACCCACAAAATATAACCACGTTTGTCATGCCATGATGTCAGTGAGGGAGCCTTTCAGTCTCATCTGTCTGTTGAAAAGCAGCAAAACGGTTTAAATAAGGACTGAAACGTTCACTTCAGTATGTAGAGAGAAAGAAAACAGTTGCAATATGTGTGCAGGGCTGACTCCTTTCGCATCTAAAATCCAGCATGAAGGTCCTGGAAGTCCATGAAAACCATGGAGGTTCTGTAGGAATTCTTTGCGGGTCATAGCGCCTGGTTTTTGTTATCGCAAATCTAACCAGAAATCTTGTTAAAACTAAACCGAAATCTGTGTCGTTTTAACTAACTGGCAGGAAATTAAGATGTCTTTTGCTGTGGTGGTGGTTTGAGGCTGTCTAAGGTTTCAGCCTGACAATGTGGAACAGATAAACTCAACCAGTTCAATATCAAATTAATATTAGCACCTTTTCCACCGTCTCTGAGCATAACGTCTGTCTGTTGAGAGAGTTCTGATACTCTATAGTAGTACTAAGAAAATACGTGGCGTGTTTGCCTTTTCAAAAAGGGATGAACTCTTGAGGGAAAAGTTGGGGTTAAAGGTCACCTCCAGTCTAAGCCTTCCCACTCTCCCCGCTGTCACCGCTTTCAGAAGGTTTTATCTGCTGCTTGTTCCCGCCGACACCTCTGAGGTATTTACGCTTGTCGTCACTACGTTAAAGAAGCTTTCAGGTGGGAGGAAGTGTACTCCTGTGGCAGCAAGAGAAAAAGGAGTAGAGGTTCGGAAAAGTTCCTGTTAACTTCTCACCTCTGCGCCGCCTGATAAAGCAGCTGCTGAAACCTGTTTCTGCTCAGTATAGAAGGATTTAACCCCGAAGTGTAAGGAGTTTTCTGGTCATTTGTGTGGTTGTGATGTGGTCCAGGCTCCTGCTCTCCTGGACCCATGTTCCCTTCAGACTCACCATCCTCTCTTGCTTCTCTTAGAGGCTTAGAGTAAACAGGATTAGGGCATGTTCAAAAATCCCCTCTCTCCAGGAGCCATCTGTCTGTCGACCTGAGCCAGAAGAAGCCTTTCCAACACCATGGGACGCCACAATCCTGATCTGCGCCGGGAAGCCGCACCGTTCTAAACTATGCAAACTTGCCCGCTGCTTTTACAAGACCAGAGTACACAACACCTTGATCCACTTCCTCCAACTCGACCAGGATTTAACCATGTGTGCTGCCATGTGGAGATGTGTTTTTTATTCCCTTTTATTTAGTCTAGCGTCTACGTTTTTGGACGTACGGCCAGGTGAGTATCGGCGCTACCTTCTTGAATCAAGCTCCTCTTTAACTCTCTATTCCTTTCAAAGATGCAACTCTAGAAGGATCTGCTCTGGACTTGCTTCCTGAAGAACCTGCAGCCCTCCCACGGATTGTGAGCATCTCTGACATCAGGGCGACTCACGAAGGACGTCTCGCTGTCGCCAGACGGAAACGCAACATCCTTTTCCCGAGCGGAGTCAAGCTGTGCGCCAGAGAGACGGTGGAGCAGGTTATCGGCAACCACCTGAGCTACTTCCACCTGCGAGGTGAGGACCCTTGCTCGTCCACACACCAGGCTGGCGTCAACACAACACAACGGTCCATGTAGTCGTAGGAGGGCGACCTTTGATGGATCATCCACGTCTTTCTCTCAGAGCTTTTTCGGCTGTTGGCTGAGTCGACTGGACTCTTTGGCTCCCCAGTGAAACACATGTTATAGGTCGAAATGAAACTAGTTCAAATCTTGGAGTGACTAACGTGGAAAGATTCCCTCAAGGTCGAACATCTGCTGAATTATTATTATCTGATTCTGTTGTCTGATAAAACATTATCTGTGTCACAGCAAACATTATGAATTCAGAGAGGTGTTCAGAGGCTGATAAAAGAGTTTCCCTGAGACGTGTGGCGCTCATGTCTGATGGAGCTTTTGGGTTTTTCCGTGAGCTACCTGACCATTGAAAGTGGTTTAACACAGACTTGACAGTGAGTAGGGGAGGGAAAAAGAACATGCACTTTATACATTTTGTTGGAGAAGATGATGCAGTATCTAGAGGAAAATTATCACTGAGAATAGAAAGTATAAAGTCTACCTTTCCAAGGCAAAAGTGATAATAAAATGGATGTAGCTGTATGATTAACCGAAATAAAATAGAGTCATTTTATGAGCGTGGAATACCAGGACTGCCATAATGGGGGATCATTAAAGTAGAAATAAAAGTAGAAAAATAAGCAGAAATAATTATGTAAATGCAAATTTAATTGAAAATGGAAATAAAAGTATCTAGTTTGAGTACAGTTTGTTTCCTGCTCTATTCCCTCATTTATTGGAATTTATTCACCAGTAATGCAGATGGTTTTTATGAAAACTGAACTATAATAAGATAATTGGATGTTTTGATGTGTGTGTAAACATTATTTCTGTGTGTATTTTCACATTTATGCCTGTTTACACTTGCGTATTTATATTGTTATTGTGGCACTCCTGAGTTCAGATTGGAAACTATAAATCATTAACTACAATTAATACATTAGTTGCACTTCATTTTACATGCATGTATTTTTTCTTATATTCTTATAGAATGGACAATACAAAGTGCATGTTTAACACATGATAGTAATATCCGCGATGACGTACACATCAAAAAAAGTTCAAAATTCTGATGAATATTTGTGATGGTGAAGCAAATAGAAAGGGCATAAAAGTCTGTATCTGATCATCATCCCACCTGTTTACAAACAAGTGCACGGCAGCAAGTGCTCAGAAGGTTCCTGAGGTCACGTTGGCAGCGGCCCCCAGCTGGTTTGGCTCGGCTGCAGCTACAAACATCCGTGTTATGCTCCACGCAGACCTGGAGGATGAGCCTCTTCCCAAGACAAATATCTAGCTCCCAGACTATCGCTTTTAGTAACGTGCTCTGAAGTTCGAGGGGATGTTTCAGAAGCTTTTGTGTCATGATGACGTCAGAGGTCGTCGATTCCTGAGGTCGCTGCTGTCAGGAGAGCGACTGTTTTCTTCTCCTTATTTCAGACCTTTAATGGAGTCGCACCGCTTTACTGATTCTCCACTTCCAGCTGTGCTCAATGCAACTTCTCCAGAAACCTGGTTTTCATGTGACCTCCAGCAGAAGAAGGCCTCTAAAAAACACCAGCCAACTGGTGCCCATCTGTGTGTGATGCGTGGGGTTACGTAATCTGGACGTGCAGGTGACCACTGCGACCTCACAGACACCGTCGATTAGAGCAGATGGGAGCATATGTCGCCCTCCGATCTTGGATCCCGTCCCGGCGCGCTGACTCATGCTAGGAGCTCGCTCGCCTCTCAAGCTGCTTCCGGGAACCTGCGCTGTAATTGTTTCAGTTTCAATCTGGCCTGGATGTGTCCCCTCCAGTGTGCCAGGAGACCATATGGGAGTCCTTCAAGATCTTCTGGGACCGCCTCCCCGAGCAGGAGGAGTACCAGAGCTGGCTGGCCCGCTGCCAGGAGGGGAGCGTCACGGCGCACGATATCGGACGCTTCTTCAGCCAGTCGGAGGAGCACCAGGCTCTGGTTAAAAAGGTCAGGACTGAGGCTCATAAATAATCCTCTTTTATGTCTCGATAATCAAGTCTAATTGCACTGAATTGCCTTTCAGTCGTTAAATTCTTATTTTCTTTCATTGTTTTAAATGCATTTATCACTTTTTAATAATGAGCAGCCTTGTTTTTTGGCTAACCGTCGCCCTCTTTTGCTTGCAGAGAGTTTCTCAGCAAAGTGGAAAAAGGTGAAGGAAAAAGTTCCTTATTTTCCATCATTTCTCTGATCAACATCATGTGTAGTGAAGTGTCTCTTTCCCTCCTCGCTGTGTAGTGAGCCCACCAGGTCCTGGCAGCATATGTGCAGGTACTGTTGTCCACTGTTGACCACCCTGTTCATAGATCAGCCGCTGTAGATAACAGGGAGAGGTCGGGTCACGCTGGTGTGAGTGAGTGCCACATTGTTCACCTCTGCCTTCATTCTCTGTCCTAACTGAAGACAAGAATGGTCACTAATGCCTCAAAGTCTCCGCTATATTTCATGATTAGAACATTTATGAGATGCTATCATGCATTAATAAGGCATTTATACGAGGCTTTATGAAGGTTTATGATCATGCTTGGCCACTATAACAGGTTCAGAAATGCTTTGTCATTTCTGAACCTGTTGGACTGCATGGCTCAATATACCTACCAGAACTTGGTCTTTTTATAATGTTACTGCAAGTAACACTGCATTCACAAACATTCAGAAGGTCGTCTGTAAAGCCTTATGAATGCCTTATAATGGCTTATGAGAGAATTACTAGAAATGTATGCGTCAAACTGTTATTTCTATTAATTCTTCTATTAATATTTTCCACAGTTTTGTTTGTACATTATAATTTGATGGTCACAATTGGTTCATAACTAGAGTGAAAATCCATTTTAATATTTCTTATTTCAGTGAACGGGTTTTCTGTAAAAGAAAGAGTTTAAAAAGATTTTATTATGAGCCTAAAATGGGTAAATTTTATGTTAAAATGAGATGGAGAAGAGTAGGTTCTTGATGGATGAATCCAGGAGTTTGGCATCTATTTTGAAAAAGTTAACTGTAATATCGAGGGTGTCCACAGTCGCTTAGTTATAATGCAGTTTGCTAGTTCAGTCTATGTAAATTCCATTGTCTGTACTTCACCTGCTTTGCCCCACAGCCTTTTTTATTTTAGTTAAAGCAGGAGTATGTCTTGTGTTTTCTCTTGTAGCCCACCGACTCAGGCCCCGAAAACCCCCGTGGCCCCTGACACCGGTGAGTTCTGACCCCTGAGTAATTCGCTGGCTAGTCATCAGTGAGTGAGTTTGACTGCGGTCCAGAAGAGACTGAGATTAAAAAGGCATCTGAGTCCATGACAGTTTGAATCCATCACTGATCTTTTCTCTTCCACCGGTGCTCACCTTAAGAAACTGAGGGAGCGAAGGCTGTCCCGCAGGAGGAGGAGGACGAGGCGGAAGTGAGTTCCAGTCTCGCCGACGCGGACTGTTCACAAGGTTCCCTGAGCTGCTCTCCTTCTCTGCCCTCACAGCTGGACAATGACATCTCCATGCCGCCCCACACGGCCGCTGCTCTGGAGCAGGTGGTGGAGCTGAGCATCATCCTGAACGGGGAGATGTACAGTGACGACCTGGACGACCCCAGGAGTCACCACTATCAAGCGCTCAGCAGGAAGCTGACAGACAAGGCCAGTGTCTTGCACTTCACTCGGTTTGTGTGGGGTTTGTTTCGATCGATGCCTGGTGGAGAAATACGTCAGTAAACCTGAGTAATAGAGTGGACAGTCCCTTTTATTTCCTGATAGATATTCCTGTCATGGAGTCGCTGCAGTCCATCTCTGCGACTCAGGTGAAGAGGCAGGGGACACCCTGGATAGATTGCCAGTCCATCATAGGCCACTTATATACAGATATACACACATAACAGTTTCAATTTTAGCGGAACATCAGTGCCATCTAGTGGGAAATGTAGGTGACTTTGAGCATGTTCTGAGGCTGAGGGCTGGAACCTCCATAGCTACTTGAGGACAACTCTATTCATTTATTTCATGAACTCTTGGAGTGTGTATAGATACTTTCAAAAACAGCTTAGTTGCTGACTTAAAGCTGTGTGTGCATGAAGGGTTGAGCCTTCTACAGGATGGTGACCCCCCTCAGGTCCTCGGCCAGTGCCTCCCAGTGGTGATGCTATATGCTAGGATTTATTAGCATTCATTCTTTTCACTGTTGTCGCCACAGTTTTAAGTTGAAGAATCCTTGTGCGGCACTTAGTGTATTACCACTGAGGTTTGCGTGTGAAGTTTCTACTTCTATGTTCATCATTCAGTTTACCCTTCAATGAACCACACAAGTATTCATATAAAAACACATACATTTTCTTGAAAAACAAAACGATAATAGAGCTCCGAGTCGTTCATATCCACACACACACACAAGTCGTAAATACCATAGGTTTATGATGCAGGTCTTTTATGTGTGTTTATTCCTCTGCGGTGGCCGTTTACTGTAAACAACATCTGGATTTGCTCACCGATGCACCAACACAATGTGTCCACGGAATCCGAGCGGAGATGGTGTGCACAAAGTGTGTCAGCGAGTCTGCAGAACAGTTCATGTTCGGTTCTGGTGGAGTCCTCACCCTCGCTCCCGGTGAGATGAATGAGACAAGCTCGTGGCCCTGACACAAATCCCGATGGTTGGAGCGATACATCAGCCATCATTTTCCCACTCTCCAGTCACAGGAGGTCTCTGTGGGTTTCCTGAATGACACTGATGATGTGTTTCTTCCTCCAGATTGCGGAATCTCTGGAAGAGCTTCCCGGCTTTAAGAGCGTAACGGTGCTCAACTTCAAGTCAGTGTCACTCGAGCCTCCTAAATGTCAGCTCTGGTGACTCAGTGCAGAGGTGTAACGCCTGTGTTTGCTTCCCGCAGGCCTCAGAAGGACGACCAAGGGTGAGTGTGCTGCAGCGTGGATGTCACGCCCCGCTCTGCTAATCCCTGCTCTCCCTGCCGCCCACTTCTCACTGGTCACCTTCATCTCGCTGTGTGCGCTCGCTCGTCAGCACGTGTGCCGCTCGTCGCCTCGGTTAATGGTCTTAGCGAGGCCAGTCACCTCTTAAGGTGGATCAAAATGGGCCCAAATGAGTGAGCAGCTGCTTTTCCATAGAGACGATTATGGGAGATTTAGAGTCACTAAGTGGACTGCTGCTGGGCAGTGGAGGATCGCGCTAGTAGGTCAGGAGAGGAGGGGATTGTTGGGTTTCCCTAAAGTTCTACTCATCCACATGCGACTCCTCAGCTTGATTCAAACAGGCAAGTGCAGTTAGTGCCATCTAGTGGAGGGAGGTTGTCACTGCCATTAGAATATTTTCTAATTGATGCTGTTTTGCGCCTTGAATTTGAATATGCGCTGCTTCACCGCGTGTCCGCAGCTCCGCCCACAGAGCCGATCTCCTGGAGGAGCGGAGACGAGAAGCAGCAGCTGAGACCAGCTGTGGTGTTGAAACTTCGAACACATTTCAGCGCTTTAAAGTAATGTCAAGAAAAGATGTGAGGAGTTGATGATTCAAGTTCAGAACGCTGCCCAGTTTGTTTTGTGAGTCAGTCTCCATGCTGGAGTCCGTTTTCAACACCAGTTTAGAAGTGATCCTTATGCGTTTTAGTGATCCTTATGCGTTTTTAAGCCAGGTGCACCACTGACCTTTTCTATGGCGCAGACAGCACCAGTGCATCTAGTGCCATCTAGTGGACGGAGGTTGTCACTTCCGTAAGAATTTGTTCTCACTGAACTGGTTTTGTGCCTTGAATTTGAGTTGAATGGTACTTTACTTACATAGTTTACTAACTTTAAAAAAAAACAACATTTTAAATATTATCAAACATTCACATGGGCAGCAGGTGACAGTAGCATTATGGGACACCTACAACACACACTTACAGAAGAATGGAACAAGTGAATAACAAAACTTCAAAAATTCAGATGAACCTTCAGTACACTTCCACAGTTTAGTAGCCTCTTCCACCCAATTCTTTTTCTCAGGTTATAAAATGATGTATTATGGAGAAACCACCCGAGCTCCGATTCAACAACCGCAGCGTTTAATTGAATAAATGTCGCCTGAAACTGTTGCATCAAACACGCTGAAGTGTTCCCGACTGCCATATTGTAGTGCAACAGTGGCAGGTGATGGTGCCTCTACATTGACTTCACATGTTATACTTTCTCTGAGAGGACCAGGAGAGTTTCCTTCCACTCTGGCTTCGAAGCAGCGAACGTCCTTCACGTGGAGCTGGCTGGAGTTTTGGAAAAGCAAAAGCTGGATTATGTTTCTGGGGCACTTCTCTTTATAACTCCTGATCGTATCACTTCATAGCAATAAGTAACTTGTTGTGAATATTTTACTTGCGACTCTACATCTGGTGTTTTTGCGATAAGTAAAATTCTATGCTGGAGTTTGAACAACTTTCCGAAACCCCTGCTCTCAGCAGGTGTAAATCCCCCTCACTGTGAAAGCAAGCTGGAGGAAATGTGGAGAAGTAGGTCAGAGCGTAGAAATCCCACTTGTCGAATGAAGGTTGATGGATCACGTTTGGTCCCGGCCCTGGAATCTCCAGCTCAATATTCCTTGCTTGTTAACTCCGGTGACGGCTGTGGGAGATGTGAACTGGAACCTCGGTGACCGTCCTCTTTACGCCAGAGTGACATTCCTTCCTCTCGCTTCTCCCTTTAAATCACGGCAGTAGAACACATCTTTGAGTTCACCTCATAAAGTCAGATTTACTGGCCCGTCTGGCCGGGCGTGAAGAATGGTGTCAGACCTTGGAGGCAGCTATTCGGAGCCATCTTGACTCCGAGCACCGAATGATCTTCAGGTCAAAGACAAAAGGAAGCCAGGAGGCACTTGAGTTCCGACTCCATAATCTCCCTGTCAGCACCAGCAGATGCTGGTTAAGACCTCCGCCCTGACAGACGATTCAATTAACCTCTGACTGTGACCACATTTGGATTAAGTCGGTCAAATGAGCCAAACAAAGCTAATCGATGATTAGACCAGAACCATTTCCTCTTGATCTGTGAACTCTGATGCCTGCTCTTCTGGCCGTGGTCAGCAGGGTCTCTGGACCCAGCTGCTTTTATGAGTGACGCCTGGATTTTAACCATTGAAACCATTGAAATGCCTCTCTATGTGATGAATGGATTCGATTCTACTAACCTGCTGCTCAGTCATCCCAGTTGATACAAGAAATCCTGTTATTGTTTGGGCTGCAAGGTAAAAGTACAGTCATTTCCAGGCTATAAGCCGCGCTACATTTTCTCGTGGTCTGAACCCTGAAGATTACAACATGGCTGATGGATTTTTACAGGCTAAAGAGCGTCAAGCACATCAAACCAATGAACTCACAGGCATTTTATTGACCTTAAAGCCCTCAAAATGCGCTGTTTTTGTTAGAACATTACTAAGTTTCATGAGTCAGTCTCTATTAAATCTTGTTTAGAAGTGATCCGCATGCATTTTTAAAGCTGGGTGCACCACTGACCTTTCTACAGTGCAGACAGCACCTCTGCACCCGCGGCTTATGTATGAACAAGATCTATTTTCCTTCTTATATTTAATGGGTGCGGCCAATATTGCGGTGCGCTCTATAGTCTATTGTCTGATAATGCAAAAGAATGTTTATTTGCACTGGTAGGTAATACTATTTCCTCTGGGGCCACTTTATACACCGCCATAATAGGAAAGCAAGAGTGGAGGAAAATACTCAAATCAAACCCAAAATAGAAAATAGGTTTCCAGACTATCTATTATGAATGAATTAAGATGATTTTCTTTTCAGTTAATGTACTATTTATTTGAAAATTCTCAATACACAGACCGTTTAAATAGAGGATATCTTGTTCAAAGAAACATCTTTTTCATCTGTTTTTTTCTCTCATTTTATGTCTGATGGGCCAAGAAATACATTAAAATAGTAAAATAAAACAAAAAGCTAAAATAAAACAAAAATAAAAAAATAAATGCAAATTGCAGAAAGGGCAAATAAAATAAAATACTTCTAAAGCAAAGGCATTTTGAAATAAACTGTTTATGAATAACATATAATAAATGAATCATTAATCTTATACTGTTTCTCTGACTTCAACAACAGCAACTTAAAATAATAATAATAATAAAGAAAAGCCCTTGAAAAATGTTTTCTTATGCACCCATTCACGAGTCGTCGTGTGTAGCATACATGTGTTTGTGTGTCTACAGGCTACACGGAGTGGTGGTGGACTATTCCGTCACGGTGGCCGTGGACAGTTCAGGGATCAGCGCCGAACAAGTGGATTATCTGACTCTGCAGTCCAATCGGGTGGAGGACTCCTACCTCCAGATGATGGAGCTGCCCACTGTGGTCCTCAAACCCGTGCTGGTCTCTGAAGAGCTGCCCAAAGACGATCTGGAGAGCGGTGAGTGCTCTCACGAACACCCCGACTTCTCCGCTCGCCATTTCATGGGAATGAAGTCACTGCGGCGCAAACCTCCAAGTGTCACATCGAATAGAAACGGCCGATGTTGCGGGGCGCGCCGTGGCACTTGAGAAAACATTTCAAGGTTGTAATGGTTTCATCTGTTTCTTATTTCTCTCCTCTGACTGTCGCAGCCAGAAGGAACTTCAGCTCCGAGTCATCAGTTATAGGAACTGTGTATTTTCATTTGTGCTGCGGTTACATCCTTGTCATTAACTAGTCTGCAGAACTGCAAAAAAAGGAAAAAAAAAAGACATAGAAATCTGAGAATTCCACATTTTTCTGCTTAATTTGGTACTTTATTTTGGGGGGCAGCCAGTGAGTCGCAGAGCGCTGGTAACTCTGCAGGGATTCTGTTGAATCATGATGATGAGGAGGACGACGACAGACTGGACAGAGTGCAATCGTCAGCATCTTACTGTCCTTCAGCACCAAACATTATTTTGGCTGGGGACAGTTCTCATCACTCATCCATGGTTTACATCCTTTGGCTCATCGGCTCTTGACACACACCGCGATTCAGGGAGGTTTCGCAGGTCCCTGCTGACACGGAGTGGACATGTAGCCAAAACCACACCGGGCCAAAATACTGAGGAGTTGGAAGTTTCTCCCTCCACTCTTGTGTGTTTTGGACGACCCAAATGTCTCAAAGAAGTGGGTGCAGAAAGCTCTATATTCCCACTGCAGGGTCCCAACTGCTCTGAGCAAGAGGCGGGGGACACCCTGGACAGCATTTCAGGATTGAGATAGTCAGACTAACACTCACATTTAAAGTCAGCAACTTGCCAACCACCGGCAACTCTCAATATGGAGGAGCTGCAGTTCTGCTATGAGTCTCTCCTGGATGGCTGCGGTTCTCACGCTCTTTCCAACGACTTTTCCTGGGTCCAGGGACTGCACAAAGCCTGTGGCTGCAGGAGAGACTAGATATCTACGGATGAATTTAGAGCTTTGTCTTTTGGCTCAAAGACACCTTTCTGACCCATCTCTCTTACCGCCCTTCCTTCACTCTTGAAGATGAATTTCATCAACAGTTTTTTTTTACCTTTTTCATCTGAGATCCCTGGGTCAGACTTCGAGGGTCTCGGCCTCATCCTGGTCACGTCTGTGGTCGAGTAACTCCCATAGTAAAATGGTCAATTCGCTTGAGCTTCTTTAAAGACTTGATTTCACATTATTTTTCAGTCCAGGAAATTGGTGAAAATGTGCTAGGTGGCGCACTTTTGCTGTTGGTAAATTCACTTATATTGCACAAGTGACCACAAATGCTAAATAACATTTGAGTTACTTAAGATCCTGACTGACTCTCAATGTATGACAATAACTTTATTCAGACATTATTTTATTATTATGCGAGTGTGCGCCACATTTGTGTACCTGTATGTAACTCCGGTTCTAAGAGTGCATGTGAGCCCTCTACTGGGGGTCACTATTGGTGCAGTATTACCTTTAAGCTAATGCTGTTTTTCATTTGAACAGATCCACTGCTCAATCTGCGCTAACACCAAACCAATTACATGTTTAAGTTCCATGTGCCGAATGAAAACACCTGCTTCTTGCTAATCCCATCTCATCAACACGCTGGCTTTGGGCCGCAGCTAAACGTTTGTGCGCTGACTGACTGCTCTGCTGGTTCCACAGTGTCTGAGATCCCCGTGGCTGCTGCAGACAGAGTCACGGTGAGTAACCTCTCTCCTCCGCTGTCTCCTGCCGCCGCCGCCGTGACACGAGCGATAACACGGAAGCGGCTGGTGACGCTCTCCAGAGCCGACCAGTGCGGGTCGAGGGATGAGCTCACCAGTGAGGATGAAGGGCAGCTTTGAGGATTACTTTGGCTCTTGCTGTTATAATCCGCTGCTATTTTGGGGGGAAGCGCTGCTGTGCAACTCTCCGTGTGGGGCTGAGACAAATATCGCCGGCTGGAGTCTGTCAGTTTTACTTCTGCTGGTCTTCATCTGGGTTCGCTAAGTGATTAATTGGAGTCATTACGTGCAGCGCTTGGCGGCGAACTCGCTGGTAATTGATGTTGCGGCGGCAGCGGGAAGCTTCTGTGCGCCGCTGGTCTAGATTCAGGACGTTTCTGATGAGTCTGCACTTTCTGTAGATCAACATTTTCATAACCTCATGGCAGTTCTGTGTCTCGCGTCCCGTCGAAAATATTGTCTCTGGACCGTAGTTTGGGGATGAAGTTTCCCTCCATTCTTTTTGACTGAGGAAAGGGTACATTTACTTACCTTCTTCTGCAGGTCTATGATTCGGATGAGCCTCCAGAAGTTTCCATCCTGGAGGAGGAGTTTCTGTCTGAGTCTTATGACGTCAAGGCGACACCCACAACAGGAAGTGATGTGGTTGTCCTGGCGGAGAGTGTGGTGGTCTCTACAGAATCTGCTCACACCATCGCTGAGCCGGAACCAGAAGGTGAGTTGTATCCGTTCGGATTTTGAGACGTATGTTCACTCTGGGTCGTCTCTCAGGTATCACGGAGGAAGATCTGCTGCTGGAGGAGAAGGTGGAGACTCCTGCTGCCGTCGAGATCCCGAAACCTGAAGAGCTTCCGGCTGAAGTTCTCTCTCATGAGCTTCACGAGACCATGCTGCTGCCTGAACCTCCGCTGGAGATTGAGGCCTCTGGCTCAGGAACAGATGATCTCAGTGACCTTCTGTGGCCAACTACTGAGGAGGAGTCAGAAGAAGGTGTTTCTGAAGATGTGGCGTTAACAGATGTGATCTTGGACGACGACTCTGAAGGACATACCGAAGATGTTTCAGATGATGGGACCACGGTGGAAGTTCTGGAGGAACACTCAGAGGAGTCAGATGTTCAGGAGGAGCTGGAGATCTCGACCATTTCCACAGAGACAATAGAAGAAGAATCCCTTCCTGCTCTCATCCCACCTCCCGATGCAGCAGAAGTTCTTAGAGAGGAACCATCACTCCCACCCGTTGAGGCTGCCGTGATGGATCAAGAGTCTGTCGTTGAAGAAGCAACAGAGAGTTCGGCTCACAATGTCCCGACTACGGCAGTAGCAGAAATTCTGGTGGCTGTGGACGTACCACCAGAGTCTCCTCAGATCTCCACCCAAGATCTGACAGAGGACGAGATCATTCTGGTCAACCAGGAGGAAGCGGGACCACCATCCGTGAGCCCGGTTCAGCCGACTGTCCTCTCCCCGGAGAGGGAGTCGCCTTTCACCCGAGTGTCTGACGTGAACCCGGCTCCGGACGAACATCCTGAGATCTTCATCACCTCAGTGTTGGAGGTAAAGAGAGGAACCTTGTCATGACTTGCTTGAGGTTTTAAATCCAACCTTTCCCTACTCAGATCCAGACCACCAACGAAGGCCTGGAGGAAGGCGCCCTGGAAGAAGATTTCGACGTCTTTCACTACGGTCTGATGAACCACACGGAGGAGGGAAGCACTGGGTTCCCGTTCGGCGTGTCTCACGGCACCGACCGGGCCAGTATCTCCATGCCAGCGAACCCTGGACGAGCGCTGATGGTCTTCTTCAGTCTCCGAGTGACCAACATGATCTTCTCCGACGATCTGTTCAACAAGAGCTCGCCGGAGTACAAAGCTCTGGAGCAGCGCTTTCTGGAACTGGTGAGTGTCGGAACCCTGCTCCGGTCGGTCACCAGAGTCTGAACTCCTCTGTGGTCGGCAGCTCGTGCCCTACCTGCAGTCCAACCTGAGCAACTTTGAGAACCTGGAGATCCTGAACTTCAGGAACGGCAGCATCGTGGTGAACAGCCGGATGAAATTCGGGAAGCCGGTGCCCCGCGGTGTGACCTCCACCGTCTACCTGATCCTGGAAGACTTCTGCAACACGGCCTACCAGACCATGAACCTGGCCATTGATAAATACTCTCTGGACGTGGAGTCGGGTGAGTTCTCAGGCCAAGCAAAGCAAACAAAAGCATCTGTTTGCTTTTGTTCAGGGAGGTTTTTCACGACACAATGTCCAGGGTTTCTACTACTCTGAATGGACTTGAAACTCTTATAAATTGAAATTCTTATACAAATACTTTCAAGAGATTAAAAGAGCTTTAGTTTAAAAACCTGAATATAAACACCATCCTGATTTATTGTCAAACTGATGCAAAATGAACAATATTTTGTTGTTTAAATGTATGTATGGCTCCATCATTTGATTCAGTCATATACCAAATTCATTCATTTCTTTTTGTGGCAAATATTCTGATACCATTAAACTGCGTTTCATTTAGATGCGTTAATCACAAATTCTCTAATTTATTAGATTATTTTTTTAAATGGAATCCCACCCCTACTCCAAATATGAGAAGCCCATTCAGCTTTTACAATCCGAGGCATCTAATGTGGCCCTCAGTCAGATGGTTCATTTACTATTATTATAACTGCTCAAAACGTTCTGTAGTTATATGAGCAGTGTAGAAGTTTAAAAAAGATTTGATGAATTTCTTTGCATTTTCAATGAAATAGAAATATGTGTGAAACGATTTTCTATTGAATTATTTATTTAAGCTAAACATACAGTGTATCAGTGTAAAAAATATTTAATATTTTCTCCATCTTTGCCTCCTCCTTTCATCCAACACTGTCTCTCCCCTCCACGTGTTCCATAACGCACTGCAACACTGGAGGCAAACCGTTCCAATGAAATGTGTCTTCCACAGTTTCAGATAGTCCAATAAATGTTTGAGTTGAAGCCACTGTTTGAGGAGATGGTCTCATGAAGCGCTTGTCCCCAGGTGACCAGGCCGATCCGTGCAAGTTCCAGGCGTGTAATGAGTACGCCGAGTGTAAAGTCAACAAGTGGTCCGGCGAGGCCGAGTGCGTGTGCAATGCCGGCTACTTCAGCGTGGACGGACTTCCCTGTCAGAGCATCTGCGAGCTCCAGACCGACTTTTGTCTCAACGACGGAAAGTGTGACATCATCCCGGGGCAGGGAGCCATCTGCAGGTGGGTGTGGCCTGGAGGATCCAGGACTCCAGTGTCAGTTACTGATCCGGAAGGAGGCCAGCAGCGCCGTCAGTGAGATCAAGTGGAACGTGGAATCACGGAGACGTCGAGGAGGAGCAGAGTCATCCAGCCCAAATCCTCCTAAAGGATCCGCTCTGACAAGATCACACTTTTTTAATCAGCTTATGTGGAAATTGAATTTGAAGCAGCAGCCTTACACGCTAGTTTAGATCACTAACTGAATTATACACGGAGGATGTTCTCATATGAAGCGCAGATGGCTTCTATCCACTGATCTCATGCAGCGTGCTGTCTTTAACAGCAAACGATAAGAAATACAAAAACACAAGATCCCAGCTCTCACCAGTTTACATGCCACGGCAAGGCTTTTATTTTGAAAGGAGCCTGCTGTATTGAAGGCTGTGAAGAACACCGTGTTGAATCAGGGGTCACCGTGATTCTCACCGTTTATTTCACTCAACCGTCATTGACTTTGTTTCCACTCTAAATCATCCAAAAACTTGCGCTGCTTTTCTCTAAACAAGTGATGTCATCCTAAAAGGTTTGGACCCTCCAAACGGTCCGGGGACAAAGGGACTATTAATCCCAGTTGATGTTGTGGATGGTTTACATCATCAGCACATGATCGTTCCTGCTGGCAGCCATTGTTGCCCGTCATGTCGGCTGCTGTAATCTGCTTCGGTGACGTGCGCTTGGGTTTAAGATTTCCAAAACAAGGTGTTTATGACCTCATGGAAACTGCGCGGCTGAATAAATACAGACCTTTTGTGCTTACACGGCAAATAAACACTCAATTCAAGCCGGTTAATGTTCGCCTTTGATCTCACCAGGTGTCGAGTCGGGGAGAACTGGTGGTACCGAGGGGAGCACTGCGAGGAGTACGTGTCGGAGCCGCTGGTGGTCGGTATCGCCGTGGCCTCGGTCGCTGGCTTCCTGCTGGTGGCGTCTGGCGTCATCTTCTTCCTCGCCAGGACGTTACGAGACCAGTACGACAAGGATGAGTCGGAGGACCCCATACGGTGAGTGATGACACAACAGAGTTGCACAGCTCCAGCTGCTCCAAACACCACCACCGCAGTCGCATGTCACACCTCACACTGTTAAGATTTGCTCACTGGAAACATAGTGAAGAAGACAGCTTCGCTTTCATCTGTGTTTTCCTGGCCTTAAATGACAATTTAATGTAGCGACCGTCTCATCTTCACTGCCCTGGGCTCCGGTGGTTAGTTAGACTGTCCTCCAACAGACGTCTCAGAATGACCCACCAAGCTGTATCTCAAAGACGCAGTCTGCAGTTCAATTCCTTTGTGACTCTATAGTTCCGCCCCTCACAGTGTGGCTCGCGGGCCTCCTGCCTCCTTCCCCTGAATTTCTCCGGCTCTCGCTGTCAAACTGAAACTGTAGGAATGTCCCACTCTCCCATCAACTATTATTCATTATATTTATTCATATACATTTAATGCAGTTTTTTTTAAACAATATGTGCAAGTGGCAGCTTCTTCTTTTTTTGCATTTTAAAATTTTGTTCTTAATTTATTTATTTACAAAATATAAATATATAATATATTATTATACTTGAGGGTTTATTAATATATGCTGTTCTAATTTTTTTCTTATTTTATTTTATTTTATTTTCCTACCTACTTCCTAAAATAATTTTGCAATGAGAATAGTTTTATTTTGTGAAAAACATACTCAAAATTGGGGGTTGGCGAGGAGTCTAAAAAATCATATGTATATAAAAGTTGATTCTGTCCCTGGTGTTTGAATATATATTGAAATTTTATGACTTTTTTATCGTGTTGAATGTGGAATTCTAATTACAAACAAAAGCAAAAAAGTTTTCTGATTCATGTCCCGGTTATTTTCATGAAAAAAAAAAGGTTGCTTATTAATGACCTTCTCAAGATGCCAGACCACCAACATCAATTCCAGTGAAACACTTTTTTTTCGGTCCTAGATGACTCAATTCAAGTGGTGCCGGAGAGTTAAGTACTTTACCTCAGTCGTCCCGCTGATTCTTTATGCAGATCCGTCCTTCTCTCCACCGCAGTACCACTGTTAACAAAACACACCGCTGGAAAACTCCACTGCCGTCACTGGAACATTGTGCCAAAAGAAGTAACCTATACCCAAGTGTCTTCATGAAATACGAGCAGCGAGACTAAATTTATAAGTTGTTACATAACGTGGCTCCGCGACCCAACATATGGGCTGCATCACCGGTCTGCTTTAAGTTATTGGGGTCTGGATTAGATATTTACATCAACCTTGACAACAAAATAGCTGGAGAAGCCACCACATTTAGCAGAACTGATGTCAATTGAGTTTGAAGCCAGAGCTACTGCGACCAAGGACGTTTGGATAAAAACAAAACCAGTCTGATGTCATGTCTAAGGACTGAAATGACACTTTGTCTTCTGAAAACTCCAGGACTTTCTACTTGAATCTCCTATTTTCCGCTGTATTCATTATATCTCGGATGAAATGGAGTAAATATGAAATAGATTTTTTGATAATTAACTGAAAACACTTGTTTCTTCTTGGCTCAGATTTAGAGAGCTTCACAGGATTAGGGGACATTTATTCACCGAAATAAATGACGTATTCATACGTGTATTTGCAGCGTATTAATCATTATAAAGTACTGATTCGTGTCTTGTCTAGACTGACTAGATTCTACCCTGCAATACTGACCCAAAGTCCACTCTAAGCGTCACCGTAATTACACAGTATTAACCGCAAATAAATAAGTAATTTGTTTATTAATAGTTGATTTGTGTCACCACACAAGTGAGAGTTATGACTCACCCCTTTTCTCACGCTGCTTTATTGTAATACTAATATTGGGGTCACACGTGCACTTGTGTTGTTTCAGTCACATTTATTTCAGTGATTTAATGACTCCAGTTTGAGAAGCTGTAACTTCTGCTACAGTGTCTGGCTGTGAGTCCAACAGCCTCGAGACACAATCAAAGTTCAGGCAGAATTATATCTAATGGCAACATCAGGAGGGCTTTAGCTTCGTGTGACGTCGACCCACTGGTGTGGCATCTAAAACAGCTCACTATTTCGGGTGAAGAAGAGAGTGCAGGCAGGGTGGAGATGACCTTAACATGAGGTCAGCTACAAGAGGGTCGCACCCGTACCAGGTAGTGGTGACCACCATGATGTTTGTTTAGAGACTCACGAGTCATTTGGAGGAGTCAGAAGATGAAGATGCTGAGCTTCTCACTTGAGGTGACTAGTAAAGTCTCAGAAATGAGTCTATTAGAGGGAGAAGTTTGGAGACAAAGTTAGGGAAACCAGAGAGACATAGTTGGCTGGAACTGTTTTCAAAGGTCGATGAATTTGTCTGTATAAAAGTGGAGAACAAAAATATCTCCACAGTTCCTCGGAAGTCCCCCAGCGCATGGCTGTCCGTTAGCTAGTCATGGCAGGTTCTGTTCCCAGCACATCGGCTCTGCATGTGGTCTGAAGAGCTTATTTTCTGGTCTTAATCCCCATGAAAGTAACGTCCATTTGTGAAGATTTACTTGTGAAATGAATAGCTCCAGTAAATCCAGCGAACCTTTCAGAAATACACCGTTCAGTTTGATGTTCCGCAGACAAGCTTCAGCTCCCGTCCAAACTCTCTCTGGTTCTAAATGAAGCGAGCCTGGTTCCTCTCCTGAGGGCGCACCACGCGTCGGGACGTTTCATGACTCAATTCTGGCCGTCCTCGCCAAGCGTATCCGTTTCAGCGAGGCGCTAAAGCTTGCGCCAGTCCTCCGCTCGTCCTTGAGCGCCGTGTTTTGGATCCTCACTGGCATTGCGTGTCTGGCCGACTTCCCAGCTCAGCTGGCGGCAGGAAAAACTGGGGAAATTTAGCGTCTTAGCGCCGAGCAGATATGGGAGCTGAGCTAAGTCTTTAAGCTCAGAAGTAGTCTGCAGTCTGAGGTTAATGAAGGCTAATGAATATTAAAGTCTCAGTCAGCTTGATGGGCTTTTTCGGGGGTTCCACATGCCGAATATATCTGGACTCGCTTGTGCGTCTGCCTGCAGGGGAGCCGAGAGCCTTCCCTCGCTGGAGCGAGCCACTAAGTACAATCCCATGTACGAGAGCGAAGCCACCACGGGCTACAGCCACTATTACCGCCGCTACCCCGACTGTCCGGTCTACAGCAGCGCCAGCGCCGAGGCCTCCACCGACTTCAGCAGCGAGGAGATCCGACACATCTACGAGAACAGTGAACTCACCAAAGAGGTACGATAAGTGAGAGAGCAGGGGGGGGTTTACAGTCGCAGAATGTTGCAGTGGTTTGCCCTCGCAACTCAAAGCAATTCCGGGGTTTGGACCTCATAAATTCCAGTAAGACATTTGCATGAAATCCCAGTTCCAATGTGGTTTCCAGCTGAGCGCTTCCATGACTTGGCGGGAGATAAGTACGACGGGCCCATCTTCCACTTCATTACATCACTTTGTGTCGATGTGTTCTGCTCTCACAATCACAACAACTCCACAAACTATCAAGAACACACCGCAAACTGAAATGTTTTGGAATCCCCTGTGCACATCAGGAACCGTGTGAACATCTCATGTATTCATGGGAAATTCTTTCATCCAGATGTGATGCAACAAACAGCTGCCTGAAGAACATGCAGATAGTTTTTCACACAACAGAAGACGGCAGCGTTCCAGCTGCAGGATGTGGTCACCGTCCAGTCCAAGATATCAGAGCTGACCATCAGGAACACTTGGATCTGTTAGAAGAGCCTCAACTGTTGCAGTACCCTATGAGACTTGTAGTAGTAGTAATAATGAAGTGTTGCAGGTCATATTTTTGCGGCGTTACATGCTGGATGTGGCCCTCAGTCCTTGACTTTGACATGTTTGTCGATAGTCTTGGCATATTGACCACAAGACTCATAACTATAGTGTTTTTCATGTAGATTATATCAAGTTTTCAAACTCAAAAGTTCCTAAATCCTTCTCACTCTCGCTGGGTTTTAAGCCTCTGACTTTCTGCTCTGTCATGCTGCTATTGGATGAACTAAGCAGCTTCAGATTGTGGATTTGATTAATGGCCTCATGATTCCTGAGCCCCCTCTTCACTAAATCTCATTACGCACTACAACAGTTGAAGCTTCATCAATTGTGTAAAATGAGCTAAACATTATTTCTCTTTGGTTTGAGATTTGCACACGCGTGAGGAAGTGCTATCATGGGACCATCTAAGGGCGGTTTCACACAGCGGCTTCTGTCTCGATTCAAAGCTCTTTCGGCTCAGAAGTCCCGAGATGTGAACACAAGCGAGTCGGGTTTTCGACACGACTCCACACAAACTTGATAGATGCCGGGCAGTAAAGGGTCTGATCGCTGTCTGGGTGCACAACATTGTTCAAAAACAACTTTGCAAACTCCCAGAACACTGAGGTGTGCAGCCGGGAGCTGCCGGAAAATTGTGCTCGGGAACGGGAGCGCAGCGCAGCGCAGTGGACTGGGACTCGTGATGTGTGCGGGTGTTTGATAGCGCATGTTTTTGTTTGGATCTGTACTTCACTGACTAAAACCTTCTCGAGCGTCAGTAACATGACAAGACTCTTTCATGTTTAGTTTTGGCTGTGAAACGCAGAGCTCCGTCATCGGTTCAGTTCTGAAGTCAAGACGACTCGTAATGTTAAGAAGTGACAGAGAAATAAGGTGGTCAAGCCGATGGTGGTAAACAGGTTGTCGCGCGACTTCCTTGAGACGTGCTTCATTGTGGATTACAAACCAGCTATTTTATGGAGAGCGTCCCCAGTAGAGGAGAAAAAAAGGATATGGCCTGAGGCGCAGAGGTGCGAGGCTGCACAACAGGGGACGCATCAGGCCACCAGGACATACCCGCAGTGTGAAACCGCCCTAAGGAACCTGAGCGAAGGATCAGGAGATTGAGACAGTCTGCAGTCCTGACTCCACCACCACACTAGACCTGTAAAAAAAATGAGGGATCAAAAAGAGAACATTTCAATGCTGTCTTGTTTCTCCAAAAAAGTCCTCTTCGGCCGTAAACCTCTCAGCAATGTCGACATCTCGATGGTCTTTAGCCAAACAAGAACATGCAAAACCCAGTTGTGTGAATGATTTTCACAAGATTATGATTTTGAGTTCCGACCACCGCACAGCTGGAACACAAGCGTCGGCTTTTTCAAAGGCTGTCACCCAGTTCAGCGATGACACTAGTGTCTTCTGGAAACAGATTCAGATGAAAGAGCTGGAGGCCCCACCCTGATCCGCCTCTCACTGCTGCGTGACTCTAAAACGGCCAGTTTCATGATGATACACTTGTTTCCCTGAAGGAGCCACGGATATTTGCGCATCTCTTCAGCGGTACACAACCTCCCAGTGTGTCTGCAGCATGTGGTGAAAACATCGTCCTGTCCTGCAGTTCACAGCTCTGCAGCAGTAATAACCATCGAAGCGAAGCCACACGCTCATAAAGCTGACATTTCAGGAGGATCCGGAGGCAACATCTGTCTCTCCACGACCGCGTTTTTCGACGCACCTGAACATGTTTACTGGTCACGGTGACTGTGATGTAACGCTCCCTCCTGACTCCTGCAGGAAATCCAGGACAGGATACGCATCATCGAGCTCTACACCAAAGACCGGCAGTTTGCAGACTTCGTACGGCAGCATCAAGCGTGAGTGAGCTTCGGCTATGTCACACACTCCAGGAGAGAGAAAGGCTTTCTCCAGTAGCAGCACTTGGACCTGGTTAGTGGGTCAGAAGCCTTGGTGCACTTGGTCGGCCAGCGGACTGCCTCTGCGTTTAACTGATGATGGTTCAGATTCACTTCAGGCCTCGCGTCTCTCATCTTTCATTCAGATCCGACGCTGCTTTTTCCACGTGTAGTGTAACACGGCGATTGATTGATGGTGTTTTTGTCTTCAGTGTCCTGGATACGCGCAGAGAGAGCTCCTCCACATAGACCTGCATCTGAAAACAATCAGGTACTTCTCTACCTTCACTTTGGTTTGGGAAAATCCATGAGACGAATTCCGGGCCGGGACTTGCTTGTTTGGGTTCGGGTGGTGCTGCTAGCTGGACCTCGCTGCTAGCTTTACCTGGCTGCTTTGTCTTTTGGACGATCTGGGAAGGAAGAACTTGCACGGTGGAAGTTGTAATCCACACAATGTACACAACGCTTTTGTAGTTTGCCTCATTCACGTATTTGAGCCAAGTCGCCGGTTTGTTTTGAGCTCTTAAAACAGCTGTGCTTTTTAATAATAGGGACCAGATTTGAGGAGTGGCAGTCGACCAATGACGCGGTTTGGTCGGAAAAGGTCCTATTGGTCTTTGCCCCTCCCCCGTCTATGTTTCAGACAACGAAGATCAAAATTGTTTTGAATTTCAGGTCATATTTTACAGCTCTGAGAAAGAGGGCGAGGATGAAGGGGTGTCTGCTCGCCCCGCTTTATTCCGCTGTTGACATGTAATGCTGACGTAACCAGTCGCCATCTCATGGAGCAGCTACTGAGGTGGTTGGAGACCAGAGCCTCTCATTGAGGATTGTATGCAAGTTGGCTGTGAGCGCTCTAGCGCCTCCTGGCAGTGGGTTTTGTGGGGCGACCACCTGATGCTTTCAACTGTTCCACAACACACTTCAAGACATGAGGCAACACATTTTCTCAGAGCTCAACGCCGTCCAAAGTGAGGTCAGAGGGGTCGTTTGTGGCCCTTGATCAGGTGTCACAGGGGCACCTCTTGTCAACCAGGGTGTGAAAAATGCCTCAACCTGGCTCAAATGTAGATGAAATGCCTTTTATCTTATTATTATTTTATTTTCAATATCACATCACAGCACTGGTCAGCCCAACGCAAGTTGAGCTACTAAGTCATGATGCTGTTTGCTGAAGCCTTTTCCCGTCATTCCTCCATCCTCTCATCCATCCATCCACCCGTTCACCGACCCATCCTCTCATCCATCCATCCATTCTTCCTGCCTTCCTTCCTTCCATCCATCCATCCTTCCTTCCCTCCAACCCCCCACCCATTGACCCAAACCCATGGACTCAAATCCATCCAATCACCCATCCATCCATTCATTCATCCATCCATCTATCCACTCATCCATCCACCCGTTTTGTCATCCATCCACTCATCCATCCATCCGCTCATCATTCATCCACTCATCATCCATGCACTCCGCCATCTATCATCCATCCATCCATCCATCCATCCAACCAACCACCCACTCGTTCCATCCATCCACCTATCAACCCATACATCTACTCACCCATCCACCCACCCATCCATCAACCCATCCATCCGTCAGAGGACTGGATGCTTCACACTGACTTTGTCTCTTCACCGCAGCTCCTCCTTCACCTGTGCCTTCATGGATCACCCCTTCGTGGAAACCCGGACCACATCCTGCTACTTGAAATATTCCAGTCGCTAAAGTCAAGCTACGCACTTCTCCCGACGGTTATTTCAGGGACCAATGGCTCGTGTGTATGTAGTGACGTTGATTTAAGGGTAGAGCAGAAGAGTCCTTCTCTAGCGGACGGTGCTATGTTGTCTCTGGACCATGTAGTGGTGATGATGTATCATATTGTACATACCGTGGCCAAATGTTGTTGTACGTTCATTGTGGATGGCTACTTGGACGGAGAGGACGAGAAACAATAACATCAGTGGCATCTATTCATTTACACTTTTGGTAATTTTGTTATGTCCAGTAGAGCTATTGACCCAAGCACAGGGACACATTAAACCTCTTCCAAAAACATGGCTGTTCTTCCATAACAGACTTGGAATGATTTCAGGTGTTCGCAAGACTTGAGTCCTTAAAATGGTGCTGAGAGACACTAGAAGAAAGCAGAATAAAGGATGTAGCCAGTAGCACTTTCCTTTTGTAGGTCAAGCAGAGTGAAAACTATGGGCTCGTGAAACAAACGCCACGTTGTTGCTCCACCTCTGGGTTACAACAACAATCTGTGAGGACTTATCGAGTGACAAACTCCTCATCAATCTGGCTCCAGCTTTCTCTGAATCAGAGGTGCTGGTTGCCAGATCATCTTTACGGGTCGGAGCCTTGTCATTCCCTGCAGTTTCCAACACAGATTGTCAATTGGATGGAGGTCCAGGCCGCGGCAGTGACCCGTTCTCACAGTCTTTGTCATCTTGATAAACGCCAAACATCCTTCCCGTTGATGGAATAAGAAAAGACTCCAAAATGTCAGCGTTAGAACTGGTGTACTCTTCAGGTCCTCATAAATCTCTCTGGACTGGCACCAACTCAAAGCTGCAGCCGCACAACCGTTGCCATCCATTCATCACTGCGTATGACTATAGCCAGCCACTATCCAGGCTTTTGTATTTTCCATCAGAGAAATACGATTTGACAGTAATAATAATGAAAGGAAGTGGAATACTAATTTGAAAATGAAGTGGAATGCTCACTCAAAAATAAAAATAAATAAAAAAATATACATTTTTGAATCAGACAAAAAATAATTCAGTTTATTTATTTTCACAAGGACTGCACAGTTTTTGACATCCAGTGTCTAGACAGGGTCACCTTTCTTTTTTTGCAGTGGTACGGATTGAATAAATATTGAACTGACTGAAAAGTATGACTCAAGTTTTCAATTTTAAAATTTGTATATTTTTTTCACATTATTTAAAAAAAATTTTTTTTTTCAAATTTAGAAGGTGATTTAAACTACTTGTTTACAACCACAACTTGTTTTTTTCTCTCAGTATTTTATTTTATAATTCAAACAGATTAAAACCTACAGGCGGCAGGATTCAAACTTTTGACCTCCGTGTACGTCACATTGGTGCTTGGTCCCGACCTAAAACCTTGCTGTTCTGCTGCAGCAGTGCTGCACCATCCTCTCCTTAGTTTGACTTGGAGCCGTGACTTGTGTCCATCCACTTGGACTCAGGTGTGAGTCAGGTGTTAGACGTGTCGATCACTGACTGGCGATTGTGTATCATTCATCTAAATATGAAACCGAGACCATAATATTTTCATCTTTCTCTTCATGCATCTTGAAGCCAAACGTTGCTATTTTAAAGACTGAGTTTGCGACCTCCCAAGCTGAGCATTTCCTGGCTGTGTGTTCGGCGCAGAGCGATCAATAATCCTGACAGAAGACCATCACAGAGCTGCTGTTCTCAATATAGACCCTTCAGATGAATCACGAGGATCTTCTCTGGATTCACGTGCGCGACAGAGCCAGACAGTTAATGGAGCTCAGTTTGCTCTCCATGTTGGAGACCAGCGGGTGAGACACGCTGTCGGTGATGTTCCTGCCGTGGCCCTGCTGACACACTTCCCTCAGAACCTCTTTGTTGTTCTCACGCTCGCCTCCCTGACCCGAGAGGAACTTTACAGGCGCAGCTGTTTGTTTGTGGCGAGAGGTCGAGAGGGAGACGTAGCTCATGTCCAACGGCCTTGTTTGCATTTCACGCTTTCTCTCCTAAATGTCCGGCCGGAGCCAAATTCCCGCAGTTTTATCTGCTGCGGTCACATGTGGACACGCTTCCAGTCTGCAGGCAGTCGACCTGCACAGCTGAGTCCCCATCAACAACCCATCGCTCTTGTGGATGCTAAACCTTTGGTCATCCAAAGCAGCCCAGTGTTGGCGCCCCCTGTTGGTCAGCAACGCCTTTAGTGTGCCGCTATTGTATCCTTGTTTTTTGTCTGTGAAAATGATGAAAAATCACTGACAAAAACAAGTTTAAACATAAAAAAAAAATAATGATCATTGACAAGGCCTTTGTTGGTTTTCAACTGTAAAACATTCTAAACTAAATACTTAATAATTATTGCATTATTTATTATTAAATAATAATAAACATAATAGAAATGACAAGAACAAATCGACACAATATTCTGATCATTTTCAACATGTTTAAAATCTTCCTCTTCAGTTAAAGTAGAAAATAAATGAAATAAAATCACCCGTCCTTCGCTGGATCCGGAACACCATCGATATTTAATTTCCTGAAGATGTCTCAGGAATTCATTCTTAACTTTCTCGAGGTATTTTGCTGACTGACAGGTGGATCCAGCTTGTTCTCTGGGGCAAAAAGGATCGAGTCAGTTGCGGACAAATCTGGCACCTGAAGGCTCTCTGCCATGTCTCCGCCGCTTGGTGTAAAAGTAAAAAGTAAAAATTCACAACCTCGGTTTTTAAACTGCAAAACAGCGCGATACTTTCTTCAGCTTGCATCACCATAGTTTCACTTTTTTCTGAGCGAGTCTGACATCTGAAACGAATTCATTAGCTTCAGTCCAAATCACAACGCTGAACTCATTATTTTTCTTTCTGATAATGGTGTTATTCCTAAAGCCGTCCGAATCGCTCCATCGCTTCCTTTTGAAGCCCCGGACGCTGGTGCTCTCATGTGGCTTGGACAGGCCGCCACCATCCGCCCGCTGACTCAGCAGCTGCACAGCAGAATTTAGAAACGCGACCCAGCTGTTTCCGAGGCAGAAAGACTCCATGAAACTATCTCGAGCGGCTTCTTCCACTTTGCTCCCGGACCAGGTGTTGAGCAACTCCCACGCTCTGTAATCCCAAGATGCGATTAACCCCGGCAGGTGTGGATTAGGATTGTGGCACTTGCTAAAAGCGACAGGCTGCGTCACCAAGCCGCACATGGCGCCGTCCGTCGACTCTCTTATGAAGAACATGGAACCCTCCGGAGAGTTTTTGGAGGATCTGTTCTGTGCGGTTTGAAGTTCTGGTGAGGTCAGCACCACGTTGGTGGCCAACACTGCAGTCACGCCGGAGGATGAAAGTCACGCTGGAGGGCGTGGCCCGGTGAGGTCCGATCATCTTCGTGGTTTGTGACGGAGGAGGAGCGTTGCTAGGCAACCGCAGGGGTGGTGGTGTCGATGTCACCGGCAGCACCGCTGCGTCGTCTCCTGAAGGGAATCGCGGATGGAAGTTTGAGGGAAGCGTCTGCTCCAGAGCTTCACCAGAGAACCTGCGAACGATAAACCTGACTGACGTGGTTGGAGGGATAAAAATAACCACTGAGTTTTAACATGCTGTTTCTTGTTACGCCTGAGGGTTGGTCTTCAACTTGGAGACCCTCGGATCTTGAAGGCCCCTGACTGGAGTCAAAGTTACAGTAAATGAGGCCTGAAGCGTCCGGATATTGAAGCCGCAGGACGACTTCCGTGTCTGTTCACCTGTTTCTTGTTTGTCCATTACTCCTGACCCTTGACCTCCAGCTCCCTTCCCGCCTGTTTCCCATCATCATTAGTGGTGTTACATCATCGCAGGTTTGCCTGGTGCCCGGCGGGGTTTTTCTGGGACCGGTGCTGTCCACTCGCTCGCGATGGTTTCCAGATTACAAGAGGAGCCACCTTGGTTTCAAAGGGAAAAGCTGCTTCAGTTTAGGACCCTGGAAGTCTTCAGGGTGAGCAGTGACACGCAGGAGAGAGGCTTTCAAAGGCGCGTTAAAATGCACCAGGTGGCTCCTCGCACTGAGACCGAGTGAGGAACTGCAGATGCATCGTGATGCTTCACTTGATCACAGTGGAAGAAGCTAAATGAGCAGAAGTCAGTGCCTCACATCTGGTCGGGGTTGCTTGTCTTCATCCTGGGGCGAACAGAAAACGTCAACCCAAAACTGGTGGCACAAAACAGATGGCTTCACAGAACCCGGTGTTGCTTCATGGAGGCTGAGGGAGAGTCCAGACACGTGTGGGAAACGCCCACCTGCTTTCACCTGACAGGTGAATCTAGGGACCGTAGGTGAGAGCCAGCCTTTTGGCTCAGCTCAGGCCGGAATAGAGACTAGACTGAAGGCGCTGAAGTGATCCGTCTGTCCCTTCACTGGTCATCAAAACTCAATGTTTGCAAAGAGAGCAGCCTTCTCCAGGTGGACATCTCGACCCGATGGAGCTGTGAAGACCTCCTCGTGGATGGAAGGCGAGACCTCGAAGCCACCAAACTGAGACATGCTGAGGGATGAACGGAGGTGCTGACCACAGGTGGAGTCCCATCCTCACCACATACAGTCTGCTAACATGGCAGATCACACTCTGGCTGACGTGGTAGCCATGATCCTCAGAGGAGCCACGACTCGATCTGAAGAGGAACACGGTGAAATGCTTTGATCATCTGACTCAGGGTGTAGAGCAAGGGTCAAACTCAAGGCCCAAATCTGTGACTCCCAGTCACTTTAGGTGGACAGCAGTGAGACACGAAACATCGATGAAGATATTGGTTTTGAAGCTCGGACAGATGCAAAGAGAAACATCAGAAAACTTCATGTGGAAGTCTCAGACTGAAGATGGATGTTCTTCTGTGCTGTAACTCTTCAAGAATGAAAAGATAGTCTCAGTGTGACCCATGTTTTGTGTTGAAGGAGTGGCAGATACAGAAAGTTTACATTTCCTTCAGGCCTCAGGTTGGGCTGGGTCGGATCGGATCAAAGACACTCACCCATATTAAAGACGCTGAATATACACAACAAACATCAAAGACATCCACAAAGCTTCAGCAAAAAAAAAAAAAGTGACATCACAAGCTATCAACATAAGACAAGTAAATAAAAGGCCATAATATATAAACAAATATCATGACAAAGTAAAGATAAGTAAATAGATAATACGTTGATCATGATAAATGATATAAATAATAAGTCTAAATAGATAGATTTAAAAAAACAAATGGTCGACAAGCAACAATGGAGGAGCTGCTGCCACACGTAGCAGCGCCTTTTGGCGACTTCGGACTGTGTTAGATTGGTCTGGACGACCTTCATGTTTCACGACAGGGATGTGAAGTTAGCGCCACGGAACAATCGCGACACAGTTCGGCGTCTAAATAAATGTTTGTCACTGAGCTGGTCGTGCCGCCGTGATGAGGCTCACGTGAGGTCACAATAGAGTCTGGGGTCTCAATAGAACCTCAGCGCTGCGCGTCTGTGCAGGCTCTTGTTAAGCGTCTTATAAAAGCTGGTAGATTTACGAGGAGATAAATGAGGGGTGAAGCGGGAAGTGCAGCCCGGGGTCTGCGTTCCGAGCCAGAGCATGGAAGCCTTTCCTATCACTTGCTCCGACAAATCTGTCTTCTGGAGGGAAAAGAGGCGCGTGAATGGAACATGGCTGCCGTCTTTATGGAGGTGACTTTCCAGCGACGCCTGCATCTTCTCCTGCCTTTTTTGAAAAGCCTTCCCATGACTCACGAGTCTTCTATTGTTGGACTCCTCTGGGGCCGAGTGCAGAAGAGAAGAGCAAGCAGGGAAACGATTAGAAAAGGCACATGGCTGGAGAAGTGCTCCGGTTCGAAACCACGTGTGTCGCCGCGGGTTATCGGGAGTTCACTCAGTCATAGAGAGCGAGCGAGGAATGGCTTCAGACTGGGGACGTGTGGGAGTCAAATGAAGGAAAACTGGTCACATGGCCACACACAAATATGGGTCAGAATGTTTGGGGGTGGAGCCAGTCCCAGTTACCTGGGGTGGGAGGGTGCGGGGCAGCCACTGACAGCCACACAGCCACACACATACAGATATAAATACTCATCCACCGTGTACCCCAAGATGGTCATCACTCCTGGAAACCTTTATTTGTTTCTATTGTTTGTGCTTTTTTTTAAGTGACTTTTTGTTGGTTAAAAACAAAACAAAGAGATAAAGTAAAAAAAATGCACATATCAACAAAAAACAAAACAAAAATATACTGTATTCATGCTATTATATTCATTGGTTAAAGGGTCAGTATATCGTGGACAAATGGAAAGAAAAAAATGCATTATTATAGTGAAAAAAATGAAAGAGAAAGCTTTAAATCTAAAAAAAATAAGTGGGTATTTAAATAGTTATTTTTGAAAAGAAGACAGTAATAATATTAATCCATTTATATGTATGTCAGGTTAATAGCCTGGGAGGAAACCGGAGTGCCCAGAGGAAGCACACAGACCCAGGAAGAACATGGACACCTTCTTGCCGTGAGGCCGCTGCTCTGTTGTGGCACCAACCTGACGACTGAACTGTACAGAAAGTTGCCAGAGAGACGTTCCACCTGCTGTGTTCGGTGGTGTTTAGTGCCGGAGCGTCACAGTTTTCATGACAATGACTCATGATTTTATTCTGAATAAGCCTTGTGTCCCTCCAGGCCTCCGTCCTGACCTCCTCATGACTAATAAAGTGCTTTCACTGAAGACATGGACCTGCTTCAAATCAGTGGGTTTGTGAAGTGGAGAGACTTGTAAAGACCTCCTCATACATGAAAACTACAGCGGAGATGTGGCGAGCTTGAGCTATTGTTTTGGGTCACTCTTGACCAAAGATGCTCCACCACTGCTTCAGGATGAGACTCGTGCTAGTGGTTAGCTTCTCTGTTAGCTTGCACTGCTCAGCGAGTCAAATCCTCGATACAAAAGTCAAGTCTTGTTTTAAGATGCTGTTGGGTCGTACTGACAAAGACGTTTTCAAAACTCGCCAGTCTCCAAAAAGTTGTGGTTTTGTCCACTAGACAATGAACTGATGCGGACGAAACTTTCAGGGGGGGAGGCGTCCGCCTACTGCGCTGTATCCCAAACCAGGGTTCCAGATCTCCCCCTGACAAATAAGCAAGTTTGAAAACAAGCCCCAAACAAGCGACTTTTCCGACTGAGCCCCTCTTGGTTCTGCGGTGAGAAAAACAACGTTTTTACAATGGGTTTGGATGGACTCAGGGCCAGGCATTGTTGCTAAACTCTAGTCGCGCCAACGCGTTTCTTCTCACGTCCGAAACGGACAATAAGAAGCAGGATGTAGGAAAAAAAAACGGACAAACTATCCGACTTTTAAATGACATATCGAAGATATCAGCTTGAGAACTTGAGCTGGAACACGCCCAAATACGCAAGTACACTTTAGAAACAAGCCCGAAACCAAAACGCAACCTGCGACTACCGATATTTATCAGCGACTTCTCAGAAAAAGAAGCCCAAAGTCGCTTATAATATGCGGATTTGGCAGCTGTGTCCCAAACCAGGGCTCAGAACTGTTGTTTAAGGGCGAAGAGACGTCGTCTCAGCAGCCGCTGGTGAAACCCAGTCTCCGTCAAATGCTGCTGATGCACGTTGAGTTGTTTGCTGATGATATTTCTCTGATCTGTTTCCGATTTCCTGGTTAAGTCCACCTCTGTAGACAAGTCGGATCCCAAAGCCCGGTTCTGTCAGTGTCTGGGATGTTTGACCCAGGACGGAGTGCCAGCCTCCGTCCGACTTGAAGCTGAACCAGAGGACGCCCTCACACGTCTCACCGGATCAGAACCTCCGACTCAGCAGTTCTAAAACAAGACGAGAAAACTGGGAAGGTGGCTTCTCCTTGGACGACAAATCTCCCTCAAAGAGACTCAGTGAAGTTTTCAGGGAGCAAATTGACGCATTAGCTGGTCGGCCAATCTGTCACTCGGCTCACATGATCCGCAGAGGACCCGTGTACAGTCAGCGCCGTAATTCCAGCGCCGTCTTGCATCACCCCATTTTTCAGCGGTTATTTTCCCATGGGAGCTGGAGCCCAGTGGTCTACTGCAGCCTGTGAGAGTCAGGACCGGCTGTTACTGCAGGCCGAGCGGCTTCGAGAGCCCCGCGGCTGATTTACACCACCCAGATGTTCTGAGTCGAGCCTGTCCAGTGGGTGTTGCGCAGGGAAACGCTGGAATGGAAAGTGCTTTTTCTTCATTTTCCTCTGGTTGGGAGAATTGGCTTCAGTTATCTTCACTCTTTCAGAGACGGCAAAGTGGGGCTGATACGCGGCGGCCGGGGATCAACCCTCTCACCAGGCTGCTGGACTCCCAACCTTCCCAGAGAGAGGGATCCCTGCGCTTGGCCCGCGCCGCCGCCGCTGCTCAACTTTTCCCTGGCAACTGGGAGTTTTAGGGGAATTTCGGGCCTCAGATGAACAAGGCAGCAGAGAAAGCTGCTCATATTTACCAGAGTCACAGAATCCAGTCGTCTGTTTGTAGAGGAACGTGACATGACTTTGGTTTCTGTTGTCTTTTTCGTTGTTTATTCTACATCTTTAACACAGTTATGGCACAGTTGTCTTATATCTTTAGAGAGTTGATGCCCAGTTTGTGCAGAACAGAAGCTGATATCTCATGGAGATACTGCGCTCATCGGCGCCCTCTTTTGGGGGTTTATGGTTCCCAAGTCAACCAAGAGACCAGCTCTCTGGGTTTGCCCCAGGGTCTCCCCCTAGTTGCCTCGCCTCATCCAACCCAGATTCCTTCAAGCAACCCACTCAGTCACCACCTGCTGCTCATATTAACATTATGCAAATGTTAAAATATGTTAAAATAAAATATTTCTAATGAATTTTGCTGGATAATGTTTTATGTTTTCAATTATTTTTTTCCTTAAAAGGAGAATTTCCCGCCTGAAAAAGTGTAGAAACAACAGGGGTGAGGTGATCCGCTCAACAAGACGCGTCACAACATTGAGTTCACGAGGATTTCGCCTTTTTAAATGTCTCATGTTTCAGGCAAAGAAAAAGAGAAAAATCCTTCCTTCCGCTTCTTCTTGTTAGTTGCACCTTATCGCCCCCCACTACTGGTGTTTGGATGACGCATAAACTAATGGGTTTTTGTCCACAAGACAGATTTTCAAGAAACAAGAAATATCATCAGGAAAATGTTGTGTGGAATCTACCTATCATCCATCCATCCATCATCCACCCATCCATCCATCCATCATCCATCCATCCATCCATCCATCCACCCATCCATCCATCCATCCACCCATCCATCCATCCATCCATCCATCATCCATCCATCCATCCATCATCCACCCATCCATCATCCATCCATCCATCCACCCATCCATCCATCCATCATCCATCCATCCATCCATCCATCCACCCACCCACCCACCCATCCATCCATCCATCCATCCATCATCCATCCATCCATCCATCCACCCATCCATCCATCCATCATCCACCCATCCATCATCCATCCATCCATCCATCCATCCATCCATCCATCCATCATCCATCCATCCATCCATCCATCCATCCACCCACCCATCCATCCATCATCCACCCATCCATCCATCCATCATCCATCCATCCATCCATCCATCCATCCATCCATCCATCCATCCATCCATCCATCCATCCATCCATCATCCATCCATCCATCCACCCATCCATCCATCCATCATCCATCCATCCATCCATCCATCCATCCATCCATCCACCCATCCATCCATCCATCCACCCATCCATCCATCCATCCATCCATCCATCCATCCATCCACCCATCCATCCATCCATCCATCCATCCATCCATTCATCCATCCATCCACCCATCATCCATCCAGGTTGAGTGGGGTCTGGATGCCTTGGACACTGAGGTCCTGCTTGTTCTCCCTCTCCCATCTGCCACTCACTCATTTGAGAAGACGTTGGACGAGCACCACATTCGGCACCGCTCCCGTCCTGATGTCAGGTTTCAAAGCTCATGTCACACAGGCAGGAATCAGCTGTGAACATGAAGCACGGCTCTTCTGACAACACCAAAGCCCTCAGTGTGTCAAGTGCTGGCGCAAGCAGCCCTGACTTATTACCCTCCAGTCGCCCATCAAAGTGTGATTCATTTGCTCGTGTGTTGCTGAACTTGTGCTGTCTGAGAGCCAGGAAATGGTGGAGGTCCAGGAGCTGTGTTGTTGTGGTCTGGCGTGACGTCATGCCGGCCAGGGCCGCGGGCAGATGAGCCTTCATGCCTTCCACCGTTCAGGCTGCTGGATTCAAACGCAGCCCAGATTGTCATTGCTCTTTAATCAGCTTCGATTCAGAGCAGCTTGTCTGGCAGCCGCTCAAACCACCTGGCCATTTATCACTCGCACTGTCTTGGCACCCATCTGGCCTCCGCTGTGGTGACTGTTGTTGTGCTGTACGGGCACGTGACCGCACGAAAACGCCGGCGTCATTCTGTGTGGCCTCTGAAGTGTCGCCGCACTGTCATCACGCTGCGCTCACTCCCTCAGTGCACCGTCGGGAGATCGATATAAAGTGTCTTTTTGTTGCGTTTCAACACGTCACCGTGTGACATTCCATCCAGTTACAGGACTCGTGAACAAAGCTAGCGCACAGGTCTGTAACTAGCTGTTGTGAGATGAGTCAGGGTCCAAACATGTCTGATCTGGGTAAATAAAGTCCAAACAAAACAGAAAAAAAAAATCTGAAAAAAGTTTTGATTATGGAAAAATAGTTTGGAATAATAAAAATAAAGGAATACAAAAAAAAAAAAGAAAAAAAGATTTTGCATTGTTGATGGAAAACAATGGGAACAAGAGTAGATCTTTGGGGTGCACCAAATATCGAATTTGGAATTTGAAAAGCCAAGCAAAAATGTAAGAATAAAAAAAAATCTATGTTATAATATTAAATAAAGCTCAACGTCATATGTGCCATTTAAAATGATAAAAATACATTTAAAAATATAAAAGCATCTTGTCTGGATAAAAAAAAAAAATGAAACGTTCACTGTGCGAGTCGTCCTTTTTCATATTTGATATGATGAATAAGAGCATTTCTCGCGCCGTGCTGAAGAAGGGGCCGCAGCTTCAGCCCCATCAACGTACTTTATTTTTCTCCATTTCAAAAGTAAAGCGCTTATGGTATTAATCCTCCCAGTTTACGTCTCCTGCCGGACTGTGTTTGGACGTGCAGATAAGCCTGAGTCAGTCGACCCCTCGGTCTGCTCTCCCTCTCCTGAGCTCTGTTACCGTCTGAAGGGCCCTTGTTATGACGTGGCAGCATTGAACTGCCACATAACCAAAGCAGCGGCGCTTGATGTTCACACTTGTGGCCGGATTGTTTGACGCAGGGATCACGGAGTGAAGTGTTGTGAACCTAAATAGATGAGTATCAACACACATGTGCGACAAGATAACATCGGATGGGCTCCACACCCTCAGGCTTCAGTGAGAGGTTTGTTTGAAAGCAGCCATTTGTCAGATCCACTCCGCCTTTTCTTGGTGTCCGACCGGAGAGGGGCCGATCCAAAAACACCCTGTTGTTCAAGCAGCGTACGGTGGATGTCCTCCAGTTTCTCTTGGGACATCAGCTTGAGCTGTTTCTACATCACCCTTGCTGTGCTATAACCACTGAAGCTGGTGTCAAACGGAATCATTTCATTCCATGGTGAGCCAGAATCCAGGTCCAACATTTGGATCCCCCCCAAAAAGGTTTTGAAAAAAAAAGATGAAACGAAACAACTGTGACTCAAAAAAACAAAACTGAACAGAACAAAAACAACAGCAGTGAAAAAAAAGTTTTTTTTTTAGCCAATATCAAATACGATAAAAGAAAACTGATCTAAACGTTTTGTTTTAAATCTGAAAATAATGAAATAAATGCAAAATCAAAACTTTTTTTCCCAAGGTCATCGATCTTGATTTGACTCCGCCCACTGAAAAAAGACACAACCCTGAAACCCTGAAAAATATATTTGAATTAGTAAAAAAATAAAGTTTTAATCTGGAAAAGCACGGTTTGATATTGAACTTTAATGGATTATTTTTTTTCTGATTTACAACATTAAAATTGTAATTAGACTTTCTTTATTTTTAAAGAGTTTGAACTTTATTTTATTTGATTTTTTATTAAAACCCTATGCTTCAGCCGTGATGGTTGGTGTACCCCAGGGTTCTACTTTGAGTCTCACTGTTTTCCATTACTGTAAAGTTTCCTCCTCCACACTGGTTTAGCTGCCAAAATACGACACACAGAGTCACCACTGTTTCCCTGTTGTTCTCACTGGATTTGTTTCTTCAGCGTAATCTGCACGGGTGGTTGACAGCGCTCCTTTGTTTGCCGCCTCGCGCCCACGCTGTGACAAACACACGCATGAGTGCGATATTCAACGGTCCTAAGGAAGCGAGCGCTAATACTAAGAAAGTCCCGGGCCCCAACATCGGAGTGTTTTCTTTCTCCCCCTCAGACTAATCAGATGAAGCTACTTCCTTGACGTAGTCCTTTATTTTCTCCACTGGCCGTGAAGACGTCGACCTGACTGGGTTCAAGTGACGTTTGCACATCTGTGACCAGGTCTGTGATTCCAGTTAGTGGACGCCGAGGTCACAGGAGTCGAATGTTGGTGGCGACGACTCTTTCAAAAGTGGTTCAGAAAGAGCAAGACGTTGTTTTAACCACAGCTTGTTGGTTACAGCGCGATGGAAACACTTCTGATCTTAATGGAGTGTGTGTCAAACTCGAGTCCCGGGGGCCGAATCCAGCCCGCCACGTCACTTTCGCTGGCCCGTAAGGGCTTTAAATATCTATAATTGGTGGGAATTTCTTGCGTATTTCACAGCGTCAAGATCAAACTGGTAAAAATATCTCTCCATACGACAACACTGAATGGAATCCATTATCTTGCACCCAAAACGCTCCTCTGAGCCGAGGCTCACTTGGCCGTCCCCGGCTGCAGGTGCTGCTTCCTCTCCGCTCGTGAGCTTCTTTCCCTCAGTCGTCATGTGATCGTCTGTTTCCCATTCACTGCATTAGCCAGCGCCTCTTCAGCCGGCTCCTGTGTCCCAGCAAGGCCACGCCCCTCTAAACCTCTGGTTACATAACCCGCCTTTTGTTTGTTTCCTGTCCTAATGTACAGCAGAGCGCCTCGAATGACTCGATCCCCGAGCTCCTCCTGGAAGCGTGGAAATCATGTGCACATTGTGAAGTTTGCGGTGGCGTCTATTCGAGCGTGTCGGATGCTGACACGCCTCGGCGAGAACTCGGGAATCGTGGGTAATCATGGGTAATTTGCGAAGTATTCAGGGTGAGCGTTTTGTGAGCGAGCGTGCGCAGCGTCCCGTCTCTCTTGTCCGGTTTTTAAAGAAAAGAAACCTCTTCATACGAACACAGAACTTGTTTAGAGAGACAATAAATATCGTTTTAGGGAGAAGAACGGCCTCATTGTAGCAGAGACACGGAACAAAGGGGTTTGGCAGCACACTGGATGTTTTTTTTTTAGTTGTTTATTTTAGTTCTAGACATTTCAGTGGGACATGTTTTATTTTTGTTTTGTTGGAAGATGTGTTTTATTTGATCCTGAATTCTCATAAAATTGCATTTAATTTACCAGGTGAAGAGTTTAGACGCTAAAGACGGCTTTTGCGAATGTTATGTCCAGGTTGGAGTAGGACGAGTCCAAGTATCAGCGGGTCTTGTTCTCGAGTGAGGGAAAGATGGGAGTGAGACTGAGGGATGGATCTGTGCAGCATCATGAGGTCTCTCTTGTCTCGGTAAGAGCTGAGCCAAAAGGCTGAGGACCTACTGTCACTTTGGGCGGTGACTCAACGGCCGAGATGGCGGATAAAAGCGGGTGAAATACTGGTACTGGAAATAATGGTTTGGAAACAGTGGCACTGAGGAAAAGACAGGAGGCAGAGCTGGAGGTAGCAGAGATGAAGATGCTGAGCTTCTCTCTGGGAGTGAGCAGGATGATGATAGGATCAGAGGGACAGCACATGTGCTCAGGTGTTTAGGAGACCAAGTCAGAGAGGCTAGATGGAGATGGTTTGGACATGTACAGAGGAGAGAGAGAGAGACAGTACATTGGTAGATGAAGATGTTGAGGTTGGAACTGCCAGGCAGAAGGTGGAGAGGAAGGACAAAGAGGAGATTGATGGAGGTGGTGAAGGAGGACATGAGGTCTGTAGGTTTGAGAGAAGAGGAAGCAGAGGACAGGGGGAGATGGAGGAGGATGATCTGCAGTGGCCACCACTGAAGGGAGAAGCTGAAAGGAAAAGAAGAAGAAGAAATGGCATTCTCTCCGAACCATGAGCCTCGCTGCTTATCTAGCTTTCAGAAGCTGCAGCTCTGGTGCACTGCTGACCTGACACCAGAAACAGGCCCAACAACAGACTTCACGTCACCATTACAAAGCCCAATCTGGTTCTGATGTCAGTAAAGACGAGCGCGTCACATGGCTCACTCTTCCTGAGACATTGTTAAAGGTAGCGGTGTGAGGCTGAGACGCTTGACAGCGAGCCAGACTCATTCACGTCCGCCGAGCTCCAGCGTTGTCATGGGGTTTAATAGATCTGGGGCTCCTCTGTTGGCTTCAGGAGGAGACCAGCCCCCAGCCAGGCGCTGATCGTAGCATCGCTGATGGCTTTTGGTTCGCCGCCAACGGTAAGAGTTATTTCTGACAGCCATGTGGAAACCAGATGGCGGCTCCACCAAACAAAGCTCCCAAGCCTTTAACCAGCGTGTGTAATCAAGAGATTGCCGCTTACACACCGGCCTGTCAGCCGAAGATAAACAACCCGCGCCGCATCGAGCTCGGCGTCACACAACGCCAGCGCGCGCTCACATGCGGCCTTCACCTTCTGGCGGCGCTGCGTCTGTTGTGGATGTTTTCAATTGTTTGCTAACACACCCTCAGTGTGGGAGCGAGTGGAAGCTGCCCACACACGTTCATCCACCGGGAGCTTCGTGGCGGGCGCAGAACAAGCCGGTGGTGCCTTTGCGTGTGTCGGGGTCTCGTGTGCGAGCGCTCGGCCAGGTGGATCAAGGAATGTTCAGGAAAATTGAAACGCTCTGGGATGGCACGGGGCCACTCGGGGGGACTGTGGCGTTTTTTTGTGACGCCCTTTTTTCCACTCCGTCCCGCGCTTGTTTGGCCGATGGTCACCTGCTCATAATTAGACCGGGATTTCTAGACTTCGACGGGCTCAGCAATCGATATCCAGACGGGGCCTCTGGGGCCACAAGTCAAGGCCGCGCAGTCTCTCTCTCCAGCGATGGGCGGGTCCTTCCACGGTGTTATTGTGAGCCTGTTTGTTTTCCACTGTCACTCTGGCTCTGGGAACTGTCTGTCCAGACGCGCTGCACTTTTGACATGTTTTCAGTTTCGGTCTTTGTGGGGACCCAAGTTTTGAGGGGCTTATGTTTCCAAGAGGGAGCCTCGAGGGAAACGACTCCCGAGGCTCAGGTGTAACTGAGTCTTGAAGATGGACGATAGCGCCGCAGTTGGCGACGTCACTCCGCGCTTTCAGCCCATCTGACTGCCAGCAAACCATTCAGACACGTGAGACAGATTTATTCTGCGTCTGGTGTTTGAAACCCTCAGACTTTATTTCACCTCCTGAGATCCATTCGAATTACTACTGTACAAGAAGCCGCGCCGTAAAGTTGGAATCCGGAACTGACCTTGTTTGGCCTCGGAGCAGACATGGAACCGCACTTCTGCTCCTTTAAAACCCACCAAAATGACTCAGCTCAATGACTCAAAATCGTAGATACAGAAAATGAATAGCAGTTTTATTTCTATCGGAATCATCTTATATTTTAGGAGGCGGAATTAAGACCAAACACTCCCAACCTTATCAATAAAGCATCTTCCATGATTCCACACTTGCGCTGGGAAAAAGCCTCTTGGCAGCAACCTGACATCTACCCAACACTAGTGATGGGTATATGAGGCATCGTGAAACACTATTGCAAGGTCTATGAAACAGATGGCGCTCTAGGTTCACAAATAATGTGAGGTTTCATTGAATTAGTGGTTCAAGTCCAAACGTTTTGCAGCAGACAGCGCCATCTGGTGGCCTCTGGAAATCAGGACACTGTTTCATGAAACCCCATTGACCCTACAACACTGAGTCATGAAAGCACTTTAACCCAACAGTGATGTTTGATAGCTGTATTCCTGAGGCACCGTCATCTAGCAACTCTAAAACAATGTTGAATAACAACAGGGAAGTCGGGTTATTTTAGTGATTCAAGTCAAGTTTTCCGTCCTTGTTTTCACTGGATCTGAATGGAGCAGAGCGTGAGCAGCAGCAGCCGAGGAAGACGCCATAAAAGTGAATCATGGCTCCTTCAAAACCTTCCTAAATCCAGGTGAAAGTCCACCGAAATGGAATCTTCTCTTCCTTTCCCCCGTGACCAAGGTTTCCTGAAAATGATCTGTAAAATTTAAGAGCTTTTGGATTTGCTCTCTTGCATCACCGATTTCTTCCCAGTGCGTTTGGTATCAAGCAGGAAGGAGATGCTGAAACGGCACAATACGTTGGCCTGCGAGTTTTGCCACAGTGTTTCCACCTTCAAGAGTGTTTATAGCAAAAACCAAGTCCATCGGAGATTATGCTATAAAGTAGGCACACATCCATGAGCCTCATTGGTTATCGTCCTCTTCTTCCGATACTCTTGGTCCAGCACTGTTGCTCCCCTGCACATGTCCCAACATCTCTTCCACCCTGCTTGCACTCTCTTCTTCGCCTCACTTCATTCTCACCAAATACTTGAACAGTTTTCACCACCACTCCCGCAGGTCTTCCCTCCCTCTCATTCCGTCTCATCTCCCTTCCTCTTCTCTCCACCTGACTCTCACCGAACATAAAGACCTGTCTCCAACCATCACCAGAGCAGAGTTTAAAAAGAAAGCCCCGCTTGATGACAAGTAAAGCAACGCAGCCACTAGTGTTTTATTCCCTCTCCATAAAATTCGGGCTGAAAATACGACTTTTTTTTCTTGTTGCTTTTTCCAGCACGACCGACTCTGCTGTAAATCAATGGCACATCAAAGCGCAACATGTTGCTCCATTAAAAGTTTAAGGCCTTATTTTCTTATAAACAAACAGCGCCGTGGAAAAAAAAAAAAGCTCTTTATGTTCGTTTTGAACTCAGCACGAAAGCAAAAGTCCGACCTGCCACAGAACTGAAGTCTAGATCGCGGTGAGTTAAGACGGTTGGGCAGATCTTGGAAGCCGTTTGGTCCCAGAACCGTGGCTCCAGAGCCCGAACACCTGGCGAACGCCTCAGCGCGCATTACCTGAGTCTGTCTGTTGCAAATTGAATATTCACTGACTGGAAAGTATTTTAATGTGAAACACAGGGATGGACTTCCTTCTCCTCCAGCTCCAATTAGATGTTGCTCCTTTTCTGTCAGGACCACTTTCAGCAGAATTCATGGCTTTTACAGCGCGAGCTCGACTCATGGGAGAAATACCATTCTAACAAAAGGTATTAAAACGCTGCTTTCATGTGACGTGCCAGTCATAACAGCCGCTTCAGCCCTTAAGTGGGGTCTTACGTAATGATTGCTCCCGGTAAATTGCTGGATAATGTTGCTCAAATTCAAGCCACTCCGACACTGGTGGGGTCATTACGGCCCTGGCTGCCTCCCACATGCTGCACGTGAATCTCAGGTTATCTGCAGTTCACAGTCGCCCGCTCTACTGCTGACGTCTCTTACGTAACCTGTTCATTCACTTTTCCGCTCGCCGCTAAATGTTTCTGCAACTGTTGCGCTGACACCGGTGTTACGTCCACCGTCCCTCCGAAGGTCCGAGTGACTCGGTAATCAAACCTCTGTTGAGGTCAGTGAGCTGCGACCGCAACCTCCGCTCGGATCCTCAGGACAGGACGACGGAAACGGTCTTCTGATCGTATGATCTCCCCACCTGGTCGTTTGTTCGTATCTTAATGAGGTCCAACCCACCGATTGTTTTACCACGAGGGGTTGAGTTTCCGTATACGACGAAAATCCCTGATCATGGGAGTCGTTCCAGCCAGGTTCTCTGGTTTTTACATCCATCCATTTTCTGTGCGTATTCAAGGCCGTTCCCTTTTCCCAGACGCCTCCTCCAGCTGAGGCAGTACAGAGGTGTTCCAAGGTCAACTGAGAGACATAATCTCTCCAGCGGTTCCCCAGGTCGTCCCCTGGGCCTCCTCCCGTATGCACCCGGCCTCAACATCTCACCAGGGAAGTGTTTGGGAAGCAGACACCTGAGGGCCCTCGACTGGCTTCTCTCAAGTTGGATTCAATGCTCCTCACACCTCCGTCTTCGCTGCTGTGTCCCATTATTTTGCAACTCGTTTTGGCCACATGGGGGCGGTATGCAGAGAATGACTAATTCAATAGTGAAGAAGATGCTGTAACAGATGCTGACAACCAGCGCCATTGTTTGGTGAGATCTAATCTCACTCCAACTCAGCTGAAAACCTCAGAGGGGCAACGTGTTTTGGGGGCGAGACCAAGACCAAACTGAATACAATACAATACAAGTACAGTGGTACCTGGGTTCTTGACCACAATCCGTTCCAGACGGCCGTTCGAGAAGCGATTTGTTCGAAACCTGAATCGATTTTTCCCATGACAATGAATGGAAAAAGAACTAATGCGTTCCAAGCCTTAAAATAGTCTTTTGTAGGAGTGAATGTAGAGTGTCTGCTGCAGGTGGCTGTTCCTCTATGTGTGTGGCCGCTGCATGTGGGAGGGGTTGCCGAGTGAGTGAGGTCTCTCCAGAAGTGAAGAGGTGCCCGGTGCGTGTCCAGCTCTGAATGTGCGCTTCTGTGCAGTTTGGCTGTGACAAAGTCATAAACCAAGTCACGCTCTGTCCCAGACTCGCCTCATCCCTGTCCCAGCTCCAGCCCACAACAGGACATCAAACCCTGGAGTGAGCGCTCCAGCACCTCCCCTGTGACACTCTACCACGGTCCAGTGTGGAGACAGGAAAGGTTTGACACCTCAATATGAAGAAAAAACAGTCAGTAAATGGAGCTAACGGGACACGTCTGCATACAGAGGCTGCGTTATACACAATAACAAAGCACATCGTGGGTCAGCTGGTCGGTCCACGCACGTTATGGTTTTTCGCCTTTTTTTCGAGTTCTGGATTTTCGTTCGAAATTCAAAGCAAAAAAATCTCAAAATTTTTGTTCGAACTCCGATTTGTTCGAAATCCGTGACGTTCGAAAACAGAACTACCACTGTACTTGTTTGTTCCAAAGATTCAGTTCTTGATTTAGTTTGAAGAATGACAGACATTTCTTTTGCTTGCAGAAATAAGAACATCTACTCAAGAGGACTGAGACAGAATCCACTTGACCTCTCCACCTGGGGAAGGATCTCATCTTGGACAGCATCTTTCTAAGAACCATGGTCTCAGCTGCGGAACCAACCCCAAAACACCGTCTGCCCTGTGGGATTCTAAAACACATTTGTTTTATTTTTGCAAAGTAAATAATGTCAAGTACTTGTATTGTATGTATTTATAAAGTACGTGAAGTCCTCGTGAAGATGGCCCGCACCCTCAGTGTGTTTTAATAGGCTTTTGGAATCTAAAAACAGAGAGCGATCGTGAAGAGGAGCGGGGGTTGTGTTTTCAAACTGCCTTTGCTGTCTTTCCAAAATACAAATGGATTCCAGACACAAGGAAGAAAAAAAGCTCCAGATTTGATCTCGGTATCTTGCAGTTGTCCCCCACAGGGCAGAGAAGTCCATGCTCCATGTGGGTTCCTGCGAGTGTGCTTTTGTCATTAAATCATCGGGCTTCAACAAACAACTGCAGGCCTGTGGCTCCGCCGCGTTCCTGGCTGTGGAAGCACGACCCTCTGCTGAGAGCGCCACATGGAAATACATTACTTTGTTAGCCATTCATCATCAGCTGCCTTTCATATCTGCCTCGCATTCTTGAGCAGAAGATGCTGAACTGGTCGACGGCCAGAGAGTGTCCCCCCCCAAATCTGGACGAGGAGCTAAGTACATCAATACAACCATCCCCGCGACTTAGGGGACTCATTCACAACTCTGACTCACCAATTTTCCTCCCATGTGGGAGGAAAGCGGAGTGCCTTGGAGGAAAGCCATGTAAACATGGGCTGATCGTACAAACCCTGACTCAGAAAAGATGCAAGTTCACTCCAAAAGTTGCCTCAAGTGGGAATCAAACTCGGGACCTGTGAAGCCGCAGCGCTCGCCACTGCAGTACTGTTTACAAGAAGGAGTCGAACTGTTGAACAACCTTGCTAAAGAATTTGTTGTCTCTCACCAGTGGTGAACCCCAAGGGTCACTTTAAGGCCCGATCTTCATTTCAACCTTTCAGAGCCAGGATTTTTTGAAACTGTGGCGGAGCCGTCACACCTCCACAGAATGGAATGCAGCCAAATAAGATGTGATCGAAAAAAATGTGGTGAACGTTTGGCATTTACTGAACTGGTGACAGTAAAAATAAACCATAGTTTTAATCATGAGAAGTAATTCTGCCTCCAATCCAAGCCGCCCTCACGCGGTCTGTCTCTTCACGTGTCCAGCCGGAATGCACGACTTGGTTCCGTGAGCAACTGACTTCACTCATTATGAGGTTTATTTCCGTATTTTTCCATGAAAAACACGACAAAAACCTCCATGAGACGTTATGTGTTAGCTGCTTGTTTTGATGTTTCCACTTAGTTTTTATACGTTTGATCACGTGAGAGGTCATTTTTCGGCGCCATGCTAGTTTACATGCGACGGAAACCCTGAGACCCAAAAGGTCTGGTTTTAGGGAATTGGACTGGTCAACCCATTCTCATTTCCAAGGTGCTGTCAAGTGCACGTCACTGCAAAAAGATGGGAGCGCCATCACATGGCTCACCTGAAACCCAACCTTCTGTCTTTTGGTTACGTGACCAGGATGCGGCGGAACATGTGCTTCAACGGAGCACCTCAGCAGGTGACTTGGAAGACTGACCCTGGGATGCAACAGTCCACTCGGGACTAGTCACTCCAGGGAGCGAGGAGGTGCTAGATCACTCTCTCGAGGACGAATCCACCCGGAGCACGTTTGCGGAGTAGAAATACCTGTGGAAGCATATGCAACATCAGGTCTTGCCTTCACATCCCGCGAAGATTTAACAGACTAACAAAACACCTATTAAACCCAGTGGTGAGGTTGTGTGGCCATTGATGTTTTTGTTTTTCTCCGTCTGTGCTCTGGCTTTTTAATGAAGTGGCGAGCGCGTCGTTAAAGCGCATTGTTCGGTCTTTCTCCAGTACGGCGGGTACAAAACGTACAGTGCCTTGCACGATAGCCTTTTTTCCTTCCTTCAACTGTCGCCACATTCACGTTCAGGTGCTGCTGGATTTTCTGCAGACGGCGACACGTGAGCAGCAGAGAAGCTGCAAAGATGCTGCTCCTCTGACTGACAGAGGGGGCGCTGTGCGAGGAGCTGACGTCGCCTCACACCGTCGCACAAATGTCTTTTTAACAGTCGCTCCAGCCGGAAAGTAGAAGGCTTTTCTCTCCCTGTGCTCCACTCCAGGATGGAAACTGACATGGGTAAATACAGGACTGGCAGCTTGGGAGAAAAGGTGGCGCCAGCGAGTCATTTAGAGGAGGAAGGACGACCCCCGCTGAGAAAACAACTGACTCTGATCAGCTTCCTTCATGAAAACAGCCACTCTAATGTAGTCGCGTGCGGCATCAGTGCCACTTGGTTACAGCTCAACTCGACCCTGTGTGGAAATATCAACGATTTTGCCTCGAGAGGTTATGAGAACTAGAATATTTGTTCTAGACCCGAGTGTTTCAGTTTGATTTAATGGAGACCAGAAGTATCAAATAGCATATGTTTACTTTAGTTTTTTTTTAAGTACTTGGTCAAGTGAACCACTTCAGGCTCCAGTTTGAAGATTTAATATATTTATTTATTTCCCACCAAAAAATCGTTAATTTTCTATTTTTATTCTGATCATTACAAGTTGGTTTTTGTGAACAACCATTTATTTAAATTTTTTTTTTTTTTCCAGAATATAAACTTTTTGTAGTAATATGATGTCCACTATTTTTTTCATTTTTCTAAAGAGAAATTTTCTTGTATTTTTTTCATGATTTTTTACATGTACAGTATTCTATATCTTGACAGTCACTCTTCAAGTGACACCTCATGCTGAACAATAAAAATATTTTTCCTGCTCACACATATCTGTGATCCATTTTTCCGTCAAGACACATCATTATCTCCTTATTTATATTAAAATCAGATTTATTTATTTTTTAAAATCAGTTTATAATGACCTGTACATTTTCAAGTAAGCGCAAATTTGCGAGTTAGATCGAAGCGACTTGGCGGTGAGAAACCATCGCAGCAGGTCTTCTTCTCCAGTGTGAACATTCAGGATCACGTGTCTGCTCCTTTCTTCCACATCGCACGGCGTCAGACTCCGTCACCTCCAGCACATGATGTGCTGCTGCCGTGACGGCAAACAGACGGCGGCGAGTGAAAGCACCTGTTGAGAGGTACGGATTCAGGTTTCAGGTCAAACTCCGCCGGGTGTGTATCCACGTTGATCCTCACACTTCATCAGCTGCCACGTCTTGGTTTACTTTGCGCTGCGAGCGGCGATATCCGTCATCCCCGTCACCTTTTTAGCACCAGCCTTTGACGTCAGGCCGAACACTGCGGCGGACCAGTGAACTGGGCTTCACCTCACGTTAAACACTCCAGGGACCTACATTCTATTACAGAGGCTAAAAAGAGATGCTATCAGAGTTTCTGTTTGCTTATGTTTGCTCCATAAATAAACTGCAGCCGCTGGCAACTGTGTCACCTCTTGTTGTCGGAGCCAAGCTCTAAACAAGCCAGCGCTGTTTATAGAAATGGGGCACCGTACCCAGATTCCATGACTCCAAACACCGAGCAGTCATCATGAGGACGTAACGCTCCCAAAGCCCCGACACGTTGAGCACGACTCTCACCTATATTTCAGTGGAAAGAGCCGCACATGCGTCTTGTCTTGTTGTCACCAAATAACATGGTTCCTATAAACAAGCTGCCGATGTTTACGCGACCGGGCACCGACCCCCTCGCTCGCTACCACTCCATTTTCCTTCTTAATGCGTTCAGCCAGTGAACACATCAGATTTCTGCCCCACATGTTCCCGCTCAAATTTCCCAATTCATGTTCTCCACCCAAAAAAAAATGTGGCAGACATGAGGCCACTCGAGAGCAGCGCTAATGTTCTAGAACAACGTCTGGTTGAACATGTAAAACTCCATTTCCTGTTGGTCTGACCAAGAGAAGACACCTAGACTTCCTTCTGCCCAATAACCCCAGTTCATCTTACGGGATACCGAGGTGTTCCCAGGTCAGGTTTGCTGCCGTGACAACTGCAGAAAAAAGAAATGTTCCTTCATAACAACGACAGCAGATGTTGATCTTCACATTCACTAGTGGGATGGAAACAAAGCTGCAAAAATGTCAGAGCAATCTCAAACATCCGACCAGCGTATCCCCCAGTTGCCAAGACCATCCGCATCCGACAAGATGTCTGCGTCACTTTAGCTCCTCCATAATGCGGGAAGATGAGTACAACGCACTATTTTTCAGGTACTGTTGACCCAGATCCATTAAATAACAACACGCAGCAGAGGTAGAAACAATAAGAGAATAATAGCAGCATGCATTATTTACGAACGTTAGGCAAGATCTTGAGAAAGGGTGCTTCCGTTACAACATAAAAACAGCCACTCAGTAGTGTCTAACTGACCAATCGCAAACAGTTTCATGACGTCATTTCCCCTTCTGGCATATGTTTAGCCCCAACTCTAACTCTAGTGACCAGGATGACTTGGGGGCGTAACTGGATCCAATTCTGCCAAACAACAACTCCTGTTTCGCGGCTGCAATCCACAGATATCTTCAACCCAATGGCCTGGAATCCTCCAACAACCTACTCCCTCCGTCCAACAGAGCTACTTACATCCAGTTTTCTGGTTGTTTAATCCAGAAAAAAACAAGGAAAAATAATTCCGACTAGAGACAAGTCAAGGAAAAGCAGTCGCCATATACAGATTTGACGTTTTGGGGCACCAGACACACACCTCAGCCTTCTGAACAGGTGGACAAAAGAAGCTCCCCGTAACAGAGTCCATCATCTCCCTCACTAAAAACACGTCCAATTCTTTCAAAGTTTGCGGGAATATATACGAGGAGGAATGTAGCTCAATCTGTCACTCGAGGTCTTTGTCTTTTGGCTCAGCTCTTTCTTCACCTTGACAAAGTTAGAGTCTTGCAGTGGACTGGGAACCTGTCCAGGGAGTCCCCAGTCTCTCACCCTGTGTAGCTGGGATAGAGCGGTAAAAAGGTAAATCCCTCGTACTGGCTATTGGATCAGATCACATTTAGATGTCATGGCATCCACAGCATCGGTTCTCCATCGTGTCTCCTCGTACAGTCTTCCAGCTGCAGGCACGAGGCCGAGCCCAGACAACGAAGAGCTTCAGAACCCAAATAGCCAGGGAGCCTGCAGACCCAGAAAAACGATCCGGCTTCAATGAGAAGTTTTAGTTTCCTAGCAATTCATTTTCCCGCAACCTTGCCCAGCGCCCGACCACCTGACGCACGGATGCCAGAATGTTTGCCTCAGATGTCCGACACGCGATTCCTCATCGATCACAAACGTGTCGTGGCAATTTGTAAAAGGAAAATAACGCAGAGCAGAAGAATGGATAACATGCACAAACACGTCCAAACAATTTATAAGCTGGCGGCTCAAGGACTCCTGTGTTTGTTCGCCGGAACCTGGACACGTATCCCTTTACATGGAGCCAACGTTCCCGGCGGAGAACATCCTTTAGGTGGACGGCGAAGAGGAAGTGAGTCGGAGCCGGGAAATGACTTTAGCAACATGTCAATCTGCGATGTGATTTAAGCCTGAAATAAGTTACGTAAAGTAAAGGGGCTTTAAGTATTTTCCAGGATGCAGGATTTCCCCTGGCCTGCGTTCTGCATTTGGACGCTCAGGAGAGTTTGGAGCGGGGTTTTGCGCCGTAATATATGATGGTCGAGTGGTAAATTACACACCTCATTGAGCTCTGAGCTGGTGTTTGTTTTGTCGTGGTGCATTCCTCCGCTCTTATTCATGCGCCGCAAATACTTTTCCCTTTTAATTGCCTCTGGACCTTGTTTTGGGAGCCGGTTCGACTCTCTTGCTGGACAAACTCAGGGCCCTCTTTAAGGACGTAATGAGAACCATTATGACTGAACCTGGTCAGGACGAGTCGCGAGAAGCGCCGCCGTGGCACCGGCAGGGAGGACGGACACTTCATCAGACAGTCTGCTTGGCAGGTCTCTGCAGTCACAGCAGACAGTTGGTCTCTGTTTTCAGGTGATGCTTTGGTTCATGTATGACTGTTTTGCAAGTGTTTTTTTTCTAGCTTTCATTTTGAACTTGGCTCTGACCTTCAACATAATGAAATTCTTATTCTTAATCTTAATCTTAATCTTATTCTTATTCTTAATCTTATTCTTAATCTTAATTTTATTCTTATTCTTATTCTTAATCTTAATCTTAATCTTAATTTTATTCTTATTCTTATTCTTAATCTTAATCTTAATCTTATTCTTATTCTTAATCGTATTCTTATTCTTAATCTTAATCTTAATCTTAATCTTATTCTTAATTTTATTCTTATTCTTATTCTTAATCTTAATCTTAATCTTAATCTTATTCTTATTCTTAATCTTATTCTTATTCTTATTCTTAATTTTAATCTTAATCTTAATTTTATTCTTATTCTTATTCTTATTCTTATTCTTAATCTTAATCTTAATCTTATTCTTATTCTTAATCTTAATCTTAATCTTAATCTTAATCTTAATCTTAATCTTAATCTTATTCTTATTCTCAATCTCAATCTCAATCTTATTCTTATTCTTATTCTTAATCTTAATCTTAATCTTAATCTTAATCTTAATCTTATTTTTATCTTGGATGCACCGATACCAGTATTGGGTATTGGTCCGATACTCCTACTCATAAAATGGCCACCGATATCAAAGACCGCTTCACGGCAGCACGGATTTTTTGAATGTCAGTTTATGACAATTTTGTAAAATGTGTCTTTGTACTGCGGTGAAACTTGTGACCGTCAGCCATGGACAAGGAAAACATCCTGAGGAATGTTGCTCAAATAAGGATAAATAGGTGAGAAAAACAAAAAAAAACTCAAAGTAACTACGTGTAATGGCGTCAAAAAAAAAGGTCCCTTATTATTATTGTTGTGGTTGTTTTATGACACATGACTTTTCTGGTTTTATGAAAATGAAAATGACTCTGTACTTGTGGCTTTGGTATAAGTATAGAGTTTTGTTTCTTTTTTTTCAAATAAAAAAAAGAAACAATACATATAAAATAAATAAATAATATAAATAAATACAGGAAATATGTATATAATAATAGAAATAATACAGTCTTCTTCTTCTTCTTCTTCTTCTTATTTGACTTTGAGGCTCCATCACAGGAAGTAGTGGTACGAACACAGCAGGTTCATACTAACTGTCACAGCGTCTTCAGATGAGACCTCATCGGGGCAGAAGACACCTGAGGATGTAACCTGCAGCGCAGCCATCAGCAGCGTGAGCTCAGTGCTGCTTGGCGGTTGCCGCCTCTTATTGCCTCAATCAGCGGCAGAATCCTCCCGTAAGCCTCGGGATTTGTCGCACATCCTATCGGCCGTCAGCTGTCAGCGGCGGCCCTGATCCCTCCACGTCAGGCCGAGGTTTAGAATTCAGACGCAGGAGCCTCCAGAAGACGCCCAAACAGACACAGGCTGAATGAGAAACACATTGAGCCTGGGCCGCCGCTCGACATTGGGAATCAGATTTGTCTCTTGTCTGGAGTCTTCTCAGCTGGTTTCTGCCACATGGAGCGGCATGTGGTCGCAGGCCCATGATGGTTTTGGTTTGAAAGAAATGCTGATCCCTCTTTTTTGCCAAAAACAGGTGGAATCAGTGTGTGTTCAGAGCCTGGATGATAGTGAGGGCGACTGGAGCGGGATTCCTCTTCAGGGACGACATGAAGACGTGTGAATAGATGTGATTTAGCAGCTCTGGGACGTGAAGGAAACGCGTCTCAGCTCTGCTCATGGGAACCCGGGATGGCTTCCCTCAGGAGACCGGACCGTGCCTTTCATCCGCCGATAAAAGATGAAAGATAGATGGATGCTTTCCCTGAGCTCAGACACAATCTGTTTTCTGTTCCCAAACAAATCATCAGTGTTGGAAAAATCACGTTGTTGAGCGGCCACTTTGCGACATGACGATTGTCACTTCTCATGAAAGCGTATCGAGGTCACGCTAGCTCCTAACAAGCCAATCAATGGCCAGTTAATCTCTACGACATCTCGGACTTCCTTGACCTGGTATGGAAAACTCTAACTTAATAAGCCGCTCTGTTTATGACACTGGCGGATTGGAAAAAGTCCGCGGAAAAAAAGAAAAAAAAAGCCTTTTTCCGAACCCAAAGTCAGAACCGGTTCAAGTGAATCAACTTGTTCACTGAGCTGAGCCGCGAACAACCATCTGATCTCAGCCAAAGCGGCGAAGCTTTTCCAATGGCCTGGACTCGAGTGTGGCGCTGGATCCAAATACAGTCGCAGAGGCTCACAGCGTTACTTGTCAGTGTCACATCAGGGAGGAGCTCCGCGAGGCTGTCCATGCGACTGCAGACCAGGAACCGTCCGTCCATATGTCCGCGTCGACTCGCCGGGAGTCTTACCGCCTCACTCTTGGTGCACGTTGGCAGGTAGCGCTGATGATGTGTTGAAAAGCAATAAAATGTAGGAAAGAACGGATCTATAATGAGGAGAGCAGAAGTGAGGACATCCTGCGTGACCTTCTGTGCACGTTCCTCGCCCTCACGGAGGAAAGCAAAGACCCTCCATCACGGCCGTATTTAGGGACCCGAGGAGAAGTGAATTGGAGAGCAGATGTGAGGGAGTTAATGAAAAAGAGGTTCAGATGGAACCTACGACTGAGGTCCTGGGGACCCGAGGTCGACTTCAGCGCCCCCTCTGACAGATGTTTTCCTTAATCAGTACAGCAATTTTGACTCACTGACGGTTGTCCTGTGTTGCTAGTTTGAGTCTAAACCACTGTAACTTTACTCAACGGACATCGGTGCTGTTGCTTGATGTGCTTTCTAGGCCACGTCTGTCCAGTAGAACGTGCTAAGAGAAAACGGCTACATAAGAACGGCTGAATTTCAGATCACCGCCGATCGACTACAGGCATATGCTCGTGAACCTCTTGTCCCCAAGTCCCACCTGAAGAGGAGAAATCACTCCATTAAATGTTGTAGTTTCTCATAGTTTAGCAGAGCATTGGCGCTGACACTCTCCACTACAGCAACAGGTTGAACACAACACACACTCCTTTTCCGCGGCCTGACCTCGGCACCACAGCGACACCAAAAGTTCCTGTCTAATTTTCAGCACATTGCTTGCTGGAAGTAGTCATAGAACCGGGGTTACGTTAGGTAACCCCATGTTTACAGTCCAACCTCTAAAGGCCCATTTATGATCCATGTACGGATCCAGATACGGACGGCGCCTTACTTCTTCCACAGTCGCCATTTTGTTTTCGGAGTGTGTTGTTGTCATAAACCTTTGTCAGGGCTTACGCTAACCGGGTCTCATGCAAGAAACTTATTTCGACGCTACTGATGGCCATGATCTTTTGTTCTCTTCGATACTAGTCCGAGAGTCCAACTCAGAATCATGGTCTCTGACTTAGAGGTGCTGAGGCCACCAGCCAGTGAGGGTCAATCAAGCAGGTCCAGTAGCGTTTCCTCCGGGAGCTCCGCCCACAGGATGCTCTGAGGAACAAGACATTGGCTGTGTCCCATTCCTCACCCTAACACTAGCGCTTAACACTAGCTCTTGGTTCTGAGGGCCCTCCACTATGAAGCGCCCTCCGACCACCAAGTGAGTTCATGACGTCACGCGTAAAGACGCCGTGTCATTGGCTGCGTGCTGTGTTTTGTTTCCTGCATATCCAGTGTTGGAGACAACGTTTTGGAAATGACAGCTCCAACGTTTCTGCAACCTCTTGCATCGGCTCTGATCATCTCACTTGGTTTGGTGAACCAACGGAGGAGAAATGGGCGGAGCCTATGTGGCAGTGATAGATGTGTTAGAGGTATGAGGATGCTAACGTTAGCCTGGATGCTAGCCCACTGTTGTTTGTTCAGAAGAAATAAAAACATACTGTTGCACATCCATGTTGTATTGTTCATGTTGTCGGACCCCGTCGACCATTTCTGTCTGTGACACCAGAGAAAGTCAACAAACGGAAGAGTGGTCCTGGTTACTAACGTGTCCCTGTTGTCCTGTCCAACATTGTTGTGAAATCAAGTCCTTTGGTGTCCTGGACATCTCTCCTCACTTCATCTTCCCACTTGGTTTCAAGTCAGCTCCGGAGCTTCCTGGGTTTGAAGGGATCATCTCAAGTGGTGAACGGCCAGTGCCCTCGATCTTAGGAGTATTGGGACACACTACACTGACACGTGACCGCGCAAAACCCAGTGTTAGGGTGAGAAATGGGACACAGCCTTATTCTTCAAAATGAATCTTATACTGAGGAACCCTCCTAATTTTCTTCTGAAATTGTTGAATTTTCAGTTTTTGTAAAAGGAGAGTCACACATGAAAGAAAGTGTGACAACAGAGACGACCACAGAGATGGTGTCCACGACGACGTCATCTTCAGGGAAAAGGGGTCAAAAGTAAAGGGACTTGACGGCAAAAAGTCGACTAGGTAAAGGCCTTTGTTGATACAAGCCAGACGACATTCCTGGAGAGGAAATTTGGGAGGAGGAGGTGAAAGGAAATGATTGGAGCGGACACGTGAGGCTGAAGGTGGGAAGGAGGCCTGTGTTTCAAGGAGAGAGAAGAGGAGGAAGAAGAAGATGAAACGCTTCGGAAAGATTCAGCAATTTTCATTGTTGAGGAGGCTGCGAGAAATGAGGATGACACGTGCTCTGGATTCATTCCATCTACGGACTTGCCTCAGTGTTATTGTGCAACTCAATGCAAACATCAGCTCTCGAAAGGTGATGTGAGCAGATGCACGATCAGTTCACTTGAAGTCTCTCCAGAATAAGTGCGAGGAAAGAAGGAGCTCAGTTTTGAGGAGCTACTACTTTTCCTTGTCCATGTACTTAGAACATCAGCATGGATTAGGAGTTTAGTGTTTGCCAAGATTCCGACTCTGACTCAGAAGTCAGTTGAGGAATGGTTCTGTGAGCTGCTGGGATGTGGATCAGATTCACCATTTCCATGGTTCTTCTTCCCCAGGTCTTGAATCTTTGGGTCTTGAGCGTGGTGTTGAGAGACCAACAGACAGAAGCCAGCTGAGGCGGCTCAGGGACTTTGCCAAGATGACTCCTGGATCTCCATGAAACACCTGAGAGAGCGCTTGGTTGACTTCAATATCATAATACAACTTCATGTTCAGTGATTATGGTATCAAATGTCATCATTTTTCCATTGACTCAACATTTAAATGTGCTGTTTTTCAGGATTATAATCCGTATCTCCTGGGCAGAGACGGACCTGGCTGGATTTGCAAAGAAAAAACAAGATCAATAAATACAATACAGTATAGAAATTGAGGAATAAATAATAATAATAATACATTGGACAGAAAAAAAGGAAAGGAAGGAAAGAAAAAAAGCTTCCTCATCCCTCCCCTCTTCGGACACACGCCGCTTGAATGACTCAGAACCAAGATTGTGTGAGATTTCACCAGTAAAAAGAAATGATTTTACTGAAGACGTGGCGGCGTCCCACAATTCTTTGCTTGTAGAGGAAACCCTGCAGTAGAGTGGCAGTCTAGAAAACTGCCTGCTATTTTTCATTCCATTTTATTATATATTTATTTTTTGTTGAGGTCCTTGTTCACCGACACATAAATTGTCACGCACATTGTCCATAGCTAGTGATGTGTAGATGAGGTATCATGAAACAGTGTCCTCATTTTCAAAGGCCACTAGATGGCGCTCTTGTTTTGGAAACAACATCAGGCTTCATTGCATTCGTTGAAGTCTAAACATTTTACAGCAGACAGCGCCTTCTGGTGGATTCTGAAAATCAGGACACTGTTTCATGAAACCTGATCAAACCCTTCAATACTGTGTCATGAAACCTCACCGACCATCACTAGCCACAGCTAGAGTCAGAGGATTAGCAGTAGAATCACAGCTGTGTTACTAACTGAAACATGTTCAAGAAAAGTTCTTCACGAAATTTCCCACTTTTGTTCAGTGTTTTTTTTTACAGCCCCTTGTTGGCTGACTTGTTGGCCTCAACGACCCTGCGACTGGATGATGGTTGTGACGACATGAATGTTGTGTAACTCGATAACTGACTCGGTCAGTGACACGCTGAGCAGCAGGAATCCATCGTCACTGACGTCGGTGTTGTGAAACATGCGCCATCATGAACCCGCTCGGCAAACGCACCATAAATGGGAATCAAATGATTTGCTTTTTAAATCACTGGAGTGACAAGTAAAGCTTTTGCGCTGCGTCTATGAGTCAACGCTGGACTCACTCTGAGGCCAAATGGACTCTTTTATTCGCTGAGGTTTCAGCTGAATGTGTAAATACCATCTGGCTATTCAGCGTCATCTGCTGAATACAGACGGCAGGTACCAAAAACAACAAATGGAATTCAGATGAAATGAGTGAAGCCATGTCGGAGAGAAAGGGCAGCGCAGGGAGGGATATTTACAGGAAAGGATAGGGGAACAGTAATGACAGTGTATTACGCCAGTCAGCAGGTTCCAGTTCCACCACGCGACCTTATCATTCCCACAGACCCAGATTCATCTGTGTTTAATAGGTCCCGTCTTCCACTGCAGCAATCTGGTCAGCCACTTCTCCTCGGGCCCCGCCTCCGCTGGCCACTGCCGTGGTTTCCTGTCTCGTGCGACGACATGTGGGATCTAATCAGCTGCGTCTCGGGGTGGAGAAGTTGGAGTGGGCGCTCGAACACGTGCGAGCAGACGTGTGCGAGCAGGAACGCTTGGCTGACCGGCGCTGAGCAGGGTCTCCACAACACAATCACACGCAGGCCAACATGCACAGACGCGTCCGTGGCTGTAAACAGGGATATACTGCGCGCGCCGCGCTTCAAAGCGCGCCGGCCGCGTAACTCTGTCACCATGTGTTTGTGGCCGCGCCAGAACTCAAGCCCCACTGCGCCACACATGCTCACGAAAGGCACGTTTCTCTCCGTCGCCGCGCCAAGCATGTGACACTTTCAGACGTGTTTTCATTTCATCGTATTTTTAGGCTACATTTGCACTTTATAACAGCAACCATAACTTCCCTGATTCACAAGGGGCCCATGACTGTTGCAATTAAACTCGACTGAGACGTGTTTCTGTGTTTATTCTCGGCGGCGCCAGGCCAAGTCGAACCGGTTCAAGCAAATTCAAGGGACTTTATGGAGTTATGAACTGATCAACGTGTTCACGTTTTGGCCCTTTGGATGGCGGCTCAACATTCATGGGGGAAAACCCGGGCGGTCCCCGCAGGGAAAGGGCCTGTTTATGCTCCTATTAAAGGTTCCCATTATTTTCTGACGACAGGCCAGAGGTTTTCGTCTTGGCTCACGTTCCTGCGGATGCTAATACAGAGAAGAGACGAAGACAACTGGACCCACACGCCCTGGAGAAGGTTTGGGTTATTGGGTGATGTAAGGAACTGAGCTCATCTTGAACAGAGTCTGACGCATCAGTACATGAGTGTGTGGGGACCTGGGCAGCCACTTGACTTTGCATCTAAAGTTTTTTTTGTGTTTGATAATTGCTGTCAAAACACTGCGACCAATTCACCATTCACTAGAGTCTCCTCTCACCCCTCTATGCTGCAAGTGCGCCATCATATTTCCTCCCTCCTTGTTGAGATGGAGTCAAGTGCGGCGCCAAACGCTCACATTCGCCCACAAGTATTGCAACCAAGAGTCGCGATTCAGATGCGAAAGATTCTGAATCCATTCCTAAACGTCCAAATTCCCATGACTGAAAAGTAGAATAGACGGAAGTAAAAAGCGGAACTGACTAGTTCAGCGCCACCAGAACACTATACGGGGAGCGGACGTACCAGATCCATCTCTCGCCAGGCTATTTTATTTGATTGTATTGACAGCCCTTTATTCCGAGGGACTTTCCTAGTTGGTGGGATCCCCACTGACCATGGCAATAAATCTGATTCTCATTCTGATTCTATTGCGGACGCGCTTCATCCCTGAGCTCACGACACGCTGTCAGCCCGGAAACTACTCACGGAGCATCAGCATATAAAAGATGGACTTATTTTAGCGTCAGTTTTTGTTTAGCATCTACATAATGGGGACAAACAAAGCATATTTTATTAAAATCTTGGCCTGTAGCTTTGCAGAGGCTAAAATCTGATGTTAGTTTTTCAGCCTTATTTGCAAGGGACCTTATTTCTTGCCATGTTCTTCCAGAACCTTAAACTTTTACTGAAATTTCTATTGAAATCTGCCACAAAATCAGACATTTTTGACTGCAAATGTCAAAAAATCAAAGAGTCAGTGAAACCCTCGAGGCGCTGCTCACTAGCCTCAGCTAGTGTCAGGTAGCATCCAGTTCAAATCCCCTTCTGTTTTAGTCGTACACACTCAGCTCTTAGGGTGAGAGACTCCCGGACACCTGACCAGGTCACACAAACAGACAAGCAGCCATTTACACCGTCAACCTGCGCACAATATGGAGTCACCAGCTCAGCCCTGCACGATTTAAACAGTGGGAGGAAAGCGGAGTGCTCAGAAAACCTTGGGTCAAACATACAAACTCCACTCTCGGACTTCCGAGCCACCGCGACATTTCTGAGCCACTTCTCGGAGCATGGAGCTCTTCACGGTGCAGAGGTCAGCTGGTCAGACCCTTCTTCGCCCGTGTGCCACAGCGCTGAGTTTTTCCACTGAACCAAAGAAAAGTCGATAGCGGAGCGGAAACTAATGAGAGCCAGACAAAGAGGCAGGAAGCGCCTGGGATAAAGCGGGGAAATGGTGAGGAGCAGCCAGCGGAGAGTGACTCACTGCCCACCAGCTAGAGAGTGGCGAGGGGATGTTTATCAGCTGCTGGGTCTCAGAGAGTGACCTGTTTCTTCTGCAGCCGCCCGTTAAAACCTCCGTTTTCTTCACTCAAAATACAGTTTAGTTCTGATTCTCTTGACTGTCACACCAAATCTGTCAAAATTCAGAGCAACAAGAGCTTTTCTGCGCCGCCCCGACTGGTTTGGACAAATTCTTGTTTGCACACTTGCAGGCAAACTGCTTTGATTGGCCCCAGACTGTGGACCGTGACTAATGGAGGACCATCCTCCGCCCTGAGCGCGACCTTTGCACTGACCCCTGACCCCTCTCAGGCCCACCTCTCTCTCAGACGACCCACGTCACACACAGCACCAGTGAAAAGACACTGAACTGAGCGACGTCATGGTGTGGACCTGACAAAACTCGGTTTATTTGCTGCAGATTCTAATGTAACCGCTCCTCAGTGTTGTTGTTAGCGCCATCGAACTGAGGGTTACAGAGCAGCGGCATGGTTGAAGTGGCTCTTATTTGCCAGTGGATGCACCGGAGAGCAGGGGTGAAGCTCGTTCTCAGCTGGAAAAGAAGCTTTTCTACTGACAGAGAGTGGATGACTCAGTGTCAGGGTGGAGCGCTGTGACTCGCCGACTTGCAGAGAAGTCTGTTGATTGTGGAACTTTGAATGAGACAATGTTGTTTTCCCAGCAGAAGATGATGTTTAGTATTCAGCAGAAATCATCGAATATTTTGGAGGAGAGAAGATGAGCTCACGGACGTGTCATTGTTTTTCCACTGTGCTCACGCGTCTCTAGTGAGATGCCATTGAGTCCCCTCAAGTTCTGGGGTCAGATCGGCCTTTCGTCCGCAGGAAACCTGCGTTTCACAAATCGAAGACGTGAAGGCTGCATCTCTGCTTTAGAAATGTCGTAGCAACCTTTTTAATTTCACGACATTGTGCATAGAAAAATAGAAAACAAAATGCTAAAGTGAGTTCACCTGAAGCGGCGCCTCACGGAGTGACAAATTTTGTGTCTCAAATCGACAACCTCTATTATCTAGTTATAACGTCTCACCCATGTTTTCGACCAGCAACTCCAATTTAGCATTTTCTCGCCAAGTTTGAGTCGTCTCATTCCTTCTTCTATGTTTTTTTTGCGAGCATTACTCTGCCACCTACAGGCCTGGCATGTGTACTACAACATTTTCAGTGATTTTTTTTATGGACATCGCTTGTTTTTTAACGTCCGGGAAACTACATTCTTAACAGTCGGCCGAGGCCAATGTTTGGGCGGCGAGCGCCTTCTAAAGTGCCACTAAAGGTTTCTTGTTTAACTCCTTTGCGCCGCAAGACGCTCAGTTTTAATACATTTGCCACATATGGCGGCAGTAGTGTGTCAGTGAATTGACTTAACAGCTGATAAAGAAAGTGATGCCCCACGCCAAACTGAAAAAAACTGTGTACACTTTACTTATATCTTCTTTAGATTACATTAGTCCCACAATGGGGAAATTAGTTTATTTTGAAAATATTTTTATTTTATGATATTTATACATTGTTTTATTATGTGTGTATTTTATTCAGAATTTTTTTTCATGACGTTCAGTTTTTTTTTCCCAAATTTCTCAACAGTTTGCGTCAAGTGTAGTTTATTTTATTTTCTTAGTAAATTTGATGAACATGACTTGCACCTGGTTTTGACTTTTCAATGACAAATAAAATGTTTGCGATGATCACATGGTTTCATGTCACTTCATGAGGTTTTGCTTTGTTTACGTGTGAGTAGATATTAGATATGGTTATTGAACACAAATGATATCAAGAGGAATGATTCAGTTCTATTACTTCAATGGACCCTGGGCTGTGAAACACCCTGAACCACTCGGAGGAACTGTCACAACTAATGGATTTTTTTTTTTAGTAAGTAATGATTGAGTTTAAGAAAAAAAAAATCCCAAGCAAACAGTGGTTTTGGTGAAGAGTGGTGAGCAGATACTGTACAGCACTCAGTGTCAGAGAACCCTGCAGATGGAGTGCAGAAGCGGTGGAGACACACCAGACCAAGTTTGGAGGGAAAAAAAAAGAGGAGAGAAAAATGACAGAGGCTGGAAGCTTGGCAGAAGAAAGGAGAGTGTAAATTGGAGATTGTAGAGAGGGGAAGACGGGGGTGGGAGAAGTGACCCCTCCCTCTGTTACAGAGGTATAGAAGGTGCACGAGAAGCCCGCTGCTTCCAGAAGTGCTGCACTAGTCCAGAGAGCCTGAAGCTCAGAGAAGTAGTCCAGCCACTCTCTCAGAGCTCCCTCCACCTGACCACTGCAGAGATTTACCCGCGTGAGAGAAGCTTGTTGGAGACCCCACGCTGCAGAAGATGAGGTGCGGGACTCGGCAGAAGACGCTGGCCGCGCTGGTTCTGCTGCTGGTTTTCATCGCAGGAATGGGTCTTTGTGGTCCCTCCGCCTCCCAGAGGAGCAGAGGTAGGTGAAAACTCTTGCTTTAAAAAAATACAGTCATGTCAGGTAGAGGGTCAGGCTCTGGTTGAAGATAAGGTGCTGCAGAGACGCTGGGTTGCATCATCTGTAGATGGTGAGGATGCTGAGCAGGTTAAAGGCACATTGAGGATCTGCATCAAGGGAAGAAAGATGAGAGTAGAGTAGAGTAGAGTAGAGTAGAGTAGAGTAGAGTAGAGAAGAGAAGAGAAGAGAAGAGAAGAGAAGAGAAGAGGAGAAGAGAAGAGAAGAGAAGAGAAGAGTCTGCAGGGAACATGATGTTTGCTGATTATATAGGGATTTGTTGTCAGGATATGGAGGACGTGGAGAGGTGAGGAATGAAAGTCAGTGGCAACAAGAAAGTCACAGTAATGGACGGAGACGAAGGGAGGTGAAGAGGAGAGTGCAGGCAGGGGGGGTTGATGCAGAGGAATGTTTGTTGTGCGCTTGAGTTGAAGATACTGAGGCTGGGAGACAGGAGATCAGTGCAACTCCTGGAGACGTTTGGACACAAAGGTGGAGAGCACAGATGGTTTGGACACGTGGAGAGAAGAGGAGGTGTTGGACAGAGGTCCAGTGCAGAAGAGCACAGCTGAGAGAAGCTCTGCAGGAAAGTTTCTCCTCCGCTGCCACCCTCCTGGGGCTGTTAGAAAAACACTGTTTTACGACTCGATTTGAAGCGAGGTGAGCAGGCAGGTTTCGGCGTTCCCAGCTCGGGGGGTGGGGGGTCAAAGGTCACCCTCATGATGGGACAACGTTCCTGGAAGTGTGGCTGAGACCTAATCACCTGATGCCGCTGCCTTTATGAGCCACATGTTGAGAACGTTGTGTTTTTTTTGAGTGTGTGACCACATGAGAAGCTTCAGGAGAACGTGGTTCCTTTCACCTCTGCAGACGGGAACAGAAGTTCAGGCCCAAACCCCTTTTTTCAGGTTCAGTTTTTACTGTATAAATAGGTGTTACGTAACAAGAAGAGCATAACCGGAGTCAGAGCGCTTTCTTCCATGACAAACAATAGTCTGCTTCAGATTACATTATTGTACATGGATCATCCTTTTGATGATAATTCATGAAGATGTGTTTTCCAGGGCAGGTTTTCATGTCCTCTCAGAGAGTCAAGGCGTGCACACACACAGAGACACTTCTGCCATCTTTCCGTCCGTCCACTGGCTCCTTCGCGCTCCAGCTCTGTAGTGTGAGTCACAGAGGTCTGAGGCCTCCATGGCACTTCGACTGCTCGGAGCTCAGTCTCCTGGGAGTGGGACACTTTGTGAGCGGCGCTTGGCAGCAGGCAGCCAACAGCCCGAAGCTTTGGAAGTCAAATGGAAGATCCAGGTGGAGAACTGACACATGGGTTTCTATATATCAGCCAATGGTGGACGACTGGGCAGCCATTTTTAGTGGTGACATAGAGGTTGGAATCCAGCTTGAAGCTTGGCGTAAGCACTTCGGTTTCCTCCCACAATCCAAAAATATACAGCAGTGAAGATATTTATTCATTTGTTTTGTGTTTTTTTTGGTGGTTTTCTGCGTATATTTTTGGGATGTGATGGACTAGTGACCTGTCCAGGGTGTCCCCCGCCTGACACCCCAAGTAGCTGGGACAGATTCAGGCCCAATGCGACCCAAAAATGGACTAAAATGCAGAAAAAGAATGAATGAAAAGACTAAAAAAAGTGAAAGTTTCAGTCGGAGAAATTTCCAGGGTGAGGGTGAATATTGTGTAATGGACACTCCGGTTTCCTCCCAGTCACCCCCAAATTCAACCAACGCCTATGGACCAGGAAAAAGTTGATGAAGCTTCACGAAGCAGCGTCTTCATGTTGTCACTGTCTGCTTTATGATCTTTGGTTCTCAGCAGCTTGTTTCATGAAACCTCATGTCATTTGCAAACAAGAGCGCCACCCACAGGAGGCTGTTTCGCGAGGCTTCACCAGGCCATCACTTGGTTTCACAGACTTCTATTCACAGCTCTAAAGTGAAATTTGGCCCCAAACTTCAGCATCCCAACCGCTCACTGGTGAATTATACATTTGCTTTAACCACGTCAACATCCCTGAGTATATACCCCTGAATGATGGGTTGTTTTTGACACCACTGACTGACTGAGTTCTGAATGAATGGTCCAGAAACAACTGCTGCTCCTGAAGGACAAATACATCCACCCAGAAAAAGACAGATGAATAAAATGAGAATCAGATGGAGGGAAAGCTCGGCACTGATGTATACGCCGTGGAGCGCTGCCACTGGGGGAGAAAGCAGCTGTCGCACAGTCCAATATAAAAGTAGATATACGGCGAGAGGCCGGCCAACATTCTAGAGCTCAGGTAGGACTGTGGACAGCTGGCTTGTCAGGTGGAGCTCTCTAAAGAGGCCCAGAAACCATCACTTCTGAAGGGCTGTATATATGAAGGCGGACTTCTTTAGTCAGGCTCACGGCATTAGCAGGTCGGATCAGTCATCGCTTGCTTGACAAGGAAAGAAATGAGGACCTTCTGGAGCAAAAAAAAAAATCCTTCCTCTTAAATGAAGGTGACAGATCCGTCACATTAAGCATCGGTGTGAGTCCCTGAGGTCCTCAGCAGGTGACTCCACTTCTAGATCCCACATAACCCTATGGCTACAAGCTAGTGTGGCGAGGAATTGCAAAGTTTCAAAGCTCTAACATGCTAAAAGATACAAATAAAAGCCTCCTGAACATATGGAGAAGCCAGTCCTGGACGTGGTTCAGAGTAGGAGGAAGCCATGGGGCGACCAGACAAGAGCGGCTGATGACAGATAAACACAACTCAAACATGTTCCAGAGTCATTGTGTTCGCTCACTGCCAGGGTCAATGTGATAAGGATCAGATGCTTTTCAGCTGCCTCCATGTTTCCAGCTGACAACAACACACAGATAAAGCCCAAACACCAATGATGTTTAAAGTCTCCGGGGCTCATGTGACGCAACGGTTTTCTGATACTTCCACAATAACCGACTCCCTCTCCCGCAGGAGCGGCCTTGAGTAAACACTGAGGTTTCTCCCTTCACCGCCTGGCTTCCAACAGGACGAGACTCCTGCGAAATGTTTATTGAAAAGTGGAGGCTATATTTATTGCTTAATCCCTCGTGTTTATTGGCCGCCGACCAACTGTAATAACAGTCGGCAGCTTACAAATATGTTGCACTTTGCATAGGTTTTTTTTTTTTTGACTCCAACCACATTTAGTAACATTTGCTCAGATAGATGGGTTCATGAGGTCTGAAGTACTGAGCCTCTTCCGAGCATGTCTCGCAGGGAGTTTCACTCAGGAAAAGGTCGGTGTAACCAGATCAGATCACAGAAAAGTGGTGGTTGTCTTTGACTCTCATGACTGCGCGTTTCATCCTGGCTCAGGGCCTTGTGTTCTGGGTCGTGTTGTCGTGAAGAACGTGTCCAGACTGGACCATACAGAGACCGCGACCAAACTGAAGTCATAACAACATGATTTATTGACGGTACGAAACAAATGTGTCTCTATTAGACGTATGCTTCTGTATCCTGGATTCAGTTTGGTCTTGGTCTCGCGCCGCCTCACTGGTCTTGGTCTCTTTGTACTATGGTCTCAACATGGTCTTGACTACAGCACTTGTTTTGGGCACGACAAGATCCCAAGAGTGCGAGAGAAGACAGATGGTTGGGTCGTCTTTTCCAGAGGTTTCTGTAGACCCCAAAAGTAAGGAGTGCAGGGCATGGAAGGACCCACTGGTGAGGCCTCACCTCTGGGCTGGGAGATGTGTTTGAAAGCAGATGAAAGAAGGGCATGACAGACGTTAGGTAGTGATGGGCAGATGAGGCTTCATGAAACAGTGTTGCAGGGTTGTTGAAGCAGTGTCCTAGTTTTCAGAGGCCACCAGATGGCGCTCATTGAATCAGTTGTAAGTCCAAACATTTTACAGCAGACAGCGCCATCTGGTGGCCTCTGAAAATCAGGACACTGTTTCATGAAACCTCACCAACCCTTCACCAAAGTTCTGGGTTGCAAACACTGAGGGACGGACGACTTCTCTCTGCTGCTAGTCGTCGACTGGAGCGTCAGCGCCAGTGGTTCTCAAGTGCACGGCAGATACTGTAGCTAGGCGACTACCTGGCGGCTCTCACTCATCCTCACCAGCCCAACGCTTGAGCGCTCCATTTTTAACTCTGGTTTACTAATGAAAGACCACAGAGACAGGTATTAGGTGGGAATCCTCTGCATGGAGATGATGGTTTGTTGGTTTTGGCAGAGAATGAATCCAGATCAGCTAACAACAGACTTCATGGCCCTAAACTTCTGGCGTTCCCCGGCGCTTGATAGGACGCGTGGATTTGACTTTGAGCCAAGACCTGACCACTGCTTTTAGGGCAACTTACGGAGAAGCTCTGACTCGTATATTTCTACTCTCAAACGAGAATTTCTCTGGGTTTAAATCATGAGGCTCCGGCTCATGGCTCCCGCAGCTGTCACGATTTATGTTCCAATAATCCTCCATCACTGTCCTCAATTGAAAACACTCAAAATATGACTTGAAGAGCTACATTTTATTTCGCTGAGCTTATGAGGCTTTATCTTTGTATTCAGGCTGATTGATTATTCAAGATGCGAGGGAATCGGTTCCCAGAGATTTATTCATTTGGTTATTTGGAAATATGGCCTCAGCAGTTCCCGGGAAGTGTGGGAGCCAAGCGTCCTGGCCGGGGACGGCTTGCCACGCTTCCCCGCCAGTGTTTTCTTGTAACGGATTAAGAGGAAGAAAAACATTTTCTCCTCTCGCCGGCGTTTTGATTCGAGATATTGATGAAGTGGACACAGCTTTGATCGGAAACACATCGCTGGGGAAGTTGGTGGTTATTTTTTAAACCCAGGGCTTCCCCCTCTCTCTCTCCCTGTCTTTCTTGGCAGGTGGCGGCCGCTGGCATTGATCGGCCTGCAAAGTTCCACTATTTCATTTAGGGCTGCAACACGAGCCAAGGACATGAGGGCTGGAGAATAAAGCGGAGACACAGTTCCAGCTCACTTTTTAAAGGGAGAGAAAATTCATTTAGCACGTGGTCTCTGCGCGTTTTAACTCCGAATTAAAAACATGGAGCAAACTAAATCCTCATATAATCTAAATTAATATTTCAAAAAAAGAAAACATTCTTTCCCTTTGAGAAACTCAGTTCCACGCTCCAAACTCCGGTCTGGACTGGTGGGATTATTTATTTTCCTTCATCTCCGCTGGCCAGCTTTCATTCATAAGTCACACTTCGCTGCCCAATTATGCTCATTTGTGGTTCCTAATGTTTATTGACAGGCCTTTGATAAACTACTTGATTGCTCGCATGCCTCTTCATTGGCCATTGTTGGAGCCACATGTTTCAAACACATTGAAGGGAAGGAAGCCAATGTTTCCATTCGACAAGACAAAGTGCGCCTCCGCCTCCTCCGACGCCTAGAACACGCAACACACTGCTCCCTCGCATCAAACTGTTGGAGTCACAACCTTCACATCCTCCGTTCGTCATGAACCTCCTTGGTTCTGGTGTCTTCTCCGCACTAACCACCTCCTCTCTAACTCCTTTGATCTCCTTCTTCCTGGTTACTCTCAAGCTTCCATCACTTTCCATCCATTGACTTACTGAAGGTTGTAGAGCTGGCGCTCTTCTCAGCGTTTTCCGGTCTGCCCCAAGGCCTCCTCCTAGTTGAACATGCCCGCAACATCTCCCCCCGCAGAAACATCCTGACTAGATTCCACAGTTACCTCCACTGACACGAAGAAGCAAGTCCTATCTGAGCCTCTCCAAGATCAGACCACGGCTTTAAACTCAACCTTTTGGCCACTACCTGAAGTTTAAAAATTTTAAATTTCCGACAGAAATTGCTGAGTCTTGTTTCTCGTTGAGAAACAAGTAACTAGGAACTTGGTGAAGTTGGTACATTTTTGTCAGTCAGTAGCTGTAGTTTTCAGTTCTAAAGCAGAACAACAGATAGAGAACAACAGAGAGCAGCACCACAGGTGACTTCTGCGTCTCGTTTTCGGTGACAATTCGTCACTTTCTATGGACTGGCACTTCAGGTTTCTTACACACCAGCATGACAGAAGTCTTTGTACTCTGGAATCTACAGCTAAGAAAACATTCTTCAGGGTGATTGATCTAGTCAGAGGGACAAGTGGACACGGAGAACCACCCCCTGCTGGGTAATGGAACCAGCATGTTTCATTGTTGGTCCAGTAACAGCGTTTTATGGTCTCTTCCAGTGGATGAGACAGAAAAATGGAGACTCCCATGATCCATTCTTTCACCCTGGACCACATGAATGCTCTATGTATTGGACAGGTTTGTGGTGAAACTTGGCCTCTTTTGTTCTCATCCTCAGTGAGGCGCCAGAACATGAAGGTCCGGATCAACGCCACGGGAGACACCATCGTGATGAAGTTTCTGCGGCCCAACTCCGACACCAAGCTTGAGGGCTACATCCTGGGCTACGGCAGCAGCATGTTCTCCAAGCAGTTCATCCAGCTGCCTGAGAACGGGAAGCCCTATGAGACCGAGTTCGGTGAGAGCGGATTCTCTTTCCGCTGCCTGAGCATCTTTTAACAACCAGCTCCTACTGATCCTAGATGCCGAACCTAAGTACCTGATAGCCGTGCAGCCCATTCCCACCAATGACGTGAAGAAGCACTGCAAAGGTAACCAGTCTCGAGCTTCTCTAAAACTGGCAACTCAAGTTGACTTTTGTTTCCAGGCAAAGTGCAGCTGGACAAGCCGCTCCACCTGGTCATCGGGTCGGTCACCCCCACCTCAGTCCTGCTCTCCTGGGGGACGCTGCTGAAGACGCCGTATGAGAGCAACATCATGAACGACTGCCTCGAGGACGGGTGAGCGCATTCAGTCGTGCGACGTCCAGACATACGAGCAGTCACAGGCCATTTAGAATCGAGTGATTCAAACCTTTATGACCACTTGTGTTCGGGCTCGGTGCAGCTATAGAAGTCCTGTCCGTGCGGCAGAACAAGTGGAAACACGTGCATGCGTTTTTACGGCTTGATCACAATACCACATCACAGTCGAGGAAGTGGCTACGGATGTAGAGACGCACTAAATAACAGGAGATGTAGAGCTTCGCAAAGGCATAAGCGCATCCCGGAATTTCGAAGACCCCAGCCTGCACCTTTGCTGAGTGAAGAAACAGATGAGCGGTGTTTCAGTCCTTCGCTACACTGGCTGGCCAGAAGCATAATTATATAAACACTACATGCTCCCAGAGGCTTATCGTGTTGCAGAAAATGGTGTCCAAAGCAGCTGTGTATACAGGTGTTTAAGAAAATCCGCCCACACAGTGACAGTATTCCTTCTTATGCGGAATGCATCATCTCTGGAAAGAGGAGTCGGCTCCCTTTATTACAGTCTCACGAGAATGGAAGCTTGCAAACCTGGTATGATACAGTATGAATGTAGTGTACACCAGCGATTCGCTCAAACGTATTTGGCGAACAGGACGTGGCAAACTACTACCCAGTTTTTGCCCTCCGTTTTGCTTGACATTATTTTTGCATGGTTCATTTCATGCCTTCTTTAGCATTTGAAATATCATTGCTCGTAATGGGCTCAAAGGGTCAGCAGATGGCGGTAGTGTTCCGCTCACCACACTTCATTTACATGGCTTTATTTCACTCAGATCTGAACTCAAGGCACTTTACAAATGAGCTTGGGAGCAGGACATGTGGGGACCACTCGTCTGTGGGGAGACTCTGTGTGGGCGGTCCAGCATGAGGCGGGAAAAACCCCAATATTTGTTCCTTGCGCCATAATCCGTATTCCCTGGAAAATCAACAGAGGTCCATTCACCAGTTGTTGTTGATCCGACACACAGGCGGCATGTTTCCGGGACATGATATCCGGTTCAGACCACCACAAAAATGTTCTGAATCACTGGAAATCCTTCCTGTAGACACTACACTGTGCGCTACCGTGAGAGGAACAGGAAGTGGAACTACCAAACCTGCCCAACCAGCGAAACCGTCATCGACCACCTGAAGCCAAACACCGTCTACGAGTTCGGTGTCCAGCCCAACTCAAAAGACGGAACCGGAGTGTGGAGCAAGCCCGTCGTGCACGTCAACAGGAACAGGGGTATGTTTGCTGCCTGTTTGACAGATCACTAAAACCAAAGTTGCATTTTAAACAGAAGCACCTTTCAATAAGTAGGAGACACAGTGCTGTGTCCTGGACCTTGGGATGAGTCCTTCCAAAGACTTCCAAGTCTCTTAAAAAGACTTGTGTTCTGCTCTTGTTCTGCTTTTGGAACGGCCTTCACCATAACCTTCATCATCGACCCTCCTATCCTCATCATGCCTTCTTCTTTTTCCATCCACAACAGTCTCTCCTCTCCACAAACATCTCCAGACTCATCCCTCTGTCGCTCCCGCTGACAACCAGAGTCTCATCATCTCTGACTCCTGAGTCTCCAAACCACACACCATGGCCAGGCTTTTAGCAAGGAGGACGTCTGGGCCTCTGCAAAACATGAAAAATGGACATCCAATTCTTGACCGTATCTTGGCCGCCAGATTATGCAGGTATATGGCGGCATCTGACGGCCAAGATACGGTCGAGAATATGGCGGGAGGAATATACTGACCATGGCCCTACAGTCTCCCACTAACACACCTGTGCCACCCTGCCTGCACTCCCTTCTTCACCTCCCTTTAACCTGCGAATCATTGCTCCAGCTAAAGCCCCTGCATCTTGGCTTCTTGTCACCCCGTAACGCTGCTATATAACCAGCGCTCCAGTCAGGGGCCCCAGCACAGCATCTGTCTCCAGTCAATTTGTCTGGTTTTAAACTGCTCTTCCAAGTTTTCACATCTCATCTGTATCAGAACTGGCCCGACCCCTCATTGGCAGCAGATTTTCAAATCGACATAAAAGTCCAGAATAAATCCTCTCGTGGCAACCTGCAATTGTCAAGTCTTAAAAAAAGAAACCCCAGAGGGACGATTCCACTGCTAATCTGGAAAGTGTGATGTTTGAAATCACTTCAGCTTTCACAGAAAAATAATGAGGTTCTCGTTGTGTTTCCAGAGAAGGTCATCAGGCCAACCGTGAAGAGCCGTGCCGGCTCCGGGGTACGTATTTGCCGCGTCATGTTTCATGTTTAAATGAACTCACTTTATGGCTGAAAGTGGCGTCGTATTGAGAAGCGGGGGCCGTAAATCACAAATATATTTGGGAACATGGTGTTTATTTGGAATGTGCCGTCTGCTTCTACTGTTCTGAGGGTTGTTTGCCTCCTGAAGTTTCCATCCAGCTGCTGAATGGAAACTACATGAGGCTGGCCGATTCAGGCCAAGCCAAAAGAGCAGACTGGAGTTAGAGTCCTTGCGGACCGAAATACTGTCGGAGGGAAAGAGGGAGGAGACGTTGTTAGAGGAAAGACAGTGATAATTCCTCCATCAAGTGCCTGCGTTTTCTCATCGAAGTTTTGCTTTTCACTCTCAGTAAAAATGTTTTGACTCGTGGTACTTTCTCTTTTCGTTCGTAGAAACACATGCCAGGACCACACTTCGATCCTCGCACTGGTAAGGTGTCATAGCTCTATTTTTACACACAAAAAAAAAAGATTAGAACTTGTCTGTTATGATGAATGTTCTGCTGAAATTCAGCCTTAAAGGCCAACTGCTGATGATGGTTTTCTTCCTCTCGCTCTTGACAAGAACAGCTACAGAGACGCAACATCCCAACTTTGTTTACAGTTTGTTCCTCGACATTACGCAAGCTCTCTTCCAGGTTCACCGAGGCGTCTTCCTTCTCGATTCCTTGACATTAATCTTCCATGCCTCTCTCCCTGCCAGTTTCCCCGAGCAGGACTCAGGGCAGAGTTGCCCAGAACATAACCACAAAGACAACTCTTGGTAACTAACTTAACCCTTAACTAAGTTACTAGACCATGTGACTCACTTTTTTTCCCAGCAGAATTCAAACAGCTCACACTAACATACTGGTACAGCTCTAACATAAACCACTATATTTGTCAGCTCCAACCACTAAGCAGGACTCACTGTCGACCCCTGGACCCACAGAGCCTCTGATCAGCAAAAAGTCCATCGGTAAACAGTTCACTACCTCTGTTACGAAAAGGCATCTTCAATCTTATTCTGGCTGAACATGAAACCCAGTATGGCAGGTTGCTCCTGATAGGTGCCCCAAGTGGATCTGCATGAACAGACGTTGCATGCTCGGATGGAGCAGTCGTCCTGGAGAGTCAGTTGAGACTCGGCTGCATGGCAACAAGCAGATTACAGTCAGTGTGGAATCAGACGCTTCGGAGTTCACAGACCGGTTCACACTACAGGAGTCAGTCCAGGTGAAGGGAAACATAGCTCCAAATAGTATTCATTCAAAGAAAAGAACAGAATGATTCGGCTGTAAAATACCGTGAATCGCGGACAGAGACTTCTTGACTCCTTTAAATCAAGGGTGTCCGTCACACAAGGGGCCGAATTTTCAAACACTAAACCAAACATAATTCATTTTATTTATTGATATAGTCGCAGATTTTATTACGGGAAGCTAATTTTAAAATCGACTCGTAACACAAGAGTCGATTTTCCCTCTTTTTTTTTTTTTTCCCAAATATTAATCCATAGTCCCATTGTACTTGCAGTTTTTTCCCCCAGAATAATGCTTGACGTCATCTCCACTTGCTGGCCTGACAGGACATGACAAGTCAGTGATCTAGTCTTTGGTGCACTCGAAATTAGTTTTAAACTTCTCGATCTCTAATTGGATTGTAGCTGTAACTATGTCGCTGCAGAAAATGACTTGCAGTGGCCGGAGTTGTGACTTGAAAGGCAAATGACCTGCAGGTACTGGTGAGGCTCATAAGCAGCGAGGGTGAAGGAGCCATTAAACTTCATGGAAAGGTTATTACACCTCATTCGAAGCTCGTAAACGTAAATACATACGTGAACGATTACTCAACAGAGATGAGATATGATATGAGATATGAGATGTGAGCGATATGAGATGTGAGCGATATGAGAGATGAGATGAGATGAGATGAGATGAGATGAGATGAGATGAGATGAGATGAGATGAGATGAGATGAGATGAGATGAGATGAGATGAGAGATGAGATATGAGGAGATGAGATGAGATGAGATGAGATATGAGGAGATGAGATATGATGAGATATGATGAGATGAGATATGATGAGATGAGCTATGAGATATGAGATATGAGATGAGATGAGAGATGAGATATGAGATATGAGATGAGAGATGAGATATGAGGAGATGAGATGAGAGATGAGATATGAGGAGATGAGATGAGAGATGAGATGAGAGATGAGATATGAGGAGATGAGATGAGATGAGATATGAGGAGATGAGATATGATGAGATATGAGATGAGATGAGATATGAGATATGAGAGATGAGATATGAGATATGAGATATGAGATGAGATATGAGATATGAGAGATGAGGAGATGAGATGAGATGAGATGAGATGAGATGAGATGAGATGTGAGATATGATGAGATGAGATATGATGAGATGAGATATGATGAGATGAGAGATGAGAGATGAGAGATGAGATGAGATGAGAGATGAGAGATGAGATGAGATGAGATATGATGAGATGAGATATGATGAGATATGAGAGATGAGATATGAGAGATGAGATATGAGATATGAGATGAGAGATGAGATATGAGGAGATGAGATGAGAGATGAGATGAGAGATGAGATATGAGGAGATGAGATGAGATGAGATATGAGGAGATGAGATATGATGAGATATGAGATGAGATGAGATATGAGATATGAGAGATGAGATATGAGATATGAGATATGAGATGAGATATGAGATATGAGAGATGAGGAGATGAGATGAGATGAGATGAGATGAGATGAGATGAGATGTGAGATATGATGAGATGAGATATGATGAGATATGATGAGATGAGATATGATGAGATGAGATATGATGAGATGAGATATGATGAGATGAGATATGATGAGATGAGAGATGAGAGATGAGATGAGATGAGAGATGAGAGATGAGAGATGAGATGAGATGAGATATGATGAGATGAGATATGATGAGATATGATGAGATGAGATATGAGAGATGAGATATGAGATATGAGATGAGATGAGAGATGAGATATGAGATGAGAGATGAGATATGAGATATGAGATGAGAGATGAGATATGAGATGAGAGATGAGAGATGAGATATGAGATGAGAGATGAGATACGAGGAGATGAGATGAGAGATGAGATATGAGGAGATGAGATGAGAGATGAGATATGAGATGAGAGATGAGATACGAGGAGATGAGATGAGAGATGAGATATGAGGAGATGAGATGAGAGATGAGATATGAGGAGATGAGATGAGATATGAGATGAGAGATGAGATGAGAGATGAGATACGAGGAGATGAGATGAGAGATGAGATATGAGGAGATGAGATGAGAGATGAGATATGAGATGAGATACGAGGAGATGAGATGAGAGATGAGATATGAGGAGATGAGATGAGAGATGAGATATGAGGAGATATGAGATGAGATGAGATGAGATGAGATGAGATGAGATGAGATGAGATGAGATATGAGATGAGATGAGATGAGATATGAGATATGAGAGATGAGAGATGAGAGATGAGAGATGAGAGATGAGATGAGAGATGAGATATGAGGAGATGAGATGAGATATGAGGAGATATGAGATGAGATGAGATGAGATGAGATGAGATGAGATATGAGATATGAGAGATGAGAGATGAGAGATGAGATATGAGAGATGAGAGATGAGGAGATGAGGAGATGAGATGAGATATGAGGAGATATGAGGAGATAGGAGATGAGATATGAGGAGATATGAGGAGAGATGAGATTTAATCCTACAGTGTGGAAATCCAAAGAGTCAGAGCAGCCAATGACAACAAAGACATGTCTATGTCAACAATCGCAACAATCTGGAGGTGGCTAATGCCTGATGGGTAATCAAACACAATGACTAGAACACTCCTGTAGTGTGTGGCCGAGTGCCAAGTGAACACACATGTCATTCGCACACACTTTACTCTTCACAGGCCCTTGTTGGTCCAACATCAACAGTAATGTACCTGAGCACATTTACGGCCATAAAGTTCGGCTGAGGTACTAAAAGAGCGGAATGCCTTGTTTATACGCTTTGCTACCGGAGACTGTCTTATCCTCTGACTTCCTCTTCCTTCTCCTCTGTTTCCTTTCAACAAGAGAGGCCTGTCGAAATCCGGCCCTAAGCCCAAGAGCCCCAGACAATTAAGTGAAGTCGGCATCTTGCTGGGACACTGCAGCAACATGGCTGCAGCATTGCGTCCATATGGTGGTGCTGTCTTTGAAATTGGATTCCCACTTACATCCACGGTTTTCGCAAATCCTGAGATTCCACTTCTGAGAGACGTGGCCCCTCTGACATTCTGCTCTTTCCGCTGCTATCGTCTTTTTAAAAAAAAATTTTTGGTATATTGACGGCGATTGTCTACGGCTTCAAGAAGTCACGGCCATATTTTCTCTTTGTTGCTCAATCCAGGCAAAGGAGAACTCTTCAGATCTGTCGCACCCACTCACGAAAAGGTCCCTATAGGCCCCAAGCACAGCCTGTCTCGGCCCTTACCAGCACCCGAGGCCCCTCTGCCAGTGCACCCGAAACAAGCGCAGACACCCACAGACTCCTTGGTCAGTCCACCACAACCGAGAGAGCCGTACACAAATCTAGAGCAACCGAACCACCAACAACCCTCAATATATAAACCAATCACGGGACCAAAACTGTTACTCCGCGAAACAGAGGCCAGCTCAAAGGTGTTGACTCACACTGGCAAAGAAAGTCATGCAAACCCACAGACCATGACCACAGATCCATCACCAGAGCAATCCCCATCACATCCAGTTGCCCAGATTCCAGAGCGACCACAATCCCAACCAACTTCCAAGCCAGTCACACCAGGGCCAAAACAACACCACCTGACACCCACGGACAAGATCGCGAGTGAAAGACAAAAACAAACCACCACCAAGCCCTTTTCGCAGAGACCAGGTCAGCCACCCAAATACCCATCGCCATCTAGGAAGGAATCTAAACTGCCACACAAATCCAGTGAGGCCCCCAAACACAGCCTCCAACGCCATAAAACTTCTCAGCCCAGGACAAAATCCCAAGCAAAGAACCAGACCACACCATTTGTAGCTCCGAAACGACAACATGTTTCTTTGAAAAAAGCTCAGACAAACCCACCACTGAAAAACAAGACCCAATTCACTGAAACCAAAAGTGGGAGAGTTCTTGAAACTCTGCAGCCTAATTTGCAGCAGGGGCCACAAACTAAAGCAGGAGAACCAAAGACTCACAGCACATTGAGAACACAATCTCAGACGAAGCCGCCAAGTGAAGTACAGCATCAACAACATTATCAGCCTGATGACCAAGCAAGGACGAGTCCACAGCTCCTTGACCTTGATCAATCAGAACCTAAACCTAGTCTCGAGTTTTCCATTCCCAGGCCAAAAGTGCAGTCAAAGACACATCAACCCACACTCAAGTTAAATGCAGAACCCAGGACACGTCAACCGACACCCAGGTCAGACACAGAACCCAGGACACGTCAACAGACACCCAGGTCAGACACAGAACCTAGGACACGTCAACCGACACCCAGGTTAGACAGAGAACCCAGGACACGTCAACCGACACCCAGGTCAGACACAGAACCCAGGAGACATCAACCGACACCCAGGTCAGACACAGAACCCAGGGGACATCAACCGACACCCAGGTCAGACACAGAACCCAGGAGGCGTCAACAGATGCCCAGTTCAGACACAGAACCCAGGACACGTCAACAGACACCCAGGTTAGACACAGAACCCAGGACACGTCAACCGACACCCAGGTTAGACACAGAACCTAGGACACATGAACAGACACCCAGGTTAGACACAGAACCCAGGACACGTCAACCGACACCCAGGTTAGACAGAGAACCCAGGACACGTCAACAGACACCCAGGTTAGACACAGAACCTAGGACACGTCAACAGACACCCAGTTCAGACACAGAACCCATGAGACATCAACAGACACTGCGGTCAGACACAGAACCCAGGACATGTCAACAGACACCCAGGTCAGACACAGAACCCATGAGACATCAACAGACACCCAGGTTAGGCACAGAAACCAGGACACATCAACCCACACCCAAGTTAGGCACAGAACCCAGAACGCATCAACAGACACCCGGGTTGTACACAGAACCCAGGACACATGAACAGACACCCAAGTTAGGCACAGAACCCAGGAGACATCAACCAACACCCAGGTTAGACATAGAACCCAGGACACATCAACAGACACTCAGGTTGAACGCAGAACCAAAGACCGATCAACCGACACCCAGGTTAGACACAGAACCCAGGAGACATCAACCGACAACCAGGTTAGGCACAGAACCCAGGACACATGAACAGACACCCAGGTTAGACACAGAATCCAGGAGACATCAACAGACATCCAGGTTAGACACAGAACCAAAGACAAATCAACAGACACCCAGGCTGTACACAGAACCCAGGACACATGAACAGACACCCAGGTTAGGCACAGAACCCAGGAGACATCAACCCACACTCGGGTTAGACACAGAACCCAGGACACGTCAACAGACACCCAGGTTGTACACAGAACCAAAGATAACTCAGCAGACACCCAGTTTGAACGTAGAACCAAAGAATGGAGAGCTAAATAAAGAACCAAAGACAAAGGTCCAGCAACTATCACATGTTCCACCCACAACTCAACCATCAATAGTCCAAATGCTTAACACAGAAGTTCCCCCCATGTCCCTCCCGGCATCTAACTACCAACCTCAACCTGGGATTCAAATTCAACTTCCGACCAAGAGTGACCCAACCAAGACCCTTCCATCAGTCCCAGCCGGTAAACCTTGCATTCTCCACAACAGTATGAAAATATTAAAATCTGACATTTACCGTAGTGAAATAAACAATAAGAATCCAAGTATAAATGTGTGACTTATAAATATGAAGCAACATCAACAACAAACTGTTTGACATAACGACCAGGGAGGGTGAGTTCCAGTGAATAAGAGCGAAGGCCAAAGGCTTGATTTCCTGGCCTGAACCCTCCTCCCACTTTCACCTCTGCGTTTGGCCTACCTCCGTGTGGGACACAGCCAGAAAATCAGTTCCACTTGGGTTTGTTGATGGTGTTTTATATAACACATTTATGCAAGGATTTAAACCAATTCATTTAAACCAAACCAAAAAAATATACATATATATCCTGAACTGTACGTTCATATCATCTTAGATAAAGAGTTTTCTTTCATACAGCTCCTAGTCCAGCGGAAGGGGGCAAGCCTCTACCTCAACCTGCCCTGGCTACAGAAACCCCTGCTAGTTACCATCATGGTAAACCCCACTGTCCCGTTACCATGTCTGCTTTGGGCAAATCCCATGGAACACAATGCTTTCAGTTGTACGTCGAGCCGTTGAATGATGTCAGCGCTTCCCCATTTCCATCTTCATCCAACACACGCCACCTGGTCATTATCCCTACCTCCATGTGTGCCTTTACTTTCCACCCAGCACACGCGCCTCACCCACCTGCAACCAGCGCAGCCTGGCTCATGTGTCTACCTTCATGTGTCCGTCATCTTCGTCCGTCACTCCTCTGCATTCTGCTCTGTCATTCATTCCATTCAGGTTGAGCGCCGTGGAGTCTCTTGTTAACCGCACCAATTGCCTTTCTGCTCATCTAGGTACCGGACCGTCCGTTGTCGAGGACGCTCGCTCTTCCACTAGCTCTGCGGCTAATCCGGCCGGACGAAATGCAACGCTGTTTCGCGACAGAGTTCCTCCTGACTCCACCCGTAACGGTGGCAGATCTATCCCTCCGTCAAAGACACTCACCCCCTCTCCTAGCTCCAACACACCCAAGGGTAATGGAGCACTTCATTTCTATCCCGTCTATGGCCTTTTTTTTCAGATGACCGCAGGAAAAAAAACAGCCTCTCTGCTTTCTCTTTGCACTCGCACCTGAAGCTCTATTCGCGTCTGATTAAAAATGACTTCTTGCTGGCCTCATGGGAGGAAGACGCTGGCCGAGACGCACCACGTTACAAACCAACCACGCCAAATAAAGCATGGTGCCGACAGAACTGTCATCACAGCCACTCACTCCATCCTTCCCACTTTGTGTTTCTGCTGCGTGAGCGAGTTACGGAGAGCGGGGAGTAGGCCCGGCTGAAGGCATGAGTCTGGCCAATTCCGCCTCGACATTGTTGGTTAATGAGCTTGCAGCTAACCAAACAATCCGGCTTCACCACACTCACTTCTTTTCTTTTGACCTGTTTGTTCCAGAGAAAGGCTAACAAAGATGTTTTTCCCTCCAACAGCCGGCGGGGCGCAGCATAGGGGCATTGCTCGTCCTAAGCCCGTGGTATGGTCCAAAGATCAACTTGGTAAAGACAATGAGCTTTCAGTGTTCCTCATGCACTAACACGCGCGGCACTGTCACGTCCCACACAGTCGCGGCGACGTGTGCTTCTGTCACAGTCCTCTCACGCTTCGTTGTTGTCGACTCGCCCGTCACTGTGTCTTGTGTCAACTGCAAAAAAAAAACCCGACTGAAACTGAAGCCACTGCAATTCGTTCACCTGTCCTGCCGTTTACTGGTAACCGGACCACTCATCAGCAGGACTGCTACATGTGGTACCGAACCCCCTTTGAGGTCCAACGACTTTGTTTCCATTCTACTGGGCATGCTTAGTCAATTACCGTAATTGAGTCCATCTTGAGTTGCAAACCAAGTCTGGACCACATGCATTCACTGCGATGCTCCAATCACTCCTGAGCGTCGCAAAGAAAAGTGGTGCTTCAGTCTCATGTCGCAGCTGGTGTGTGTTGTTTCTGGAAACTTGGATGGTTTCAGAGGTCTTCCAGGATTTGCCAGTCCCTCTGGAAGAACTTCTATTCAAAGCTCGCCACCCAAATACAAAGCTCCCATTGACCGTTCCTGCCTTTTTTTCCTGTACATGTAGTCTAGTTCGTGAAGTTACCGACTCTAGAAACGCACTCAGGGAGCACAGACCTCCGGCGAACCATTCAATCCTAAACTGAATTATTGTTTTTTTTCAACCTAGAATTAATGTTGCCCAGTTTCATGGCTCCAGATGGTAATTCGGAACACCTCCCGAATTCAGTCATTTGTCCGAAAAAACAAACAAAACGAAAAGAAAATTTAAATCCATTCATCTACTTTTGAGTTGTTGTCCTTACAGACAGACAATATACATCATATTCTTTGCTTCGTAGGTCATGAGATGGTAGATATTTTGCCCTCAGCTACTGGTTCCACGGCTAGTAAGGTTTTATGAGAGAGTTGAGCTACCTGGAGACTCTTGTATCAATGTCTACGTCACATATTTCAGGAACTGAAGCTGATTCTCAGTGAAGCAGGTAGTCTGGACTGTTCCATAGAAGTAGGCTGAAACGCGGGACACATTAAAATAATCTCACAAAAAGGCAGCTAGTTCTGACTAGACGCCACGTTATTGAGGTTGATCCACAGATTATATGTCTCTCAGTTGATGGGGCCAAACCTGAGTTATTCGACAGTGGGAGGTCTCTGTAAGAAGGAAGTCTGGGGCCTCTAAACTTCGGCTGCTGCTTTAGCTGAAGAAAATGGGTGGATGCAAGGTTAGTGTTAAAGACTTTGAGAATCCAGGGTTTGTTTTTTTTTACTAACTTATAATACAATATACTGAGGTATTTTGCCTTCGGCTTGTCTTTTGAGATACTTCATGATTTAGTGAGCTAATGAAATGCATTTTGGAGAGGGTGGTTTCATGTTGGCGAATGAAAGCGGACTTAGCCTTGAGGCTTAAAGGGACTGGTGTGTTTAATGGGCCGTGTCAACCTGCGAGTCCCATCCAAGGAATTTGATTCTGGTTGCAAAAACAACACCCTCAGTGGTGTGAGACGGTGGAGTGTATTTTCAGGCGGAATGTTTTTCTTGACCAAATCGCAGTGTTTGGATCGCTCACATTTTTACATTCTCACTCCGCGGAAGATGAAGATATCTGACAGAAACCAGTTCTCACTGCTGCTTTAAATCACACAGCTAACCGTGACGCACCAGGCGCTCTGCGTCAACCTTCGCTTTCTGCGGAGTCTTGTTAACATCAGGTTTTATCGCTTCGTCTCCTTTTTGTTCTCCCCGACTTTGTGAAGATGGACAACCAAATTGGGCCCTAAAATATTGCTGGACTTCCTACAGGTGGTTGCTATTAGCAGAGCGATAAGCTGGTTATAGTCTGGGGGCACACATCTGAGTCTTTTTGGCAGATCCTATTTCACTTTGTCTTCCTAGTCTCTGTGGATAAGTCTTTGGATGACAGTCGGATCGAAGTGATTTGTGTGGAGGTCAACTCGAGGAGTGTCCAGTGAGGACACAAATTCATGAGAATTGATTTGGAAATTGAGTGCTGTTGGAATACCGATGATGGCCGGAGCAGAAATATCCATGGTGCTGGCGTGGAATACGGAATTCTAATCCCTGTTTATGTGATTATAGAGCAAAAAAAAAAAAGAAGTGAAAAATGAAATGTTGCGTCAAAACCTTGACATTTCTGGAGTGATACTGAGTTTCAGCACTAGAAACAAGAAGTCAGCCTTCATTAACTTTCTTATGGAGAAGAAGCGGTTGTTCATTCAGAGAGCAAATCTGAAAAGCGCCACATTTGCGTGTTGCCGATTTCCTCTTTGATCAGTCACAGACCCCGACTGTGGCGGCTGGTGCAACCTGCCTGGCTTTCATGTGCTTTATTGTTGCTTGTTTCATGCCTTGGTGTGTGAACTCATGTTGCAAAGCCTCGCAGCGGTCTTCCCCTCTGCTCAAGCATCACTCTCTTTGCAGATCCATGGCATTCCTCTTCACGTTATTGCACTATTAAACATGATTGTTTTCAGTGCTCTGCCTCTTCTCCAGGGCCGGCCAACTTTGGGGCAGCCAGCATTGTCAGTCTAAAGTTGTGTGTTGTGTTGTGTGCAGTTCTGCACCCCTCTGTGCCTGTGAAGCCCGTGAAGAGACCCAACCTGGTGGGGATTCCCAATGAACACGGTAAGGGCAGATGCTTGGACCAACATTTAATGGCAATCGCCGCGCTGCTTTTTTAATGTTCTGTCAGTATCACGACCATATGAACTGTAAATGTAGTTTACTAGAAGATGAAGCCTGTAACAGCGTGGCCTAGATTCCTTAGTGGTGAAAGCATTTGTTTACTACCTCCACATGAAGCACATTTGTTCACTGCAAAGTCGACATCCCATCAAGTTGGATGGTTCTCCTTCAGCTTTGGCTGAATATCCTGCACTTTCAGACAAACAAATGGGGCGACATTAGTGTGGGCGCACGGAATCAATCGTCCTCTCACGAAGAGAAGTGGGGAACACAGGTGCCACTCGGGTGGCAGTCGCTGTAACATTCCCACAGGGAAACCTGCCATTGCACTTGACTCAACCGCTTATCCGTCATGCTGCGTCACCTGACCTTCTTCATCCCCAAACAGTGTTCAGTTACCCATCACACACACCATCCCACCGCTGTCACAGTGTCAGAAACACTCGCAAACCTCAAGTATATGGGGGCTTTCCCACTATCATCTCCACCAAAACTCGAAGTACATAGTGCCAAAAATGTTGAAATGTGAATGCAAATGAACCGGGATTAGGCCCCGGACTCAAGTCCATCCAGAGAGGTGGAGTTTGTCCCAGATCTTTCTTGTATTTTGGCCCAGAAAACCCAGAGTTAAATGCAGGAAAATGGCACTGATACTCTGCGAGTGTACAGGATGCCTTGTCGGTACTTGGGCGGGAAAAAGCAGCTCTCAGTCGTATGGCATTGACCGTTGTAAAGTGGACTACTTCGTCCAACACTGACACAGAACTAGTCAGCCTTCTGCGTGTTGACACAAAGGGCTCTCAATGGAATGATGTTTTCTCCTTCAATGGCATTTCCGACGCCATATGCTGCACTTGACTGGACTATTCTACATGTCCAGGACACTTCAGGTCGGGGTTAAAACACGGGGTGGCGCTGTGCAAGGTTTCCAGCGCTGTGTTGGGGTTAAAACACAGTGCCACCCCGTGTTTTAACCCCAAGTCACTACATGACTGTGAGGTCACTTGGTATATATAGTACCTTGTGAGCCTGACTCACTGTGCCACGTTTGACACCGATTAATGAGTCAGAAAATGCTAGCAGGTAAAATATTTATTCGCAACAATGAAGGCTGACTCTGAGTCAAGGCTCAACAGAAATATACATTGTTACAAGTGTTTTTGTTTTGCCACATTAACAAGTCTTTGACAGAGACGGCTGTTCGCGCTGAAACTACACTTCTGTGCATACTGCCCCCAGGTGGCCGGAGTCAGTAATGGGAGGTCTGGTCAGGCACAGTCAGCCATGAAACTGACTCATCTCTTCAGACTTGGGCCTGTAGCGTCAGATTACGAGGTGTTCCTGCACCAACAGTCGCCACCATGCTGCACTACTTCTTCTCTTCTACATTTCCATTTTGAGAAATCACGGCTCTTGGGAGCCGTCAAATTAACAACATGTATATTTCACAGAGTGTTTGCACGTTTGCTGCCAACAGACTCTTTCTGGCGGACTTCTTCTCCCCCATCAATATCTCATTACACAACGATCAGCCTGTGATCTTTCAGCAGCCGAGCAAAAGGCCACAGAGTTGCTGAGCAAAGATGGCCAGAGCAGATGGATCACAACTGTGGGAGCAGAAAGAAAAACCATTTCTTCCTCTGTCCTCAGATAAACCCATGGATCTGAAGCAAGGAGACAAGATGTCCTTCTCGAAGCCATTAGTGTCAAGGCAGCAGACAACAACCCCTGCCCTGAAAAGCCTGAGTAAATATGACTTGAAATGATTTTGCGGTTGTTGTCGTTCATTATCGTGACAAAACAATGCTGCTCTCTTTTGCTCCCAGAAATGGACTTGAAAAAAGCAGACAAGGCGGCCATCTTGAAGCCACTACCTCCTCTCCCAAAGCGGCAGACGACTAACGCCACCCCGGCAGTGAACAGTTTCAGCGACATCACTTTCAACGGTGAGGCCATCTCTTCGATAGCGGCCATCTTCCTCGAAAACCTTCGGTGACAAAACCCGCCAAAGATGAGGAACCTATCGTTTTAATCTTGAGAGAAATTCACAATACAACACACGGAAACGCAACTCTTTAGAGCAATGTCTATGAAGCGATCAGTTGGATCTTCGCTGAGCTCAGGATGCAGCCAGTACGCAACATGGGAACCGCTATACAGTAACTGTTACCCACGACAGCCACAGGTAACCCAAACCCATAGGTGGCCCCTCAGGTAAATGACAAAAATGCATTGGCCTGAATAGAGAATTGGATGGTACGATGACTCCAACCAGGCACGTACACTCTAGATTGTACGGCACAAGATACACGTTTCTTACCTGAATTTTCCCGCTTCCATTCCAGCCACCCGCTTTGACAAAAATGAGAATTCATCAATTTTCAGTTCCCAGCCGACGTCAGATGTCGACGCCATGGGCAGGAAGCGGTACACTGGTGGGTTCTGTGTTTTATTTGTTGCGTTCCATCAGCAGCTAGACATGACCAACGAAATCTTTCTTCGTCGTCTTCACTATCTGCAGCTGACCATGTGGTCTACAAGACTGATAAAAAGCCAAACGAGCCGTGCTCCATCACGTCCTCCCTGGCCTACTTCCCAGACGAAGAAGGCGTCGACAGGAATGTGACCAATCCCCCCAGCGTGGCGCCCTCCAACCTCACCGTGGTCACGGTGGAAGGCTGCCCTTCATTCGTCATTCTGGACTGGGAGAAATCCGATAATGAGACCAAAGGTGAAGACTGTTACCAGGCGACGTCATGCGTGATATTAAAACCCAAATTATTTTTCTTTGTCTAGAATATGAAGTTGTATCGACCACTAAGGGACCAAATGGCCAGGAAGTCTCTATATTGACGACGAACCAGACGCACACAGCGGTTGAGAATCTCAAACCCGAGAGCAGGTACGTTTGTGCAGCACGGTCTCATTCCCAAAGCATTGCGACTCAAGCGGCTTTTGCATGATATGCTGGCGCCGAATGCTGCGTTATACAGGCTTTTAGCTAGGAGGGCGTCTGGGCGTCTGCAAAACATGAGAAAATGGATGCCCGATTCTCGACCGTAGCTTGGTATATGGCGGCATCTGGCGGCCAAGCTACGCTTATGTCATGTTTTGCAGATGCCCAGACGCCCTCCTAGCTAAAAGCCTAGTGGTGTATGGCGACTGACTGTGGGCAGCACAATGCGTAAAAGAAAGGTAGTTAGGGTTAGGGGTTTGCCATGGGATGGTGCTCCTTTGGCGGCGGTGAGAAGCCACGCCAGATAAGGTGCTATTTATACCAGGAGAAAGTAACTTGAAGAACGTCTTAAAACGCATGTGTCCCCCTTGGAGATAGGATGGGATGAACTCCACCCTCCAAAATCCCTGAACAGGAGGCAGCTTCATAGGCGTTGAGATCCCTTTTGAGACACTTGCCAGACCTAAACATTGAAAAATGTTTAGGCCCCTGCATCATAACAGCGAGTCATACCGATGTCTAGCTCAGCGACGTTTGGTGGAGGAGGCCCACCCTTTGCCCTAACCGTGTTGGACAGTATGGTGGAGCACACATGCCACAGGAGGGGAAACCTTTGACTCAATTGAAAATCGAATGCATTAACTTGCAACACGGATGGCGCAAACTCCACTTGACAACCAGCCATTTGTTACAACTCATGAGCGACAATGCAATGGTTTGGCTCAGTTGCGGTCGTGCCACAGTCCTGCTTCCATCCTCTATCACTAACACGAAGCTGGAGAGGGAGCAGAGCAGCCAGTGACGTCAGTGAGGAAGCTATTCAAGGCCACCAGACAGAAGCATGGCTGAAGATCACCACGTCGACTATCTCGCGCAAAATCTCCCACCAGCAAAAGAGAACTGAATCATTTTGGTGGAGCAAAAACAAAATGGTCACTGTGGGTGGAGTGGGTTTTTAATTGGATCTCCGCATCTGGAAACTCGCAACTCACCAGAACCTTTTCCTGGGCTGGAGTTTGAGACCCAAACACTTGCCAGGACATCTGACTGCACCGTGCGGAATAACCATCAGCTGTGTGTGTGTGTGTGTGTGTGTGTGTTGCCCAAGGCTCGAAAAGAGAGTGAAAACCGAACACTTCTTGATGTCTGCGTTTGCTTCCATGTTTCTGTCAATGCACGTTTTTCATAAGATATTGTCCTTTCAGCTATGAGTTCAAAGTGACCCCGAAAAACGAGCTGGGAACGGGACCCTCCAGCGATCTGGTGTCATTCAGCACCGAGTCAGGCAAGTCATTACCACACACTGATGATCTTAGCGTAGCACCTCTGATGCCGAGCTTCAAAGGCGCTCAGTAGCGTGAATATTTCCTCGGGAATTGAGACAAGGATTGCTCGTAAACACCCCCCCGCACCCCCGAGTGCATCAGCGAAGGTTTTTACGTGATTTAATTCGGGATCGTAACGCTAAAAAGGACCATTTAGGGGCACAATTCAACTCCTGAACGGAATGTCAATATTCATTAGCGCCTCATTTGTATTTGCAGCGGACCCTCGGGTGAGCGAGAACGTTTCAGGTAAATATTATCCTTTGCTCGCGCTGATGTGCTTTTAACTATGTTCAAACAAGCCATGATTGCCTGTAACGCTGCAGGAAAAGACGCCATCTGGACTCAGTTCCCCTTTAAAGCCGACTCCTACTCGGAATGCAACGGCAAGATGTACGTGAAGAGGACTTGGTACCGGAAGTTTGTGGGCATCCAACTCTGCAACTCCCTGAGATACAAGATCTACCTGAGCGACTCGCTGAATGGTAAAATCTGAGCTTCCATCTGCCTGAATATGAATAGCAACCATTTGAAAGAGACAATGTCGTGAGCACAAACCTCTGCTCCACACACGGTGACTTTTACCCAGGATTATTGCTCAACATTTAGTATGTCCATCTAATTCACTCTTGAAATATCAATGACCGCACTGATCTCAAGCTGACAGCAGGTGGCAGCAGCATTACAGAGCTCTTACGGTCCAGTCTTTTTCCCACCGGAAAAGCGCTGTATAAGTGTAGGACATAACCAAGCATTAGTGAATAAAAATAACCAACCCACCTTTTCTTTTAAATACTGTTAAAGAGGCAGGAATTCTTGCACAAACCCAAAGCACATCGGTGTTACATGCCACGATGTCAAGTTGAAAATTGCCCATGTCCTCTGCTTAAACCTGTCTGCATTATCCTCTTCGAGTCCTCTTTCACCAAGAGTCTCGTTGGTTGTTTTCTTCCTCTCCAACCTTCTTGGTCCGACACTGTCTCCACAAACCATCTGATTTCCCTGACTTCATCTCCAAACATCTCCTCTCAACACACTCAATACCGGTCTTCTCTGATGCCTCCTGTTTGACAAGAACTTCCCCTGAGAAGTAAAACCTCGTGCTGCATGTGATGATGTATGATAAAACTCATGCTCCCCATGTAGACTTCCCTGACTTCATCTCCAAACTTCTCCTCCGTCCCTCCGACACACTCAATTCCGATCCTCTCTTACACCTCGTGTCTGACAAGAACTTCCCCTCAGAAGTAGAACCTCGTGCTGCATGTGATGATCTATGATAAAACTCATGCTCCCCATGTAGACTTCCCTGACTTCATCTCCAAACTTCTCCTCCGTCCCTCCGACACACTCAATTCCGATCATCTCTTACACCTCGTGTCTGACAAGAACTTCCCCTCAGAAGTAGAACCTCGTGCTGCATGTGATGATCTATGATAAAACTCATGCTCCCCATGTAGACTTCCCTGACTTCATCTCCAAACTTCTCCTCTGTCCCTCCGACACACTCAATTCCGATCTTCATCATCTCTTACACCTCGTGTCTGACAAGAACTTCCCCTCAGAAGTAGAACCTCGTGCTGCACGTGATGATGTATGATAAAACTCCTGCTCACCATGTAGACTCCCCACCACAGAGGAAGCCAGCCCATAATAACCACAACAACTAAGGATATTTTCGCTCCTACATGTTCACCTTCCCTGGTCCTCCACAGACCTCCCCAGCAACGCTGGCTGAAGCCAGTTTGGCCTGAACATTACAGCTCCACCAAATGAAAAACACTGGTGGTGATGTCTGTTTTGGCAAATCACGGATCACACTTTTGGAATAATCCGAGTTTTGGACCGCCGCTCTCCTCCCTGGCAGAGGTACCAGACACAGTGATGAATGCAGCCGTATCAACATAGACTGGAGTTTCCTTCGCCTTGAAAACTTGCATAAGCAAACCTGTCTGCAAATCGTCCCACCGGATCGGATTCCAACCACAAATAACTCCCAGGCTGATCGACCCGGGAGACGATCCACTCCTGAGAAATTCTTCATCGTGATCTCCATCGCAGTCTTGTCTCGTTCATTTCTGACTTGCAGGCCAGACTCTAAACACTCGCGGGAGATGGTGTAAACTGCTTATCAGGAGCGCACGTGAGCAACACAGACAAATAGCTGCAGACAGAAGAGGCAAAGTGCAACAAAGCCACAAAAACACAAAGCTTCTCACCCCATGTAGCTGCAGTAGTCACCACTACCACCACCACAGCATCCTCAGCTAGTTAGCTAATAACGTGCAGTCTATCCTGAATGAGTTCTGGACTCATTTTCTGCAGTCGGCGTCATTAACACTGAAGCGTCAACACACAGACAGCAGCGGTTTCCTAATCCCTCCCTGTGAAACGTGTGTAGGAAACCAGGCCGCATCTTCAAATCATCGATTGAAACTGACAGATTTAATCCTTTAATAGTCGCCCGGATTCATGTCTTGGTTTGTACTTTGAATGAACCAATCGTGTCTGTTTGTTTGGGGAGGAGTGAAAAGAGCCGAACCGAAAACACCAGCGCTGCTGAGGTAAATCGACAGACGTCAAAACACTGAACATGAGAGGATCAAAGGATGCAGTTTGTCTCTTCTAGTGTTAGGAACTGAAGCTCGGGATGCTGGACAGTTAGGTTCACCCACCTCGGGTTCGAGCCAGAACCATTGTTGCTCAAAAAGGAGTCTTAAATTCTCAGTTAAATGAGCCACATGAATGGTCATGAAAAGGCCTCCACACTACCGATGGACGGCATCATTTAAATGGGAGGAAACCATCGTTCAAACCTTCTACTGTGAGGCTGCAGCACTGCCGTCGAGACACTCTTGAATACACAGTTCAACGTGCACACGCACAAATACATTGCGAAATACCCCGACGGTGAAACGCCAAGAGCAGAGAATCATCGCCGAGGCAGCCAACTCATACAACAACAAGCAGCAAAACTGAAAAACTGTCCAACAGATGCTCTTTTTCTTCCTGGTGAATGAGTTCTCACTGAATATTTCTGTCAACAGCAGATGGGCTCAGGTGATTACGTCCATCCTGGAGAACACTTTTTGATTCACGCAGCATTTTCCACTTCATCTGGTTGCAGAAAAATAACGGCTGAAGTTTCCATCCATTGAGAAGTTTGGGGAATTATATTTACAGTCCGGTCAATTACTCCAAATTGTCTTCGCTTTAAAAGTCTGTCATCAGCAGTTTCCTGTGCAGCGGTTGGGCCTCCGCGTTTTAAAATAGCTCTTGGTTAATGTGTTTTGATTGTTGCCAGATATTGTTTTGTGAATTCTGAAAGTTGACCGGCCTGTGACCCAGTCAGCAGGATCCAAGCTGAGCGCTCGCCTCGCGGAAGCCATGCTAGCTAGCAACTCTACAACAGAGCTGCGCCAGCCTGCTTCAGTTAAATGAAATGGTTCCTCATTTAAAATGAAACGTGTTGCTAAACATAACGCTCTGGAGCCAAATGTGGGCCGCCATGTCACCTTTAGCGCCCCCGTTGGTCAAAATCCAATCCTAATTTAAAGCAAATCCAAATGTTCAGCGCTACCAGCGCCGGGTTAATTTGACAAGTGTTTTCTTTATAGGAAAGTTCTACAACATCGGGGACCAGACTGGGTACGGTGAGGACCACTGTCAGTTTGTGGACTCCTTCCTGGACGGACGAACAGGCACACAAATGTTCGCCGACCAGTTACCATCCCGACCAGGTCCTTCGCCGTCCCATAATGCCTTTATTTTGCCGACACTGATCCTCGATTTTGTCTGCTCAGGTTTCTACAGAGCGCTAAGACAAGAACCGGTGCACTTCGGCGAAATCGGCGCAAAGACGCATGTAACATACGTCGGCTGGTACGAGTGCGGCACGCCCATCCCCGGGAAATGGTAAGACCCTCACCACAGCAGGCGAGTGAGAAAACTACAAGGCAACATCAGCGTCTCGCGACCATGGACACTGCAGACGGTGCCGACCCCTCTGCCCGGGACCAACCTGTATAGGACTGTCACACATTTGTACTATTTTGGAGTGAACCAAAAAGAAAAACAAAACAAAAATAGTTGCAGTAATCGCTGAAATGTTTGGGAAGCTGGCTCCCAAAATGTAATAAACATGTATGATATTATTTATCAAGGGACTGTTAGTGAGTATACAGTGTGTGCTTTCGAGGTCAAAACAGTAACATGCATATTATTGTTGCACAGAGTGGCGGTTAACATGTACATTTTAAATATGTGAAATAAAGACTAGCAGTTGCGGTTTGCACAGTATTCACACCGATGTTCATATATGTATATGGTGGGTCAGTCTTTGATGAAGCAGCTTCAGCCCATATGTTGTGGGCACCTTTTCTCTTCAGACAAAAAGTGCCTGTTGAGTCCAATGTCATAAAAACACAACACATCACCCGATAGGCAACTACTTGACTTGTATTTTGTATACACCTCGGTTTATTTATCAGCTACCACAGCTAGTCGACCAAATTGGCATTATTTTGTAGAAGCATTTGTTTGTGTGCCAATGTTTTTTTTTTTTTCCTTTGATCATGACTGCAATTGTGTTTGATATTCTCTGTGTAGATACTGTTCAAAATAATAAAACTTGTTTTTATATTTACCATTGTTGTTTGTTTCTGGAGCTCCGTGCCGAGTCTCTGATGAATGACAGGGCTCCTCTCACATAAAGACCGTCAGTCAAAGAAGGGTCCACCTTCATGGAGATTAAATATTAACACATTAGCTTGTGGATTACAGGTCACTGGGAGAAAGCAGGAACCATACAGTCACCTCTTTCAGTACTCAACCCATCAACCGTGTCTGGTCTTGGCCTGAACGACAGGAAAAGTGTTCGATAGCTTTGCTAAACTTTCTTTAACAAGCCCACTGTTCACCATTCCCCTCTCTCAGTCCCGACAGTTTGACACGACAGACCAACCACACGCTCTCACGCCACATGTCCCCGCCAACCACAGCCCTCAAGACAGGAAAACAAAACGGGAACATTACCACGGTTTTCCAAACCCGGCAGAGAGAGAGAGAGAGAGAGGACGGGGAAAATGGAAGCCAAACTTAACAGACATGAACTCAGAAACCGCAAAGTGTGTTCAAATGGGGGGGAGAGGGTGCGACAACATGGCCAAGAGCAACACAATATCAAAACAAACTCCCGCATGGTCTGAATCATTTATTAGGATAAAGAAAAATGTTACAGTTTATACAATAACCACTAATTTCATTTGAAGGTGGAACTTGATATATTAGTACAAAAAAACAGTGATAAGATAAAGAGAGCTTAACTGGAAGTGATACACATTAGACAAGGACATGTTTTCTGTTGTCTCTCAATTCTTAAAAAGCCTTTTCCCAGCACTGAATTTTTCTGACCACCGCACAGTTGTTGATGAAAGATTGAAGCACACAGCCAAACCAGAAGGGGGCACCGAGCCAGAAAGTCCAAAACAAGTTGAGCTGTTGCTCATGTCAGCACTTGAGGGTTGTCAGTGAAAGTGTCGCTCGCAGTGGTGGAATTAAATTTGGTGGTCAGTTGTGCGCAGGGGTGACCACGTCTCATCCAAACACCGACACAGCAGCGGCGTGTTAGGGGCAGGAAATTAAAAGACGACACTAGGAAGAGAATGCTAGGCTAAAAGAGCATGTTGTGTGGGGATCAGAAGCACACAAACACAAGCAATGGGGTTGTGTGGGGCGGGGCGGGGTGTAATGTTTGAGATTCCAAATTTGAATTAAGGGGGTTGCAGAGCAGAAAGTTGCGTTTCCTGCTCCCTGTCCAAAGTTTTGGAGCCACATCAGAGGACAGCCGCTCGACGTTTTTACCGATATCCAGGGCCGGGCTGAGTGTAGCCCTGACCGTAAGGCGGGCGGTTTCGGGCATATGGGTTGGCACCTCCGGGGGGAGGAGTGCTACCTGGCGGGGGGGTGTACCCTGGGCGGGTCTGGTACCCGGGGCCAGGCTGGGAGTTGGGCGGCATGCTGTAGTTGGCAGGCTGGGCAGCTTGGGACGTGTAGTTCTGCGGCGGGAAGGCTCCTGGAGGATACTGCTGGGCACCTTGAGGAGGGTGAGGCTGCTGCTGGCCAGCCTGGAATCCTGGGGTCGGGGACGGACCCTGTGCAGGGGCCTGGGATGAAGGCGGGGCGTAGTTCTGGAACTGCTGCGGTTGTGACTGAGGGGCACCCGGCTGAGGAGCTCCAGGTTGGCCACCGTACCCGGCTGAGGGAACATAGACGTAGCCTATAAATCCACTTCAAAAGGGGCCAGTCCTGACAAAACTCAAGAGTAATTCTCACCAGGGTACTGCACATTGTACTGCGGTTGTGGAGGGGCACCTGGTTGTTGAGGGGGGTAACCACCCGGAGCCTGGTACTGCTGGTACACTTGACCTTAAAATACCAAAGGAAAAAGGGTCACCACAGTATTGTCACCACCCCGGAAGAGTCCAGCACCATCGCTATGAAATGAAAACACAACATGATCTCTCCACGCAAGGACACTCCAGTCTTCCTCACACACGTTCTTGAACCTGGTCCACAGTCGTGAGCGCTGGATGGAATGTGCTGCAAACAATTTCTGTTTATGGAGCGAAAAAGCTCAGGTGAACATTCCTTCATTCCCACATTTCAAAGTCCTCCAGAACGCACAGCATCTGTTGGATCCCATTACTTTGAAAGAGCGGCCTGTTATTATGACAATTCCGCGGCATACCTGCTTGGAACCACTCTGCCTCACATGTTGGGTCAGACAGTCGTCCTCGCCATGAAATTGGCCCAAAAATCATAGGAATGGTAGAACACCTCATGAAAGCCAAGTCTCAATCCTAAGCCCATTAAGTCACCACAAAACTTGCACCTCACCATCTTGACAAATGAAGTAAATAGTAAACTTCACACAGCAGGACAAAAAGAAGGTGTCAAAAAGAAAGAAAGGTATAAAACTCAACAGGTAGAAAACTGCTTCAAATAAAACCTGAGCTTTTCCCCTGAACTTCCCCAAGGCGATCCACATTTCCTCGGCGCACGTGTGAGGAATAGTCATCAACTGGAGCACTGCTTTTGGGGCCTTAAATAGCAGTGTTGAAGCTCGGAACAGGCAGCGAGCCGGCGGGAAGATCGGGTTACTTGTGTTAGCCACATGTGAGTGACATGATGATAATTATCTCGCAGCCGTGGGATTTTTCTTCTGCTTTTTATAAACAACTTTTCCATCTGATTACCACCACCATCACTTTTTGGTGAAATGAAGAGTTGGCACATCAAAGGGCCCTTGCTAAAACGCCAGAAACGTCTCCCCAGAAAGGACTTTGGACAGCACTGATGAAATTAAACGTCCTGCATGTCCTCACAGACAACAACTGAGTTTATGGAGGAATGGGTTTCCACTTTGTTGACCCGCAGTGTAGTACTGTGTCAATAGAGAAACCCACAGCTAGAAAGAAGATATCGCATGTGGAATGACCAAATGAAGCTGGGACAAAAAAATGGAGTTAGATAAAAAAAAATGTCTTTTTATACTTGTATTCTCTCTCACCATTCAACTGAACAGCAAAACCATAACTTATGAACTTCCGTGACTCCAAAGGTGTGCGCTGGGAAACGTGGTGATGCAAATGCAGTCTTGGTGAAGAACAATGGATCAGTGTTGTTGCTCCCTGAGTGAACTCCAGACGTTATTGCGCCCTCATGTTTCTATCATCCCGGTTTTAAACAGTTCTGAACGCTCGTCCTGCAGCGAACGGACCGTCAAGAAACCTTTACAGTAAAACAAACATCGATGTTTGAGGCAGGTGGACTCAATGTTCCTCGTGATGTGGCAGCCATATGTTGCCTTACTGACAGCACCTTGAACATAATAACAGACGTTACTATGTGAAATCGACGTGTGAAATTGGCTGCCTCTCCTGTTCCACTTGATCTGTAAACCATCTTGTATGTTACGTAAGAGTGATGGAGGGACGAGGGGCGATGAGGACCCCAAATGCCTGTGGCGTCCGTTTCACTTCAGGGTGGTCGGAGAGCGTGCTGAAGCTATGCTGGGCAGAAACTATGGAAGACGGCCAACTACAGAACCTCTCCAGGTTAAAAAGTCCCAGCATTTCCACGAAGCATCTCTTCACAAGGACAGGACACTGTTCTCTTGTTAAAATGATCACACTGCCCACGTGACTAAGAGCCTTGAGACAGGGTCGGATCTCTTTCTCGGACAGATGTAAAATATTAAGCGAGGTCCACGAGCATCCGACAAACAACAGTTGGAAACCCTGACAGCCTGCTTATGGATCTTGTTAGCGGCATTCTCTGGGCAGCCAGTAATGTAAGCTTGTATTAAAACGAAGCTCAAGGCTACTTTTAAAAAGAGCCACACATGGTCAGCTGGCTCCACGGGCATCAGTTGTAAAGTCTTCAACATTGGGTGGTGGCAACAAACGGCTCAATCTGTGCATCTAAAACGTGCAGTAAAAAAAGTGTTTCTGTGGTGAGCAGCGCCTTGTGTGTTATCCACCAGTGTTTATACTTTTTGGTATAATTTGTTTATCTTGCAGCTTCAGTACCACTGGGATTTTTTCATTTCTATTTCCTATCTAAAAAGCAGACATTAAGCAACACATCTTAATATGCCAGAGGAAAATAACATTGATGTACGGACTAGTATCTCGACTGACCTGTAACAATTCTTGTCAAGGGACATCCTATGTTGACGCTCAAGGCAGCCTTCTCCGTTGCATGTTGACACGTGGGTATTTCAACGTGTTCACGAGTTAGGTTTTCCAAAATGTATAAAAAGCCAATGTATACCAAGTGACACAATGTAATATGAAGTGCAAAAGCAGCGCCATCTGATGGCAAGTCCCGACCTCTGTCTCCCTTGTTCCCAACACGCTGCCCACAGCATCAGGATATGCCATGTAAGGCGGGACATGGGCCGACTTCAGCATCAGCATAGGACGCAAAAGTCACTTGCCAAGAGTCGCTATTTGACGCCTTGGGAGTGAGAATGTGTCGCATGGTAAGCTCCACTAAAGCAATGACACCATGATCTCCTCGTGTATGTCTATTTGTACAAAGTGAATATGAAAATAACATGACACTGAATAATAACAACTCGACAGCAGAGCTTCCACATGAACAAGAGACAAGTAACTTGATCAGGATTAACTGTACTGGACGCTTCTAACTTGAAAACACATCTCACAATATGACTGCAGGACTGATCAAGGGAGAATAGTTTTTTCTGACCACAAGGGGATCACATGTAGCCTGTCTTGAGATACTGACAAGTCTCCTTGAAGACAGACTTGGTGGAGTACAAATCAGGACCAGATGTTACTCTCCAAGACGAGACGGCTTTCTTGACATTGTGCACATAATGCCTGCCTTGTGCGTTCATTATGTACATGAAAAGTCTGTTATGTAAAAGAAGAAACTCTGTAATCAACGTAAAGCTGCCAAACAGGACTGTCAAGTCGTATTTTCAGCAAGCTGGAGCAGCAAAACACAATAAATCCTGTGGTAATTTGAAAACAGTAGCAGTATTTGTCATTAGCTGGTGTAACAGAATATTGGTGGGCTGCTTGGGCAGCGTGTTTTAACTCTACACAGATGCCGGACGAGCCGCATTTCTCATCGTTTCTGGAAACAGAAAATGTGTTTGTCTCTTTTGTCATCAGCATGTTGAGTCGGCGCAGGTTTAAGCAGAGTGAACCGCATCAGCAGCGGAAGTTAAACAGGCTCTAACTGATACATCTCACTCCAACATTGATGGCCACTTAAGAAGACATTGTCATTGAAGACCCATTGCTTCTTTGACATTCGTTTGACTCAGTAAGAGTGACAAACCTCTAATCCAGTGTCACCACAGCTATTACCTCAGCGCTAACTCATGGCCAACACAAGGAGCTCACTTGTTCCTTGAGCTTTTCTTACGATGGAACAAAATTCACAAACCCGTAGTGAACTGAGCTTATTGACCGTCTGCAAGACGACATGTCCCCTGCCAATCTGGTGACAGAATAAATCTCCATCTTGGAATAAGTGAAGTCAGATCCAGTCCATCAAGTGGGTCTCGTGATGCGTACCACTCCAAACCTCAAACCGCCGGTTAAATGTGAGTTAAATGTTGCAGGTCTGGTCAACTGTCATGCTGCTGCTTTTAAAAAAAAAAAGAAGAAGAAGAGCAAAAAGCATAGAACCTTGATGAACAAGAGTACCAAACCGCATTTAAACACATGGGAAGACGTGTTCTTAAATATTGACAGGTCCTCTGAGGATGAAACTTCCCTGGGAAGAATAAAAACCTAAAAGACGGTTTCCAAGTCTCTGAAGGTGAACAGCTACGACAGCACAAATATCATATTCATAGTAAACTTCTAGTTTAACTGTAATGATAAATGACAGGCCGCAATGTTCAGAGACCCGGCGGATCTTTAGACGTGGCACAACAAGTCAATACTTCAACGCATTTTTAAATAAGTCACTTACATCAGTGAGTTCATCGCGTGTCCTTATCCGGCGACGATATGTTAAAGAGATCCTGCCACTTTCTTAAGTGTCACTAAACCCATAAACTAGCTATATACAAAATTGGCCTGTCTTTTGTATAACACCAATGGTGTTGCAGAGAAGTGTCAGGAATAACCACCGAGAGGAAGACAGATTCAATTATCGCAAATAGCAACAACACTGGATCAGGTTTTATCACACCGTGACAGATTTAACACCTCAGTCTACATGACACAGGAGAATAGCAGTAAAATATTCGAAGCGAGGCAATATTTTAGTTGGAAAAATATGAATAATGACACAGCTACTCAAGAATTTCTCATCCTCCCTCCTTGTAGAGAATTTGTGGTCTTGCTGAAACCAGCGCAAACCAGTCGGCGTGTAAATGGTGTGTCTTACCATCCATACCGGCTGGGGGTGCCTGCTGAACACCAGAGTAAGGGGCCTGAGGCTGGGGGGGCACTCCTGGCTGGGGGGCTGCAGAGGAGGAGGAAGCAATGCTATCAGGGGTTGCCGAGCGCTCCTCCGGGCCGACTGCTGGCGGAGCTGCGAAAGAAGATCAGAGATGAGACGAGCAGTCATATTTGACATCTTAAACAAAAAACTCCCACGTTTCAATCTATAGATGAAACAAAAATAGCCTCTACTGAATTTAAATGAACTGTTTTTATGGCAGAATCACGGTGCACAATACCTGGCGCCTGTTCCTCGCTCAGGCCAAAAGCAGAAATAACATTTTTATTGACTTCATCCTGGTTTTTCAAAGGGTCAAAGGCCGACATGCTCGCTGCACTGACTGGGGGGCCATGCTTCACGGCCGGGTCGGCTGTCATCACCTTGGCGTCACGCCCATCCCCTGCTTCTGGTAACACAAGCAAAGAAGTCTCTCAATACTGGCTGTGCAGACGAAACACACTCGAAGCACGTGCAGCACAATAAATCGTAAGCAGACCTTCGCTTATATAATCGGCACAAACATTCGATGAAAAAATCTATAGGGCTTTGAAATCTTCACAAAACACACAAGCCTGCCAATTCTTTTGAAAAAGAGAAGTATGGTATGGCTTAACGGATGAAAAACCCAAAGAACAAACAGCACAAAATCTGCATGAATACATTATGTAATAGTTCATATGGTGATTTTTTTAAGTGTCATTCAACACATATTTACTCCATAACACACTAATAATAAACTTCTTCTTAATAAACGTCTGACAAATCTTGCACATCTTGATCAAATATATTGCATCATACTGGATATCTTCCATGTGTCTTCTTAATAACTGACTTGTTTATGACTTGTTAATAACTAAAACTAAAATACAGTAAAAACAGACTGAACATCAGCTAACAAAAGAAGAAAAAATAAAACACTAAGTGACTTAATATTCTTTACATCCTTGCGTAAATCTGCTCACCATTTTCCGGAGCGCTGGCAGTAAGGCCCGGTTCTGAGGGGGGCTCCAGGCTGTCCAGGAGATGGTTGACTTTATTCCGCAGCTCGATGAGTTCTCGCCGCAGGTACTTCACTTGACTGGATTCCAAAGGCCTGGGCTGACCATTCACTGCAGACAAAGCATTCTTAATGGACCACTGTTCCCTGCATTATTAAGCCACTTTTATTCTTAAAAACCATCGTTGACCATGTGACAAGCTAGGTGCAGCTACAGGAAGGGCTGGTTCTGGCCTTTGCTCTATAAGCTAAGAACAATGTCGACTATTCTATGAATAGAATACCTGTGCAAACTTAAAAAAAGAAACTTATTACAACACAAAAGCCCTGGCTCAGGCTGGAAGGAAGCTGCCTGCCGCGTCTATTCGAGCACAAAATGAAGTTCAGCTCTTTCTTCCGACCTCAAACACAACGGATCACCACAAAACTTAGACACTGTTTATTTTCTTAGCACTCCAGCAGCTCTTCTGTCAAATTACACCTCAACGTCCATGATGGATTATCACAGAGTCACCCCTCCTGACCTACTACACGTGGTTCACTCATTTTTCAGCACAAAAATTGATTGCAGGATGAAAGTTCCATCGGAAAGACTAAATGTAAGCGGCTGACGGCCAGACTTTGGTCCATTAGTCAAATTCCTCAGGTTGTGCGGGTAATGCTGCACAGAGATGCATCAGAACTCGAAGCACACGGACAGACCAGAGGTTCTCCCGCTTCCTTTGAGAGTCGAGTCACATGCAGGGAAAATATCAATACCAGGTGAAGTCTTGACATGTGAAGACGAACAAGGGCTCCGATTTGATTAGAAGGAAGCAAAAATATTTTCAGCCAGCCACACAGACAAACTGAATGGCGTGCCTTCAAGGAATCAGAGCCTCCTGGATGTGCAAACAACATGTCTTTAAACGTGTGTGGAGTGGAGCCATATCATATGCATACCCAAATTTGTGGGATCCATATTGAGTTTTATATCCAGATGAAGTCCATGTGAGGCTCAGACATGTTTTTCATTGAAGGCAACAAGATTTTAGATTGTCCTTAACAGGGTAAATTGGCTACAGTACGATCAGCGCAGATCTTTTATGAGAATTGATCCCGGGCGTCCCAAGAATCCACGCTTTCCAATGCAGACATGACAGGAAGGTTCCTGTATCTAAATTGGGACCAGTAACAGGAAACAGAGTAATTCATGACCATGCGCGAAAACCATGTGAAACGTAAAACCGCCTGCCAGGACATGTCGTCAATTTGTACTTGATATTCAAGACTACATTTTGTGTGGCAAACACGACCTGATACAGACACCGATTTTCATTTTGACAGGAACTAAAAGTTACCAGATGTGTGTATAGAATTGTTACATTCAGGCTGGACCCGCTGTCTTTGGTGTGATTGGTCTTGGACATAAAAGATGACAGATCACTTTACAGCAAAACCTAATTTAAAGAGAACCAAAAACACATTCACAAAGAGCAGCAGTGGCTTTACTTGGTCAGTCCTACAATAACCTTTTCTGAATTGAATGACTACAGACATGAGACCCACTAGTCCACATGCATGGTCAATTCCCAACCTAAGGAAGCCTTTAGCAAAACTTCTCCTGTTTCAGATGGTAAGTATACACTACTTTCACTGAGCTGACTTATGAGGAGCAGGAAAAGAAAGAAAATGTTGCGTCTTAAAACTGATATGACGTTAAAGACTGTTTCTATTCTAATTTTCCAACAAGCACATCAACAACCATTTTGTGTGTCTGCTCATATTCAATTCAGTGCAAAGATCTCCGCAGGCACGTGACTTTATTTTTTTTAACCAGTAGCCCAAACTTGCTTTGACATTTGATTCAGCCTCAGCCAAAACGTCTGACGGACTTCATAAGGTCCTGGAAACACTCGGTTTCAAGGAGTTTGACAATGAACAAAAACAAACTCTGTGAAAGTCCTTTACACTGGCGCAGCGGCACCGCAGGGCAATTAACCCAATTTGTTCGCTCGTCTATGTTTCCAAAACATAGTCACCATATTACCAAACACAAAACCTAACATTACAGCCCTCGTGACTCTATTCACAACATTCTACTGATCAGCTCAAGCGCATAAAACTCGAGCAGCAAACACAAAAAATTACCATATAGTTCCACTGCTGACAGAAAACTCAAGTAATTTAAGCTAAATAACGTCTCGGGCTCATGTTCCCTCTTCTTTAAACAGATTATATTTGTTCATGCTGAGAAGCTGGAACATAACTGAAACAGTAATGACATCATTCACTTCAGAGAGGAAACCATGAATGGCCTGAATTGAACACTAAGTTTTTTTTTTGACTGAATCAAGCAAGCATTTGGCAGTATAATTCACATTTCAGATTGAGAAGTTATACCACCTTAAGTGTCACACACTCTCTATTTCTCCTTTTGCACTGTAGAATGATGAACAACTGGAGCGAATTATCTGAGTGTTTTGCATCAGTATAGTCAGTTTTCCCAGTTGAGGTTTTCGGTCACTTCAGTGTTCAAATACATTGAATTGGGGAGGAACGACAGACTGCTGAGTAAGACTAGTCGAAGTCCTGCACTGTCCTCTGGTGGATGGTTGATGTAGGTGCCTTTTCATTGTCTTCGGTGCGTCACATAAGAATTGAGGGGAAAAAAAAGACCGATTGGTTCACCTACTTACCAAACAATGTCAGCTTAAGTATTCTACTGCACTGGATTGCGAAGGACAGGTCTGAGCTGTCGAAGATGGTGATAAGGTCGTCATCTATAAAAAAGAGTGAGGGATAATAACAGTCAGAATGGACAAACAAATAAGAATATAAACCCCCCATAGATGTTCAGACCACTGGTAACAATGTCTACAGGTCTTCCCCTGTGCCCAAAACAAAATGATTTTCTGCAGACTCACCTTCGTCTTTGTACTTGATGGTAACCTCGTCGTTACTCTGCAACTTGCCTCGAAACACGCGTTGCATCATGAGCACCAGCTCATCATATGTAATGTCTTCATTGTGGATAGGGATACGTCTGATGTCATCACCAAGCTGCGCCTTGATGATGAGCTTCCCGCTTAGATCCAGCTGGCCGTTCATTGTGCCGTCCGAACTCTTCTGCTCCAACTACACAATAAATAGAAATGAATGAGCATTTGAACATTGTTATTTACAGATTTCCTGGGCAAGAAAATATACTATATGAAATACTACACTATAGTATATACTATATGAATACTATATCAATTACATTGCATTCACACATAAAACTCAGGAAAGAGGCTACAATAGAATTAATATAATATTGATTTTCTGGTTTTATAGTAATCATGACCACAGAAGAGACAACAAAATTACTGACCTACTACAATCACACACAGTACTGTCCTAACAAAGTCTAAAGGTTAAGCATTGACGTGAAAGGTGGCCAAGACTTGTATCACCACTGATGTCCTTCAGCACTTTGACCTGAAATTGATCAGACTTGCAGATAAAATCCTCCAGTGTCCGTCTGAATGGCTGTAGCAAATGAATGTGCTGGATAAAATTGTACCACATGTAAAATCTCAGAAAGGAATATGGACTTTACATGTTCACACTACATGTGGCTCTAACTAGAGTCTTAGATTAGATTTAATATTGTTTAATAGATGGAAAATCACAACGTTACAACGCATTTATCATCATCATACCGTTGTTAAGACCGTTTTAATACACATATATGAGCTCCAGAAACGAATCTGCAGTGTGTTGCAAAGAAATAAGCAGCATCATTGTTTCTTTGTTTCTTTAAAGTACACAAGACCATGACAGAGGAAACACCCCCATCCGTTGCAAGGCAACAGCTGGACTGACCTGATTCTCTCAGTCTGGGCAAAATGAAGTGGAGAATTTAATGCCATGGCTGCTGAGGATTTGTATGTCAGAGCCAGATGAATAATTGGCAGGATGCTAGGGATTGCAGGGTGGCTAACGTTTTAGCAGTGGGTGGTACGGCTAGTCTTCTTTGCCAAGAGTAGAACCACCACGGACGTAACGAGGCAAAACAGAAGAGATTAAAGCGCAACATCCAAACGAACACGTACCGATAGGTTTTCTCCTTGTTGTTGCTGTTGTGCTTTATATTTCTTGTTAGCAGTCATGTGACAGCTGCGCATTTCGAAGGCCATAAACTTCACTAGATCGATGATAGTTTTACATACATTGTTCAGAATTAGTAAAACACGTAAATGATACTCTGGAATTGTAGCTTAGCGGTAGAAAAGCTGTCTCATTCACAGCTTCGTAAAGACACGTCCGACGTAAATGGCATGCCACCGTTACATACACTAGCAATATAACACGCCACAATACCAGGAAAATTGAAACTACTATCACTGAATCGCGAAGTTTAAGGACGCGGCCGTTTTTATTCACCTGTTCGATCAACCGTTAGCCGGCTGGCTAGTTAGCACGCTAGCCCGTTTTCAGGCAAAACCGTTTGGGCTACACAGAAAGTTTGACAGCTCCCGACCAAGTACGGGTTGAATTGAACCACATTTCACCTGATTCAGACGGACTTGACCCCGCTGTGTCCCACAGGCTTCCCCACACCGTCAAAACAAGGAAGGTGGATGCTAGGCTAGCAGGAACCGGGAGCCAGCATCAGGAAGTGTCCGGCAGCGTCAACCAGTACGTGGCACTCGCTCTGCGCGTGCGCACCAGTCGGCTCGCGCATCCAAAGTGCGTCGCGAGACAAACCTTTGACCCGTCAAACAGCAACTCTTTATTGCGCTTTGAGTGGTTGCTCTGATGTAATCGCATTGACTTTACCTCATAAACTAGTCAGCGACAATGATATTGGGAGCATCTTTATTGCCATGTGTTACAAACACACTTCCTTTCATAATAATAATGACCACATTAAATAAATATAGAATCTGTATAATAACATTACTCCAGTGTAATAACGTCACACTATTGTGGCACCAAAACATGAGCAGTTGCTTTTAATTTAACAGAAAAAAAATCATAAACAAGAGCACAAATAAATATATTAAATATTGAGCATCATTTAAAAATGTGAGGAAAAGAACATTCATTTTTCTGGTCATGTTGCGGACGAACGAATGTCATCACTTCTTTTTCTTCTCCTGAGTGGCGTTAAACCACGAGTCCAAAAGCTTCTTCATGTAGTAGAGCTGCCAGGCGTGCACTTGCACGGCGACCACCATCAGCAGGTACATGACGGTCACGGCAGAGAAGCCGAAGATGAAGCGGTAGGCTTTCCCGTGGCGGTACAGCTGCTGTGCCACCGGGAACATCTCCATGCCGCCGTAGATGAGCGGCGCCACCGAGAAGAGCCCGCCGCTGATCATGGACAGGACCAGGTAGCTGACGTTGTTCTTTGGCAGGGACAGGCTGCTGAAGAGCAGAGGCAGGAGGCTGAGAAGGTAGGGGTACTCCCACTGGTAAGGCGCGCACACCGTGTCATGGGACACCAACTTGAAGTGGCTGACCACCACTTGGGCGGCCACGAGGAGCCAGACCAGGAGGTGGACCAGGTTTAGCTTCCGCATCTCCGACTTTAAGGAAGCACTGCAGGGATGGTTGAAGAAATATGAGACGTGTTGTTGGAGTCGACTGACGGAGAGGATGGATTCACACACTTGCCTCATCTGATATTGAGGCGTTGCCTTCTCCCGAGGTTTGTAGTCACTTCCATTGATGTTTCCAGCTCGCGAGCCAGTGCGGGAGGTCATGGTGAGAAGACCTGCTGAGGGCCGAGGCAACGTTTCACTCCTTTCTTGTCATAAATACATCGAATGAAACCTAACCATTAGTAAGTCAAATGACAACAATGGGATTTTAGAAATAAAATCAAAACTAAATAGAAATACATGTATTTTTAACGTTTCAAATATTATCAGTTCAAGAAAAACGAGGTGTACGGGACCGGAAAATGATCACTATTTCTGTGATATTGTTTAATAGCGACCAAAATCCATGGAGCGTAAATGAAAGTGGCCGCGGTTCTGGACAGACGCACGTCTCTAGCGCGTCAGGTTCGGCTTAACAAAACACGCATCGGCACTTCGAAGTCACATCGACGAAACAACATCGCGCGTTACACCGCATCTGAAAATAATACTCACAATGTTCCGTGTTTCAGGCCCGTCCGTTCTGCCGTCTAACAATGGGTGAATCGTATGGAGCTCGCAGGCCGGTGTGCGCATGCGCTCTCTGTCTTTGGCCGTCCCCCAGCAGCATCAGCATCTGTCCTCAACACGACGCCTGGCGGCATCAGAGACGTGTATTTAGAGACATCAGATGTGTTGTCTTCAACGTAAAACATTTCCTGACACCTATTAAATATACACTATATTACATACAATACAAATACGATTTTATTTTATTTTATTTTATTAGCAGCACTTTATTTTGAAGCACTTTTCTAGTTGGTGGAACCCCCGCTGAACATGGCAAAAAATTCTATTCTGATTCTGATTTATAGAGTAATAAAGATATTCCAGTTGTACTGACAAGAGACGTCAGCAAACTATTTTTTTTGACATTTTAAATTAGTTAGGAGTCCGAAATATTTTTCAACTAAAAACAAATCTTGCAGTTGAAGAGTCTGAGTGACCTCTGCATTCAGGAAAGCATGAGAAAATGATCAAATTCTTTTGTAATTCTTTCATTTTTAAAAGCAGTGACGTTCTAAAATAATTAAATTTTCCTATTCCAGTAGTAGTTGTAATAATAATAATGACAACAATAATAAAAACAAGATTTAAGCCATTTTTTTCAATTCAATACAAAAGAAGCAAACAATTCTCTTCTTCAAATTTTATTTAGAAAAACAGCAATGAACAATCGTGAAACATTAAAACATCAAACCTTCATGTACGTTGTTATGACAGTCAAAAAAAATAAATAACTGAAACGTCATATTTACTAGGCACTTTCCTAAGACTCCAACAATGTTTATTCCATCCGGCCTCACAAACCATCGTCTGTTAGAGCTTTCTCACTTCCATAGATCCATCATAATAATTAGCTTATTACCATTCCATCCCGACGCAACGTTTCCAGCGCGCTCCGCTGAAGACCTCAAGAGATATAGTTTACATTCACATGATGTGTATGATCTTCCTGATATGTGCGTTTATATTTGTCGATTTGTCACTTTGCTAGTTTCCCACCGTGCGACCTGCGGTGATACAGACGACACGATGACAACAGCGACACAACACAATGACCACTTTCCCATTTGCCTTCTGTACAAACATACAACATAACAACAAAAACACGGAGGGGTGTTATTGCAATTTTACATTCTCCTCATGGTGATAAAAGCTTTATGTACACTAGAAATAAAATATACATTGCCTCCCAAACTGTTCTGGTGTCTGCTTTTCGTTCACATTCTTTGCCACGTGAGGTAGCTGCCAGTTTGTGCGGGAAATGTTGCGCGTCATATTCTTTACAATATCAGCATCAAAATACTTATAATTTTCTAATACTGCAGAGGTGATTTTATCAAATGTGCAAAATAACTGCACGCGTTTATAGCTGTACATAGTTGAACAATGTATCTAAACAGACTCCCGACATCACCTGACACACATTATTGCATTTATTCATTCTGACCTTATCTTCCCGACACTCTTTGTATCAGCTCGCATCAGCTTCATGAAGTCACGCTTACATTGGATACAGTAGAAACCCAGAGAACGAGGAGTGAACGTACTGCCCGGCATAGAGTCCAGCGGCTTGGTCTGACGGCAGTTGAATGTAAACGGTGTCGCCAGTTTGGAGAGGTAAAACTGCACTTCCTGATGCCTGATCCAGGAAACCATTGGTGTACTCGTCGTACGTGTACATCACCGGCTCATCGTTCCTCATCAGAGCCACCCAAACGTTTGCTCCTTTGCAGTTGACGTGATAGGAAAAGTAGTAAATGCCAGGCATGTCGCAGGTAAAAATTCCGGTTTGGGGGTTGTAGTTTTGGCGACCGTTGTACAGCAGCTTCTCGAGCACCACCGGCGTGCCCACTGGCGGGAACGGAGTCGTGGCTACTGCGGTGAAGGCAGGCATCTCCAGACCATTAGCACCCATGACTTCAGCTCCGTTTCCTGCATATTTGCCTTTCTTGCCGTAACCACCAGCTTTCACACCGTCCAGACCAGGACCCATCTCAGAGAGAACACCAGCCATGTCTGGCGAAGGACCAGGTGCTCCAGGTGGGCCAGGGGGCCCTGGAGGGCCTGGAACACCGTTTTGCCCAGCTGGTCCTGCAGGACCTTCTTTTCCAGGGGGTCCTACAGGACCAGGGAGACCAGGACTTCCTTCAGCAGCAACACCTGGGGGTCCAGCAGGTCCACTATCTCCTTTTGGACCAGGTAGACCAGGGGGGCCAATAGGACCTGCTACGCCGTCAATTCCAGGAATTCCTTTTGGACCTTGAGGCCCTAATTCGCCGGGTGCGCCATTGTCTCCCTTAGGCCCGGTTGGTCCAGCTGGGCCAGGAGGTCCAGGAAGGCCTTTATGTCCATCATCACCTTTGGCGCCATTTGGACCAGGAGGACCTCTTGGCCCAGCATCACCACGCTCTCCAGGCATACCATCTTTTCCAGGTAGCCCAGTTGGACCAGGTTCACCCTGTACACCATCAAGTCCTTTGGGTCCACCTTCTCCACAATCTCCTTTTGGGCCAGGAGTCCCTATTTCACCAGGTGGACCGATCGGACCAACTGCACCAGGTGGCCCGTTAGGGCCAGGTGGTCCAATACTTCCAGGTAGCCCTCCATGACCTTTATCACCCTTTGGTCCAGGACCTCCAGGTTGCCCACCCATACCTTTATCACCTTTAGGACCTGGAAGTCCAGGCTTACCAAATCCAGGCAGTCCAGGCTTTCCTGGCAATCCTGGTGGTCCAGGGTGACCTTTACTTCCTGGTGTACCTGCTTGACCGGGCAAACCATTTGCACCATTCTTGCCTTGGCCTGGTAAACCTGGTGGTCCTGGCTTTCCTCCTTCACCAGGTAGACCTGGAGGTCCTCTGAGTCCAGGGTGGCCCTTTTCACCTGGTGGTCCTTTTGGACCTTGCATACCATTCAGTCCAGGCTTTCCAAAGCCAGGTAGTCCTCTTGGGCCAGCAGGTCCTGGCAGTCCTGGAAGGCCTTTGTGACCTGGTTGACCTGGCTGGCCTATTCCTTTATCTCCTTTTGGTCCAGGTAAGCCAGGCAGCCCAGGTAGACCTTTGTGGCCTGGTTCTCCTTTAGCTCCTGGCTGTCCTGGCAGGCCCTGCACACCTGTTTTCCCAATTCCCGGCAAGCCAGGTGGCCCTGGTGGTCCTTGAGGGCCTGGTTGCCCAGCAGGACCGGCCTCACCTGTGGGGCCCATTTCACCTTGTGGCCCAATGTCTCCATCTTCCCCTGGAATTCCTGGTGGTCCTGGCAAACCTAACTTGCCCACTCCAGTCTCACCTGGTGGACCGGGAGGCCCTTGTGGCCCCACTGGTCCTGCCTGTCCAATTCCTGGAGTGCCAGGAGGTCCCTGAGGCCCTTCTGGTCCTGGAGGTCCGGCTGGACCTGGCTCTCCCTGAGGAACTCCTTCGGCTCCACTTGGAATTGTCTGACCTGCATCCAGTTGAGCAAAACCAGTTTGTCACTCAATGTTAAACCACTATTAAAACAAGGAATAGCACTATTCGACTTCCTCACCTTTGTCTTGTCCACCTTTGTAACTGGCCCCTTTACGTCCGTTTTCTTTGCCCTTGAGCATAGGCATTTGAGGCAGATCCTTCCTGTAGTGGGGGTACTGCATGAAGGGCATCTCGTTTCCGAGATACTGTTGCTGAGGGAAGCTCTCTTGCCCCATGCCCATGTGGTGCTGCTGCATGGGCTGGTACTGTTGAGGGAGGGGCTTGTGTCTGTAGTAGGCCCCGGCGGTGACATACGCTAGTGCTGCAAGTTGCAGCAGGGTCAGGAGGACGGGGGCAGGGAGGGGAGGCATGGCCACGGCCTGTGGGGATGACAGCGCAAGGAATAAGTCAATATCCGCTGAAGGCTTTGTTTTATCATATAGCCGGCACCGATATCACACACTTTTCAGACGATAGTATGGAGGAAAGTCGAGCACCAGTTGTGTGATGGGGCACAACTCAGTCCAGCAGGGGCTGGAGGGTATAGGAAATTTTCATTTTAACATTTATGTCACTCAGGATGTAAATGTGTTCAGGAGATTAGGTTGCAATTCTAAGGAGAATCTCTATATTGCTGAGTTGAAACTTAAAAATAAGGCAACATTGCACCTCTGTAAAACATGAAAATATTGTCTTGAACAATGTCAAACTGATTTCAGGCCTCTATACGTCCAAACGTGAACCTCCCCTCACGTTCATTCCATCCCTGGAGTCCAGTTTCTTATTACTGAATCGCATCATTACTGTCTCCTCCATCGCTTGCACTTTGGTTCTTTGACCTTTTCTCAGCTGACTGGCGATTTTGACGAGAGTGTGCGACTGTCTCATCTGTAGAGAGCAGCTCTTTGAAGGGAACCGGTCCAGTTTCTATGGTGACACCGGCCAGACGCGCCTCAGGGGCGGACGGAACGTCACTTCGGTTCCCAAACAAGAGCAGAAATCTATTTTAGTGTACGGGGCAGACTGTGTTTGTTTGCTAATACTAACTTTGCATCTGTGTATTTTTACACAGAAAAACAACAACAACAGTATTTATGAAGGACAAAAACTTAATTTACGGATCATAATGCATGAGGTGACAGCGCCATGGCTAATGCAGAAAATTAACATATTTAAACAGTGTCTTGTTTTATTATTAATATTATCTACAGTATTTTATCATTAATGTATATGTTTATTTATTATAAAAAAAAGACAGTACTGAAAGAAAATGCTTTGTGTACCATGTAGAATAGATAGATGGATAGATAGATAGATAGATAGATAGATAGATAGATAGATAGATAGATAGATAGATAGATAGATAGATAGATAGATAGATAGATAGATAGATAGATAGATAGATAGATAGATAGATCGATGGATAGATGGATAGATAGATAGATAGATAGATACACTTAGTAGGCATTTACACTTTATTTTAACTATTTTCAAGTATATCTTTTATATTTGCACTGTTTTCGTGTTTATTTTGCAGTCACGTCTTTCAATAATCAAAACAACGTACTGAATGCTAAATACTTATTTTTCACTTGAATGAATTCCATGTCCGCACTCGTGAACTGACAGAGCCGAGCTGTTCAGGAAGGTCCCGGCCTGGTGTTGGTATTTACATGTTCGTGTGCATGTGACCCTCACTGTGTTCTCATTTTTTGTGTAGATGTTCTAAAGGGCTGGAAATATTCAGACAAAACTCACGTCCTGCAATCAGCGTGGCTAAACAACAGGGGTCTGTTCGGTGTCAGCCAGCAGCGCCACACGGTTGCTATGGTAACCTTGCAGCGTGGAAACGCCCTGCTGTCCTCACTTGCTTTGCTTTTCTCAAACACTCAATAGAAGGCAAGTGCGGCCTCCCAGGCGAGCGGAGTCACGTTCAAGACATAATAATTTTTCAGTCACGAGTGTTTTTCTAAGCACAGGACTCAAACAAAGCTGCGCTTTTAGCAAAATTGCTTTTGTATTTACAGAAGGGAGCAGACATGAAGTCACAGCTGCGACGTCACATTTACTGGTCAATGTTTTCATCTGTACTTTCAACTTCTCGCCTTCCTGAGTCCGTCATTATTAACAGATGACCCAGACGCACTTCACACTTTCCTACAACATGATTTCTAGTGACTCGAAATTAACCTTGAATCCCAAGTCAAACTGCCACATCATCAATCCATGTACTGAATCAGGACCAAAGAATGCAATAAAAATGTAGGGAAAAGGCGGAAAACAAACAAACAGGAGTGGACAAATAAATCAATATTCATTCATAAAAGGGCACATTTACGAATGACATATCTTTATTTAGTTCAATCAAAACAAATTTGTAGGCTATGTTTCACATGATAGACTTAAATGACTTAATAATATATAACTTAAATAATAATAACAATAACTTAAATATGACTGAAATTATTATTATTAAATGAATTAAGTACATTTACTTAAGAATAAAATGAAGTATTTAACCCATAATTTAACATACTTTTTCATATTTTATACACTTTTTAAAACATATTTTCATCTTTAATATTTAATAATTGCTTTATGTTTTCCGACCAAAAATTGTACAATATTGTAGAATATTACTAAAATACATTCATTGACAAATAAAAATGGTTTATTAAACAAAAGAAAGTCACTTTTATCGTCGTTTTATCTCATCTCGGGCAAAACCTTAAAACCTCCTATTTATTCATTTTAATTTTAAAATGTGTATGTATTTACTCATTTATTTATAACCATATCTTGGAAAACTTTAAAACTGAATGTCATACCCGGCTTCTGACTTTCCCTGATCACTGATGTATATATATATTTATATATATATATAACATAAAACAACAAAATAAAACAATCAAAAGAACAATATTTCATATATTTCCTCACGTTAATCTCAAAACTAATAATTTCAACCTCAATGTAGAGGTCAGGAGCAATTCAAAGAAGCAATTGACCAACGGTATTAACAAAAAGATATTTGTAATGAAGCATTGCTCAGATGTCCTACACCTGCCTCTGTCATTAATAACATCGCCTCACACAGAAGCTTCACAGCTGACTTTGATTCATCACTGGGGTCACGTGTGTCAACTTCATCTTGGAGTTAAAGCAGCAGCCTGCAACACATTTTCTACAAAGGAAGTGCCATTAAATTTAATTTAGTCCAACATCTGTATTTACATGCGGCGCGTACCTGAAGACCAAGGTGTGTTCAAAAGCAAACCGTCCTGTATGTCGCTCTATTTGACCCCTGACCCTGTGGTGTTCATCTTTTTTGACAAAAGTAAGCAGTGGTGTAACTCTCATCTGTTTGAAAGGCTCATGCTTGCTCAGACTGAACAGTCTACATGCAGCTGAAGCATCACTCGCCCTGAAGACCACATCTGTAGCACAGGTCTCATGAAAACATAAGCAAAGGAGACATTAGTACACGACTTATAACGGCTGCCTGTTTCAATGCAATGGTGTTGGGTGGGAAAATACAAGTGCAGTTATTCATATCGCCACGAGGTGTCACAGCTCCACTACAGTAAGCTTAAACAAACGCGTTATTTTAAAAGCCTGTGAGCGAAGAAGAGACAGTGACAGCAGCAAATGCGGAGACTGACAGTCACGTAACTTCACCACTGGATGTCGTTGTAACAATACAGTACTACCGCAAATGGAGCGTCACTCTGGCGCCACCGTGCTGAACTCTACGGCCTCATTATCGTTAGTTTCTGTCGCATTAAATCACAAGTACAGGCAGTAAATTATCACTCATTGAATGAAATATTGCTATATTTATTTTCCCCATTTTGGCCAATATATTAAAATAATAATAATAAAAAAAAAAAAAATAATAATAATAATGATCAGGTGATATAGTAGTGCCTGAGAGGTTCCAATTCGGTATTTATACTTATATATAGCACTCAATGATTCCTGTAATACCATTGTCAGGTGCTTTGCTTCACAGAGTGAGGCAAAGCACTGTCTCACCCTCCCTAGAATCCTTCCTCCCAGACACATTTGTCATCTTCCCTCAGACAACCTCTGACTGTCTGCCTTCCTTCCTCTGTCTTAGCATGAACAGAGAGCTGTCTGTTCTGACCCCTCCTTCTATCTGTCGGTGTTCCTCCGCTCCCTTTGAAAACAGTGACCTGGAGCCACCAGGTGACCTGGCGGGCTGCGGAGGTCAGAGGGTGACGGCGAGTAAAAATGAGTGGACCCGAGTCGTGATCAAGTCTGGGTCACGGTCTCAGGTGCTGGTGAAGGATTTGTCAATTCAAGATCAAGATGTTCTCCCACGACTCAGCACTAAGAAGGACAAACCAACATACACACAGCTCTTTCACTGACTGCTCAAAACAGGACTGATGTGGATCAAAGCATCACATAAAATTCCGACAAACTCGCAGAGTTGTAATGATCAATAAGTCACCTGCATGTTGCGTTGATGTGATGTCACTAAACTATTGGCCCAGTGTGTATAAATAATCCAACCAATCAAATTATAGCACCGCAGTTCAAACTTTGACCCCCACTTTCAATGTCCCTTAGAAACTGATGTCAGGGCCAAACTGTCCTTAAAAGTAGAGATTTCACTCTGAAGTAAAAAGGCGTTTTTATCAATCAAATCAATTTCCATTCTACCCCGTGATAACAAGCAAAAACCCGGCGATGTGTTTCCACTAAACATCACGGAAAGCTCATGCTGTAGGAAGTGAACGTGACATCACACAATATCTAAAAAAGTCCAGGTCAGAGTGAGATTCTTGGAAAGTCGGTCCAGCTCCAGCTGCCACAGTGTTTGCTCTCCAGTCTCATCTCACCCAACTGCTGCTCTTCCCTCCTCACATTCTCGCAGCTTGGCTTGAGATTTTTGCATCCTCACACATGTGCACTAAGCTTGACACACTGCAGATGGAGAACCGCGCAGCCCTTACTCCTGAATTTCACATAAAATTCCGCGGCTAAAAGAAAGAAATGCGCGGGACGTAACGTGATTGTCAATGAGGAGATGCTTACCTTCACGTGAGTCCGATTATGGGGAAATAGTCACTGCAGGCAGACAGACAGAAAGAATAGCAGGCGGACACTGGACCACGCGGAGGGGAACCCTGGGATTTGTGCTCATAGTAGATGCCCACCTTGTGGACACAGCTTATATTTGTCACAGGGTGGAGCCACAAATGAGGGTGGGAGAGCGAGTGATGGGGGGCATGGAGAGAGAGAGAGAGAGAGGGAGAAAGAGGGGCTTGACACAGTTCATTTCACCTCCCTGCTGAGTCGGCACCTGAAAGATTGGGGAACATTTTAACATCCAATAAGAAACAAACTAAAAGCTGTATTTGTGTTACTGCTGGCGGTGTTTGACAGAGAGGTTCTGAGGTGGCAATGGCAGGTCTTTAAACTCCTCCTGCCTTTGTGTGTTTATGTGCCTACTTTTACTTTCTTTATTGACCTCAAATGCATCAAGACCATCTCCACCATCCGTTAGCGCTGTACATAGTCGCATCCCCTGCATATACACACAAGTACAGGCAGACGGACTCACTGTGAACAACTGGATGAACTTTAAACGTCGCCAAACCTGAACCAGGAGCAGAGAGACTGTCAGGTCTTCAACCTTCTGAGTGAATCCCTTATCTATTCACCTTCGAAAGAGAGCGACACAACAAGAGAGTTATGAGTTTATACCGACACTTTTAATTCACTTAGAGAACTTAAGTTTCCTCTCACAGTCCTAAACCACAGAAGCACTTGCTACGTGGAAGGAATCAGTTCCTGGCTTCCGTCCAGTGTTCTAAACTGTTGCTTAATTTCTTAGATGATTGATGTATGATAGTTATTACAACGGCTCATTAGCAGCAGGGCATGAATCAAATGTTACACACAACTGAATCTAATCTATGGCTCGACCATGACTCAAAAAATAGGTACGGCAGTCAATAGATAACATTTTTTTAATCTCAAGTCATCGCACTAAAGGTGAGTCAACTCAAGATCAACTGCAAATTCATCACACACTTTGATTCTAAATGTTGATAAAAGGAAGATGCTATCAACCCCAGGCCACCAGTGTTGTGCGGGTAGCATGTTGAAGAGCCTCTGAGATTATTCAAAAGAATGTTGTTGACAGTATTTGTTATGTTGGGTTGTTGGGGTAAACAAATGTTTGCATGAGGAAGGCATTCTGGGGTGGATAACATCCTTTAGATTACATTCAGAACTGACACAAAATGTGTGAATCATTTGCCATTAATCGCGAGTTAACTCTGTTTTCGTGTGATTAATTGAGATTAAAAATGTAATCTGTTGACAGCACCAAATATGGGCCTACGGTTCGATGGTTTTAGCAGGAAGGAAGTCACTCGGAAAATTAACCAATAAAGAAGTCAATCTGTAGCATATTACTCTTACATATTTTTCACGTTTTACACGTTTTTCTTTGCTATTTCACATAAGCACGACTATTTTATGGCATTTAAGGACTCTATTTACGGTTTCAGATTATGGAGTACGGCTGGAGTTCATGAGAAGAAAAAAAAAATCTTAATTTCTGGGGACTTTTTCCAACTTTTAGAGGCTTTTTGATGAACACAAATAAGCGCTTCTCGTTCCAACAACGTAAAAAGGTGGCCACTGATGCAAACTAAAAATAGCCATTTCCTCAGAGCGTCTTTGTCTGCAGGTGACGACAGAGAGTTTCCAGGGCAGGTTTGACACCTGAGCTTGGCAGCGCAGTAACTCTGACATGTCCACTAGTCAGTATTTACTGTCCGGACTGCCTATAATACACCTCCACTATGGTTGCCTGTTATTTCCTTCACTTGGGTGATTGAGAACAGAGCCAGGCAGTGTGTTGTGGTTTGGGGTGGCTTCAAGCGTGCGTGTTAGGGAGAGCCAATGACTGAATGTGGTTTAGAAGTGACACACTAGTGTAAAAGGGTGGAAGGCCTGTTCCATCTCCAACAGTCAAGTGTCATCTCAGTCTGATTAGCTCCAAACTCGAAACATAAGTTCATGATATTGACTCCCCCTCTCTGTCACAAGACTCGGACGTTAGTCGTCGCCATCTATTTTAGTAGCTGACTTTATAAAGGCTTGTATTCCGCCACAGCAACCCACTCGAATACAGAAGTCATCGAGATGCAGTAAATGCACCAACAGTCATACAAACACTGACACACAAACACACACTTTGAGTTGTGGCGTGAAAGGTACACGATGGCCAGTGGGTAATGACTAGTGTGTGTTTGTCCTGGTGCTTTACTTCTCTTCCTGTTTCATTAATGAAGCCTCATTGGGTCTAACGACGGCTTCTCGCCGCAGGACCGGCACCTGCTGCCGGGTCACATGACACGGCCGAGCAAGGGGTCATCGATTTGCAAGAATATGTTCAACATATACAGATACAAGTGCCGCCAGACGCGTTGAGGCTCAGAAAGTCAAGGCTCCTCAGCGGCAAATGCTCAATGAAGTTTTGCAATTTGAGTCTCCAGCAAGACGGAGTGGTCAGAAGTTCACTGATGCTGGAGGGGAATGACAAGTGCGACTGAAAAGTCAAAGATTAAATATTAAAATGTATTCCAAATTGGACGGGAAAGGGATACGCTGGAAGCCACAAAGTTCATCATATGGACAAGAAACTGAAATATATCCCTTGGCTTTTCTGAACTGTCTCTACTGCTACTGGAGATGGTTCCTTTGAAAAGCTCCATCAAAACAAGGGCCTGTTGTCTGTTGAGAACTAAATATGACAGAGAAATAAATGGGTAGAAGAAAGCCAGGTGGGTGTCTTCGTGAGGGAATATTTCCATTTAATGTCTTAGTGGGATTAAGTGGTGCATCACATGGAACATAATGTCAGACAACCACCCGCTCAGACAACGAGAGAAAATCAGCACAAACAAATGTGTCAGTGTGAACAGGAAAACATGGGTCTTCAAAAAAACATCTCCAATTTATGAGTCCAGAATGATCCGACAGACCACCCACCATCTTTCCAATGAACGTTCCATGCGATTTTAAATGATGTTTACATTTTACAGTCATAAAGTCAACTCAATTGGGTCGTCGCCACGGCAACCCACTGTGAAAATGACTCGAATGTTTTGGGAGTTGCCGTGCCAGAGTCCCACGTCACATTTTCAAATGAGTTTACGACATCAGAGTTTGTGGGGCTTTCACATTCCTGCCTCTCTCCCTCTTTGCCATGAGGCAATCTTGGAATTTGCAGGGCAAACACAGGACAAACATCTGAATGTGTCCAAGTCACCTCGCGTGTAAGAAGCTGAATGGGTGGAATGTGACCTGCTAATATGAGCTCCTGATATAGGCAGGCTATTTAGCACTCGATCTGCATGTTTGAATTGGAGGGAAAACTTGAAGTATCTGCTCCTAACAAATCTTGCAGTTGGCCTGCATCAAAAGCCGCTCGCATATAACCATAATGGCGTTGGTTTTGTAGCGATTTCCATCCTTCCTGACCAATGATGGTAAACCCCAGATCGTAGCTCTTCCAAGATTATCCAATGAGAGAATCCTTATTGTCTGGGTTGTGGGGAGTGAATCCCTGCCGATATATCGGTTCTGAAAATTGTCAGAGGCCGATTATTTTGATATACGAGCATATATCTTTTTGTGTGGGAAGAGCTGGATGCGTATCTCTGTAATAAACAAAGCTCTTTTCAATCATTAGAAGTAAATCGGCTCTTCATAAGTCTGTGTGGCGAATCAAGTTCCACAGGTGGAGACGAGTCCCAGTCATTTAGTGACTATGATTTTTCTTTCAACTTCTTGTGGTGATATTTGTATTTCGTTTCATCACCTGTGATCTTGCGGGATTTCAGGCTTGGAGGACACGCTTCTGGATGAGTAGTGAGCAAGCTTTATGTCTTCATGTGTCGGGTCTCTGACAGACACAAAAAATGAGAAAATCTTAGGTACGTTGGCCCCTTTAGGCAACTGTGTATCTCTACTGAAAACGAACAATGACCTCCCTCACTGACCTAAAAGCGAGGTTAAAGACTGAGAGCATGGACACCTATCTCTGGATGACCTTGTCATCTCTGCTAAACTTTTAGTGATTCCACGCCACCAGATACAAGAGAGACAGAAGCAACTTTCAGAAGTCACTTTCTCTCAACAATGCCCACTAAATTCAAGAACAAGGCCGACTATCACAGCACCTTCTCACTCCTTGGGCCCAAAAATATGGACTATCATGGCGTGATTCTGGTGTCCAAAGTTGAATTCCGCGTACTAGGTCTCTAAATTGAATCAAATGTTTCCACTCCATCCACATTTCTTGATGTTGTTAGGATGAGGACTCACTTTACTCATTATGTGACCATGAGCTGGTTTTCCGTTGGCACCATCAGTCAAGCTCAAGTCACATGAAATATATTTACCAAGTGACGTGAAGTTTTAGCCAACGGTGGCGGACCTAAGGCGCCCCACCCTAACGCTGCACCCATACCTTGACCTTTCTTTTTCATGTGCCGCTGCCTATGGTGTCAGGAAATGCACCGGGAGCAGACTCATGAGATTCAGTTGAAAGCCTAATCTGTCAACATGCAACATGGAAGGCTGACTTCTGCGTCACCTTGGGACACAAACGTCCACTTGATGGCCATCGCCTCGGGAGTGAGAGTGTTCATGAAAAGGTGTTCTGACGGGGAGGAGGCCTCGCCACAGACGACAGTTCAGCATGTAAATCTCCAGAGAGAAGACATTAGGCAGTGATGGTGGGACCGTCAAGCTATTTTTTTCCAACATAAATCACGATGGAAGAAGATATAGTCCCATATAAAAAGGTTGTTTTTGAAAAAATGTAATAATAACATTGTAATTACACTGTAATTTAAATATAAGGAAAAGCAGAGACAAAGACATGGAAAAAGAGGACCTTTAGTACGAACATTAAAACAGATGAATAAAACTTAAAAAAGTTAAACAAATTAGTTCGCAGTACCAATTTAAATACCTTTTAAAATGTACTAAAGGATTGTCGAATTATCCCACTGTAGGACTAACAAAGGACATCTAATCGAATGGAATACCAACAACGAAAACTGGAATCAGAAGCAGCAAATATCATTCATCTTCGGCGTTCTGCTCAGGTCTACATGAGGCGCCAGGGTTTACACTGTCCAGCTGCCCCTGACCTCTGAGCAGCAGCCAAAAGCTGGAAGGATCTTGTTGAATCTTCATGAGCGCAGCAGCAAGCAGAACGTTTCTCATATGAGCGACACAAAGTTGCTGTCTAACAAATGGGTATCCAGATATACAACGATTGCTCCGAGCTAATGATGTCTGAAGTAGTATTTGACTGTAATACACAGTCTAACGGTTCATGGTGGCCTGGCTGCCGACTCCCCCGCTCACAGCTGCTGCTTAGACAAGTATTCACACATCAGTGTTGCAGCCGGGACCCGGGAGGCGCACATGAGCACAGTCACATGCAAATCACCCACAATCCCTTGCATCATTCAGCAACATTCTAAAGGTCTCATCCAGGACATCTCACGATGACATCGCCGCAGAAGCATCCAGCGATAAAAACAAGTAAAAAAAACAGAGCAAAACTTTCAAGAGACGTTTTTCACCAACTTCATTTTCTTGTTGAATCGTGCCATTCTGCGTATGTTTACATAAATCTGGTTGGTTACTGCGCCCATGACTTGGTGCCGGAGTTTAGCTGTTCAAACCTCCGCGTTTGACGCTACAAATGTCGCGACCCTGTCGCCCCATATGGTTACATAACTAAGTTCATTCCTCTGCACTGACTTAAGGCCCATTTTTGATCAACGTTACGTACGGATCCGGATGCGGACGTAGCCTCGTGTTTCGTCCATATTTCTGCATGTTTCCACAACGCTTACAGATACAGACCAAACAGAGCGGTACCAACAGTGTTGCTGTTACTACCTTTACGTAGCTCTAATGAGACATGAAGAACACATAACAATGGCGGAAATTCTCCGTCCTCCAGTGGCAATATTTTTAACGCCTCACAGACCACCGCCTCCTACAACACTGCCTCTGTTTCCTCTTTTGTGCAAGAGGTAAATTATCAATACTTTCACTGTCTGTTTTGGAGTTTGTTGTTGTCATAAACTTTTGACTCTAGGCTGCTCCCCCTGGTGGATGTATTGGTGAACAGCAACAGCAATGTATTAGTGTATTAGTGACGGTAACATTGTTTGAAATGGACGGGTAGATTTTCATACGTAAAGGGAGCGGAAATGGGCCCTTAACCTGTGGATCCGTCACATTTGGTGTGAACGTACCTTTACACATTAGCATCTAAGACCTGACAAAGTGCTGAATACTTTTACTCTAAGCTAGAATTGATATGTTCTTCTCACAAGTTTGTTTTACTGTACTTATACTTTTCTGCTTTTAATGTAGCAATTATTCAAGTCAGATTAGCTGGAAATATGTCTACGAGTCATAAAGAACAGGGGTGTAAAATCCAGCCCAATATTTCCTGAAAAGAAAAGCCACTTCAGCAGATGACTTTGAAACATTTATTGACATTGATCGAGTGAATAACATCTCTAGCGAAGCATAAACACGAGTTTGGCATACAGCGTCAGCGCTGACGTCTGTTTTTGAGGAAAAAGTTGAACTATAGCTCTGACATGTTTCTGCACGTGTGTGACCTGCGTGTTGAGGTTTTATTATTTTGAGGAAGTTAGTAAAGGAATGTAAACTCTCACCTACGGGATAATCCAAAACACCTATATCACACGTATGTACGGAACCCCCCTCGTGTCCGCAGCAGGCCTCGAGTCTGACTCCTGCGCTCAGACTTGTAAAACAGATTCATGTCAGACAGAGACATGGCGTCTGAAGACAGCGGTTTGATTCACTGGCAGACACACATTTGCTGGGGGTCATGAGGTGAGCAGCAGATATGGAGACACCATGAGCCGCTGTGCAACATGTTAGCTGTCAAACAAGTGGCTGCTGCATCATCAATCAAATGCAGGCCGAGTTAGAACAGAGCAACTGGATACTAAGCCACATCTCGGCAGACGTCGCCACTTAGCAGCTCCTGCTTCAAAGAGCAGGAGTTACATCAGAATTTGAAAATGACTGTCTCTACTTTTTGTTTTAATATTCTTTTTTTAATAGAATGGGCTCTAAGATATTCAACCGAGGGCCAGAGGCCTGACGGTGGATACGCCTGATGTAAGGGGATTTGAACCTCTGAAACAGCTCAATCTACTCACCACCTGCACAATAATAGGAAAACTTTACTCATAAAATGGTGCTATTTGTCTAAGAATTTTAATGTGTGTTAGTTCAAAGTGTAAAATTATCATATCATTTATTCAATTTCTGAACACTTGAGAATTTGAGCCGTTTAGGAATTCTTTGAATGACTGTTTGAGTTACTGTCATTGTTGTTAATACAGGCAAAAAACAAGCAAAAAGAAATAACAACAAATATTCCCTGAGAAATTGTTTATATTTCTATATTCTAATAAGAGAATAGAGCATAGAATTTTGTTGAAAAACAGCTTTTATTGCCGTACAAAAACATGTCCTAAGGAACTTCTATTTTTCATGTTTTCACCCAAAGTAACCACAGAGTAACAGAACCTGGTATTTTTGTGGTCACCATGGTAATCCCTCAAAATTCTTCACCGCGATTGCAACATTTCTGTATCTTCTTGTGCAAATCGTCTGTTCGTAAAAAGCCAATTTCGGTGGTTGAATGAAGCATATGACCATAAAGATGGATGCTGAAGGGCATTGTGGGTAGAGTATTCTGCAGAGAGGTGTTAGTATTTGTGGAATGCTCACACGACTCAGTGTTGACCCGAGACAAACAGTCAACATGCTGGACTGTGGCATATGGAGACAAGACATCTCTCCGGCTGCTGTGAGACATGTTTGGCATACGTTATCAATAATGACTTCAATGGACGCAATTTGATTCCACATCGACATCGCTGGCTCACCATGTCACCAGGTTGCGCCTCAACATCAGTCAGCTTCCTGCTTTCCAAGTGGTTTTACGAAATGGATGAATCTACTGCTACTTCTTTCAGCAATACATATGCGGCCCTTTACATGTGTTTTTGCGGCCCTCGTGGGATCAGACTAAAACTATACAACTGATATTTACTGACACTTTTTTATCCGGTTTTAGCTGGTACTAGTTCAACAGTAAATACAAGACATTCATGACTAAATTTTTGTTTCTACTTTGCATCATTTGAGTATTTTCCTCAAAATTCATTGAAAGATAATTCAAATTATATTTTGAAATAAATTGCCTTTTTATCCTCAAAGTTTGGTCCATAGTTTTATTATGATTTATATTCAAATAAGATGCATGTAAAATGATTTTTTATAGGGTTCGTGCGATATTTACACTTCTTAGCGTCCTTGCTTCCATCGAACTCGAAAGAATTAGGAAATTTAACTGCCCATCTCTGCTCTGGACTGCACCTACTTGACCTACTTCAGTGTTCTATTTCACCATCTATTGGCTCATTTCATTTTTTTCTGGATGAATCAGTTACCATTTTAACACAGAAAACACGCACATTTTCTTTCAATGTTTTTAAACATGGGCCGACCCGCCTTCCAAGAGGCATTTGGACTCCTTCACACTGCCGAAAATCCCAGGTCTCATACTTTACTGAGAAGCTCCCTTCCCACCGTCTTTCCTTCTTATTACTGCGATGATCTGGGATTTTCGTGCAGTGTGAAAGGTGAGCAGGAAAACGCTACAGCGGAACTGCAGCCTATGGTTCGGAGGCCGTTACTACATGGGCCACAATCCCAGCAGGCCTAGTGTGAGATCCCTATAGAAATCATGTTCACTTTACTTGACTGTATTCACGCAACAGTTTCAGACATCACGTGACTAAATCGCTGCAGGTCGGGTCATCATTTATGGGAAACAGTAATAAAACATTTCACATATACAAGCTTCTGTAAGCGACATAAACATCCAGACACACATGTCCGCAGCAGCACAGAGACGGCGAGTGTTCAGACCTCCTACAAGTTGACCCTTGATCCTGAGACGAGTATAGATGTGGCTGTTTATTTATTCTGACCCACACCCGTCCAATGTACTTCCTCAATAAACGGCGAAACATCTGTGGCCCCACCAAAACATAAAGCCGGCGGGAAAACCTAGTAATTATGTGAATGATCGTTCGTGGAGGGTTTGGACTTCCTAAGGAACATGTGGACTCATCAATAACAGCGTGTCAGATGGAGTGACAGAGAAAATACACAGGAGCTACATGAGGAGTGAGGACGGGAACTTTGGCCCGACCGTTACTGACAACTAGACAGCGAGAACGTGGCTCGCGGTTCGAAAAAATCTATACATATGTACGAAAACATGACTCTCAACCAGGTGGTTTTAAATCCAAGAATAGAATCATGCTGGTTCTATTGACTTGGTACTTCTGTAGTAAAAAGTACTTACTGGATAAATGTGGTTCTAATGTGACGAGACTGGATGAATCGGGTCCATCACCTGTGAAGCCATGGTTCTCGGGACACAAGGGAAGGCACACTCCAATCCACCAGAACACGAGTTTCGAACCCAGGACCTGGCAACAGATTACACAACTTAATAGTCAGATAAAATTGAAAAAAGTAGGCTAAAAAGTTTGGCTACCTGTCAACCTTCACAGTCCTTCATCTGAAGTCACACTGTTGGAGAGCCTTATAGATGCCATAGTTGCCAGTGTCTTGCAGATGGCCCGACAAGTGCACCATAGAGAAGGTAGCTAGGAGGTTCTTACATGTGTCCCTGGTCCTTCTTTGTTACCTCCTTCACCCAGCCCCGGGACCTTGCTCCATCAGTCCATGCACCTGCTTTGGCACATTACTCCTGACGTGGATCTTCTGTCCACATTGAATGATCTCAATCTTCATGAGAAGAACAGTTGCTGTGAAGTTTTCTTGTAGAGATCAGCAGTGCACAGAGAACAAGCCAGTTGAGGTTAACTATAAGAAATGGTGGAGGTGTCAGGGAACTTCTTAAGATGCACTTTCCCGGAAAGGAACTCGTGGACTCCGTTTCCCCCCAACAATCAAAATAAACTGCATTTAGTTCATCTCAATATTATGGATGAAAATCAGCAAACATTTTCTATTGTAGCAGGTTTGCAAGAGTGACAAGTCAGTCAGCAGGCCAGTGCACGTACATATTGGAGTGCTGGAGCTCAAGCCATAAAAAATGGCACCCATCACAAAAAACATCAATATTGTTATTGGTCGGTTTGTGACTAAAATATTCAATTTTACTGCGTCTATTGTGGCAGAGATATGGCAAAATTTTTCACACCTCTGTGTGCGACTATATGCCGCTTTGTGTCTTGTAGATATAGAGCATTTTACCATGAGCCAGTTCAAAATATCAAACTATACAACAAAGCCATTGTGTGCCTTTTAACAAGCAATCAAAATCAAAACAATAATAATAATAATGGGCTCCAGAAAGGGCCCTTTTGCCCTGCAGAGCTGGGGCTCCAGCACCACTCGGGTGCTAACTGTGAACGTCCCTGTCAGTCACCATCACATTCCTGTTTCTAGAGGTTGAGTGTGTCGAGGGAATGGAACAGCTTCATCGAAATGAAGATGAAAGTGCCCCATTAGTTCCATTATCCACCTCACCTTGAGACGGATTCCACCATATTGTAGGGAATCCCACCCACCAACCGCTCGCACGTCATGAATGAACATATTATCAGTTACATTGTTGATGTGCGGTGAGTAAAGTGTGTGTGTAGTAATGTGTGTGAGCGCTAACATTCCTCCTTAACCGAGCAAACACCGCGTTAAGAGAAAGGGTCAAAGGTCTTGAAGGGCCCACTCGTCCTGGTGCTTCCACAAACTTCTTCAAGAGATCCATTTCTCTGCAGTTTTCTGTGATACAGTGCCAGTGTTGGAATGACTCTGCTCCCTTATCTCTCCTGGCTTCATCCGCGCTACATGGGACTGTTTATGTTTAAACAATTTAAAGTGTTTGCTGAGCACACAGGGAGGTTTGTGCGTGCAGATAGAGATGCTCCGCACCGTGAGCAACTGGACATTCTTCAGCATTTCTGCCATAAAAAGACACTGTTATCACAAAGACAGTTTGTCTTCTGGGACAATAAATGTCAGGGTACAATCAGAGGTCAGGAGCAGTTAAAGACAGGCGTGAGAGAGAGGTGTTATGATGTCATCACATCAGGACTTTAATCCAGCGCCAAACTAACCGTCACTACTGTGAAGAAGTGGTCATTACCTGATGCTGTTGAGCTGGGTGCAGAGAGATGAGCACATGCTCCAAAGTCGCCACATATTATTTGGTCTCCTGTAAAAGAAGGGACAGTTCCTGTTGACATCATTTTGGTTTGTTTTCGGACAGTGAGGTGATGTGACATGTGTGTACATGGGTGGACTGTCCCGCAGGAGGGAGCTGTGGTGTAAACACACACGGAGGTGAATGATTTTAGACCACCAACCTGGATCGCCACACAGCCAGTGGCTCACTGAGTCGCACGTGTTTATTTGAGCGAACAAAGCGGACTCGGTTCTTGACTCCAACAGTTTCCGACCACATTCATCATCTAGCACAGGAGATCCTCAGTCAGCCTGAAACAGGTGTGGGCAATTAAAAAAAGTCTAAATGGATATTATCCTTTGAAGAAGAAAAAGTAAAAAAAAGAATAAAATCAAATCAAACAAAAATAAAATGTATTTATTATTCTAAACAAACCAGTAAAAATACAAATATAACAATACAAAATGTGCTCAGAAACTCTGAAGAAATGGTATACAATAACAAAATTAAATTAAATTGAATTCCAATATTTACTGAATTAGTAATAGAATACAATGAACAAAAATATCAGATAACTATGTGCATTTTGTGTTTAATTTCTTCAAAATTATTATTATTTTTTTTGGTTAACAAAGAGGATGTTATTTACCATGTGGGAAATTTATTTCTTTTAAAATATCAGTTTAAGGGGAAAAGTAGAGTAGAGTAGTAGTAATAAAGAGTGCATAACCATAAGACTTACTATGAAAGTATAACATGCCAAAAATGAATAAATGCGTTCCGACACAACACGCCTTTTCAGTTAATTCACTTTCAACATAACAGTGCCATCCACCTCAGATGCCAACAGAACCATTGATGGCACTTCGAGACAGCAGCAGCGTCAGTAGTGTAGAGTGTAGTATACACTACTGACGCTGCTGTATAGTGTAGTGTCCAATAAAACTTCCAAAGCAACACACTTGTCATGCGTCAGAATCCATCCTCATCTTGGTCTGAAATGATAATTAAGATTTACGATGGAGCTCATATGCAAACATGAACGTTACCATGGCAACTCTTGACCCCTCTGGTCACCAGCGGGACCTGCAGGTTGAATTCTTCGCAGTCCGATCGGTCCTTTGAAGGCAAGTGCGTTAGAAGAACACTTAGCTTTCCCACCTCTAGTTACAGTACTGACCTTCCGGAGGTGACTGGTCAAACACAACTACATGCCGAGACATCAAACGTCTCCAGAAATTCCGGAACGACTAAACCTTACAACCACGAGACATGACTCTGATTTACTGGCTGGTTGAATGAAATATTTTCCGTTAATTGATGAGATAATGGTCGTTATTTTGTGATGGAAAGCATCACCAAGAGTCAGGAGAAAAGATGCTTTTTAGGGTTAAGAAATGTTTGAGTGACAGCTTGCAGTCTAGATATACACCAGTAGATGGCACTGTATACATATGCTGAAATAATTTCGAGTTTCCAGAAAAATTAGTTGCTTTTCATTTTGCGTTTTCATTCTTATGGGTCAAACTGATTTCATGTAGGGAGACGCAAACAAACGTGTATTATTTTATATTTAAAAGAAGGAAAATCTGGAAAAGTTAAATCATGATTTTAGAGGAAGCGGCCACGTTATTAAAAATAGAAATGTGCTTGAAAGAAAATTAAAGAATATTTTGAGAAAGCTTCTCAATTAAAAAAGAAATCTGTATACTATACAGAAGCGATTCAGAACAGTGAAATAATACGACCTGAACAAATGTAAGTAGTAACAACTGAAACAAGAAGTGAAACTTAAACAATACAGACTGAGCTCCTCATTTCATTTTCCTGCAGCGGGACAGTGAGACTGAGCAGGTTTTCTCCTTGTACTGACCAAACAGAATCTGAATTTGAACAAAAAACTTAGCTGAAGACAAAAACACAGAAAGACATTTCTGCTGTGCTCATCAGATTCTTGGCCGTTCTCTGAGTCAGGCGCAGGTACTGACACGACTGAGGCATGTGATGACTAAATCTGACTAACTGGTTCACCAGCACCAACTGTCTCCAGAACACGGTTCCAAGTGCCAAAAAACATTGTTTGTCTGAAATGCTGATCACATAATTCACAACCAACAACACAACACAGCCGTGCTGCTTCTGTTGAGGATTTGACTCAGCCATGAAGAGAGGGGATAAACATGGAGTTCAGCTTCGTATATACGCGGCAATATCAACAAAAATAATAATAGCAGTCTACAGGGGTGAAGGTATATTCAGAATATTTAGCTCAAAATAGTATGTGGTGTAACTGCATTAATCTCCTGGTCAGGGAATTAAGTCAGTTCTTTTCATTTGTACTTTATTGCAATCTCTTTTTTATTCTACACAGCTCTATCATTGAAAAAGGGACAAAAAGCAGGAAAAGGAGGGAATGTGGTCAACCATCATACAAATAAAAATGGAATTGCTAAGATTTAGAATTGTTAAAATGAACTGTTATATACTGTCTGTTTAAAAAAAATGAGAATTTCATGTTTCACATTTCATATCTGTATGTTTGTTGTTTACGGAGCATGTAACGTTAGGCACAACATTTCCCCTGGGATTAAGCTTTTCTGACTCTGGCTTGTAAAAACATGCATGTCGTAACGTTAATAAACACGGTTAAAAGCAATGTACTCCACGCAGGAAAATGACGTGCTGCAGCTGAAGTCTTTACACACTTGGTGTCGCCAACCTGCACTGTCGAAGAATACCGGCGCTCAGAAAGTTTAGGAGAAATAAATGCTTTTAACAGTCGGTTAATCGTATTACGCGCATTGACTAGTCGTCACTTGTGTTACTTATATACTACAGCCCGAGTAAACAGTGCATTTATGGTGTCGCTATGTTAAGTCGGCGTTTGTTTTTAGCACCGATGCTAACATTAGCTTATAGTAGCAGCCTCTCCTTCAAGAAACGCTCCTGGTGTGTGCATGGACGTTATAGCGACCTCGTTTGGCTTTGTGTTTTACCTGCGCACAGTAAACCTCCAGGCGAAGTTATATATACATATATACAGTATATGTTTAAAGTTTAATTTACGCGTGTCGCTGTCGAACTCGTTGACTTCCGGTATAGCGTCCCCTTGCTGCCATGAGGAGAACGACACTATAGATTCAAGCGTCTGTGCTGAGGGAAGGATCTTGAACGATAAATGATGCGCGCTTGAGTCACAAGACGATGAATGGAATCTGTCCCAACTGTCAGAAAATAAGACACTAATCGGAGACTCTTAGTTCTTGTCGGGTACTTTGCAGTAGTACTGTAGGGGTAAAAACAAACCTCCACTGTCATTGACCTGGAACATGGCTGTGTGATAAAAATGAATATATGAAGTAGATGCTTGGGATTTATAATTTAAAAAATACATGTGGAGGCATCAATTAAATTGTATGGTCATTTTTCAAGGTCGCAAGAAAGAGATGGAGGATAAAGGAGGGATGGAAGTGAATATGCAAGAGTTTTACAGGACAGTAGCTGATGCACGGTACAGAGACTCATGAGTCAGAGTTAGAGGAGTCAGAGCTGAAGATCGGATGTCGTCTCTTAGATTCGACCTCAAGCGTTTCCTCCACACATACCCCACAAGAAGTCAAAGTAGCGGTCACGATGTTCTTGTTGACCTCAGGGCATTTCGTGGGGGAAACTATGATATTACAGTTAATCATCACTTCTCCTGAGCTTCATCATATGTGGAACCACCTCCAGGAAAATGCTGGAAATTCCCTTTATTCCAAACATGTCATAAAAGCTGACTGAGAACATAAAGCAGTGAGCAAGCTCGGGGTGTGTTTAGGAGAAAACAGGGTAGTGGACAAGTCCAGCGTCTTTGGCTGCCGTGCCGAACGTTACAGTGGTTTTTGGCCTCACGGACAGAGAGAGACACCGTGTGTGTTTCAGACTCGCAGTGAACCCGAAAAGAAGATCAGCCATCAGACACATTACTCACAGACTAGAATTGTGTTTGTTTCCTCCGGTTGCCGTGGCGACGCTGACACATGCATCACATCACGAGATTGTTGCCAAGCATGTGTATATGTTGGATCAATAGGGGGGTTATTTTTGTGCATCTCTTTATTAATATGATGATGAAACATGATAGAGTGAGTCACATTCTCATTTGGAGAATTATTTTTTGTGTTTTAACTGGATTTCTGAACTCTATTAAACATAAATGTATCAGCTCCTTGTTGTTCTGATTTCTTTCTAACAGCACGAGTCTTTAATTTGCAATATACCATGGGTGTCAAACTCAAGGCCCGGGTGCCAAATGTGGCCTTCCAAGCCATTTGATGCGAAATGTTCACTGTTTGACTTCAAAGAGGGTTTCATGTCATATCATAAATTAAGTGAGATCTTCCCATTGACATTTGCCAAAGTCATGACGTTTGAAAGAGCATTTCTAGTTTTAAAACAGTCCTGGATATGTCGTGAGTTGAGGGTCAACTGAATGCTAAACCCTCCCAAAGCTCCAAATATTTTCACATCTTGTGTTTAGTTCCACAAATATACATCTTGTTTGGCCCCCAACTTTTCATATTTTTTTGACCACCTTGTCTGGATTTTCACTGGATGGGGCTCAGTGAAGTGGGAGGAGGACCAGGGGCAGAGCCAGGACAATACTGGCCAGTTATGCCTCTAAATTGACAGGGCAACTGAGCAGTTGAAGGAGTCAGATTCATCACTGGATCTGGACAAGATGTAGAATTTCCTCTCATTGTACAAGTGATGTGACTCATTTGATGATGTAAACATGTTGGCGAACATATATTTTTTAAGTTATTGTTCCTGGCAATAACGGTGGACCCCACTTTCTGGTTTCTAAGATTCTATTCTGACATTTAAACCTTTTTAAACTGTTTCTTGTCTGTGTCGGAATCAGCTTCATTGCCATGGTCAGCGCGGATCTCACCAACTAGGAAGCTTTGGTACATCGTACAGTAATGAACAAAACAAAATAATAATAATAATAACAGCTGGACTGGACAACACACACCAGCCACCTGTATAGGAAGACACAGAGCAGGATGTACATCCTGAGGAGACTGCGGTCCTTCAACATCTGCAGTAAACTGCTGCAGATGTTTTACCAGTCTGTGGTTGCCAGCGTCCTTTTCTACACCGCGGTGTGCTGCATATCCAAGGAGGACACTTCCAGGCTGGACAAACCGACCAGGCGGGCCGGCTCTGTCGTCGGCATGAAGCTGGACTCTCTGGTGACCGTGGCAGAGTTGAGGACTCTGGACAAGCTGCTGGATATTATGGACAACGCCAGCACACCGCACACCGTCATCAGCAACCAGAGGAGCTTGTTCAGTGAAAGGCTGCTGCTCCCCAAGTGTCGGACCAACAGACTGAAGAACTCTTTGGTACACCATGCCATCGTACTCTACAACTCCTCACTTGGGGGGAGGAAGTAGCAGGGTACGCTACACTACACTACATAGTAATGGACACTTGTTCAATGTGCAATAACCGTCTCGCTGGTGCAATAACCTTATTTTTCTGTGTGATGCTCTTCCTGAAATGTAAATTTCCTGGAGGGAGTCATACCAAAGGGATCAATAAAGTCTAGTCTAAGTCTAAGTAAGTCTAACAACAACAACAACAATAATAATATTAATAACAATAAATAAATAAACGATTAAAATAGAGGTAAGAAACAAATACATAAACCACAAACAACAAGGGCTGTCCACGAATTCATCAGTTTGAAGGGGAAAAGCTGTTCTCGTCGTTGTTCGTGACCAACAATTTAGTCACGTTATTATGTAATTATTTGTCGGATCGAAGCGCTCCGAGGCGCTGGCTGAGGTGGAAAGTGTGGGATGACTTCAGACCACTTGGGGGACTCGGGTGTCCGCGAGCTCCAGTGTTCGGGGCGAGGAGGAGCTCCGCTCGGAGGAAGTGGATCCAGTGTGCGAGGAGCGCTTACCTCCACGGCGAGTGTCGCGAGCCTGACGGCACCAAACACCGACGGGAGGCGAAGACACAGACGGATTCGCTGCTCGGATCTCGGGCACCGCAGTGTTTCCCCCGGCTGAGTCGGTGCAGCCGCTCCAGACGCGAGCAGCATGCATTCGGACTGCAGGCTGCTATGGCCAGAGTAATGGTGGGCAGGGGACCGACCGAGGCCGCCGGGGTGCTCGTCCTGTCCATTCTCCTCATTCTCACCGCGGGGAAGTGTCGAGCCCAGAAAGGTTGGTGTTCCGCGGGCCGCTCGGCTTATTGTCCACCGAACTTTTCTGGCTACCGAACGATTCCGCCTGCTTTTACAAGCGGTTTAGCTGGTGCACACACGCACAGGCTAAAACACGTAGAACCGGTTCTGTTCAAGTGAGTTTGAGAACGATTGAGAGGTGTTTTCTGGATTAGCCGAACTACTAAACAACATCCAACGATTAAATTAAAGTAAAAAAGTAGATGTTTCTGACTCATATTTTCGATGTAAAACGAGAAACGTTGCGTTTTTAAATGGAGTCTGGTACGTGTTGAGAAGCCCTCACTCGTCCACACAAACGTGTTCCTTGCCTCCGGTTTCCTCAGTTCTCGTTAGTTGAAGCGCATTTGCGAGTATAAAACGCGACACTGTCGCTAAAACTAAACGTTTAGGGTGTTTTAAAGCATGTGGCGAAGGTGCTATCAGGTTGGGGGTGGGGTGTCTTGGGGGTACGAGTGTAAACACGTGGATAGATTGACATTGCTTTCCATGATCAAAGGGAAATCTTGCCTTTATTCTATTCACTACAGCAACATCCATGGAGTTGTTGAAGGTTTTTTCATTGACAGCTTCATCAGAGGTGGCTGTATTCATTTTGTGGTGTTGAATTTTGTTTGTCTCCACTTTTTTTTTTTTACTGTATGAGGCTATAAAGTACAACACAACCTGTGTTTTATTGAGTTATCAAGGACAAAAAAAACTTCTGACTCCTATTAATGCTTGAAAATCCAAAGTAATTCAGTCCTGAATGGCAATGTTTATCCTCTTGTTACGAATGTATTGGCGCAGATCGATTCTAATCGTACTGCGTTTAACTCACTATAGCCGTGCCGCGCTTACTGACTCATAAGGCAGTTAAGTTACCCGAAATGTATATTGAAAATTGTAAATATTTGCTTTGTGCTTGATGTATGTTAGTTTTCACATGGAAAACATTCAACGAAAGTTGAGTTTATGTGTTCAGAATCAGTGTGTCCATGGTGACTCAGTTCCCAGCTGATTCCTGTAGAACACTGGGATGTTATTGTGCGTTTAAAAGGCTTTGTGTGAAATAATACAGTGCTGAATAGAAATCACCTGGCTTTGAGAGCTCGACATGTTAAGAGTGGCTTCAGTCTCGATGTCTGACTTCATGGATTGCTTCTTCTCCGGTGTGGAATGGTCAGTTTAAATCATTCAAAAGGAGTTCTGCTGCATGGGAGCTGCGCTCTTGACGTCGATGATGGGAAAGAACACTTCAACCTGGTTCGCCTTGATGGGAACTGTATGTTCTTTACTGAGTGCTTTCTGCTGCATCACGAAGCCGCCAGAGGTTTAGATGAGGACCTTATATTGGCAAGTTCTTCAAGCTTGAAGACGGTGAGGAAGCTTGACAGACACGAAGCTAAGCTAGAACAGGGATTGTTTAACATTGTTCAGTATAAGATAAGACAAGAACATCCTTCAGTTCGTTCATCATGACAGCAGCCAAGAACAGGATAGCGAGATGAAAAGGGGGGGGGGGGCACTTTACAAACACTCATGTTAGTGGTTAAATATTCATGCCACATTTAAATGCATCCATGTTTTGTCTATACTGGGTCGTGGCACCAGCCCCCCTCAGTATACTTCCTTCTCCTCTAGGGCAGTATCAAACCGCAGGCACGTAACTGAGTCGGCCCCGTGATTCCCCTTCGTTGCCCAGAACACCTCACAAGGACATCCCTCAGGAGCTACTCACCGCGTTTTGACAGGAGTCCATGTTCCTGACTTTAGCTAGCATCACGTATTGCACTGTAAAGGGGATGCTGTACTTTAAGGCCTGACACCCTAATCTTCCTCCAAATGTGATTCAAAAAAGGATTTCTAGTGGTTGCGTCGCCATTCCCCGACCGCATCACCTTTGGCTGATCAAATCTCATGAGTCCGCTAGCTCAAGGCCTGGTTCTTCTGGAATCTCAGATGATCTCCGGTGAGGTATGGAACCCACTGTACATCCATCAACCCTATTATGGTGTGTTGCCACCCCCACTCCACTTTCCCCCAGGTGACGTCACCTTGTATAGGATTTCCGAGCTGAAAAGTGGGAGAATCCTCATCTAGCCTCAATCCAGGATGGGTTCCCCAAATGTCAACCAGAGGCTTTGAATCATTGAAATATACCAAAAGAAGCAAACACATTCTGCAAATTTGTGTTTCCTCTCCATCCGACGGGGTTACTGGTTGGAAACAGACTGTGTTATTTATCAAGAAATTGTTTATATACGGCCAAGACACACGTGAGGATTGCGTTCGTGGACGTCACCATGTTTTACTCTGACTGGGATGCTTTGGACTCGTGAGTGACGTGATTCCCACCTCCCAATTTCCCACTTCAGAGGCAACTAGAATGCAGCATGAGTTTATATTCTCATGTAGATGGAAGCACTTCTACTCTTTCCACCTCTTCACTCCAGAAATACCCCACTTGATCTGGCTGGTTTCACTCCCTGGTGCCTTAGCAGAGGTTTTTGTTAAAGAACTAGCTTGTCTCTTTCAACATCAATAGGACTCGATCGACAAGACATAAGTAATATATTGATACACATCAGGACCTTTTAGGGTATGTGACTCCACCGGCTCCGGCCGTGTCCCTTCTGTAGGGGCTGGGTTAAAAACCCAACACATTGTTGTGGTCTCTGCCAAGCGCACTCGAGTGGTTGAGCTTCTTATCTTACAGAAACCCTAGTTGAACTTGCCTCGTATTACCGGCCGCTGAATGCCTGCTGAACATCACGCAGTTGTTCAGTAATAGTCATGAGTCAGAGCGAGGGAAGTGGCTTTGTTTTTGTCCTGTTCGTCTGGATAGTGTCCACGGAGGAGCTCTTGCGTAACTCGAGGGGGAAAACAAAATTCTCCTTAAACAGTCTTCGCTTCTATGTTCTGCTCAAAGCGTAACTTAAACGCCATTTAGGTGATCAGAATTTTCTGGTTGCTTCGCTGCCAGACACAAATAAAAGTCAATGGCTGCTTCTTAAGTTTTATGTTCTGGACTAAGTGAGTGAATGTTCTCAACAACGCGGCCAGAAGCTTGGCTTTGACCATAAAATTGGACGCCAACTTCAAGCCGGTTAGACCTTTAGTCGGCCGTCTGAAGGAGGTTAATGACTATTTATAGCTGGATAATATTGGAATATTTGTCAAGTGCCCGGGCAGCAGCTTGGGTAGAAAACTCCAGTATCTCCTCAGAAACCTTCTCCACCTGAGACACATCACTCCCGTGTGGGGTTTCCTCCTAGAGGCCTGGTCCACCTCACCTCAAGCCGCTTGTATTCGCCCGTTGATACTTGTTATATATTTGGACTTTGATCAGACGATTTGTTTGTCAGGTGATGGCTGTGGTCCCACTGTGCTTGGCCCCAGCAGTGGCACTCTCTCCTCTCTTGGTTACCCGGGAACATACCCTAACAACTCGGTGTGTGTGTGGGAGATCAGCGTCCCGCGTGGTAAGAGGATCCACTTCCGCTTCGCGGAGCTGGACATCGAGGACAGCGACTGTCAGGTCAACTACCTCCGCCTCTACAATGGCATTGGACCCGAGCGGAGTGAGATTGGTGAGTGCAACGTCTTCCTGTCTCTGACTGTATCGAACTTCATGTCATGCTGGTCATAGCTTCTTTCCTGCTCCTTCCAAGTATGTTTTTACCAGTGAATGTCCGTCTGTTGTAAATGTTTTTCAGGCATAGTTGCATAAGTGTTCTCTATGCAAAACCATTATCCATATCTGACCGTATAACTGGAATGTTTCAGCTCCTTCGTGCCCCAGACGCCACAAGTCACTGTAGGGAAAGTTATTTCACTGATATTAGAGTCAGTTACATTCGATAGAAGCGACACATTTCATCATTTTATGGCTAAACATCCTGCATAAATAAAGTGTATCCCAGCTGGATAGGGTGAGTGGCAGAAAACCACCTACAACATTATCCTTGTTAGATGCTCAGACCATTCATTTTCCACTTCTGGATGGGTTGCGGAGGCAGCAGCCTGAGCAAAGAGACCCAGCCTTCCCTCTGGGAGGAGTAACCTCCTGCTCTTCTGGGGTAGTACAACCAGTCCAACCAGGAGACTGGATCTCTCCAGGGTGCCCAGGGCCTGGCCTTGGGCCTCCTCCTCTCCTATGAAGGTCTCTTCCAGATAACTGAGCTCCTCCCCTTAGCTCTAAATAGAATCCCTCAGTTGCGACCTTGAGCTCATGGCTACAGCTGAAATTAGGATGTAGATCGACAGAAAAGTCCTGGTCTTTTGGCTCAGCTCTTTCTTCACTACCTTAGAGAACTCTAGTTGTGCGACTAACCAAAAGCATCTTCTGTATTCACTGCAACAGTCAAGTATTGCGGCCTGAACCTGAAGGTCAAAGACACTCACGAGTCCTCCGGGAACCAAGTCACGGTCCAGTTCATGAGTGGGAACCATCGGACGGGACGAGGCTTCTACCTGTCCTACTCCACCAGCGAACACAGCGGTACGTGACTCCCATGGTCTCTCTCACGAGGAGGAGTGGAATGAATGTGCTGCACATCGAGCTTGGCTGCACTCACTGTTGTGAGTCTGGGTGCGAGGGTCGCCATGGAGACGGTTGATATTCTCTTCTCCCGTTCTGGTTTGTAGAAACCTGAGCTGCCTTTGTGTCTGAGGCTGCGTATCTCACATTCACACACACACAAACCTATGATATGAATGGGTACAAGAAGACGCATGTCTTGAGGAGACAGCGCCGTGGGTGGGCAGTGTACATCAGTCATACTTTTTTTTTTGTTTATTGAGTCGGGAAATTGGTCAGTAATCCCTCAAGACCATTTGTTTTTATGGGACTGGTTTGTCCCAGTGAACCTGTGAATGATGGAGTAAGTTTGAATCTCCTCCTCCGTCCTCACTCTTGAGCTTGTCCAGAGGCGGCGCAACGTGTTCTGACAGTTTGTTTGCCTCTCGCAGATCTAATCACCTGCCTGGACAAAGGATCCGATTTCCCCATGGAGGAGTTCAGGTAAATGTTTGCTCCGTCCGGGACGCCGCCGATCCAACGGCCCGGTGTGTAGTCAGCGTCTCTGTCTGTCCAGCAAATACTGTCCTGCCGGCTGCCTGACGTCTACGGAGGAGATCTCTGGAACCACTCCGAAAGGCTACAGAGAGGTGAGGCTACACATGCAGGTAACTCCCATGTCAATCCTTTTGATCTGCCAACCAGCTATGACTCAGAGAGCTAATGTTCATTCACAGCTGAGATTGACTAAATAAAGCAGTAAACTGCATCGATAAGTTGACAAATATATCAGAATTGAAGATATGCTTGTCATATATCCCAAGTATACCAGTTTAAAGTGGTTTTGTGTGGACAAATGGGCGAGTCTGTACAGAAGTAGAGTGGGTGAGATTATGTCACAATGTTTATTTTCGCATGTCAGTCCATATCAATATACATAACAATATGAAACAGGTCACTACGTCACAGATTAGAAGGGATTTCTTTGCCTCATTTAAGGTGCCTTGAGTTCATCATTCACTCGGGTCTTCAAAGTCCCGAGGGCTTGGACGTGATTCTGTTATTGTCGGTCTGTGTGTGCCGTTAATAAACAGCGGGTCAGTTCTCTTGTTAGCCACGATGCTTTTCCGGTCATTAAAACAGCGTCAATGACTGGCAGGCGTCAGTCATGAACGGCAGCCTTGTTTTGATGTGAGAACTGGACGGACTGTTGGACAGTACACGAGTGGATGTGGAATTTACTGCCACTATCTCCAGGCGTGCTCGCAGTCAGAACACAGACCGATGCAGTCACTCAAGTCTCTATCGATCGTGTCTCGTGCGTCTGTCGAGGAAGTTGCGTCACGTTTTTGCGTTGTTGTCGGTCCTGCACACACTGGTGCAGATGCAGCCGACTTCGTCTTCTTCATATGTACGGAGCTAGATCTCTGCCGCCGACTTGAGAAAACGTGTTTTGGTTGTTGTACACTCAAGACATGTTTTAGCACGAGGTCGAGTGAGCAACAAGATGGTTGTGAGCGCAGAAAACATGTCTTGAGTGACAACAACCAAAACACGTTTTCTCAAGTCGGCGGCAGAGATCTAGCTCCGTACGTATGAAGGTGTCTTCAGAGGCGACGAAATCGTCTCACTCAGTTGTAAAGCCCAACTGTCAGGCGACTGTACTGGACGGCCAGTTGGGGGCGACGTGGTCCCAGCCTCAGCAACGAGTTTCAAACCATATTCAACAAAGCTGGGAGACTGAACTTGAATGAGAAGTCGTGGCGTGTTAACCAATTGGAGCTGAGGTTTAAAAATGACGGGGAAATTCAACAACAAGTGAGATGAGACTGTTGCTGGAATTCAGGACTGACTGAGGTTGTTGTAGCTCCTCTGAAGGATCTGATAGATGTCAAACTTTCTTGACATCCACTGCAGATGAAGGGCCACAAGTCTGTCCCCCTCCCATCCGCCATGTTGACCTACTTTTTAAAAGCAACTGGGGGATGTCACATTTGGAGCCCACCTTACAGGTCACGGGGGACCCAATGGTCGGCTCAGGCTTCCGTCTGACACCTTCTGCTGTCAGGGTTCTCCTCCACGCTTTAGTGGCATAGGACCTCCCTAGACTCGGACTTTGACCCGCTGGGAAACTCCCAGCGTTTTTGTCAACGTGGCTGGTAACGCCAGCGCTCACTTGAGCGGAACTGCGGCCTTTAAGGTGGATCTTGACAGAGGACACCGGGGCTGGTACCATGGCGCCAGTGGGTCTTAGACTGACCGGTGAATGGACTCTTCTCCTTCTCAAACTGCTTCACAGACCTGAGAATCTTGATCGGACCCTCATGTACACTTTGAGGTGCCACCTTGAAATAGGAACCCACTAGCAACAGTATGAGGAACAGTAAATAGCACGGTACGACTCAACGAAAGGGTGAAAGTAAAACAAATTCTCTATTTGCGGATGATGTCACTCCGTGGATACAGATGGTGTTCCACCTCAACCAGCATTTGTCCACGACGTGTGTGTGAGCAGGACTTATTCTAGTCACCGGAGAGTCCAGGGCCCACGACCCCTGCACTGTCTCTGCAGCGCGGGGAGTCAGAGGAGTCACGACTCCGGCTGTTGACTCGGGGGAGAGGGACGGAGGAGGGGCCGGGTCACGGGGTGAGTGGGAGGTGAGATAATAGTTTGGCCGAAAATAATATCCAGCTAATGCAGTCCAGCTGTGACAGGGCGGTGTGTGAAGTGTTTGTTATGGAGCGACAAGATTTCTCAGTGAGTCAGTGCGATTAGATAAGAGAGAACCTGATACGCGCGGAGCTGCTGGACGTGTTTGTCTGGGATATGGATGTGGAACAACACAATCCGTTTTTCAAGCCTATAGACCAACCCTGTTCAAGTGCTGCTCCAGTAATGGGTTCTTAAAGAGCCAACTGACTCGGACATGAAAACGCTTGAACGCCGTCGCACCCTGTTTTATGGTGCTGCCTTTGCTTGATGGGGTTGCAGTTAAACTCTGACAACACAAGAGCAATGAGCTCGTGTTGGAGGTGAGCCGACCTGGTGGTGAGGAGAGGTGAGCTTCTGAGCTCAGCAGCAACTTGACAGCACGTATTCCCACGTCTAAAAGGAGGCTTTATCTCAGCCGGTGCTCAGATCTGCGCAGTCTCGGGGTGACAGAAGGGTTTGGCATTCGCCGCCCTGGTTCCCCTCCCGGTGGCTGCAGGGATCAAGTTTGCTTTGGCGACTGTGGTTTGGTAGGATGTGGTTTGTGTTGTGGGCAAGTGTAAAACTGCAGTGTGACTAGTGCGAGTGAGTTAACACTCAATAAATCCTGCTTTCATCAACGAGTGCCGACGAGGCGAGTCATGTCACCCCCATAAACCTTTTTTCTTTTTTAAAAATACTTGTATAATACTTGTAAAAATACTTCAAATATATTTTTTGAATATGAATATATACATGTACAATTTATTAGTTTTTATGTACATACATATAAAATTTGTCTTTATAATTTTTTTAAATTTTTATTTAAGTTTAATGATTTATTCCCCATGTCTTCTAAATACTTTATGAAAATATACATATGTGCTCCAAAATTTTTAGAAGATGTATTTATTTATTTCATTAGCAGTTATGTGACAGAAGTGTTGTTTTTTTTTGCATTTTCAATAAATCATTTTTTATGAAATATTTTTCAGTCCAATATAATTTGACGTCAGTTTTCCCACCGTTTTAAATTGTAGTATTAACAATTCACTTACACCGTTTCTCTTATATTAAATCTTACTCTCACTGTTTCATTTTGTATTAAAAGTGTCTTCATTCATTATCATTTTTACTTTTGGCACAATTTCAGGTTCACATTCTCACGTTGTACTATACATTTTAGGGTAAAAACTGACAGGAATGTTAGATGAACGAACTGTAAAAGTGCCTTCACCAAGCATGAAACTGAGGGGGAAAAAAACCCACCAGAACTTTATTGGTGGCTGCACTCGTGGAGGAGGTTCTGGGTCTCAGCTCGTCGGATGTGACGGGCTGCGGACGTTTTGTGTGAGTGTGGGGGAAACTCCGCTGGTCAGCTGTGGATTCCACTGCGGGTTTTTCCAGGAAGAGAACTGCGCCACACGCCGCCGGTTGTTAAGCCAGGGAGGGTCCCGTTCCCACTGATGTCTGCAGCTGGTGGTGAATCACCACCTGAGCCGGGCCGCGGCTGGTGATGGCGTGCTGAGTCATCATCTTTACGTGTCGTGGAACATGGCTGCCGTGCGGGCTTTTAGCTAGGGGGGCATGAAAAAATGGATGCCTGATTCTCGACCGTAGCTTGGCCGCCAGATGCCGCCGTATACTAGCGTAATGTGTCGGCCAAGCTACGGTCAAGAATCAGGCATCCATTTTTTCGTGTTTTGCAGACGCCCGGACGCGCTCCTAGCTAAAAGCCTGCCGCTGTATAACGCCTCTGGTCTCGTCCCGCAGTCGTCCCCGCTGTGTGTGGCGGCCGTCCACGCCGGAGTGGTGTCCAACGCTGTGGGGGGGAGGATCAGCGTGGTCACCAGCAAAGGCATCGACAGCTACTCGGGCACACTGGCCAACAACGTCACTTCCACTGGGTAGGACTGGATCGCCACGCTCGTAGTGATGCCGTCGCTAACCAGGCCTCCGTCTCCTTCCTCAGAGGGACTCTGTCCAACAGCCTCTTCACCTTCAAGACCAACGGTGGGCCTCAAGTCTCTGTTCTGTGATGTCGCGCCTCGGTCTCATGGAGGATTGGCTGGTGTCCGCAGGCTGCTACGGCAAGCTGGGGCTGGAGTCTGGTGTGGTGGCCGACACGCAGCTTTCGGCTTCCTCCGTGTGGGAGTGGAACGTCGGCGGTCGGCAGAGCGCCTGGTCGCCGTCGGGGGCGCGGCTGGAAAGAGAGGGGCTCCCCTGGTCGCCGGCTCAGAGCGACCAGCACCAGTGGCTGCAGGTGGACCTGAAGAGAGAGAAGAGGGTCACAGGTACCGAGCTCAACTCAACCAAACCGGTGGTGGGAGTCTCATGCCGAACCGTGTCCATCCATCCATCCAGGCATCACCACCAGCGGCTCCATCATGAGAGAGTTCCCCTACTACGTGTCGGCGTACCGGGTTCTTCACAGCAGGGACGGCCAGCAGTGGCTCACCTACAAGGAAGCCAACTCCACCCACGACATGGTAACAGCTCCAGATCAATAACAGACAGAAGCCACACTCGATAGCTGCAGGGCCGTGGACTGAAGTGGTCGCCGTGGTAACCGGTATCGACTGAGGGATGTTTATGACAGGAAGTGGTGGGATGAGTGCCGCGCCAGACTCTGCAGGGCTTTAATAATTGATGGAGCGCAGAGACTCACCTCCGGGACTCCGGGGTCTGATCTTTCCCTCCAGGTCTTTCAGGGCAACAGGAACTACCTGGACCAGGTGAGGAATAACTTCATCCCCCCCATCCAGGCCCGGTACATCCGGGTCAGTCCCACTCTGTGGCACCAGAGGATCGCCATCAAGCTGGAGCTGCTGGGATGTCAGATTCATTCGGGTGAGAGTGAAGCTGTTGCCGTGCGTTATGGGACGTTTGCGAGTCTGTGGTTTCCCACTGTGTTTTCCAGTGGGCTGGCTGCCGGAGCCCAGGATGCACCCGCCGCCTCACGGCCCCCGACCCAGCAAGCAGCCTCCCAGACCCAGGCAGACCACGCACACGCCGGACATCAGAAACACCACCATGCCGCCGCAGACCAGCAACGGTCCCGAGACTCTCCGCAGCGTTTTATCTACAGATAAACGTATAGTAACTGTTGCGTTTCTGATTCCAGATGTTGCGCTCGCGGCCGTTCTGGTGCCGGTGCTGGCCATGGTTCTGACGGCGGCCATCTTGGTTATGGTGGGCGCCTGGCACTGGAGGAGCAGGTACGGTGCCACGGTAGACTTGGTTGCTGCGTAACAACGCGGTTAATGCTCCGTCCTCCGTGCAGGAAGAAGAGCTCTGAAGGGACGTACGATCTGCCCCACTGGGATCGCACAGGTAGGTCCGCACCCTCACCCTCACTCTAACTCCAACTCCAACTCCAACCCCGTTTGCTTCAGACTGGTGGAAGAGCATGAAGCAGCTGCTGCCATCCAAGATGGTGGAGACGGAGGATTCGGTCCGCTACAGCAGCAGCGAGGTCGGCCGGCTGGCGGCGAGAGGCGCCGTCCCACGGCTGCACGCCGAACCCGCAGGTGAGTGAGGCGGCTCCGTGTCCCGGTGAGAGCGAGCGGCCACAAACCTGCCCTGTTTCAGAATACGCCCAGCCGCTGGTCAGCGGCGTGACGACACTCGGCGCGCGCTCCACCTTCAAACCGGACGAAGGGCCCGACCCGGGGTACACGGACCCGGACCTGTACGACGCCCCCATCTCCCCGGACGTGTATCACGCCTACGCGGAGCCGCTGCCGGCGTCGGGAGCCGAGTACGCCACGCCCATCGTGGTGGACATGAACTGCCACCCCTCCGCTCTGCTGGCACGGACAGACGGCGGCGCTCAGTCCGGCGCGTCGGCCTACGACACGCCCAAGGTGGCCCCCGGGCCGGCCGCCGAGGATCAGACCTACCAGGTCCCTCAGTGTCAGAAGACGGCGAGCTGAGCTGACCTTTCACCCCTGGCCGCCGGGGGAGGTGCCATTACAGTCCAATCACTGAATCCACATGAATGTTTGTGTCGGACAATCGGAGCGACTACTGTCGGAGAGACTTGGGCTCCCTGTTCTGTGATTCTCCCTGCCAAGCTGTGATTTTCTTCCCGAGTCGGTGGCCACACGCCTCCAGTCCAACTCGCCACGAGTTCCTCTTGGCCGCGGTACGCTTTCGTCTTAAACTTGAAGCTTTTCCTCGTCCACCGACTCCAAAACCTTTGGAATATTTATTTGTGACTTCACATCCTGCTGATGGAGACATGGCGCCCTCGCCCCTCCCACAAGTCCTGGTGCGTCACAGACCACACGTGTCCCACTGAACCAAGTCCAGTCTCATTTTAATGAGCCACGTTTTTAATCATGTGGAATAAATCTTTTTTTCAACAGATTTTTTTTTCCACTTTTAATGTGTACTTCTGCATTGATGACAAATCGACACACTTCTGCGCTGAGTTAAGTTGATTTTTTTTCACTCACAACTCCAGTTTCCTCCCGCATCCCACTAACACAAAGTCGTGTTCTGTGAGGGACTGTCCCCTGCCTCTCACCCCGGGTAGCTGGGACAGAGCAGAATAATGAATTCGCTCATTGTCGATCCATTTTTGTCATTTCTCTCCATCTAAATCTTCCGTTTATTACACTTGGCTCTCATTCTCACGTGGCTCCTTTTCAAATGTGAATTTATCATTTTATAATTCAGTGGCTTCGCCAGACGTTCACGTCTTCATTCGAAGGTACCGAAGTGGTGACAACCTTCCTTCCACTCTTGTGTGTCCTTGTACTCGTCTGTGGTTCTGGTGTGTAGTGGTGGGCATGTTTGTCGTCTGTAGCATCAGTTCAAGTCCAGAGTCGACTGCATTCCTCTTCTGTAGAAGGTGACTTGACCAAACTGTGGTGGGAGTCGCCGTCGCCGTATTGTGGGCGACCTACAGTGAATAAAGAGTTTTTTTTCTACAGACGATTGTGGTGCTGTTGTAAATACACAAATGTGGGGCGGTTAATAGCGATGGGTGAAAGAGGTGTCATGAAGCAGTGTCCTCATTTTCAGAGGCCACTAGGTGGCGCGCTGGGTTTAGAAATGATGTGAGGTTTCCTTGAAAGTCTTGTTCAAGTCCCAGCCTCACACAGCACAGCGCCATCTGGTGGCCTCAGGAAATCAGGACTCTGTTTCATGAACCCTTCACTGATGAGTCGACATCGGAACTGTCCCAGCTACGTAGGGCGAGACGCGACGCACACAATTGAGAGTCGTCAGTGACGCTCTGAATGGTTTTGGACTGGGGGAGGAAAGCGGAGGTTCCAGGGGAGACCCTCAATTGCATGGGGAGAAACACTTCAGGATAGTGAGTATGGGAGGAAACCAGAGTCGAGAAGGTGGGCGATCATGTGACACTGGAAAGGACGACAAACAGTGGTCATTTGTAAAGTGGTTCTTTCTACTTTAAACTTGAAGAAAACTTGGAGAGGTATTTACAAAGTACCAGCCACCTGACAGGAGTATTTCTTTCCAGTCAAAAACCCCTCTTCAACATTCAAGTGCTAAAAACTGCTCTGGAACTCAGTGCTGTTTACAACATATAGAACTGTATTATTTCAAGTGCAAAAAAAGGCTGACACAGCAGCCACGTGGAATCAAAGCTGTTGTGTTCACAGTTTCTCATTTGAATTTTGAAATGTTCAATGAGGGAAATAGAAACATTTTTCAATAGACAGTGTAAAAAATAGTGAAAAAAACAACTATCAATCGATCGCAATCTCGAAAGACGACTCCTTCAGAAGAGTTTTTTTCACTGATATGTCGATCAAAATGAAGAATAAAAAAAAATCAAAAGTCAAATCAGGTAAAAAAAATCGTTCTGGTGGCACAGATTTGCTTCCGTACATTAGCAGTTAGCAGGAGCTAGCAAAGCTATGAATGAGTGAAACTTTGAAGTTGGCGCGCGTCGTCCTGCCGGTGTTGATCTGAGGGGCTGCTAACACTTGAGATCAGGGAACATGTATCACCGTAAACAAGCCTCTTATTCTCATGTGTATTAGCAACATATTAGCCTGAGGTGACACGTAGCACAGTAGTGATGTGCAGCCTGACTGTCCTCAGCCCGGGACACTGGAGGTTCGCTCTGAACAACTGAGGATTATTAGCAGCTAATAAGCCGGTCATGATCTTAATAATGTTGAATAAATGTTCCCTGATCCAAAGTATGACCGAGGGGCTCTGAGCTCCAGTGGGTCAAAGTCACGGCCCGTGGGCCAACTGAGGGCCAGGGGACGATTTTCGCGGCCGCCACCTTTTCCTGTGTGTTTCATATAGCGCTGCCCTGCGCAGTCAAAAATGCCACTTGCAGTGAAATCATTTTGGAAATGATCCCAGGCTGTTCTCAAATTATTTAGTAAGTTACACGACAGGCAAAGGAACTGTCTCAGATGATTGTAGTAAACATTATTTACTGTATGACGCAAACCACTTCTGAAATTCAACGCCCTCCGTATGGGAAGTGTGTTCCCAGCACGCCGACCCGTTCTAATCTCACCCGGCTTAACACTGCTTGATCTGGTTCGGTTCTGGAGGCGCCACGTCCCGACGCCGGCCACTTATTCCTTCAAGTTCTTCCCGTTCCTCCCGAACTTCCACCAGACCACGGTGAGGACCACGGCCAAGGCCAGCAGCAGGCAGCTGGTGACCAGGTAGAGCACCGGCAGGAAGTGGTTCTGGCCCCCGAACCAGGACAGCGTGGTCAGAACCACCAGCTTTTTCCCCTTGAAGTGCTGCGGGGGGAAGTCTGGGCAAGGCGTCAAGGTGGGAACCACCGAACCTGGACCTTCAAACGGCGCTCACTGCGGAGGCAGGGAAGGATACTGTAGTCGATGTCCACGCTGTATTTCCCGGCCGGAAGCCCTTTGGTGAACGGAGCTGTGCCTCGGTTCAAGAAGCCGTAGAGCTTCTTAAAGTTGGGGAAAGCAGCTTCTCTCATCCACACGATGAAGTCCTCGTTGATGAAGCCGTTGTCGTTGGGGTTGTTCATGTTGAGCTCGTAGACTGGTCTCTGCCAGTACAGCGGTTTGGCGGTGCCTGCCGACAGTGTTGCCACGGTGACGTCATGCTCAAGAAAGCGAATGGTCATATTTCGCTTCCCGACAATGGTAACAATAGTAACGCACGGTGACTTTAAGTAACTTGAATTTGATCACCTTGTTTGAAATAGTAACGCGATAGGTTACTCCTTACTGAAAAAGGTTGTGACATAAGAGTAACGCGTTACTTAGTGACACGTTACTCGGAGAACACGTTGGTCATCGGCACTCAGGTACGAAAACCGAGCTCCCATCTTACCGTTGAAAGCTAGAGCCAGGGTGGAGTTCCCTAGTGGAGGGTTCCGGAACTTGACGTTCTTGTCGGTGTACCAGGCGATGCCCCTCCGGAGCAGAGGGACAGGCGTCCGCTGGCCCCTCAAGCCATGGTAGTAGAACCTGAAGGAGTCTGGACGCACAGAGAGGAGTCAAAACAAAACCAGACCCCATGGGCAGATTTGCACCGACCGTTGAAGAGGCTGTTGGCTACAGCGCCACAGGGGGCGATAGGGATCCCTTTGGGGTCTTTGCGAAACGGCTTGCAGTACTGACTCGGGTTCTGAAAAGAAGGACTCGGTCAGTACCGGAGTCTGAGGCCCATCTGCGACGCTGCAAATCCACCTTCAGTTGCTTGGGCCTGCCCACCATCTGTGTGTCGTCCCTGGAGTCCATGTAGCGCCGCAGGTTCTGGTGGAAGTTTCGGAGGCCGTAGTAGAAGAAGACGTCGCCCTGGAGGAGCGGGACACTGAAACCAGGCGCCTGCTCTCGAGCCACCAACTTCATCGGGTCTTTACCTTGAAGAGCTTGTCGATGGTGAAGACCATCGTGCAGCTGCATTTCACCGCCGCCTCGCTCGCGTTCTGCCGCTTGATGAAACACAGGTTGCACGTCCCGTCTGTCGTGTAGTCCAGCTGGGCCCAGATACATGAGTCAGAAATATCGCATTTGAAAGCAAATAAAATAACGTTTTGACTTTTTGTATAAAAACATAAAAACACTATTCTCTGTTGTTTCTATATTTACGTTAAACATGTGTAAATATTAGCAGAAATCATGCTGTAATAAACCAGATTTGTTTTGAACCGAGTCCCAGGTCTGGTCACGACACATCGATAATAGCGACAAGTGAGTATCTGAGGCCTCCCTGAAGTCCCTCAACACTCGGCCGTTCGAACTGAAATCCGCTCCAGACTTCACGCCTCAGTGGAGACCAGGTGACGTCCCGTCTCACCGGCCAGTCAGCCTCATGGACCTTGACTCCGGCGTCCCTCCCTTTTATTGCCGTCCCGCTCTCCGGCCAGTCTCGCCTCCCGACCCTCGCCGTGGAAGCTCACCTTCAGCTCCTGAGTGCTCTTCACCGTCAGCCACAGCCCGACCCCCAGCACCAGGCAGATGGCGGCGGTGCAGTAGAAGAAGGGCAGCACGGTGTGGGGGGTCAGCATGGGGGACCAGGCGGGCAGCCGCTGCTGCTTGAAGGCCGAGTTGTCGGGCCTCCGGCTGTGCGGCCCGGTGTTGTTGGTCTCGGGACGGAACATGTTGACAGAAGCGCTCTCTTCCTGCTCCTCGCTTCTCTCTCTGTGACCGCAAACACACGCCTCGGCTCACTTTCCCAGCATGCTTTGCAGCGCAGAGACAGTTACTTATTAACCAAAACACACTTCCTCCTTTTTTTTTTTTTATTTGCACCTGACGGCCGAGTTCTCGCCACCACAGCTCCACCATGTTGCACCAACTAAACACACTCTGAACAGATCCTCGACCCGTGACATCGTGGAGTCCTAAAATAACATGTTAAATATGTCACGGCAGGAAGTTGAGACGACCGCGGCTTCCTCTTGTTGGACTCATGACCTCACGCTGGCAGTGGGAGGGGCTTCCTGGGGTCGCCGTGAACAAACATCTGGAGCAACTCGGTAAAAACTAAAGTGTCTCCACGTTTAAAAAAGTCCAATCTTGACTTTGTCTTCTCTGCAGCGCTGGATGACGCCGGAGTCCAGCAGCTTCATGAGATCCAGCTTCACCTGGAGGACGGACACACAGGAGACACAACACCAGGAAACGCTTCAGTACAAACCTTAAAACAGGAAGTCATTGTGAACTAACTGTCACAACCGCCTCATGTCTCTTTACACAGGCGGGAAAAACTATGGCAATGAATGGAGGAAGAGACACGGATGATCCCGCCAGAGTTCAAAGGTCAGCCCTGCTCCTCAACAAGTTTCAGTCCGACCCTTCACAGCAGCTCACCAAACTCACAGCAAACTAACAGCACACCATTATCCACTAGGGGTCACCATTAACGCAAGACGGAGGGACGACCTTTGACCTTCGCTAGTCAGGGTCACCGCTACTGCCTTGTTGGTGCCGTTTATCATTCTGTCTTAAACCCTTTTCATTCAAATATCGTCCGTATAAATCATGGATGGTGGTGAATATCTTGAACATGAGATGATGCATGCTCTGACCTCACGTGACCTGACCTCCTCACGCGCCACTTTGCTTCTTATGAGATGAAAAGTTCAACAAGTTAAAAGCTATTTTTTTGACACATGAGGCGTTCAAATTCAGCAAATTGGTTGCTTATTGATGACGTCACACCCTGCTTGGACCACAGCTGCCAATGCAGTGGTGAGCGACAAAGATCTGTAATATACTGGACCAAATACTCATCTAACCGCCGTCAAACTTGGCAATGAGTCACTGTGATGTTGTAGTACCGTCCTGCTCGGTAGGGGGCAGCACCTCACCTCAGGAATATCCACCATCCTCCTCAGCTTCTGGTCCCTCCAGTTCCAGTCCAGGACCAGGTACCGCAGCGCGCTCAGGCTTAAACCCTCTTGGGAAACAAAACGCGGTCTTGAGGCGGCCGGCGTCGCGTGGAGCTGCACTTCTCACCTCTCTCCACCAGGGCGCCGATCCTGCCGGGGGTCCCCACCGCGACGTGTGTCACCGACTTCTGCAGCAGCTTCACCTGCTCCTCCACCTTCACAAGCACAGCCGGCACTCAACAACCATGCACACTCACACGCTCAGATCCACAGCTACCTTTATGTGTTTGGCGAAAAGCTTCAGGACTTTGGCTTCACCCCGGAACGCGGTCAGCAGCCTGCAGAGAGCCGGAGGACATGTCACGGCGGAGAGAAGCAGCGCGGCCATAACTAACCATAAACATTCACACTCTCGTCGGCTCAGCAGATCTGAGGGCTGCCTCTCATCCTCATCCTGAGTGAGAGGTGTGGGAGAACGGTCGGAAGAGACCTTAGCTTTCACTGCACTGTATTACTATGTTAATCTATTTTTTTTAAACATTAGCATTCAAAATATTGTTGACCTCACTGAGACAGCAGGTGGTGGTAGTGCTTTTACACAGAGTTGGAGTAAGAAACGCTTGAGTTCAGTTCAAACTCGTATTTTGGTGGGGAAAAAACTGCAATGTATTTTTCATAGTCTTCGTCAATAGTTTTTACTTTTAACTGACTTTTAAAAACATACGTTTGGATGGAGTGATTACATCTGTTTCCCCCCAAAATATGTATTTTTAAAATGTATTTCCTTGATAATGCATTTTTCTAAATTAGTGGTGGGACTTGAACGAGTCAAAATAAACAATATTGTGTTGTTTAAATGTATGTATGGCTCCATCATTTGATTCACTAATATACCAAATTCATTCACATTGAAAAATGTGGTTTCTTGTGACAAACATTCTTATACCATTAAACTGAGATTAATTGAGATTAATTGATCACAAATTCCTGAATTAACTACATTAATTTTTTAATCGAATCCCACCCCTATTTTAAATATGAAAAAACAAAAACTTTATTTTTTTAAATACATGTCATTTTGCCTTCGACTTTCAAAACACTTCAGTTGACAGTACTTTTTCCCCCTCTAGATGGAAGACACATTTTGCAGCTCTCGTCCAGTGGAATGTTGCGACACCTAAACAAAGTGCAGAAGAACTTGGCTCCTACTTGATGAGCTGGATGCACCGGAGCGCCGAGCTGCAGACCAGCAGCAGCACCACTGAGCTCTTCTCCGTGTGCTGCTTCTGGACCTTGGACCACTTGGGACAGACTAGCAGAGAAAGGCGCGTGATGAGGACGGAGGGGGTGAAAAGTGAAGTGCAGCCTTGCAAACTGACCCAGCTTCAGATAGGACGAGAGGCTGTGGGTCAGGTCGTTGCTGGTCAGGAAGCAGGAATCTGAGTGTGGGGGAAGGCAGACGGTGAGCTCAGCGATGAGTCAGCAGAAGCGTCTCGGGGCCGCGGGGGTCACAGTGACTCACCTGCCAGCTTGAGTTCCTCCTGCTCGATCACGGAGCGCTTGTCTGAGAAGTGCTGGGCCAGAATGCTCTGCAGGTCGGAGGCCGAGCCGGCCTTGGGTTCGGAGGAGGCCAGAACGTCGGTGATGGTTTTCTTCTTCCTCTTCTGGAACATGAGACGGTCATGAGGTGACGGCATCCCAACTGTCACCGGCGCCAGCCAGGCGACCCACATGAGACAGTGTGGTGCCAGAAGAGACTGGCGTCTGATCATCAAAACAAGCTCATGAACGCCGACACTTCACTTTATCACACAGACGCTGTGATTCACCCAGTCATCATTACAGAGTGAACTAGACTATAATGCATTTTATATGGTTGGTAATTGTTGTTCTCAGGTGAGGACAGAAAACTATTCTGGGAAACAGGTGCTGTACCTCTAACGAACAGCAGGTGTCGCCCTAGAGCTCCTTCACTCACCCGCTTCCTTTTTGGGGCCGCAGACTTGTCAGCAGCGTCAGTGTGTGGAACAACAGCCTCCTTCTGTGGAGACAGATACGTGAGTTGCCTTAAGAGGATTCCTCGCAGAGAACATGGGCAGAACACTCGGGGTGAAATTCACCCAGAAAATATGCACCAAAATGACAATTTTTGAGGAAGACTAGTGTCCTAGATTAGAGAAAGAGACTTTGCCTCCTCACAACAGACACCACAGAACAAAACAGTGGGGTTTGAGGGACGTTTCAAACCAGAACATCGAGATGTGGCGGAATTTGCAGCAATAATCTCAAACTAAATCATCTTGTACTGAAGCAGTGATGATGCTACGGAGTCGGACGTCATGGGTTTGAATCCCAGTGGAGAAAGATGCTACATCCATTGTCTCTTGTGCATGTAATAGATTCTAAAAAAAGCACAAAATAACTGAACAAATAAAAGGATTTATTTCCTTATTTCTATCACCGGAGGCTTGAGTCTGTCCCTTATACTTGGGTGGGACACCCGGGACGAGGCGGACAGCCACTCTCACATTCGCTGCAGATAATTTATAGCCACAAACGAAGCTCAGAATGCAACTGCATAGTGAGAGGAAACATTTTCCACACACAAAAGCATCAGGTTCGGTTCAGTCAGGTCCAGAGTCCGTTACGGGGGTTGACCAGTACTTTACCAGCATGAACAGATGAAGGCGACACCGAGCAGCGACCGCACCTGCTCATTGCTCTTCTTCTTCTTTGCTTTCACTGTCTTTTCTGATCCACTCTTCCTCTTCGCCCCTTTTTTCCTGGCGTCTTCCGTCGGCTTTGCTTGTGGCTCAGTCGCCTCCTCTTCTTCAGGCACATCTGGAACCAGAACAAACAGCCCAAGTTTTGGACTTAATCAGGCTGAGCTCAAAGGGCACTTCCTGTTGGATGAGATTGCACACCAGCTGTACGTTCATAAGATGCATCATCATGACCCAGAACATCCACGTGCCTGGCTGCAGGCCGTTTCACATAAAGACAACAGATCAATAGGAGCCTTCTTCCTTTCGCTTTCAGTCAATCCAAGGCTCCGCCTTTTCTCTGGTGGACCTAAACACAACACCACTCCAATGTCCATTCATCTGCCCGATCGACTGAAGGACCACTGGCTCAGAGAGCTTCAGCCTGACCTCACAGAGAGGAGAGCAGGAGGAGAAACATGATGGACTTAAGGAGCACTGGATCTACAGCAGGTAAGCAGAAACCAATTCTTTCTTCCACACGCATCTGGAAAAGAGTTGAGCTAGCTGACAGTTGCACGACTGCTGCAGTAAAGTCATGTGACTACAGGACCAAAGCTATCAAAGCGTGGCCGGTGAATGCCGATCACAACAACCGATCACGTGACTGCTGGCGCTCTGTTTTCACATCATGCACACAGAAGGTCGGTTACAAATTCATTGTCAATCCATGTGATCGGTATCGGCAGCAAGAACCCTGATCGGAGCATCCCTACTCCAAAGTATATTGATCTCCCTGACTGCTGGTGTAAAGTTATCTTTTAGGAAGGCCCTCCGTCCTGGATCTGCCCCAGGGCCTCCTCCCACTAAAATATTCCCTCATCCACTCACAACAACAGCACCACCTCAACGGAGTGTGGTTCCACCTTCGGTCATTTGTATCTACCGTATCTATTGTTATTTCACCGCCGTAACTGTCGATGAAGGTTATGAGCCAAGATCTGCGGCTAAAACTCAAGGTTTGGTCCGGACCGGATCCCAAGATCTCAGCACATGGATGGGAGAAAGAGGAGAAGAATTGGTTTCTGCTAAAAGAAGACGGCAGGAGATACAGAGACAGAGATAAAAGAGACACCACCACCACTCTGATCTGTTTAGTAAGCCACAACAACAATCGCCGTTCAAAAGTTAAAGTTAATAAAAGAATCAAGGTCAATTCAAGAATAGAGCGAGCGAAGACGACATGAGGTGGGATGTGCCTCCAGCGCCCCCTAAATCTTTCTGTGCGAGTCAGCACATATGGCGAGGAGGAGGAGGAGGAGTGGACTCCCAGACACATGATCTCACAGCGCAGATAGCCTCAAATCAATGACGACGGCGGCAGGAAAATGGAGCTGCTGGTTCCTCTTCAACAGCGGATCAATGACAGTGGCCTCCTTTAATGACTGGTCAATGAAGCGGAGTGTTTGTAAACCACTGTCTGCCTGTCCCGTCCCAGGCTGCGGACACGTTTCTGACAACGCTGGCTGGGACTCAGCCAACACAACTGTTTAAAATGACGTGGGCCACAATCTCGGTGCAAGCGTTTCAACACCGCCTTGGTTTACTCTGGTTTGATGACGGGATCCACCAGGGAGCAGGAACCAATTACTCTACTAATCCTGCAGCAAGGTTCTCCTCACGTGCCTCAACTGCCCCGGGGCCCAATGGGTGGCAGTTATTGTATAACTGGCTTCTGTTAAAAAAATAAATTCAGCTGAAATCAATGGCCAGGTTGTTTCAGTTGATCAATAACTCATCTCTGGACGGTACGCGCCGTAATTGGTTGTGGAGGCCTCGAGCATCCGTCCTAAAAAGTCACACTGGCCAATGTTCTCCTGCTGGATCAATAGGAAGCGGACGGATGCCACAAAATGAGCAGGACTGAGGAGTCACTTCTCAAAGGTCAAAGGTCAGCACAGCTTGACAAAACGGTCAGGAAGTTTTATGAAACTTTAAAATTTCCTGTCACACAAACACAATAACAATCACAAGTTAAAAACTATATTGCACTAAATTTAAAATCCGAGTGATTTCATCCCATTTGTGGAAGTGTGACGACTTCTCACCAGCAGGGGGCGCAGTCACGCAAAAGTAAAGTATGTTCATCGTTTATAAAAGGACACAATTTTAAGATGAGCCAGCAAAAAATGTCACAATAGTAATGAATTGATGATTTTTTTTATCTTTCATTAAATGTCTCATACAAGAATGTGATTTTGTCTTGAGGAATAGATGGTGCAACACTTTGAATTTCCCCACAGTGGGAGATATAAAGGGCATGTAATCCAAAGCATGGTTGGAGAGGATGACTTACTCATGTTAACAAAGCATTTTATTTTGCTGTGTTAAGTCTCTCTAAGTTACATTCAGACTACAACCAAACAAAGAAGCCCTCCAACATAAAAACACAACAGTCTAGTCACCTGTGCATGTTTCCCCGCCTCTCCTTTATTCCAGGAGTGGGCAGTTAAATAGCTGCTGAGGTCAAAAGACACAAGAAAAATTGCTAAAATTGAAAAAAGATGAGAAAGATTTGATCGCATGTTATTCCACTTTATCTTCAATTTATTTAAAGATGCTCTGTATAAATAAAAAAAATGGAAGATCATTTTAACCCACTTTATCTTCAATTTATTTAAAGATGCTCTGTATAAATAAAAAAAATGGAAGATCATTTTAAGTGTTTAATATCCTATCTTTATATTTATTTAAAGTTACACTTTAAAACAATCTTAATTTAATTTTAAGAAATATTTACTAGCTGTGGGGGAATAAAAACAAAAACAAAATAGTGAACATTGAATATGAACACACAAAAAAATGGCTGCAATTGAAATAAAAATGACTGATGATGAATAAAGTCTATATTATTGGAGTCACGCGTCTATATTTTCTATACTGCGAGCTCCGTAGGGGGCAGGCTATTCCAACGGCCACAGCTGTAATGAAAGACAGTCATAATGTCGAGTGAGAGAGATTTGGATAATTCAAATCCAGGTGATACAGGTCCAAAGACAGCTGGTTTCATTTGGACTCATGGCAGGACAATGGGCTAGTTTTTGGGGGGAATGTACACACCCTCCACCTGATGTCACTCAATTTCAAAGGCGGTCATAATTTAACAAATGGAACTTTTTCCTTTAAATCCCCATCAAAAGCAGCTACCTAATCTCCAGTGTTAGTCCAAAGTTCTTTTCCCCGTTTCAAGCCCCTGGAGGCAAATATCATGCACATGTTTCCAGCGGTCTCCATCAATCAGCAGCCAAGGACCTTGATGCAATTCTTGTGGAATCTAGCGTCCACCGTGGAAGTCGGGGAAGGTCACTCACATGCACGTGAAGGGCTGAGGATACTTCACGTCTCAGTGAAATATCTTCCGTCAAGGAATTCTTCAAAAGAAAGCACACGGGTTACGTCACTGGACTGAAATGCAGCCTTCCCTCATCGCAGAAAAGACTGTCTTCTTTGTGTTTTGGTGGAGCGCGACCAATGTGAAGTATTTGACTGAGACCACCAGCAGTCAGTACCTGGACCCGGAAACAATACTCAGGATTCAGGATTTTGCCACTAAATAGTTACCAAACAGACAAACACAAAACACTGGGCTTTGAGTAGAAATCTTGGGCATCGAGTGAGGCTCAGGGTAGAACCTTTTAGGTCATGTTCAGGAGCCATTTCCATGAATTATCCTCTCCACAGAAGAGGTGTGGACACGGTGGAAAGAAGAAAAGGACTGGTGACATCAGCTGCATTCTAGGACACGCAAACTTATAATAGTGAGCGCGGAGGCAGCAAGGATTACGTCGGACACCTAAATCAATAAAAATAGCACCAGATTCTTTCCACGCTGCTTTGTTTGGGAGTTGGGCCAAAATAGGTTTGACTTGGTTCCCACTGTGCCAAAGCATCTTCAGAAACCTTAAGGTGGTTTTGCACAAAACCAAACCAAAATAGTTTCAATGGTGAGAAAGCAGCTATAGAAAGAAGGGACCTGTCTGGATGCCTCCAAGACAAGTCCCACAGAAAGGAGGACTGAGGCAACAAAGCCAGGACCATTGGAAGCTTCCCGATCCACCCAAACGTAAAGCTTACCGAGCTCCAGAAGAGCTTGGTAAGATCAGAGCATGACGTTTGCATTTTCTTCTCCATCTTTTGGCAATTCCCACCAGTGGTTGCCACAGCAAGTCTCTACCATGATCGACTGCATCCTGATCATCCTCTGTAATAGCACCCATTCTCTACATGTGCTCATTTACTGCAGTACCCCATTGTCTTCCTCTTCATCCAACATTCTAGTCCCAGCACGTGTTTCCACACGTCCAAACCATCTGGCCAGCCAAGCTTTGTCTCCAAACTGCTCCACATGAGCTGTTCCTCTCGTATACACATTTCTGGCTTTGTCCTTCCAAGTCCCTCCCAGTGATACTGATGAAACCACCATTCTTTACGGCCCGGTCCACACAGAGATGAAGTGAGTCGTAACTGTGTCAGATAGGCTGTTCATCAAAACAAATCCTACATTTCCAGTTGCTGGATCCGATAGTTCATCAAACTGGGTCCCAGAATGAATATATTTTAAAATGCTGGCTCTGGGTCTCAGTCTTAACAGCAGAGCTGAAACTTCTCGAAAACGATGATGCCACTGCCCCAAGTGTCTCGCCTGTCACCCCCAACCGTCATAAACAGCCCACTACGGACTAGAGAGTCAAGCTTTGGCAACCTCGCATCAGTAACACCTGAGTCTACGTCCACGTCCGGGTTGTTCCCACGACTGCTTCCCATTGGCCGCACTGTCTTCCGTTTGTTGCTAGAGCATAACAACCCCATCTACAGGTCCGTCATGAGTACTACACAGTCCTTTTCAGTGCATTTGTGTGGACGCTTGAAACGGATCCTTCTTCGCAGATAACTTTTTGGAAACAAGGCAGGAAAAATATCGGATGAGAATAGATGCGTCTCCATGTGGATGCAGCCTCTGATGCTATGTGCAGGTCTCTGGAAAGTGGCTGGGCCCCATTATTGATTTCCACTGGAATCCACAATAGATTTATTGCAGTGATGGTATGAGTTCCGAAATGTAAGCAGACTTTGTTTTGTGTTTACTTATAGCATACTCCACAATACCACTGCATGCTTCCCTAATGGTGTTCAGTCTTTTGGGAAAGCACAGACGCGTTATAATGAATGGGTGTCAAAAATACATTTTCCTCCTTTTCCACCACTCAAAAAAGAAACAAAACAAACATGAATAATGAAACAACATCCACACAAATGAACGGAACAACTGTCTTTAATGCTTAATTCAACATGGAAACAGAGCTCTGAAACCCAACGGGGAAGCGATCGTCTGTCCTAAACTGTCCCATCTTAAGTAAACAAAATGAATTGCAAAATGAGCAGCAGCTTCACCACCTGTGATCCAGGACTTCAAGGGTTCATTTAAGGGTAACAGAAGAAAGTCCATTTGTTTTCCCACAAGTTAACAAACAGCTTAACCAGCTTCACCCTGTCACCTAACTCAAGAGTCTTGATACGACATCAAGCACAAGCACCGGAAGTAGAAGGCACGCTGAGCTAGGTGTCGGGCAAAATTTTATAGATGAGTACAAAGTGGTGTAAGTACGAAAAAGCCCAAGAGCTCTTTGTTGACATAAAAGCACCACCTGTGTGTCTGTGTGAGCCAGATTAAGAGGACCGGTGGGAACTGGGATGCATTTTTGGAAGTGTTAATTGTTTATTCGGATGCCAGCTGGTGCCCTTTGGCGAAGAACTGAAGCAGGAACGAAAGCACGCGGGCCTCAGCAAGGTTGAGAAACAAAAGCTAAGGGCCAATCACACGTGTGAGCGCCAACCTTCCTGCCAGCACCTCTCAGACCTGCGTCCATGGAAACTATTTAAGCCTGAATCACAACTTGACCTTGGAGAAATTTTCCAGAAAATCTTGCCTTTCACGTCGGCTTGGATTTGAGCGCACATGTTCTTGTCTAGACGCATTAGGCAAATGAAATGGCAGGCCAGATGTGTCACCTATGAGTGTGAGAGGCAACCAGCTGATGATGACCCCATCATGCATGAGTCAGGTCACATGGGATGGAAACATCAGCGCCATGTCAGCGTGGAAACACTTGTCAATACTCTATTAGAATGAGTCATAGAAACTTCATAAGGAGACATCAATCTTCAGCGCCTAATATCCGCTGTACGGCGTCGCCAGGGAGGAGAGCAGAGCAGCAGTTGCCCAGGCATAGATCAAAATCAGCTTTCTTGACCATAGAAATCATTTACTCCACAACTGCGACGTCTCAAACCTCGATGATTGGATCCATTTTGGCAACTCCTGAGAGAATTGACTGACTCTTCCCACACTCATGATATCACAGCTGTCATTTGAGGCGTGGATGGAAAGGTTCCGTCACGTTACAATAAATGGCTGTGTTTCTCCAGCTTTGCTGTTGACTTACTAACAGCATGTAATGACACACACTTATCTTCCAGTTTGATGCAAAAATACAGATGTAAAATGTACTTCTTTTCAGAAGTCAATAGCCCACGACACAGGACACACTGGTTTGTCTCCATGAAGCACAAACAACTATCCTACTATCTTTCTTTTACTTGCCTCCCATCTGCATCAATTTTCTCTTTATTGGGATTCATTTTCGACATTCATAATTTCCTCTTGTTGGAAAACCAAGAGGAACCAATCAACCATGTCTTTCAACAACTCAACAATTACATGGCACGGCAGTCAAGCAATTTCTAGCATTAAAATGCTTAACTTATAATGCCAATATTGTGTTCATTTTTATAACTGAGATAGTACTGTAGTCCCTGATATGAGGTGGAAATCAGGTCGCTCTCATCGAGGGAAAAATAAAAGCTGAAACTCAGTCAGTCCTGCAAATTAGAGGCTAGTTATCCTATTTCATGAACTTTCGTCACAGTCATTGAACTCTTGTTTCTTTCAAGCCAGCCCAGGTGGCGACTTCCAGCTCCGTTCCAAGGGGGAAATTCTCAAGCTATCAAATGTAATATTAATATGGCCACAATTCAAACGCAGCCGGGTCGAATGAAAAATTCAAACAACACAGCTGAGGACAAGAAGACTGGAGCAGGATCTGGAGAAACAAGACAAGCTCAGCCGATTTACACTCCGTGTTTGCAGGACCTACGATTCCCCTCGACGTTTGAATCATTTATCTCACAGCACCGGACAAAAAAGGAAGTCTTTGTCCTATAAATCATTTCCACCAGCTGATGAACTTTCTTTGTCAGGCTGCAGAACAAAGAAAAGTGAATGATGGCAGTGAGGTAATCAGAGTTAAAATGCCAAATTGCTCATCTGAACAATTATCTTGAGTAGGTTTAAAATGTCCACTTAAAGCTCAGAATAAATGAAGCAAAGTGACAAAAAGACAGCTTCATCAGTCTTCATCAAAGGCAAAAAAAAGTCGCAGAAGCTTGAACCCATTAGTTCCCTTAAAAAAAAAAAAAAAAGACAGGACCTAAAAGAAACCTTGGAGCTCTCCTGAATTTCATAAGAGGTTTGTGTTTAGTCTTTCTTGCTCATTGTTTTTCCAGTGGTATTATGTTAAAAGACGACAGGCTGCTCGCGGCGAAAAGAAATGTGTTTATGACTCACCGAAACAGAATGAACGCAGAGTGTGGGATGGACTTTCTCTGCCTTGTTTAGTGATGCTGTTACACAACAACTTTGCTAGTTTTAAACAACTGCGCTGAAAGCAAAAATCACTTGGGCTGTTTAAACACATCAAACCTTCCATCCTACAAGATCGGAAACAGAGATGAGTCATGTAAACTAACGACACAAACATACGATTTGAGAGGAAGCAAGAAAAGACGTCTTTTGCGAACCACTTCGTTTCCCAGATCGTTTCTAAAAGTGAACTTGGTAGGGGTCGATAATAAAGAGCTTATCCCGAAGACAAATAGTGATTCGTAAACAAGTAATTTCTCGGAGTCACCTCCGTAGGAGACAGATGGTCTTGCCTCGTAAAAGTACTTGATTACAGAGCTGCGGATTTCAGTACTTGCAATTTAGGCGTTTAACTTTGTCTTTTGGTATCACAAGAATAGATAAAGCAAACAAATAAGAAGAGACGTATCTGAGCATCGAGAGCTTTAGTTTAGCCCGAACAATCTCTGCATAAGCTGATATATAATATCTAAGATTCTGATACTGCCTCCTGGTTCACGTATAGTGTGCCCTTGTTTATCCAGTTGGTTACCTTCCAGGACCACATGCGATAGTTGAAGTACTGTAGAATCACCATATAATAACCACGGGTTAGTGTGGGTTAGCGAAGATCATCAGATAAAATCTGCGCCTCTGTAACTACTAATGTCATTATTGAACGTTAGCTTGAATTAAACACCTTTAAAACTATGATCTGGAACAGAATAAATCCTCCAATATCTGAGTAGTCTCACTCGCAGAGCTGGGACAGGTCATACATCAGAAGATGCACAGCAGGATCTCTTTTACAGTAAAATATGAATAATAATGTCCAATTCCGGTCACTTTTCACTGGCTGAGTTTTGTCTGAACGACCCCCAGTACTGCACAGATCTCCGATGTTCCGAGCCCTGGATGCATATTTCTTTCCTTTTTTTCTGTCTTGAAGAGAATCCTAACAGTCGCGATACTGCAAAAGCTCACACACTAAGTCCATATAGCAGAAAAGTCATCTTTGAAGTCGGAGCTCTCGTGCGCAAAACAATTGTTCCGACAAATTAGCCATTAACCACATCGTAATTCAAATGACTTTGTTTCTCATGTCAGTAGATTTGTCCATTTGCTTAAGTGTGATGTTCTCCCGAAAAGAAAAAAAAGGCGAACAAATCGGAGCACTCTCCTTCTCATACACAGTGAATGTTCTCATTCACATTTAAGCCATCACTTCATGAAAAAAACGCATCCAAGCTTCCAAAAAAAAACTTCTTTTGTACCTACGAGTTGACAATCACGCTTCCAGAAGCCGTCCTCCATGACCGATGAGAAAAAACGAGTAACAGTGAACTAAACTCTTTTGGCTTTTCAGACCCAAAAACTCCTGGTGGGAAGAAGATGAGACCCCAGAGGAGAGCAAAACGGGAGCATAGCGACAGAAAAGAGCAATTGTCTCGCAGCGACATGCTGTTTCTTCTCAGCATCCTGGAGGGAGAGCTGCAAGTACACACTTTTCGCTTCGATGTCACTAAAATGATGGTGTAAAAGCACACACTGTGTTTTCCCACACCAGGCCCGAGATGAGGTGATCACTGTATTGCAAGCAGAGAAGACGGATCCAGCTCGACTGGAAGCCCGATATGGTTTTACGGTGTTACGCGCTCTCAAGAGAGACTCCCTACAGAGCCAGCAGCACCAGACACAGGAGGCGTGCGGGTGCAGGAAGACCATACATGCTGTGAGTGACAAACAAAGCAAACACAAGCTTGTCCTCAGCGTTCAGTCATGGTTGGATGGTTTTCGGGACTGGGGTTCACTCTGTTTGCATATACATGCAGGGCTTTTTTTTCCTCAGAGTAGAGGGATAGGAGGGGGTGTGCTGGAGTTTGACAAGGATCTTCTATCTCACCAAATAAGCCAGTCATACTGGGCTGGATACTAGGCTTAAACCATCACAACAGCCGTGCTTTGGTAGCGACACAAACTAGTGCCGCCCCACTTTAAGATCAGCATTGACCAATGTCCATGATGCAGGGTAAGTGAATTTACACTGCATACATTCATGCTTGCTCATTGTTCTATCATTTCCTTGCAGCTCAACTGTCTGATCAACGCCCAGAATCTATCGTCCAAAAGGCTGCAGCATCAGCTTGTCGAAATGTCGAAAACTCACAAGGACACATTGAAGAGGCTCGCAGAACAAGAGTGGAGTCACCGAGCTTTCATCCGCAAGACAAACTGCCTCACATCTCTTCTGGAGGACGACAGAGAAAGGTTGGAGCAGCCGACACTTAAGCTTCAAATAAATACCTGAGTCAAAATAACATTGACTTTCATAGGTCCCATTAAAACTGCAACGCCACATTGAAGCCCCAATTCCAAATATCCATCTGCTCCTTTCTGAGGCTCCACTGATATAAAAGAGGAGCAGATTTACAGCTTGTGTTGAAGAAGCGGAGGGATTTAGGTATTAAGGCTGAATGGAACAAACCCAATTGGAACTTGGTGTTCTACTCTTGTGCAGGCTTCGATACTTCCAGACTACATTGGTCGGCAATGTTCCTCATGGATGAGTGAGCAAGAAAAATCCTGTTGGCTGCTGCATTCCTACAAGTATATGACCTCAAGTCTGCACTTAAAGAGTCCCTCTACTCAGACACAGATCATTACATCCTGGATTGGTGAAGCCATTTGGCCTGTCTAGCTAATTCGACCCTCCATTGTAAATGCATAAACATGCACTCAAATGTAATTATGTATACTGTCTAATTGGTAGCATTTTGCCCTAGTTTAGTGAACCACGCAGCTCCTCCGAAAAAGTGAGTAATTGTACCGAGGGTGGGTGGAAGGTGGAAAGATCCCCCTCTTAAGTAGAGAACATATTATGATGTGGCCTGCGGCAATAGAAAGACGAGGGCGGTCACTTCTATTCGAGGCCTATGACTGGGCTGATGAGCAGTTCTTCGGTTTTCTCGGCTCATGTCCCACAGAAGTCCGGTCTGTAATCACCCGACTGGACTGGACACTTGTTTTGCAACATGCAAGCTTGCTCACAGCATCTGTGGTCTCAGTAAATCCGTCATCAGCTATGCATGATATTAAATCCCAAAATAGTCCAGTCATGACGACTTGTTGCCACAGCTATTTAGTCCCAAACTCTTCCAGGTATTAAGCTTTCGTACGAAGTTCTAATAAGGTAGCAGGCAAAAAAAAAATAGAGCTCCCTCATTCAGCACTATGGAACTGCGGTAGTATGTTTAGTAGCAATCAAATAAAACACGTAAACCTTTCAAGAAGTTTCCCCGCTGAACTTTTCAGTTGTGCCGAGTCAGATGGGTGAGACACTTGAGGGTAGAAGTACGCAATGGGAGAGGGAGTAATTGATCATTATTCTTCTGGTATTAGAGTGATCTGCGAGTTTTGAAGTTCTTGTGTCTTGCATCCCTTTATTTTTGACTCACCTAAATTTCACTCAAGAAGCACATTCTTCCACTAACATTCTCTCGGCACTTGCCAAAGCAGGTCAGCTGCTTTGAACTGCGACCCACACCTGTCCTCTTCCAACACGTTCTTGATCTTAAAACGTCATATCTCATCAAGTGGACGTCCCAGAGTGGCGCCCATGATGAAGCAGAAGTCATCCTTGTGCGTCACGTCGATCCCATAGTCTGTGGAACCTTAAATAAACGTTCCGTGAGTCCACTGTAAATCTGAATAAATGTAGTCCTTTCCGGAGTGTCCGCTGTGTCACATACAAACGGAAGTCAACGATCCCTGCCTTTATTTAACCAATGTTTAACACACACAAAAATGACTCATTGATTTGACAGTACATTGAAGACAACATAAACACTGCTCCACCACTGCTCAGAATTTATATAGTAGTTGTACAGACACCACTGGCCTCCTTCTAATGTCCATGCAAACACGCACTAGTAGGGGATGCTTAGAACATAGATAGAATGGTTCTTGGAACAAAATGGTTCCTCCCAACCTTCAGTGAGAAAGCAGTTAACATCGCGAGTGAGGAAGTGTTGCCTTTTCATGTCCTAATGTGTAGCAGCCATGAACCTCCACTGGTTGTCTTGTCTTTCCACCTGGTGCCTCCAGCTCACATTTCTTTCTCACACACTTATGGGTATGAACCAAAACACTGCTGCACTCCAGCCTTCCCATGAACACATTATAAAGTCTGTGTTTATACGTACGGATAATAATGAAAGCCTGAATAATGTACCCATTATTCCTCTCCGTAATCCTGATGCGATTTCCGAAAACTAAACAAGAAGATTCAGCCATTCCTTGGCCAATCCCTACTTTATCTTCCGACATATTCAAAGAACCCAGTCGTGATCCAACAATTCCTCCTGGCTCACATTCACCTTCTCTCTCTCTCTGGAGCCATGTGCAAAGCAGATGACCTCTTTGCGCTGTTAGCATCCCGCTGAATTCCACTGACTGTATATAATCACATACATCACAGCATAGATCCCAGTTGCATGTCAGCGGGTGATTACATCTGCTCGTCACAACGCTGTGATGTTCCGACCTCGGTGAGCGGATCTTACTCAAGTGTGCATGTGTTTCCGACGTGCTGCCGCGATTCTTGACAGCTTCTCAGCAATAACCTCACACACACATGCGCCAGGCCAAAAACCATCTCATCCGGTGAAATAGCTCCTGGCGCACCAACACAGAGGAGGCTGTGCTCTGGATCCAGTAGAACGCTTCAAAATCAAGTCGCGTTTTTGTCCGCCACTGATGTGGTCATTACATCATCAATTAATGTGATAGGGGTCGGGGTGCGTAAAGGAAGTCGGCAAGCTAATTCAGTTCACTCGGGACAACTCACGTGCAACTTTTGAAAAATTCTGGAACAAGACTCAACATTGTTCGCACAAATCAATGAGGAAATTATTCACAGATGGATTGTTGTCATCTCTCGCTCTCAACTCGTTGCTAAACTGAGCACGTTTTAGGACCCACCATGCTTTGTTTACGTGCTTCGTCAGGTTGTGTAAGAGTATCCGTGGAAGCGTCAAATTCTTAAATAACAAAAGGTTAAAAAGTACAACTTTTCAGTTGTTTTATTCAAGTCGAACTTTAGAGACCGAGACCTCTAGTCCTGCACAGCTTAAAAGACCTTCACAGCTCAGCAGTGACGCCTGGGTAACAGAACAGCGGAAACCAATGGTCCATGTGGAGCATGTTTCTAAACCAGAGTAACAAGTCGTCCTCAATTGCTGAGGTTGATGCGCTTGTGCGTCAGAAGACCCCGAGGCCCAACCTCTTTTCCAGAACACTACTCATTTAGAAACCCCAAATCTGAACCCTTCCACTTGGAGAGCGACTCGCTTCAAACCTGAGCAGAATATGATACCAGTATGCAAATAAATAGTAATTATCTGTCAAAAAAAAGGCACCAAAAAGTCCAAAAGAGCTAGTAAAAATCGTATGGCAAGCAGGTAGCAGCCCTCAGTAGAGTTACCGCAACTGTTATGTGAAGTATGTCTTAAAAGTGAGCAGCAAAGAAACAACCACGCTGAATTCGATCCTGTTATATACCCTGCTGGCACATTGTTTTCTAGTTACACCTCTGAAAACATCTCATTGTTTCTGAAGATACAACACCTCACTTGAAAAAAATGCACCGTTACAATAGACATGACCCCTGTTATATAAGGGCCATGTGAGTGTGTTTTTTCTTGGAACTGTTCCTTATGAACTCTTGTTAGGGAGGTGGTTTTGTGGATGGCAGTCGCAAGGAATGAAGGAGGGGGGGTTGGATCCCAAACGTTTATCTCTCCTAGAAAAACACGGAGAAGCAAAAGGAATGCATAAAAATACATTTATTGTATTTATTTTTTTTACAGATTGGGTGCTGTTTTCGTAACTGAGGCCATAGATAGTTATTAGAAGCACTAGAGTTTTCATTAGTATAAAGCAATTTGAACAAAATGACACTGAAAAATGTTGTTCACATTAGAACATTGCGTTGACCCGATCATCCATCGGCCTCTCGAAACAAATAATTGAATTTAAATTGGAACCATTTATTCATTGTTAAATGATTTTTATTAGAGTGTGAATAAAGAAAGTGGGTCACAGTTGATTGTTGAAGGTTTGAAATCCAGTTGTTTCGGCCTGCAAAAGCAATTCAGCATCCATGACCGCACCTTTCCATTTCATTATACGTTTAACACATCGTGAGATGGAATGGCAGGCAGTTTTTACGGGGTTAAGGCTGAGAGCATTGTAGTGTTATTGACAAGTGGCATAACTAGCCTTGGAAATATAGTTGCCTGGAACCTCTAACATAAAAACGTTGGCCAGTGAGCTGCGTTTTGATGGGGTCATTACTTTTATTATACGTGAAAAAAAAAGAAAAATTCTACATACTTAAAGTCATGCAATGCTTTATAGTACTGAGAAGAAGTTCGATCAGGCCAGGCCAACAACACAAAACTTGTGGAGGACATTCAAACAAACAAGAGTTTTTCTGAAGTTGGTGCCCGTACGCATTTTGACCGCGTGATATAAATGGGCAACATGAACTCCAAAAGATCATTCTTCTGTTTTGACGTCAGATTGAGTCTATCTTGAAAGCATGAAAGCGTTCTTGAATATTTATGCAATATTTTTACAAAATAGTAAAAAAAAAAAAACATAAGCACATTGGGTATTTGGTATTCATCCAAGCATTAAATATGTTATTCAGCTTCAGCCTCAAATTTAAATTCGGTACATCCTAACAAGTTAACCCAATTGATATTTCCTCATATGCCAAAAGCAGTTGTGGCAGTGTGAGACGGCGAGTGTGAACACAAGAACACTCGGAGATGCCTGTAGCTCTACATCGGCTAACGAAATCACTACCGATGCAGGTTCTGAGGGAATGAAGTTAAGGCAGGGAGCAAGCAGCGTCCCTAGACGATATAGGTCTGTGGGGAATTGTTGTTTGAGAAAAACATCCTTAGTCAAATCGATGTACTGAACAGTCACCGTAACACAACAAAAATCTTTGCCGCTACCGAAACATGTATTCACCCCAACTTGTTTTGCAAAGATGCAAGGTGCTGGTTACCTTTGTTCTGTGTCGAGAAGTCCGGGACAGTTCTCCACACAAACCATAGCTCGGGACCAAAGTGCGGTTCGATGGTGTTCACCTCTCGGAATTGTGAGCAAAACAGACTTGGCCCGAGTACGTAGTTTGAAAGGTAGAAGTGATAGCTGGACTGTTGGGGTTTAATTTAAAAGAATTGAACTGTACTTTCTACTCTTAAGACTTAAAACTGTGCAACATCGTCCCTAGATTATGCCTTTCGTGCAACAACTGTCACATTTGTAAGCCTTCTCAAAGCCGTTGGAGCTATGGAGGAGGCATATGTTTGAATAAATCATGCAGCTAAGCAAAGTTGAAGCCAGATGGAGATGTTGTCACCCAGACTTGCCTGACAAGAACAAAATCTCACAAAAGACTGCAGCAATCTGGACGGATTTTCCATCTTGCTGCATAGAGCCTTGAGAAAACAAATGCCTACAGAGGAAAGCCGTGAGTGTGTATTGCAAATACTTTTGCAATGACAAAAAGTCCCAGGAGAAAAGGCTTTAATTCAATAGACGAGATGGATTTGCTAGTCAGGGGAAGAGAAACTCCAAAGGTATATCAAACAGTACGAGCAGGAACCAGGAGCGATCCCAGCAGGGAAAAGATTTGTCATACCGACCTACATTAGTTTTTCTCCAGCAGAGATTTGATGAGCTAAAACATTCATGCACACTCAAGTATAATCCTCCATCCCTGGGTGCCCAGCTTGACAACATATTGATACTGCAAAGATGGGAAGCAGCGTAGGCACCTCATACTATGAACACCAACAAAGACGGCAACATGACACATGCAGACAGAGATCTAAAAGGGTGTGGGGACTGACGAATCACAGACAGAAACATATGGATGTAATTGTGGGTCTATGAAGTGATGATGTCATCTCCCAGTCAGGTTATCAGGCCCCAGGCAAAGCTGCTACAACACACCATGTAGCTCAGACTTGAACACACACTCACACACATTTCTAAATGAGCTAAAGTTTCGAAGACATGCCAACACATTCTGTCCTTCCTATTAGCCTCTTTGGCATCAGCTATGAGATGACCTCATCTGGAACAGGCTGAACTCCAGTAAAACAAACGCGCACACACACACACACACGCACACACACACACACACATGCACACACACATGCACAGCAGCAGAGCTTATACCCATAAAAGGGCTTGCTGATGATGTCATGGGTGCCATGGACTGTGAGTGAAACTCTGTGTGCAGAGTACTTCTCATAATGTTTGGTTTTCTGGATGGAATGTCCACATCACTGGGATCTCCGGGAAAGGGAGTTGAAGGTGTAAGGACAATTTATTCTCTGATGACTGTAGAGGAAAGTGGCCAGCAAATACAAGGTAGGAACAGCCATTGGTGTCGCTAATTCTAGAATAATACCGCTGTATTTAGATTAGCATTAAACTTGTGCACTTGTGTTGCGGCATGTTACGACTAACCCAGAAAAAGAAACAAAGCTATGATGAGTTAAATGCTAAAAACTATAAATATTACTACTCATTTAGGTTTAACCTTTTTTCCACACAAGTATCAGACATTAAATGTTAAACTCCAAGTGTCATAAACAGAGCTAACGCTACTTTATTCTCTGAACACTATAGTTCCACACCTACTTATTAGACCGTTGTTGTCTTCAGTAACACTCACTTTAGATGTACTAGTAAAGCAGTGAAATATAACTGGCATGTGAAAAGACACATAGATAGCATGTAGGTGGGAGCAACACACGCTATTATTAATATACAGCATATTTTGCTAATGTAAGTAATGCGCATTGCAAATTTTGAAACAGTAAATTGTGTTGTAAAACAACAATTTTGAATTGTCTTCTTTAGAAAGTTCACTTTAGGCCTATTTGCTTTTAAAGAACTCAATAGTTTCTTCAATGGCAGATTGTTTTGCTTAAACAATAAAGGTAAATGCTGTGGTTTAGTATTAAAACTTTCATTTCACGGAGAGACTCTCATGAGAAACGAAGGGCTCTCGCCGCAGCTAAATTCGTTGTGACATACTCTGCACGCTCCCGCCTTGAAGTCTCACCTTGCTTCACCCAAATGTGTTGTTTCGCCTCAGTTGCCAGGCGTTGTTAAAACTACAGTTATTGAAGTTGAAGCAGGTTTCACAACACATCTGAGCAACCTGCTGAAAAACCGCCGGTGGAAAGTTTCAGTGCACAAATATAGCAGCACACTATCAACACGGGAGCTTTGAATTACTCGAATTAATAATCATGACATTACAAGGCTGGTGGTTTGCCCCGTCTGCCACAACACGGAGCACAACGCTATGTGTATTAACGCAACGGTACATCCTGGTTTGCATCTGGGGAAATGTGAGGAATGACAGCGGCTGGTAAATCTATCCAGTCTGTAATTACTTATGGAACAGGGGGAATTCCTCCCTCTCTTACATGAGAGTGCAGTTTCGTTCGAGGTACATTTGATTTGCGCAGGAGGAGGGTGATTGGATCCAGTGTTCAGGGTACTCCAGGGTAGAGAAACTTCTTAATTAACGAAGACTTCCTGCCAAGGGACCATCTGCCATGCTAGTCAAAACACTGTAAAGCGTGTGGCCCAGAGAGACGTGCGCAGAAATACATTTGGCAAATAAAAGCAACATCCAAGCCTGAATTAAAGAAGGCATGCACATGTGCGCTCACGGATTTTCCGGAAATTCCCAATCATTTTACAGTGATATAAATATTTAGGTTACAAATGACCCATTCTGGAAATTATGTGTGTTTCACGACCGAAGCCAAAAAAAATCTTGCGTTAACATGAACCAAATGTTTGGTGGCAGATATGAGACGGATACTTATAAATGTATCTTCACCGCCTTCTGCCTGGCAAAAGAAAAAAAACAACTTCTGTTTATTTAATTGGTTTTGCAAAACAGATTCCAATTACTGAGTGGAAGCCAAAAAACAAAGCCATAGTACAGGTGGTACAGTGTGTTTCAGTGATTTAACATGTGTATATTTCCATCCAAAAGTGGGGGTAGGGAAGTTGTCGATTATAATCTTCAAAAATATTGGTATCATTTCAACCCTTCTGTTCTTGTAAAAGGGGAGGTTTGTGGTTAAGGGTTCTCACCAGGATTTTTCCTAAGCATATGGGGTCCGTCCACCGCAGTCAAGGGGGGTGGAGCAGATGACAAGGTTACGCAGTCATTGTAAGTCGACAAAAACAGCAGAAAATTGCCTGGGAAATCACAGCTTAGGGGTCAAAATCCCATTGTTGGGGGCCCCAGCCTACTAAAGCGCTCGGGGAAACTTTTAGCGTGGAAAAACATCCTTAATCTTAATGTAAAGATGCTGTGTAAACTATCGTGTCCAGTTCTAAATAAATGGCATGTTTTGTAACTTATTTTCATTCTCCACAGACTGAAACTCCTGAACCTGAAGGAAAGACAGTACTTTGATTTGAGGGAGAAGCAACAAGAGAAGAAAGTCTCAGAGTTAATCCAGGAACTGAACACGCTGAAAGCCTTCGCCTTGCTCATCGTAAATGACCAACAGCGTGCGAGTGAGCTGCTAGAAGAACAAAAGTATCGCCTCGACGCGCTGACAGCCGCCACAGCCGACATCAAGCAAAGGGTCGGTGCTGACAAAGCTGAAGGCCTGGAACTCTTGTGGCCTGAGATCTTCTCCCAAACTCATGAGACCATGACAGCAAAACTGTATGATCTGAATCAGCAGCAGAGGCAGCAGATTGTATTCCTCAAGAACAAGTCTGACAACCTAGAGGGGACAGTGAGACGGGAAACATGGACCCCGAGCACGATGTCAGAGATTGAGGTGTTGAGACGGAGGGTGGTGGAGATGGACGGAAAGGATGACGAGTTTATACGAATGAGAGATCAGTGCCTGGAGCTGGAGCGCAGGCTGAATGTGGAGACTGAAAACTGCTCGTCGCTGAAGGAAGAGGTTGAAAAGCTTAATGGCCGAATCGACGATCTGGACCGAATAGAAAGGGCTTTAGGCAAAAGTAAGAAAGAGTGTAGCCTCCTGAAAAGTAGTTTGGAGAAGGAGAGAGATGCCAATAAGATACTGTCAGGGGAAATCGACACCATGAAGACCAGAGTGAGAGAGCTAGAGCAAGCTGAGGGCCAACTGGAGAGGAGCGAGGCAGCCGTGAAGAACGATCTGGCCAAGCTGCGTTCACTGACCGTGGCCTTGGTGGAAGAGAGAAAGGCCATGGCTGAGAAGCTGCAACTGGCAGACGAGAAACTCAACAGGAAGGAGAGCAAAAAAGCAGAACAAGGAAACCTGACGGCGATGACGGAAAAATTCAAAGATGAGAGGCAGCAAGTTTTGAGGTCAAAGGCCGAGTTGGAAAAACGGATGCTGGTCATTGGGCAGGAAAAGGATGAGCTTCAAGGCCGCCTGACGACAGCAGAAGACAGGAATGTGGAGCTGCAGAACAAAATCACGCTCATGAAAAAAAGGATGCAGGTTTTAGAAAACAGAAAAGAGAAGGGAGATCATTTCCAGGTCAATTACAACCATCACTGTCAAACCGAAGAAAACCGAGTCAAACAGTTGACCCATGAGTTAGACCAGCTGCAAAAGAGACTGCAGGACAAGGAGATGCTGGATCGGGAGTTGATGAAGGTGGAAGAAGACTTCCAGTCCCTGGAGAGGAGGTTCAAGGATGAGCAGACCAAGTGCAGGGCTCTCACTAAGGAACTGGAGGTGGCCAAAAAAGAGCTTTCCAGATACCAGCAGGCAGAGAAACACGAGGTAAACCAGGAGCACCTGCTTCTATGTTGCTTGCAAAAGGAACAAGTAAAGTCCAGACTTTTGGAGCGGGAACTTAATGCCCTGAAGGAGAAACTTCAAAAGTTGGTGGGAACAGAAGAGTCCATCACAAAGGTCCAAACTGATCACTCCACACTACAGGACAAGTTGGTACAACAAGAAGCCAGGAACAAAGAACTGGCCAGGGAGAAGAAAGAACTGAGCAGCGAGCTGAACAGGATCAGACAAACTAAGACAGAGTCCTACAGAGATCTGGATTCAGAACTCCACCAAAGCTCAAAAGAGATTCAAACAGAGCCGGAGGACGGACAGTATTCCGAATATACCACCCAGGCTTTTGTCCTGAACGAAGAAATTACGGTGGATCCAAATCACAATGTGGAAGTCTCAAACAGATACCTTGCCAAAAACATGAATTCCCTGGATAACGTGAATAACGTTCCGTGTCAGGGTAACGCCCTGAACGCGCAACCACCGGTCAACGGTGAGGTGATGATGTTGACACACTCTCCGGGTCAACCTCTGCACATAAAAGTCACTCCACACCACACTCACAACAGCGCCACCCTCGAGATAAGCAGCCCGACGACAGACACGGCAACTTCCTTCACCAGCAAAGCTGTCATCCCCACGGCGGGAACTCCTCCAAAGCAAAGAATCACAATCATCCAGAACTCTACTCTCCCGGTCCTCAATTCAAAATCTCCCATCTCAAGTCCAGACGCATCGCTAAATGGGACGCCCATTTCTCGGATGCTGAGCCCCAATTTATCCCGATCTGTGACGCCTGACCACAACAACTCCCCCATACAGATCCTGACGGTCAGAACTTGTTCCCCAGACCCTTCCGACATCACAAATCCGGCTGCTTTCAGCAAGAGTCCGGAGCCGAAGAGCAACTGGCCGCACCTCAAGTCCAGCTGTGGCGACCCGAGCCCCAATGTGATCACCACTGAGGACAGCAAAATACACATCCACCTGGGCAGCCCGTACCTTCAACCTCATGGCATCCCGCCATCCGCCGGGCCTTATTACTTGCGACACGAGCAAACTACTCAAGTTCTTGCCAACGGCTGCCACGTCAAAGGCGTCGGCAAGATTACCAGCAGCATCACCATTTCTCCTTCAACGTCACCGACGTCCCTCTCAGCCAACAGTAGATGGCCCATGTGATCAGACAGAAATCCTTGGAGCAAAAACTGGCACCCATAACCCTAACCCAGCAGCAACTGCATTTGTATTGTTAATACGGGACTATTTGCCCTACGTCCTCAGAACACCTTGCTGCCCGTGTCTTCATTGGCGACAACTCTGCCCTTTGAGCTGATATTTTCTGTAAATATTTTCATGAATTTAGTCCCCTATTTTTGATGACATTTCACTCTGTCTTACCGTGAGTCTCAACCTGATCAATTCAGCATATCAACATCCTCATTTCCATTGATGTTAGTGATATGGACAGACCCATATCATCAGGACCAGCATTGGAAAATGTACAGTTATATTTAACAAAAGTAACAAACGTTTTGCATATGAAAGTAATATTTTACAGTATTTAGTTAAGATATTAATGCATTTAGAACTGTATTATCTGCATGCAACTATACCATCAATATTTCTCTATGTAATGCTGTTTTTTCCAAAGAATGTATATTTTAAAAATAAACCATGGCTTCACAATTGCCTGGCTAATTCCTCATTTTTATCTTTTCCATCATCATTCTACTGAGCATAACATGTTTGATCTGTTCTGATGGTGCTGTAAAGGTACAGGTGTTCAGGATAAAAACAGTACCAGAATTTGGACCCACAAGGAAACACTTGACTCCACCAGAAATATCAAACAAATATGGGTTAAAACAAGTTGCCAAAAAGTGGATCAGATGTGGAATTTAGGGGATTTTTGCACAATGATTTTAGGTCACTGAGTTTTGCTCAGGAAACTTGCACAGCTGCAAAAAAAAAACTGAGAGTCTAAACGAATATAGTAACAACTGCTTCATGTTTAAGCAGAAATGATTTCACAAGAACAGCTACACAATCAGCTTTTGATCAGCCTATGTCCGTAATTACCAAATTATAACACTTATAATAAAGAGTTAAAGTATGCATGGATGAACTGAAGGATTCAGACAAAAGACGGCACGTTTGTGTCATGTAAACTTTGATGATACCAACCATTCTCTGGCGAGTAAATGAAGGTTCATGCATTCTTTCCACCACAGTTTTCAATAACTTTTCAAAGGATTCTTCACAACCCTCAACTATACTTCAGCTACAACAAAAGGAATCATGTTGAAGTACGATACATGACCCCAATATGGTAACGATTACAGAACAATTGTGGTTCTGTTGACATGTGAAAGGGTGGCGCTGTTTCACTAAAAACTGAATCTCAAATGCGGAATAGAAGGCAACAAGCTCAACTGAGATGCCAGGAAAAAAACCAAACCTGTCCTTTTTATGAAACTGTACGGAGCCCTGGAAGAGACATGCATGTGTTTATTATTATTTTTGGATGTGGCATGCATGACTTTATTTATTTTTTGCCCAAAATAAGAACTATCTCCTGATAATTTTTATCTCAAGATACAATCGTAAATGTTGCCGCATGCGTAGCTGCCTCTCTGGAAAAGCATTTTGTATACATCCTCCTGGAACCACTCTGTCTCTCATGGCTTTGTAACTGTTTGTCAACGTTGTCAGTCACTGTCTGCAAGTCTTTTAACACCATGATCAAGGGCCTTCTACTCAAAAATAATACCATATGTGGCTAAGATATATGTGTTACGCGTCCCTGGAAGCGACATGCATGACTTTATTTTTTTTATCCCAAAAAATTATCTCGAGATACAATTTATCCTGAGATAACTGTTATCTCAGGAGAAAAGAAATCAAGTCATGCATGCCACATGTGGTATTATTTTGAGTAGAAGCCACTTGATCAGAGTGTTAAAAGCGCACAGACTTTGCCGTCGGCAATATTCTGACTTGCAGACAGCGAATGACAACGTTTACGAAAAGTTACGAAGCCATGGGAAACATAGTGGTTACAGGAAGTAATCGTTTCTTGAGATAACTTATCTCTGACTAAAAAAAAAGTAAAGTCATGCATGTCACATCCAGGGCTCAGTAAAACTGCTTTCACGTGGACACGATTTTAATGAAATGATTGTGTTCCTCTTCCATTGTCTTTGAATCTGGGGCACTGGTTGGTTGCTTCTGGGCAAACAACTGTCACAGGAGAACGAGATGGATGAGACCTGAACTACAGCCAACAGGCCAACAACATCACTGTTTTCCTATTGGTGCCAGTGCAGCCTTCTAATCCAACTAGGCTTGATCATGTGATCACTGGGGGGTTGAGTGGATACCATTGCACGTCTCTGTCTGTGAATTGTGTTGACAATCTCTATACAAATAACTTAAACTCCACATATATCACTGATAACTAACATCAGAATCAGAATTTAATTTATTGCCATGGTCATTGGGGAGCCCACCAACTAGGAAAGTGTTTTGGAATAAAGTGCTGACAAAATAAATAAATAAAATCAAATAAACATAAAAAAAAAAATTAATAAAATAACAACAAGGCTGTTCACGATTTGACGTACATTTACAATTACATAACATTGACGTACATTTACAAGAGCAACCCAAAACTTCTCCAACGAACAATGTTCCTTATATATTTAATTTAAATCGTGAATAAGGAGAAAAACTAACTGATAAACGAGGTTAAACACGCAGCCGTTCTATGGAACGCCTGGAGAGCACGGCCTCCCTCTAGTGGTGGACATAGTTAACGCACATCCACATGGCTTTATTTACCACTGTTTACATGGAGAAACACTTCACTATATAACACAAGATCTACAGAAGCACACACTCGACAGCGATTGTGAATAATGCAGTCACTGAAAGAGACTAGAAATCGAAGAGCGTCATATGTTTTTAATAATTCACACTGACCCACGTGTTCACAACACACACGAATAGCAACCACAAACGCTGCTTCCTGGTACATTTACAATGGAATGTAAGTGACGGGACACGACACTTCGGAGCGTACACAAGTCTTGTTTATCTTCAAACGCCTGCGTGTGTCTTCTTGTGTGGGCTGCTAGCAAGCTAACGTTAGCCTGCAGCTAACAACAACTTACAACTTACAACAGTTACAGGTCAGGCTTTCAAGCTCGATATTTAGGAGGATTAAACACTTTAAAACGTGTCACATACCTGAATTGGACTCGTGGTTCCACCACTCGTCGCCCAAGTCGTCCCCCATGTTCTTCCACAAGTGTGTCTCACCGATCCGAATCTGCCGCTGCGGCACGCCGGGGGTGTTCACGAGCGTCACGCTGCCCAGTGTCACTCCCACTGTCACTGCGCTTAGATACACGTGACTCAAACTGGGGATTCATGCATGTCACAGCCAAAAAATAAACACATGCATGTCACTTCCAGGGCTCCGTACAAATGAGTAAAGGTCCAGATGAATAGGGAGTGATAAAAAAAGACTTAAAATAAATATTGACCATTGTCATTTGTAACTAAAATATAAATAATAGTTCGACTGCAACACGGAAGTAGCTGGTTTAGATGATATAGATCATTTAATACTGTTATTATGTCTGTTTTTATTTCATTCTCATGTAAATGTATGAACCACAATTTGCAGAAACTTTAGTATTTAATGTCGATAAACATAAGTGTACAGAGAAAAGTGCTTCAGTGTAGTGATGTACAGAATAGTATTGTAGTTATAGTGTAGTAATGGGAGGTTTTCGGTTTATAATGAAATAAAATGCTGTGCGAACATGTCTATTATCTTCTCTGGAAATAGTACACACTGTTGATGCCCTAATACATTACATTACATGATAATTTGACAATACTGTTTTATTCCATCCAAATTGACACTCAAAGTTATAAGCCATGTTAAAAAGCTAATAAGTGAGTTTTTATAGTGCGGCTACCAGCCTTTATAGCTTCTTTGATTTTGCTCAACTCCTGTCATGATTCCGCTTTTATTTTGGTCACTTGAGTCTTGCTTTCTCCTTCCTGTTCCTGTGGCACATGGCACATGATCACCTGAGTATAAGAGCACCTGGACTCCAGCGACGTGTGCCAGATTGTCTCCTATTGTAAAGTTGTGCTCCTCCTTCGTTCTTGCTTTCTGTGCGCTTGTTTGCTTATTTTGATGACTTTGTCTGAAACCCTGGTGCCTGAGTTAGTGTTTTGTTTCTCCCTCTGTTGCCTGGTTTGTTTTGTGATTGTTTGTCATTGTGCTTTTGTCTCTCTGTTTCCAGATTTAAGTTTGTTTGTTTCTCCCGGTTCGGTGACACTTGTGGTTTTATTGTTGTTAATGATTAAACAATTGTATTTGACTCGCTCCTGCCTCCTGTGACTTTCATCACTGCACTTGGGTCCCACTCCATGTCTTGACACATAACAATTCCTGTTGTTAGTTATATGCTTGGTTCTTACTAGATAGCGGCTGAGATGAGTTTCCTCCGCAGGGTGGCTGGGCGCACCCTTAGAGATAGGGTGAGGAGTTCGGTCATCCGGGAGGAGCTCGGGGTGGAGCCGCTGCTCCTCCACATCGAGAGGAACCAACTGAGGTGGCTCGGGCATCTGATCTGGACACCTCCCTGGGGAGGTGTTCCGGGCATGTCCTACCGGGAGGAGACCCCGGGGAAGACCCAGGACTCGCTGGAGAGATGATGTCTCCAGTCTGGCCTGGGAACACCTCGGGATCCCCCAGGAAGAGCTGGAGGAGGTTTGTGCGGACCGGGAAGTTTGGGCTTCCTTCCTCTGAATGCTGCCTCCGCGACCCGACCCCGGATAAGCGGCAGGAAAAGGTGAAGGATCTTTACAGGGCTCTGATTGACAGTTTTACCTCACCAAATGTAGAAAAGAAAATTTGTCAACAACAATATCTCCCTGGTCCACACACACACCCAAAACAAATCCACATCTCCCGTACTGTGATACAATGTTTGGATTGTGATGTCTTCCATCACACAAAGGAAAAGACAAAGAAGAGAAAAGCAGTGGGACGTGTTCAGAATAGAACCTTCTCTGCTGCAGCTGTGGCAGAGAAGAGGGACGGCTCCTCTGGGAGTAATTGCATGCTTCCCTTTTTTCCTGAATCACACACTTCTGGCTGGTGCAAGCTGTGTTTATTTTTTTTTTTCCACCAAGTGCTGCCACCAGAAAATATATATTTTTGACAGAGTTATACGAGTAAATGAAATTACATGATCAACGTCTGTCTGTCTGCAGTGACATCTATGTTCTTGAACGAGAAACAAGATGCTTCCTCTTGAATTACATTAGAAACATCAGCGAGCTAGCGACCCAACAATATGTCAGCCAAGCCTTTGCAGGGGATGTTCCTCCATCACCGTGTGGTATTCAGCTGCAACCGCACGGTTGCTCACAACTGCTGCAGAACAGGTGCCGTGCAGGCCTCTTCCACCGCTCCCTGACACTGAGGCTGGCAGGTGGGGTTGCAGGTCTCCCCCAGGACCTTTGACGTTTGAACTGCTCCCCTCAGACACACCCCTCTGAACCAAAGCCTCTCAGTTCAACAGCGTTGTTTTACTCTGCTCTGCGCAACCTAACCCCCAACTGACACACTCCCTTGTGTTCTATTGGGCTTAACACCAAAGCTAACTCCTGATATCATTGTCTTCACATTTCAAGTCAAATTTTAGATGCTATCAATTATGTGACAGTCAAACAGATTGTATAAAACCTTTGTCATCATGAATATATATGTATTTCGCAAAATATTCTGTGTCTGTTACTTGATTTTTTTTGGCTGGAAAGTCCTGCTTTAAACAGAATAAAGCAGTGCGGGAGTGTGTGTTCGCGACAAGCGGGACAGACGTGAGAAATGAAACATGTTGAAACGGAGTAAATCCGATGAATTGAATTGTAATTCAAGTCAGACAGATGCCTGGTCGGCACTGTGTGATTGCAAACTGCGCAGCTCGCTGGTGTTAATGTGTTTATTTAGTTGGAAGCAGCTGTTCCTCCACTTTCTCATTTGAATGATCACAGGAAGAGTTGTTATTTTTAGATGTTCGTTTTGCCGGGCGAGGCCACGTCGGCGGAAGTCGGCACAACAATGCGGAGAAGTTTAGGCTGGGAGGATGTCTTTCATCATCAAGCATCACACGGCAGTTAAACTGTTTTGGATTTTGTCAGCACTTTCTCAATCAGTACATAGCTCAGTTTCATGCCCATAAGCAGCTGTTGGCGTCAGAGCGGAGAGTCACAGCGCGGCCACGTCTTCAGTGGGTTCCAGCACTGTTTAGTGATGACTGGACACCTCTGTCCAGACCTTCCATGTGACCTGGTTGGACTTGGAAGAAAAAAACGAACAGTATTTTCAGACAATTAAAGCAGCAGTGTCAAACCTTTATTTTTGTTCTTAACACATTCAAGCCATGGAAAAAGTTTATCATAAACTGACACCAGGAAATGAGAGTTCAAACACTTTAAATTCTTTCACGATAACTTAACCAAAACTTGTGACCTGAGAGGGAGTCTGGTTTTCTTTGGCATTCACATTGTTGCAGGCAAGAATGCAACAACCAACTTAGGGTTTCAAAAAATCCTTGTGAGGAGTTTTGACATTGTCGTGACAATGAAGTTTTAAATCATCAGAAGTGAATCTCTCTCCAATCCGTAGCCGTCCTGAGACGGTCTGTCTCTTCATATACTTGACTTCTGCAAACAGTGGGCATATTCCTCATCATTCTATCATTCCATTTCTTTTGGGATTTTAACGTTAAAAACACACAGAAAAACACCATAATCATGTCCATCTTCGTGACGCACATATATATCTAGAGGTGGATGATGGTTTTTGGGACACCCCAGACACATTTATTGTTCAGTTTATGAGCACATTTTCTTGTTTGTTTGCTGAATTTGATCCCGCAATGTTGAGAACTGACATATTGACTCTATCAAGAATTTAGTTCTGTTAAATTCCTTGTAGACAATAAATACATCAACAAAAAACTATATCCAAATGAAGCCGCCATAGCTTTTGCAAAAATATGAAAATATACTTTTCCACACATTTTAAAGATATTATTTGAGATTGTGTTTGAAAACCTGTTTCTGACACTGTAAGATACAAAGTCAAGAAATAAAAGGGAAAATATTTATTTCCATTCCAAGTATTTCCATTTGTATTTCCACATTTCCTTCCGAATGATGGCTCTCCTTATACTCCACAGTGTCTCCCGCTCCTTTGAGCCCGCTGTCTGTGACTATACCACTTTAGCACGTTTAATGGAGCTGCTCCTGAGCTTCTCATTCCACATTGTACTAAGCGACAGATGTCCGTCTGGCTCCTGCTGGCTGCCACCGTCGGCCTGATCTACTTCCTTGTCATGAATCATAATTTATTAAACATAGATTCTGCTAAAACTCATTTGCTGGCAGTGAACACACGCAGCATAGCCACGGTTTTGGGCTTCGCTGCTGCATGGGCTGTTCAGCAAGTGGCAGCAGTTTGACCCTGAAAGACACAGAACGGAGCAACCTTGAGCGTCTTGAAACCACAGCCCACGTAAATAACCTTCTTGACTCCCAAGTCCAAGTGTATTTATGAGCATCTGGCTTCTCCTGACCTCCGTGGCGATGTGCCGGCCAGAACAAACATTTGTCAGTGCTGTCTCATGTTTTCTTCATTAATTCATTTGCTTTTGTTATTCGTGTCAGTTATTGGATGCAAGAAGGCGTCAGATGGCGTTTTATAAATGGAAAGGTGTGTGTTTGTGTTGCTGCTGTGTGCGTCATAGATGCGTCATCTTGTCGTCGGCCTGTTCCATGGCATCAGGGTAGCAGAAGGAAGTGGAGAGCAGAGGTCCAGGCTACTGTCATCCTGACCAACTGTCTTGAACACACAGGTCAGGCACAGCAAAGTGGGTCTCAACTGATATGACATCTGGCATTCGTAACGACTAGAGGGGTCAGAGAGTCGCAGAGTTGTTTGCTCTGTGTCAGCTATTTACCCGATCTCATGCTCATCCTGTGACTCTGCAAGGCTTTGACAAACCACACCAAGAGGACTAGTAGATCTAGAGCCCTTTCATATTTCAGGAAGCTCCAGCAAACCAGAAGAGCCCAGCTGTGACTTTGGTGTTTCTGTCATCAGAAATCAGAATCAGAAAAACGTTATTAATCCCGAGGGAAATAATGTTCGTAACATGCTCGATACTCAACATGTCATAATAAATTAAAAAGAAATAATATTATAAAGTGCAAAAAAGCCATACAAAAGAGCTTAGAAACCATGTGAACAATGTGCAAGAAAATGCAGTTCATTGTGATTTTTCCAGGGATGAATTGTACGTTTTTATTGCCACAGGGAGAAAGCGCCTCCTGTGGCGCTCAGTCTTTGAGTTGGGTGGTCTCAGTCTGTTGGTCCATGTGCTTCTGTATTGGACCAGGAGCTGATGGAGGGCTCCTCATCAGGATGCTCCTTAGTTTCAGGAGCATCCTTCTCTCCATAACCGTCTCCAAGGAGTCCAGTTTCACCCCCACCACATCACCAGCTTTGCGGATGAGTCTGTTGAGTCTGTTAGTGTCCGCCACATTTAATCTGCTGCCCCACTAAACCACAGCAAACAGAATTGCACTGGACACCACCGACTCATAAAACATCCTCAGCATGGTCCCGCAGACGTTGAAGGAGCTGAGCCTCCTCAAGAAGTGGAGACGACTCTGTCCTTTTTTGTAAAGGGCCTCAGTGTTCCGAGCCCAGTCCAGTTTATTGTCTATGAGGACCCCAAGATATTTATAGTCCTCGACCATATTCACATTGACCCCCTGGATGGAAACGGGGGTCACAGGAGACGTGGTCCTCCTTAGGTCCACCACCAGTTCTATGGACTTTCCCACATTGAGCTGCAGATGGTTCCGCTCACAACAAGCAACAAAGTCCTCCACCACAGTCATGATGCAAAAACACCCAACTGGGGTCTTGTGTAGCATTTAATTGACGAATCGTGAATACGTTTTTTTAATTCCAAAAATGATTCATTTGCTACCGGTTTTCCTTTCGCATAGCTACTAACACTTTTACTGAAATGACTAAAATAAAGTGGGGAAAAACTACCTTGTAATTTATGATTTACATGGAGAATCTTTATATAAAATGCAAATATATATATATATACTCAAACATATTTACATACAATAGGATGCAGTATTGTGTTTTATAATTAAGTTTTCCTCTTTACTCCTTGTTTTACAATAAAATAGTCACAAAATAGATGTTAAATTTAAGATTTAAGGCCATTTGTTTTGCTTTGTCTTGGCTCCTAAATGGTGGAGCTCACATGAATTAAACGCCCATTTGAAGACTTCACAAAAATAAACATATATCTGTGCTGCTTTTAACAGTTTAGGCTGGTTCTTATCCTTTGTTTGGACCTCCATTTTGGTTCATGTGATCACCACAGTCCATCCGTCCAAGCAAAATGGCTTCAGTGATGTTCAGGAAGTGCTTGTAATGGGTCGAGCAATTCAGTTATGGTTGAGGTCTTCACTACTATCTGGATCGTGGAAAGCGTTGAAAGTTTCATCTGATTGTTGAGTCTAGATCTGCGGCACCGGTTGCTCATTTTCTTCTTCTAATCTCCGCTTACTGTGTGATCTCAAGTGTTTGTGGGATTGCTGCTGCCACCCACTGCCCAAACAAGGCCATTGGTATTTGACTCCCACTGATATCAGAGAGATTTGAAATGCTTTCAAACGCATGGGCTTTTTCCATGGAGGAGAAATGCAGAATTCAAAGGGTGAACAACGATCGATGTTTGAAGAAGAATCGGCGCTAATAACCTCGTTCTCGCGGCACAATGAGGTCTTAATTTGTGTGCATATGAGAGTCAATCTTCTCTGGCGCAGGGAACATGTTGTACTGATGAAGCTGAGATTCCTCTGATAACATCGCTCTACAGGCACACACGGGGGAGGGGTGGGGGGGAGGTGGGCCTGACGTCTTCTCTAAGGATGGAATCCAACCTAATTTGCAACGGGAAAATTCCCAGTGCTGACAGAACCTTCTGCGCAGCGATACAAACGCATACTGAGAGAGGAACTTCAGCAGAGGATGTGGCTTTCAAGGATGGAAAGAAACAGAGGAAAATAAGGCAGGAAAACTAGGGGAGGTGCAACACAACGTCACTAATCTCTTTGATATCCAAAGGCTAACGCTCAGTTCTCGGCAGAAAACGCCCAAATTATTCTTTTCATCTTTTATTCATGACCTCCGGGACATCCTGACTTACCCCCTCTCTGCTTTGCTCCCAGTCACCGTCGCTCTGCCTCCTCTCTCTCCCTCTCTTTCCTCATCATCCTGCCCCTCTGATATTTCCCCGCTAACATGCATTTATAACTATGTAACGTAGATTGTACAGTCACAGTACAGCGAGTGAGCAAGGCTTGCTCCACCATCATTTCTCTGAGCTCAGTTCTGCTCGACGTGTTTAACGGAAGTGATAAAGCTTCCAGGTTCTGAGGCCTTGGTGTCTTGTTGGACAGTGGACCTCAAGTATCGTCTGTGACTCAGGGTGAAGGGCTTTTTGTCCTCAAGATCTGTACTGTTGGGGTCGGCTTGGCTCACCTCCTACTAGCGTTGTTGTCCAGAAAACCTAACCTGGACGGAGATCGGAGCATACAGAGACCAAGTCCAAGACTAAGTCTTTTAGTTGAGATTGAAACCAATAAGGGCAAAACCAAGACAAGAAACCAACTAAATACAGATGCAAAGTCTGTATTTCTTTCTGCAAAAGAAACTGGTATTTTGTAAAAATGAAATATGAAGAACTGAACTGCTATCATTGGAACAAACTAGGATGGTCTTGGTCTTGCCTTCGATGGTGGTTATCTGGGCCCTCATAGTCTTGGTCTTGGACTTTGTCCCTCTATGATCTGGTCTGCATCTTGTCTCCCAGAATCTCCTCAGAAATTCCCTTCTCAGTAGAGTGTTTCCAGGTCTACCAAGAGAAAGTCTTGTGTCCTTGGTCTGCCCCAGGTCTTCCTCCCAGTTGGACATGCCTGGAAGTACCTCACCAGGACAAGTGATGTCTCTTGATGTGGAGGAGCTGCGGTTCTACTCTGACTCAGAGAGTCAGGCGACAACTCATTTCAGCTGCTTGGTCTTTCGGCCGCTAACCAAAAGTCTTTTACCGTAGGGTAAACCGTGAGCGTCGGGACGAGTCTATGTGTGCTGGAGTCCAGTTTAGGGGAGTCATGAATGAGATGGATGAGTCAGATGATACATTCTGGGAATTTTCCGACGCTCACAGGGCAGAGAACATGTCTTGCAATTCCACCCGAAGAGCAGGAGTTTCCGTGAACATCATGGACTCCCTCTCAGCAGCCATAGATTTTTTTTGTGCCCTGTGTTTCATATCTGAGGCAACGTGTCCATGTTTTGTTTGGTCGCCTGCTGCTCACGCTGGAGAGCGCTTGTAACAACATACAGCCAGAGCTGTCACGAAAGCACAAGTTTGGAAAGTGCCCACTAACTTTTGGAGCAACTGTCAGTGTCTCACTGTGCGCTAGCTAGGCAACGCTTGTGTTTTATTATTCTGCTGTAGCTGTTTTTAGTGTTCGACTCCTTGAGAGAGAAGCGTGTTGTTCGTGCCGCGTTTCATTATGTCACACTGGAGAGGAGGCAGCAGCGGCGGCGTCAGCAAATCAACGTTGTAAAAATATAAAAATATTCAAGTGTAAGAAATGTATTTAAAAAAGGGTTTAAAAATCAAATGGAGAATCATTTAAATTCCTCTTCATCTTTAGCTGCAGAACTTGAACCACAGGTTTGGACTGTCCAGCTGCTTCGGTGTCCCGGGTCACTTTTTTCCAGTTGCCTTCTGACAGCGAAGTCCGCTCTCACCTTGTTCAGAGCCACTGCGTCACGTCGCTGATGTCCGTGTCGGAGCAGAAATATGGCGGCGTCAGTGCCTCCCAGCTGCGCGGATCAGCCACTGCTCTGTAACTGAGTCACTTCAGTGGTGAAGAACAACATCAGTGCTTATCGAAATCAGACGGAGGGATGCTGCAGCTCCGCTCGCAGCAGGGGCGCATTAGTCACAGCACACAATCCTACTGATAGGTTTCTCTGCACTTGTGTGGTGCACCATCCAGTTGTCCGTTAAAGGCTGTTATGAGTTGGAATGAAGGCTACCACACTCTTAAACTAACCAACAAGGATCTTGACAAACAGTTTGGCTTCTGTGTGTCTGTGTAGTGACTTATACTGAATGTTCAGCAAATTTTTCAGTGATGTGATTCACTTTCACATTTTAACCCCGATTATTGGAGTTTTGTCAGTACCTTATAGTTGACTCTGGAAAAGAGGACACTGTTTCATAAAACCTCATCAACCCTACAGGAGGCTTCATGAAACAGTGACCTCATTTTCACTAGATGGCACTCTTTGCTCCAAAGTTCACTTCACTCAAACCTCTCTTCAGCGCCACCTACTGATCTCGGACACTGTTTCATGAAACCCCATCAACCATTCACAACTGCTAACCATTCATTAATGAAGGACTGGCGAGGCTTCATGAAACAGAGTCCTCTTTTTCTGAGCCCACTAGATGGCACTCTTTGGATTTCACTCAAACCTCTCTTCAGCGCCACCTACTGAACTCGGACACTGCTTCATGAAACCCCATCAACCATTCACAACTGCTAACCATTCATTAATGAAGGACTGGCGAGGCTTCATGAAACAGAGTCCTCTTTTTCAGAGCCCACTAGATGGCACTCTTTAGATTTCACTCAAACCTCTCTTCAGCGCCACCTACTGAACTCGGACACTGTTTCATGAAACCCCATCAACCATTCACAACTGCTAACCATTCATTAATGAAGGACTGGCGAGGCTTCATGAAACAGTGTCCTCTTTTTCTGAGCCCACTAGATGGCACTCTTTAGATTTCACTCAAACCTCTCTTCAGCGCCACCTACTCTGAAAATGAGCTCACTGTTTCACCAAACCTTCAGTCCATCACCACCATTCATCATGGCAGTGACCACAACTGTTCTATGAAGCTTCTCTTCGCAATGTTCTCCACCTGTTCCACCTTACCTCACTCACCTCCCTCCATCGTGTCCATGACTCTGGATGAAGTCCAGGGTTTGCATTCAGAATCGGACAGGGGTTAATGACGCCACTGTAAGCTTTCCAGCCATGATGAATGAATGAATGCTGTGCGAACAGGGTCAGCGTCGGCCTGTAATGACTGCTGCGTGACACAGGTTACGACACCTGTGAAGAGGAATATTCATCTCCTCACTGTCCTCCTTATTTTACAATCAGCTCTGTTTTTGTTGATAATGGAAGGACGTGTTCACCTGGGAACCTTCATGCACGCAGACACATATTGACCCATCACTGCCGAGACGATGCAGCCAGTTATCTGGACTTCAATTCACCTGCGTAAATATTCAGCCGGTGTTATCTGAGACCTCTGTATTGACACATGGGATGTCAAGCGTTTCCCTGACATCAATTAAAAACCTAATCTCGGGGTGTTTTATTGCAAGCTCTTGCTGCCGGGAGACGATTTTTACAAGTTGGCTACACAATAGATTTTAATATTCTGCTGTTGGCGGTGATAAGCGCTGGAAAGTACACTGCCAGCAGAATCTAACTACAAACAGCTCCACATCCACAGAGTGCAGGGGAAATAAATGAGATTGAAACTTCCCCTGGTGAAGAAAGTTGTGTAACTTTGTTTTGCCTAATTTACGCGCCGCCTCAATAACGCCATGTGGAGCGTTGAATCGACTTTAATGAACCGAAACCGCTTGACAAAGGTTACGTGGAGGTTTAAATGGACTTCTTCAGCCATATAAGTATCTATTTTCAATGCAATATTAATATATAGAGAGCAGCATTTATCATACTTACACTTTCTCACAGTACTTTAAACACACTGTACATTTAATTTATCCTTTTATTCATCCCTGATCTCTGTAAATACAGACCTTTCACTTTTGTTTTTCGAGGTATAAAGCTGCATTTTAAATAATTATCAAGTCTGAGCTGGACACGTATGCAGCTCGAAGGCCCCCTTTAGGACCCACATGAACCCGTTGTCTGAACTGAAACACTATACTGACGTGTTTGGTATAAGGGTAACTAATATCTGCTTTGCATTTGAAAGTACATCATGAAAAAAAATCTCACTCTCATAACAATGTTGGGCCTCTAATTGTTCTTCCTCTTCGTATTAATATATTTGTTTTTTCCTCCGTAAAACAATGCTCAATCCATTCATTTATGTTTCCCCCTCTTTCTTTTCACGACGCTCCTCCTTCCTTCCTTTTGTTTAATCTTCCGAGTTCACTTTGCCCTTTGGTATCAAGCTGCAGTCACTCATATTGCAACTCAATCCCGAACTATAAATGACAATCTGAGTTAAATGATTGACCTCTGCGGATGTAAAGTTGAATTCAACCACATATTTATTCAGCCATTTTGCCCAGTCCAATGCTTTTATTGAAACAGCTTTCCCTCCTTGTAAAGCTTTGACAGGTGCATGACAATAACTGGACTCAATTCTAAACTAAACTCTGTCTATAGTAGAGATATGAAATGTGTAGGGCGATCAATAAAGGCAACGTTTCTCTGCCGTGTAACTTGTTCACATCATCACCAGTAGATGGAGCCGAGAGCCTCTCAATGCTCCGGGGGTTGCAGAGCAGGGCCCCTTATTAACATAGGTGTGTTCACATGTTTCTGCTGTGTTGCATGTCTGCTGTGTTCCATGTACATCTGTTGTTCCTGTCAGCGCTTCCCACGTGACCACTTGGGTCGCAGGTCAGAGCAGGACGGAGGCTCTTCAGTAAGTGTGTCTTCAGGCCCCCGCGGCGCCTGGGACTCTAGATTCCGTGCTCTTGTGGGAACAGTTCTGGCATTAGAGGCAGGGTTAGTGTGCCACCGCCACCATCTCATCCCATGGTTGCCCTGTTGTCTCATGGTTTGCGCCCCTCTTCTCTTTCCCTCTCAGCCCCCCTCCCGGCCTTCAGGAGCATCTGCGGCCCTCGTCGATCCCATATGCCCCGTGCCTTGAAGCCGAACCCCCAACGCTGAAGCTGATCACTAATTCATCGCTGAGATGAATTAACAATCATCCATTTTCCATCCCACCAACACTGGAGCTCCATTTCATTCTGACCTGTTTAGAGCGTCGCACAGCTCGACTACGGAGGAAGAAATGATCAACAGGCATGTGAAATTCATGAGACGCATCCAACGCAACATGTGAGGAGATTTATCTGTCTATAAATCCAAGTTTTTCATCAGGCCCTCGCATAATAGCAGCCATTTGAATAATTGACTATGGTAAGTGGTTCACAAGGAAGGGACCGTCTGATTTCTGTCATATATATATATATATATATATATATATATATATATATATATATATGAATTGAATTCAACCACATATTTGAATTCAAGTTCAAATATGTGGTTGAGTTTTGACATTGATTCAATCGTGGCAATAAAGTTTTAAATCATCAGAAGTGAATCTCTCTCCAATCCGTAGCCGTCCTGACACGGTCCGTCTCTTCATATACAGTGGTGCCTCAGTTTTCGAACGTCTCGGACTTCGAACAAATCGGAATTCAAACAAAAAATTCTGGATTTTTTTGCTTCGGATTTCGAACTAAAATCCAGAACTCAAATGCCCCCGAAAAAAGCCAGAAAAACCATCACGTGCGCGGACTGACCAGCTGACCCACGACGTGCTTTGTTATTGTGTACAACGCAGCCTCTGTGTGCAGACGTGTCCCATTTACTGACTGTGTTTTCTTCATATTGAGGTGTAAAACCTTTCCTGTCTCCGCACTGGACCGTGGTAGAGTGTCACAGGGGAGGTGCTGGAGCGCTCACTCCAGGGTTTGATGTCCTGTTGTGGACTGGAGCTGGGACAGGGATGAGGCCAGTCTGGGACAGAGCGTGACTTGGTTTATGACTTTGTCACAGCCAAACTGCACAGAAGCGCACATTCAGAGCTGGACACGCACCGGGCACCTCTTCACTTCTGGAGAGACGTCACTCACTCGGCAACCCCTCCCACATGCAGCGGCCACACACATAGAGGAACAGCCACCTGCAGCAGACACTCTACATTCACTCCTACAAAAGACTATTTTAAGGCTTGGAACGCATTAGTTCTTTTTCCATTCATTGTAATGCGAAAAATCGATTCGGATTTTGAACAAATCACTTCTCAAAAGGCCGTCTGGAACGGATTGTGGTCGAGAACCGAGGTACGACTGTATATATATATATATATATATATATATATATAAATATATATATACACAAAAATAATTGAATCAAACTATTGCAGCTTTCTATTGTATTTTATAAATGAACATGGACAGACGACGAGATTGAGCTGTGGATGCACTTGACTATATATGACAAAGTCGACCGGTACCGTGTCCAAGTCCTCTGTGTGATGGAGAGGTGGGGTTATGACATCACTGTTTAATAAAAAATTGTTTTCAAGTCCATCCACTCCATGAAACTTGGATTTGTGCAGACAGAGCTCCAGCTAAGTGAATGGCTGCGGACGATGAGTGGAGTCTCAAGGTGGTGGTAAATGTTGTTTCCACTTGTCCCATTTGACCAATTTACTGAGTGGCACAGCTGCAAGAAGAGCTCTGCCTCTCCACTGGATGCAGATTGGCTCCAGAGCACTCGTAAACCTGGCGCCCATGAGCTGTGCAGCAACTCTTTTGAAGAGATTGCCCTTCTGGGTATTTCTTCCACCAGTGTACTTGAAGTAGCATCAGCTGCATTGACGTGTGGTGCTGGAATCGAGACCAGAGTACACAGAGACCAAGACCAAACTGAATACTCCTGTGAGTTCCACACCGGAATATTGGCCACACACACTAAAGTTAAGGACTTCATACATACATAAGCCGCAGCGGTCTGTAAGCTGCGGGTGCAGTGGTGCTGTCTGCAATGTAAAAAGGTCAGTGGTGCACCAGGCTTAAAACTGCATGAGGATCACTTCTAAACTAGTTTGGAAAACGGGCTCCAGCATGGAGACTGACTCATGACTGGGCAAAGTTCTGAACTTGAATCATCAATTCCTCGTGTCTTTTATTCACATTAAAACACTGAAAATGTGCTGTTTTCGCCCACGTGTTCCGACACCACAGCAGGTCTCAGCTGCTGCTTCTTGTCTCCGCTCCTCCAGGAGATCGGTTCTAGAGTGGAGCTGCGGACACACGGGCGACAATTGTGCATTTTGAGAGCTTTAATATCAATAAAATGGCTTTTATTTCATCGGTTTGATGCGACGACGCGCAATATTTTGGCAACATGACGCTCTTTAGCCTGTAGAAATTCAGTCCACTAGAAAAAGTGAAAGTAAAAGTAAACACCCCTTTTCTATCCAACCAGCGGCAGCAAACGTGAGCCATGCTCTTCCTGTTTGCATTTTCGCTGCAGCTCCACTTCAGATTCTACTATGAGTGGCTACATGGAGCCTTAGTCCAGTTCTTCTTCTATCTTGGTAGCTTTGTCCGACCGAGACCATTTTCCTGATAATTTGATTTTCTCAGCTGACATGTAAACGCAGCCCCAGATCGTAAACATGGGGGCGAGAGGCCCATCTGACCCAGGACTAGAGCGGATACGGCCGACATGTGGACAGGCCCTGACTCCATCACACACACACACACACACACAGAGGTGTCAGACTCCATCACACGAGAGACCAGTAAGATGCTCCTCAGAAGAGTCTCCCGAGTCCATCTGAAGGCCTGGTAAGAGGACCTGCCGCAGCTCTTTGCCTACTGAAGTGAGTGTAATAGCTGTTGCATGTTATTACCACACTGTTACCTGAAGGCCTGGCAATAAGGATTTACAAACCTGATGTCTAAGTTTAAAACTATTGCATGTTAAGTAGCTTTAAAGGGCAAAGCATTTGACGTGTCAGGAGGATTTTTACGAAACATCAAAAGGTTCAGCAAGCAGAGGATTTCATGTGCGCTGCATGTGTCTTTTTTGTTTTATAATTAGCCCAGTGGCCTTGCTGCTGCTGTACATTTGAATTTATTGATGTGTAACACGTGGAGGAAGGTTTTCTGCGCTGCACTGAATTTTGTTTTTTTCACGGCTAATTTGCTGGAGCAGCCATTGTGGTGTGTGTTTGCTATGTATTGGAAGGAGATGCTCTCTGTGGTCAGTGGTTGTCCTCCTTTTCTTCCCACTCGTTCCTCTGCGGCAACTACAAAAAAAAAAAATCCATCTGAAACAGTTGTCCCGTGCATTGCCCGATATCGATTCATAAAATCCCTGAATCCATTATTTATGTATAGAATGGCCTGTGGATTCAACCAGAATTTCAAATGATGCATCACATCATATAAAATCATTTTTATTTTTTATTATTATGATGTGAACAGAACTTCCTTGTGAGCTCCTCACAAGGGCGGAGCCTGACGGAGGTTTGGATGGGCGGAGTTTGAGAGGTAAAGGTGTGGAATGTTTGTGTGTTAAAACAGTAGCTGCTGATTTGTTCTACAGGACGGAGATCAGGCCTGGCCAACCTGCGGCACCCGAGCCGCATGCGGCTCTGTCCCCAGTCGCATGCGGCTCTTCACCAAATGAGCCGCCAAACTGGCTGTGATTTTGGTCAAGTTGCTGTTGAGATGATCATTTATACAGGAAATAAGACGGAAAAGTAAGAGCCATTACGGCGAAATGTCAAAATATTGTTCAAATACTTTGACTTGCGTTTAACCTGGACCGTCATCAGGTCCACGATCAACACGACTGACATGACTTAGTTCCACGTTTCACTTTGTCATTCCCCAATCTAAAGGTCTGGCATGTGTTTCACCTGTGGTTCACTGTTGATGGTGGTGAAGTCTGTTGAATTCAGTGCAGTGAAGACGAGACGCTCCAGTCTGCAGCGTTGCTCACACACTCACAGACCGGCGCCACGCTATTGGTGGCATGAGCCACGTCCAAAAAGTCAAATAAATGGTGCACACATTTCTATCTAGGCCGCTTGATATTTCCAGGAGGATCACGGTAAAATGTGTGGATTTTAAAAATACATGCAGAGAAATAGAGAAATAAGGGGGACACGAACCAGCAACCTTGTGACACACGTGCTGCCGCTAAGTCACATGACCAGCTGTTCAGGTGAGCCTTACAGCCTGACATGTTTGCAGGATGTGGCTCTTTTCAGCAACACAGTAAAACAATGTGGCTCTTAGCCTCTGACTGGTTGGCCACTCCTGATATAGAGTGTCACAAACAGCCAGGAGAGACATGGATCTGGTGGTCAGCCATGTTTGTTTACGTCCGGCCTGACGCTGAACTAGTCAGTTCCGCTTTTTACTTCCGCCTATTCTACGTTTCATTCATGGGAATTTGGACGTTCATGAATGGATTCAGAATCCTTCACGTCCGAATCTCAATATTTGTGGTCAAATGTGAGCATTTGGTGTCGCACATGACGTCATCCCATCAAGGAGGGAGGAAACATGATGCGGCACATGCCGTGTGGAGGGGTGGGCAAGGGGAGACAAATATTAAAATGCATTCAAATGTGACATTCAGCAATTCAGAAAAAAATGGCACTTTACTGACAACAAATATCAGTGTATACACTTCAGTAGAATGAGTGCTGATCTCAGCATTCAGCATCATAACGCACAGTCCAGCTCTTCAGGGTCGTTTTTGTGGTTAGGTTTTTCATTTTGAGGCCCAACTACAAATAGAGACCAAGAGTACACAAGAAAAATCTGACTACCGGAGGAAGACACTGTTGTCGATGACAGTATATATTGAATATATATATATATTGAAAAAATAAAATAAATATAGGGCAACTGAGGTATTACAGTCGATCAGTCATAAATGGAACCAATTCTCTCACAGCAATTCATTTGCGGCTGAAAGGACTCGCTGCATGTCCAGTGTTTCTCTGCCTCTCATCAAACGTCTGCTGGGATTTGCTCGAACACGCCGTGTCCTTGGCTCGCCAGGAGAAGCAGATGTCGATACATGAATACATGAGAATCTCCCCATTGATATGAAGAGGCAACTTCTCCGCTCTATTCAGCAGGTTTCGCTCTTTGGAAACTCCCGAGCCCTGGTTTGGCACCTGAAGTGAAGCTTTGGTTTTGGATCTGTGGGGAACACGAACATCTAAGTGGCTGATTATAGACCACCTTGTCTGTCCTTATCATAGTCCAAAGATTAGGTTCAAAGAGCTGCAAGGTGTCAGTCAAGCTCTTTGAAGCATCTCTCTCTGAGGAGAGGGAGGGCGCGAGCGAGGGAGGGAGGGAGGGAGGACCGCGCTATAGAACACTACTTTGTGATATGCATCAAACACTGTTTACCTTGCTGCGAGCGGATCCTTGTTCTCCTTTCTGAACTAGCATCGTGGCGCCTACAACCAATCCTGCTTCCCATCAGCATCCGCATAACACTTCAAACGCCATCATCGTATTATTTTTAGGGCAGGGAAGTGGCGCCGAGACCACCATTAGCATGGCAAACTCAGTGTGACAGCAGTTGAGCTCCGGCGCTGTTTTGATGGCGTGAATACGCTCGTCGTTGGGCTGCTCTGGGGGAAAGTGGCTTCCTCCAAAGTGTGTTATCATGTCGCCCTGAGTGGAGCTGCAGGCGAGGGATGGGGAGCGCGAGGGGACAGAAAGATGGGAGGGGGAGGGGCTAGCGGTGTAGACTGAGCTAAATTCAAGTTCAAAGCCGCGGAACGTGACTGTGAGCCACGAGTGAAGTGGGGCAGAGCTGTGATGCACGCGGAGCGGAGGGAGTCGGGATGCTGCCTGCGCTGGCGGCTTGACAGTCACTCAAACTAGACGCTGAGTGGAAGAGAAGGCGACAATGCTGGGCGTGCTGAAAAAGACGGGGACAACACCGCAAACATGTCGTCCCTCCTGTGAAGTGGCAGCGCAACATCACATAGAGTAAATAAAGAGCAATGAGGAAACCGCCACCTTGAGGAACACAGAGCCTCGGCGTGGTGGTGATGCCAGTGATGTAATGGGCGGAAAGAGGTGTTCAGTCGACGCACAAAAGGCAGGATGTAAACTGTCAAACACCAACTTTGAAGGCCAAGACGAGCACAGGTGTTCTACTCGCGCTGCTTCAATAAACCCTCTTTTTGATGAGTCGGCGCCTCGTAAACATGCTGCGTTACGTCAAGCCCAATTAGTCTCGCACACATACGGAAGATGGCGCCGCTCAGTTATCGCTGGAATTCCAGGCTTACGTGGAGAACATAAATCTCAGGCCTTTCTATAGCCACTTAGCTTTTGCTCATAATCCCGCCACTTGTACAGCGCTGGAGCTTCTCTTCTCTGCTCATGTATGCAGATGATTATTGAAGCCATAACTTTGATGTGCTGGATCTGAGCTCGTGGAAGGAATTCAAGCTTTTAAGAACTACGTGATGTTCTTCACTTGGTCTGCAAAAAAAAAAAACGCAGCAGATTATTAAGCAAATCCTTAGGACGCAGTGACGACTTTGAAACGCATCAGACCTCTGATTTTCCTTTGGATACTGACAAGTTATAGCAGGTGAAAAATCCTGAATCCAGTTCCCAAAGCTAAAGCATGGCTTGGTCAACAGCAACATTAATGTTCTAACCAGAACAATTTGAACCATCAAAAAGGTGCAATTGCAAGCGATAGTGTTGAAGTGCTCCAGACCGGTCTCAGTTTTAAGACCGGATCCAAGACTGGTCCTGATCTCGGCCATGCTGGACTCTGGATTCCTTTTGTCGAGACCAGTCAAGACCAGAGAAGCTGAGATTTGAAAGTAACTAGATAAACCTGTGTGTGTTTTCTAGTCTTGTTGCTGAAGAATGCTAGAAGAACTAGCTCTAAAGATAACATCGCTGTCATCAGTAATGAAGGTTCTGTACCAGGCGTCTCCACCTGACCATTTGTAAAAAGAACAACAGGGATAATAGACCATCTTGCTCTTGCACTTGACTCACTGTATGGTCTGGTGGTTTCAAGGAACCTCTTGAGCCAAGTCCTTCACCCAATGGACGTCATGCTTCATCCCACAACACGACGTGTTAACCCTTCTCCACCTACGGCCCTTCCTGTTTCCTGGCCTTAGGTCTGGTGCAAGGGTCCATTAGACTCTCGTGGTCTCTGGAGTTTTGGAATCATGACGGCTGCTCCCTCAACTTGGGGAGACCCGTATGAGACCCAACGTGTGCTGCAATCCCTCCAGCAACTTACCTTGTCACCTTATTCAGAAGTACAAGCCGATCCACCACGGTACGTCTGATGTTTTTTATGTGCGTCTTAAATGTTTTGTCTTTAATGTCTTTAATGTATTGCTGCTTTTCCCTGTTGTAGGACGAATAATCGCTTTAATATATAATCTAATCTAATCTAATCTAACAATTCCAACAGCATGTTGACCCTGTGAGGTTCTGGATTACGGCGTGGATAAGGAAATCTCCAGAGGGATTTATCAGAGTCAAGACAGCTGCTGGGGGGAGGTCTGTCATATACAAGTGCTTTTCTTTTTCTAAACGGTTTGAGGGCAAAATCTAACAAACAATAAACTGCAGCAAAACATGAATAATTTCCCAAGACATTGCCTCAGATGAGAAGACATGTCATGCTCATGCAGCTACTGCCTTGTTGTGTGGCGATAAAAACATTGGATGGCTTCAAAAATACATGTATATGTTTGGACAAATGGCAGTTTTATTATTCGCACATCCACCTCCCTGTGGTGCTCCTGATTGTCCTGCAACATATTTAGATTTTCTATTAACATATTTCTAATTATATTTCTCACTAAAAATCAAACTCAGAAAAACAACCGCAGCTGGGCTGGAGCTTCATTCCTCGTACTCAGGAGTCCACGTCTGATCCATGACAGGCTTAAGCACAGCGACTCAGGAGAACAAAGGTGCGGTGACTGCAGGACACGTCTGCAGGAGAAATGACTCCGCGAGACGCTAACATTTAATCAGTCCACGCAGCAGTGGCTCAGACATGAAACAGTGACAACAGCTAGCAACAGGAAGGCCACACATCCCATGAACTGTCTAATCAATTTCAGCGATTAAATCAAGCCAGAAGATCTTTATTTATTTAAAAACCCGACTTTATCACGGCGGCGGCTTCGGCTTTTGTCATACGCTTGTGATACGGAAGAGTGGTCCTGGTTACTAACGTGTCCCTGTTGTCCTGTCCAACATTGTTGTGAAATCAAGTCCTTTGGTGTCCTGGACATCTCTCCTCACTTCATCTTCCCACTTGGTTTCAAGTCAGCTCCGGAGCTCCCTGGGTTTGAAGGGATCATTTCAAGTGGTGAACAGCGAGTGCCCTCGATCTTAGGAGTATTGGGACACACGACACTGACACGTGAACACGCAAAACCCCGTGTTAGTGCGAAAAACGGCCATAGTGTTGAAGTACTCCAGACTGGTCTCAGTTTTCAGACCAGATCCAAGACTGCACTTTCAAAGTCCTGATCTCGGCCATGCTGGACTTGGGATTTGGGACCAGTCAAGACCAGAGATGCGGCGATTCTGTGTGAGGTTTCGAGTCTTGTTGCTAGGTCTGAAGTCAACATGATTGTTATCAGTAATGCAGGTTCTGTATTAGGGGTCTCCATCTCGATTTCAATTTTTAAAAAAATGTCGAGTGCCACCATACTGTAGTTCCACGATCAAGCTTTGTCGTTGGACAAGGCTACTTCACACCTACCCCGCCAGTCCTAGTCTCTCTCTATGTGACGTTGTTCCCCATCTCGGTCACATTTATAGTTTACTGATTTTAATATCAACTTACTTATGACAGCAAAATAACCAATAAGAAGTAAACTGATTATTAAGCAACACCTTGGACACTGCGATGACTTTAACTGCATCAGACCTCTGTGTTAGATTTGCTTTTGGATACTGATGGAACTGGACAAGTTATAGCAGGTGAAAAATCCTGAATCCAGTTCAAGTTAATCTCTGTTCCCAAAGCTGAAGCATGACATGGTCAACAGCAACATTAATGTCCTAACCAGAACAATTTGAACCATAAAAAAGGTGCAATTGCAAGAGATAGTGTTGAAGTGGTCTCAGTTTTAAGAGCGGATCCAAGACTAGTCTTGATCTCGGCCATGCTGTGGAATGTTATCAGTAACAGAGGTTCTGTACTCGTGGTCTCCATCTTGATTTTAACAAGCTGTTTTTTTTTTTTGTTGAGTGTCACCATAGTGTAGTTCCACGAAGCTTCGTTGTCGGACATGGCTGGATCTCGTCCCTCATCAATCTGTTCTGCGACCTCAGATGCTGTAGCTCAGTGGTCATTGCATGAGTTGTTTACAGACTGTTTCAGATCAAACTGCTTACAAATAAATGTGACGTCTTATTGTGAAGCAGTGGGTTGTTCATGAAACCTCACACCTGCCCCTTATGTCCCAGTCCAGGTGATGTTGTTCCCCATTTCCATCACATTTATACTTTTCTGATTTTAATATCAACTAACTTATAAGAGCAAAATAACCAACAAGATACATGAAATAGGAGAAAACAAAGCTCCAGCTGTGGTTGTGAGTGAAAGGGGGGGGGTGATAATGATTTAGGAGCGGATGATTCATGCACAGTTGGTGTGTGGGTGGGACCTGCTGGATGAACACCGCTGATATTAAAATGACTCTGACTCAGAAGATTGACAGGTGTAAATATTTCTGCTCAGATTTGCTGTTTTGGTGGGAAATTTCAGAAGTTTTAGGAGAGCTGGATGTGTTTTATGTATATTTAAGTAGAAGGAAACCTGCTGTGGTTAGGAATGTGGACATGAACAATTGAAACCCGACAGGATTACGAGGCAGCGTCATCACAGCGCAGTCGATATCCATCGTCACAACGAGCCATGGAGCGAAAACTGGGAAGATATTTTTAAGTCCTTGGTTTTAATGAAGCTTTCTCAGAGGAGAATTAGCAGTGAGACTATCTTTATTATAGCGCAGCCGCTAAGGGCCCCCCATAGACCCACATAACAAAGTGTGCCATTAAAAATTAACTCTGGGTTGAAGAGAGTCGCGCACCAAACGAGGCGTGCAACTTGGAGACGCCGCAGCCAAGGTATTTTTTAATCAAGTCGGCGAGTGTTCTTCCTCACGCCGGCTTTAGCGCTGTCTGCCTCACGTTTCATTTGTGTTGTCACACTCCGAGTCACGTTTCCCTTTCGTCTACTCCCTCGACCAGTTATTGTCAGCCCGAGTGTATGTGATATTTATTGGTGTAAAACGTGACAGTTGTCGGCGCGATGTCTGACACGTCCACAGACGTGGAGGCTGCGAGGACTGGGTCTTGTTTTCCGACTTCCTAAGACGTCTGTTGGTCAATTATGCACCAGTCGGTTTCCATTCTGTGAGAGCAGAAGCACCGGGAACAAAGTAGACTTTCATTAACTTTTAAGCAGCTGACTCAGAAGTGATTTAAAAGTTTGTATTGCACCAGAGATAAATGTAGATTTCCAAGTGGAAGAGCAGAAGTTTTGCTCTCAGCCTTGACTGCAACTGAGGTACAGGGAATAAGAAACATTGTGAAGGTCATGAGTGATGAGAAATGCCGTCTTTCTATGGACTGGAAGTCTTTTCACTTCTGAGCCTGAGACAAAAATACAGTGGTACCTGGGTTCTCGACCACAATCCGTTCCAGACGGCCGTTCGAGAAGCGATTTGTTCAAAACCTGAATCGATTTTTCCCATTACAATGAATGGAAAAAGAACTAATGCGTTCCAAGCCTTAAAATAGTCTTTTGTAGGAGTGAATGTAGAGTGTCTGCTGCAGGTGGCTGTTCCTCTATGTGTGTGGCCGCTGCATGTGGGAGGGGTTGCCGAGTGAGTGAGGTCTCTCCAGAAGTGAAGAGGTGAAGAGGCTCTGAATGTGCGCTTCTGTGCAGTTTGGCTGTGACAAAGTCATAAACCAAGTCACGCTCTGTCCCAGACTGGCCTCATCCCTGTCCCAGCTCCAGCCCACAACAGGACATCAAACCCTGGAGTGAGCGCTCCAGCACCTCCCCTGTGACACTCTACCACGGTCCAGTGTGGAGACAGGAAAGGTTTTACACCTCAGTATGAAGAAAACACAGTCAGTAAATGTAGCTGACGGGACACGTCTGCATACAGAGGCTGCGTTATACACAATAACAAAGCGCGTTGTGGGTCAGCTGGTCGGTCCGCGCATGTGATGTGTAACGTTCGAGTTCTGGATTTTCGCTCAAAATCCGAAGCAAAAAATATTTAATTTATTCAAACTCTGATTTGTTCCAAGTCCCAGACGTTCGAAAACCGAGGCACCACTGTACTGTGTGAATAACTATTTTAGTTGGAATCAATCGAAATGAAGGACCATACACAGGTCTCCTAAACTAAAATCAACACTCAGAAAAAAGTGCACGAAACCAAATCTATAACAAGTTGTGCCAACTTAAACTCATCTTTTTGACAAAATTGTCATCACTTATTTTTGCTCTATTTTCTTATCATCAGTCAATTACAAATCTTTTTTTTTTTTTTTTTTTTTATCAATTTTGACATTTTTGGTGACTTTTCTCTGGTTTTAGTATTATTTAGAGAATTTCTTATTTGTTTGTGCAAGAATTATTAGAATTGAGATAAGGCCTACTGTGGATACTGTTTCAAAAAGCCAAGGGTTTGCCTCCCTCATGGTCCTTTGGAAATGGCAAAAATGAATTCTACAGCTTTTAAAACCCTAAAATTGATCCAAAAATTTGATTTTGTAAACTCGTCTTTTCTCAAAAAGACGAGTTGAAATCTTCAACCGTTCTGAAAACCTCAGATATGTGGCTACATGTTGGTAAAGCTTTGGTCTTGTGCATGTTTTTCTGAGTGTTGACTCGAGGTGAGGTGACCTGTGCGTGGAAGAACAGTCAGGTGTCAGTACAGAATGGGTGTGAGGACCAGGGCAGGCACATATCATACACCACATCATGGTTCATGAGCGAGCGCGATATGAAGAGGGAGTATGGAAAATTACCACAAAGCAAATTAACGCTGTTGAGTGTAATTACATTTTTTTTTTGTGTGAAACTAATTTGCACTTACTGTAGCATAAAATTGAGGTTGCATTTAAACGGTTGGTTCAATATTCAGAGGACCATCAGGTCTTTTGAAATTTTAATGAGCATCCGATCGTCGCTGTCTCCTGCTGTCCACATTATTCATTTGTTTGTGTTGGTGCCTGACGGTGGAGAGGTGCTTTTATAGCGTAATTACACACTGTTACATAGCACAAAGGTGTTTTTGTTTGGCAGCGATATCAGAGCGTTTCCCACTCAGCTCCCTTTCATCTAACTTCTCATCTTTCTGGGGGGTGATTTGAGGGAAGAGCATTAGAATCCATTTCAAATTGAATACAATGTTAATGAATGTGGATGTAATTTGCTGTGAAAAATCGCCTCAGACAGTTTTTGGAGGTAAAATCCCAATTACGTGATGGTGCAGGGCTTGAACACTCCTCTTCTCCTGTGTGGCCGCGACACTTGAACGGGAGTTTGCGCGTCCTAATGAGGTGCTTGTGACGCCGCAGGGAGACGTTAAGAGGAGCTACTCATCGTGGGTGCAAAAGTTCTTCTTTCACAAAGCTGTCCAGCAAGATTGACATCTCATATTCGACAGTTGTTTGGCCCCTTGCAAAACAGCCTGCTGAGTAACCCAGGCAAAGTGGCCAAATAGCAGCAGCAAAACATCGCGGCATTTAAACAAGCCGAGCTGTAAACATGGAGCCTGAGTCACACTTTCATTATGGCAGTTTCCACGGTTCACGGTCCTCCTGGAAATGACAGTCATCATCATCATTGTTGCTTCAGAGATGAGGAAGAGTGTCTCCAGAGGATCACATAAACATCTGTAAAAAAAAAAAAAAAATTCAATATGGCCGTCGTCGGGTGACATCGTGATATACCAGTCAGATGAGTGATTTTACTTCCATCCCAAACTTTGGGTTCCACTGAAGATTCCTCTCTTTTACAGTACTTTCCAAGCTACAGACTTTAGAAAAAGCGATATTACAGTGGGGTATTTCACTGAAAATTTTCCGGCGCCCAAAGGGTTACTTTACCTGTTCTTATTCCTTTGTTTTTGTTTTATTTTGAAACTTTTAATTCCTTTCTTTCAAGTACATCAGATGCAAATGAGTTATGTTCACACCTTCTTGAATTGCGAAGCATAACCCTGCTGCCTTTTCCCAGCAGTAGCCCTTCTGTTGCAGGTACTTTGACACAGGATAAATTCGGTTTAATACGTGGTCCTACCTTGTCCGTGATGTGGATGGACCCAAGAGTCATGTGAGTGGCATGGCGGCCAAAACAAATCAACCACTGGATCAGGAAGATGCCGTGTCCTCCGTGTCGAGATGTGGGTAGAGAGTAATCCGGGAGGTAATTTTGTGAGGGCATGCACTAACATTTGCAGTCTCACAGCGGGCCATGCCACGTGACTGGTTCAGGAAGTGGATTGTGCAGTTCATTTCCAGATTTCTGCAACAAACTAGCCCTAACCCACAATGGAGGAACGCTGTTTCGACTGCTCTTACACAGTAGAACACTTGAAATTCAAAGTGTCCTTTAAAAAAAAGAGACGATTTGTGAGCCAAAAATATACCTGCTTTAAAACCGAGAACTGTACTGTAACAAAGCTTCTCTGTACCGTCACAGCCCTTACTGGCTTCCACCCCATGTTGTTACTTACAGTTACAGTGCGAATGTAACACAACAGTAAAAGGGGATAAATACTGGCCCTGGACACAAATGCATAACATTGTGTCAAAAAGCATTTGTTCCTTGGGGTTGGAATTTATCCATCAGCTCTGCCTTGGAGAATAAAGAGAACGGACGACGAGTACCTCCATCTGTCCATGGATCTGCAGGGCTCACCCGCCGTTGCATCTCCCACTGGAACAGATCTGACTGGCCAGATATCAGTGAGCGCAGACTTCCGAGCTACCGAGCCAACACTCCAAACTTCAGTGCCTTAAAAACACTGCTGATATTAGTGAGGATTTCAACCCTAAAGTTTGCTTCATTTATGAAGTTTGTCAAGAAAATGAGGCAGCCTCTTGTCAGACGGTAACCATCTGGTTTTGGAAACCATAACCCGAACCTCCTTATGTCGTGTCTCATAAGCCGACACACTTTCTCCAGCCTCCTGGAACGTGATGCCTGCGATGGATGGTGCTAAAGAGGCAGTGGCAAAAACCACTATCTGTTGTCAGTCGTCCAAAGCATGCTGACACCTCTCATCATTCCTTTAGGCGAGGATCCAAGTCAATATCTGGCTTCTGATGAAGCTGCTAAGACGTGATGAATGCTGTCATTCTGTCCTCAGGTTGATGATACATCGCTGGTGACCAAGGTAACAGCCAGTGGGAATGGGAGTGGGGGGGGGCCATGTCCGACTGGGTGGAGATGAGAGGCCTGTAGTCATACGTGCTTTCAATTTCGTGTCCCTATATTGTCGATTTATGTTTCTGCCAGTGGGTGCTGAATATGTTGCAGCCCTCCGGAACACACAACGTATTGTGCTGGGCACTCGGGAGGTGTGGCCTCTCACCCAGAGGTAAATATAGAGGCAGTGTGGGGAAACGTGTTAGGAGGTTGTGCCAAGCAGAAGAATAAACATCACGTACCTAACCTGAGAGTCCTGACCTTTTTGTCTTGCCACAGAATCAAAAAATGTTATACAAATGGCAAAACACCATGAGGGCACATTCCATTTGCCAGGAAAGAAAATCCAAAAGAGCTTCTAGTGATGACATCATACAAGAAGGATCAGCCCCTTAAAAAGTCTGGACGCATCAGACCTACACAGTCGGACCAACAAAATTAGCACCCAACGTTGCTTCTGACGAAACTCTGTAAATAGGTTGCTGAGCTCCTCATACTTGTTCAGAAATACCACTTTAACACGGAATATATTGCCCGGTTGACTGACCTGCCTGGCTGAATGCGGTGGTGCGGCCAGGTGTTTGCTGAGAAACCTTTTATTGACAAGATAAGCTTGTTGACTTTGTTGGCCCGAAACCCTCTTCTTTAAAAGGATATCAGCGAGAATTCAAAGCACTTCAAATTCAGATTTCATTATGTGAGACCGCTCCACACAACTGTTCCTTCCAATGATGGAGCAAACCTTTTTCAGCCTGTTGTTCTCACCTCTCCCAAATGAAGAGGAGCCAAGAAGAGGACTATGTCTTCATGAGGGCCCCAGTATGACGGATGTACAGCTCCTGGGATGCTGTACCACCATGCTGCTGCCACCCACCTCAGAGGTCCAACCAGAGTCGAGTTGCCGCTCGCACACCTGGTGAATCTCTGCCTGCCTCCTCTGTACATTGCCAATAAGTCCCATATTAATTGGGAGTGCTGCCACAGAGTGTGATGAATTGGTGCGTGACATTAAAGTCATGAGATCAGGATGTTTTAAATATCAAATGAAAAGAAAGAACATTGTGAAAATGAGAAGAAGTTTGTTGTGCCTCCAACAGTGGTCCAGCAATCGTAGTCCCAGACCCAGACACAAGTGTGTGATCTATTGGGTGTAGTGTCTTCTTCTTCTTCTTTCTCTTTGGGCTTCTCCCTTCAGTGGTGGCCACAGCGGATCATCTTCCTCCATCTCCCCCTGTCCTCTGCTTCCTCTTCTCTCAAACCTACAAACCTCATGTCCTCCTTCACCACCTCCATCAGTCTCCTCTGTGGCCTTCCTCTCCACCTTCTGCCTGGTAGTTCCAACCTCAACATCTTCATCTACCAATGTACTGGCTCTCTCTCCTCTGTACATGTCCAAACCATCTCCATCTAACCTCTCTGACTTGGTCTCCTAAACACCTGAGCACATGTGCTGTCCCTCTGATCCTATCATCATCCTGCTCACTCCCAGAGAGAAGCTCAACATCTTCATCCCTCCAGCTCTGCCTCCTGTCAATCGTAGTCCCAGACCCAGACACAGGTGTGTAATCTTTTGGGTGTAGTGTGGTTGTCTCAAAAAGTAGTAAGTAAAAAAACTAAAAAAAGCACATTTCATTTGGTGCCATCCCAAAATCACGATCCTGGTTTCTCACATCTCTCCCTCAGGTGTGGCAGACAGTGACAGAATTATAGACTAAAATCACATTTTTACCAAAGATCACCTCAGGCCCGAGGAGGAAACCCATTTTTGTCGGAGCGAATGGAACGTGCTCATATTTGAAACGGTAAACTGCTCATTAAGAAGACATTTAAGTCGCTGCACTCTTGAATATTTCAGCGAACATGCATTTGCAAGCTAAATAAAAAGCAGCCCAGACATGTTTGAGTGGATACTTGATGAGTCAGAGAATAATAGGGTTGTCATCTTGCTTCCTCTTGAATCATGCATTTCGTCCGTGCAGCATGTGGAACGTGATGTTTCAGCCGTGGCTGTGACAGAACCTATAAGCCTCAGCCTTCCCCGCACTTGTGGCTCGGACGTCTCTGGGAAGATGACGCTCGGCAGCTGCACTGTCAGCGGACAAAAACAAAGCCCATGAGCGTCACCCAGGTAATAATAACTCACTGACACGAGCGCCAGTGAACTGCCCTGGCTGGACAGTAAATGTTCTTTCTTCACTCATATGAGGCTCCTGACGCACAGAAGCTGGGCGTTTAAAACAGCAACGTCTTCTGCAGCAGAGCCAGGCATGACACTTTATATAGCATAGTTAGACTGCCATAAGGCGGCGCCAAACCCAGAAGGATTAAATAATAGGAGGAACATTAGGAAGAAAAGCACTCAGAGAGTGCAGACCTTCCGGGAATCGGACCTTCTAAGCCCCTCCGCATCAGATCCAGTCATATGACGGTGCATCCTAATTCCCATGCCTCCGTCAAGCCACTGATGTTTATGTTATTGCTGTAATTTTTCAGACTATAAGCCGTTACTTTTTTCTCGTGCTGTGAGCCTTTTCACATCAAACCAATGAAGTTATGAGCGTTTTATTGACCTTAAAGTCCTCAGAATGTGCTGTTTTCGCCCAAGTGTCCGCAGCTCCACCCACAGAGCTGATCTCCTGGAGGATGCCGAGGCGAGAAGCAGCAACTGAGACCGGCTGTGGTGTCGGAACTCTGGACACGTGGGTGAAAACGGCACGTAAATAAAAGATGTGAGGAGTTCATCATTCAAGAACATTGTTTCATGAGTCAAACTCCATGCTAGATCCCATTTTCAAAACTATTTAGAAGTGATCCTCATGCATTTTTGAGCACCACTGCACCTGCGGCTTATAGACAGGTGTGGCTTATGTACGTATGACCAAGATCAAATATATTCTGTGCCCAATTGGACAGCAGGTGGCAGTAGCCTTAAGGCCCTACATCAACACTGCACTGGTGGATGAATGAGAAAACTTTCACAGCATTGGTAAATCCATATTTTATTGTCAATATAGTTGATTTACTCAAGTGATCGAATTGTATGTTGTGCTGCATTACATCAAGATTTCGGACTACTTGTATTTTTAACCGTGACCAGAGGTAATAGGTATTGATTGGGAATTTTTTCTAATGCTCAAAACAAACCTGGACCTGTAACTTAATCGCTTGCCTTTGGAGGTCCTGAAAATTTTGTTTTGAGTTGCTCACAAACAGGCAGCTCACGGACATGATTCAATAAAGCCATTACGCTCCCAGAACACCACCCATCTTGTGTTCCTGGCGCCATTAGGAACATCCCCTGAAGATTTCATCAAATATGTTTGAAACTTCTTGAGTTATTTGTAAACAAACAGAAGAAAAAACAGACAAATTTTCATTTTCTACTGCGTCTACAGACGGGAAACGGATGCACGGATCTGAAAGAAACCTTCATCCCATCACCTTATTTTGATGAAATGCGTTAATAAAATACAAATTCCATCTTGAGTGATGATTTGAGTTGAAAATAAAACCCCATTACGAACTAAATAGCTGAACTTGAGCAAATATTCTACGCACCACTTGCTCTGAGCAGACTCCCCACCACCTTTGACCCTGAAAACACACCAAATCCTTGCTTTATTTATCGTTTTTGTCCATCCTCAAAACGTCCTTGCCAGAGCTCATGAAATATTTTCAGCCTCTTAAAGAATTAGCAGCTCTAGCGGGGTGTTGTGCCGCTGCACTGCAGTGTAGACTTCGCTCTTTTCCATCCTAGTTAATTATTACTGGGTCCTGTGGGCAAACAACACTATCAATACTGCATCTAGTTGCTGCGATCGATGAACAAGTTATTCAGGGAATTGGACACCACCTACTCACGGACCTAACGCTCCTATATTGCTGTGTATAAGTCCCTCTGTCTCCTGCGTACAGAGGATATTTCTATGCTTCTGACCTTGTAGCTTCGCCAGACGGCCTCCTCTCTGTCTCTCCTATATGAACTGGCCATCGGCAGCTGCTGCCAATAAGTTGTGTGACAGCATGTTCTCAAACAAATTAGAGCCTCACTGTTATTATTTTCAATCCGCCATCATGTGTTCATTCATCTCCATTTGGACCTGATAAGTGTGACAATTAAATGGAATCGTATCCCCCGTCTCTGCCTCTGGTGGATACACGCGCTCCGCCGCCTTAGCGCCTTCCTCCGAGCCGACGGCATGCTACAACATTTCCAAATGACTTGAGATGAATTTTGCGTGATTAGCGGCTAAATATATCAGCCGGCTCCTTCAGAGTCATTAACGGAGATGACAAAGGAAAGCAAACACACCGCGGCCCCGGTGGCGCATAATCGGGAAATTCAAATATTGAGCGACGCGCATCGTGAATGAGCACGGAATCTCGCTGCAAAATTTAGAGTCTTGGCCGGCAATTAGAAGGTGTGTGATCTGGATCTGACTCCGTCGTGTTAAATCACTGTAATTGTCTCTGATCTCGGCTTAAAGCATCCCTATTCACCCCCCCTCCCCCCTCCCCCATAATTACCGGCACATCTGCCGGAGCACATGTCTGACACCCTGAAGTCGGCTACCCGCTCTGTCTGCTGCTATTTCATGGTGCGACTATTGTATGAGCGAGGCGCGTCGACACACCAGACTCATACAGCAAATTCAATTTAAGTTAAAGATATCTCGGGTTTTGCTTTGACCTGAAGTGAAACAACCGATCTGAAAATAGTTTTCTTGAAATTCCGACAGTTGATGCCGAGAGACGCGGGACATGGATAAGGGAAGAAGAACAGACGAAGGGTTGGAATATTGGCCAAAAAGACCTGGTCTGGTTTTATTGGGCTTCATGTTGCGAGTCAAAATGGCCACCAACTCAAGAGCTTGTCGAGTTAGATATGTGTTATGATCAACATGGATTCACTTTCTGCCACTCTTTTGTTCAGTAGACTGGAGGTGCTGGACCTGGAGCGAGGCAGAGGACATGGGGTACCTCCCTCCTGGGTTGGGGTTAGTGTTCCAGAACCAGTCACAAGGTATGGGCCCGGAAAGGCAGTTCATCATTACAGCTACTGCTCAGTCTGCGGCTATTTCATGGGGCGACTATTGTATGAGCGAGCGTGCTGCGGGCGCCATGGCGACTGCATCGACACACCAGACTCATAAAGCAAGTTCAATTTCAACTAAAGGACATGAAACAAATATCTCGGGTTTTGCTTTGATCTGAAGAGAAACAACCGATCTGAAAATAGTTTTCTAGAAATTCCGACAGTTGCTGCAGAGAGACGCGGGACATGGATAAGTGAAGAAGAACAGACGATCAAAGGGTTGGAATATTGGCTAAAAAGACCTGGTCCTGTGTTATTGGGCTTCATGTTGGAGTCAAAATATCCACCAACTCAAGGGCTTGTTGAGATATCAGAATCAGAAAAACATCATTAATCCCCAGGGAAATTCCGCTCGTAACATGCACTGTACGCAACATATCACAATAAAATGAAAAAAGAAATAATATTACAAAGTGCAAAAAGCTACACAAAAGAGCTTAGAAGAGAGAGAGAGACAATTCTATATAATATGACGGATAATTCTAACAATAAGGGCGAGATAGAGATGCGTCATGATCGACATGGATTCATTTTCTGTCCCTCTTTTGTTCAGTAGTTGCTGGACCTGGAGCGAGGAAGAGGACACAGGGTTGGTGTTGAGGTTAAGGTTAGTTCAGTAAGGCAGTCCATCATCTCATTACTTAGACCAAGTAAGGCACTCAGAGAGTGAAGACCTCCAGCAAGCTGCCATTTTCACCCAACACAACCCAATATTACTGCCCTACATTCATTCATTCCATCCACAGTATTCCATGCCTTTTAAATTCAGCTGGCCAGAACATCACATGACACATCCAGACAACCACTCTCATTCACACCAGTCAATTTAGAATTCACCTCCGTATTACAGGAGGAAACCAGAGTGCCAGGATGAAAAGGTTCTGAAGTTTGCGTTGAGCGTTTGTGTCTGCCTCCATCGCGACCTCTGATGACCAGTTGCGTGCAGAACCGTCGTGGGCATCTGACAGAGGCTGTGGTGTGTAAGCGTATTTAGATGCTTACGGCTCACTTTCGAGCTGCTCTCTGCAGGATTTCTTCCCTAAAACTGATGTCTTTATCCGGCACAACGGAAGGATCGAGCCGCTCAGACAAAAAGGTTCCCACTTAAACATCTAACTGTATTAGTTCTACAAGCATATCAGGGGTTTATTACCGGCAAGACAATTGGATCAAATGCATCATATGCTACATTCACTCGTTGATCTCCTTCAGTTCCTGCTGGGGAGGTTGTGAAGAGCTGGAATCATAAAGTTAATGAATTTTTTATTCTATTGCACGGCTACCGACTTCCAAAGAAGGAAGTGGGGCCCTAATGAAGCTTTGATGAGTCATTGGTGGAGGGGCAGAAAAAAAAAGCAATATCATCTGCAAAATCACCTTTTATAACGTCAGGACTCCTGCAGCTTCTGTATCTGCAGGCAAACATCCGAGGACGCTCATATTATATTAAAGGAACATTAAACCAGGCGTGGAGGAAATAAGGATGCAGCTTTACGGTTATGTTCTTACAGAGTTCTGTTTGTTCGTAGCGCTGAACTTGAAGCTGGAACGGAAAGTGACATGCCGTACGAACCAAAACTGGATATTCATGTCAGTCGGAGGGAGCGCAATGAAATGTTGAGTGAGTCATGTGGGTGAGGTTGAGCACCCCTGGCATCTTGGTCTTATTAGTTCAAAATACTGGGCCCTGAAACATCTGCCTGAGCCAGAGGAGCCCGAGGAATCAGTCCTCTAGTGTGTGTCAGTGGCCTTGTTCTCCTCATTACGAACAGCAAGACGTCGCCAGCCCTCAACCTACCTTGATCATCCTCCCTCCCTCATGCCCTGCTTCGCCACTACTCGGCCGTCCTCTTCCCTTGGTGCAGAACCCATAGTCCAGAACATGTTTCCGGTTAAATCGACAGTTACTTGTGAAGTGCCGAACTGGCTTCACTGAGTTTGAAAACCACCAGCCATGTTTTCTTTCGCTGTATCCCTCAGTGAATTACTCAAGAATGCGGCGGCGTCAAGACTGCAGACTTTTGGTTGAATTGGGAAATTCAACGTGTCAAGACACTGACACATACCAAAGACACGACTTAACTTTTTTTTTTGCGGATGCTTTGTGGACATCTTTGGTGTTTGTCTTTGATATGTGTTAGTGTCTTTGGCTGCTGTGACATGTTGAATTTCCCCGTTGTGGGACTAGTAAAAACAATCTAATCTCATCTTTACAAGAGGTCTCTGCAGGAAGCAAGGTACCATCTGAGGTACCATCCAGTGAGACACTATGGTCTCATTTAAAGACACACAAAAACAGCCGAGGGAAAACCTTACAACACCACTTCCTCCTTTACTGGAACACAGTGATACCAACAACCCAACATCGGTACAAGCCGCTGCCTATCACCGATGATGTCATCCGATCCGTTTGGTTTTTTTTCCCAAGTCAAGGTGCAAAACGTTTATAACTACACATGAAACATTTGGAAGTCATGGGATGTCTTCCCGACAGGAAGTCGTCCACATGCTGCAAGAAGTTTGGGCTCATTTTACGAGCAGAAAACAATAGATTCGCAGACGTATTGTGTGTCAGTCAGTACTACATTACAAAGTCATTTCCGTGCAAAATATCTCCATCATTATATCTTTCTCCGCCATCTGTGTCACGTTGTCCATTAGTGAATCATTCCAGCCAATGACAAGCCGCCACATCACAACTGAGGACCCCTCATGCACCTCGATAGTATCTTCTTTGATATCTGCGACTAATGGTGTCAGAAATGCGACAGCCACGCGAGAGTCGTCTGTTTGATGAAGGAGCCGCGGGATGAGCCAGCGATAATAACAACAGTATTCCCTCCTCAGCGAGGGATGATGAGGAGCTGGTGATGGAGAGAAGGTGGGTGAAGCAACTGGAACTGCTGAGCCTGATGTTCCTGTTCGAAATCAAGTAGATATTGAGCGCCACTTTCTATTTCCCTCCCCCTATATTTTGCGAGCAGCGACACACATGCTGCCACTCTGTTGCCCCTGGTAACCAGATGCTGTAAATAGGCGGCCGCTGTAAATCACTGCAAACCTCGCTGAGGCAGGCGCGCCACCGTGTTATTGATTTTAATAGAATGAAAGTGCTGGACGTATGTCTTTCATGGCGGACTCGCCTTGATATTTGGCCGGTGTGTTACGTTTGACTCATAGGAAGGGAAAGCTGGAATGATCCTAGATGCACAAGGGGCAGGCGGTGGGTGTGTTACACAGCTGGGGGAACCTCAAAGCCCTGAAATTCCCAGCTTTGTCTGTGGTCCACTGCTACATCAGGTGCCTGTTGAGCTAATGGCAACCAACAGAAAAGTATTATAGATGAATCAAAAGTATATAAATGTTTATTTGCAATTTGCCCAAAACTTTTGTTACCCCAGATTCTTCTTGTTTCTCTTTGCTAGTGTGAAGGAGACGACTCGTAATTCTGACCAGCCGTGCCTGTCACTCAACCAGACTCTGAAGAGCTTCGCCTCGACTGTTGACTGCGTTGCTAAGCAACCGCAACATACACGGATGAAACAAAGACGGGTTTACGTGCAACACGTTTGTATTGCTGCTGTTGTAGTCAATGCCTTTTGTCTGCAGAAACATCTCAAAGATTTCAGCTTCAAACCCAAGATTGGCTTTCTTTCTCCGCAGTTGTAGACTCCCACACTCACGGCAACTCTTCCCCTATACTCCATGGTAATGTCCCATCAACCCCTTCTTATTTCTTTAAGAGAGCAAAACCAGGATTCAGTGTCTAGTTTTGTTTATTCCCACTCTTCTAGCGGTATGTTGCTCCCTCTGTTTGAGCTGAAACCTCATCATGAAAATGTTGGGAATCATACTGACGGATGGTTGTCGATGAAATTCCTCCTCAGTTTGTCTTAACACGCAGTGATGGCTGGTGAGGCCTCCCTGCCCCGTCCTTGTCTGCTTGTTTCTTCAGCGCCATCACTCAGTCTGATGCAGAGGTAATATTAATCCGAGGAGGATTCCACTCAGCCGGACTCTGATGCCTTCTTAAGCACATCATCGCTCAATAACTGTGTATTTAAAGGGTCGGGGTGTCACTTCTTGTACGGACACATCTTAACTGGATGGCACAAGTTGATTGAAAACAAAAGGACCCGTCGCTCCAGATGAACGGAAACACAGGCCCCCGCCTCATTTCCAGAATCGCAAGACTTTAAAAAGCAAAAGTTCTTTCTGAACAAGATAAAAAAGACATGAGAAAGTTCAAATGTGGTCGTTCTCTTTTGATCATCTCTGTTTCTGCTGACCTAAATACTGACCCCTGTAAATTCCAGCCTTGTTGCTGCTGAGCGAAGAAGAGACGTTCTCGATTCAGAAGCTGTGCGAGAGGTTAAGAGTAAAGAAGCCGCAGCAGATGGCGAGAGGCTGAACCTGGACCAGAAGTAGGTGTTTATTAAGGTTATCTGCTGCTTGAGGGGCCAGGGAGTCTTTATCTTTAATTTACCCTCAGGTTCCACCGGAACCGACCAGTGTCACCGCTATTCTTTGATCGGTGAGAGTGCTCCCACCAGGTGTGCGGTCCCAGAAGAGTGAGAGTGTCACTCCACTTGTGAGTGCAAACGCCAATAGTTTGCTACCTGTTTCGTTGTGGACAGTGTTTAGTTTCTGACTCGTACCTCCTTTGTCCCGAGTGTTTCCGTTGCTCAACAGCACGTCCGTACCAATATTGTCTCCAAGCTTCTCTCCGACGGGAATCAAAAAGGTAAAAAACAAACTGCAGCTTGTGCTGTGTTCTTTATTGAAAGTAACTTTTATGGGCTCAGGAACATCCAGAAATCCAAAAGTTTACGGTCAAACACCTATATGCTCATGCCGTTCTCGATAATCCAACGTACCATCACCACGAACAGACCTTGCGCATGCGCTGTTTACTCAAAAGACAATAATGGCCTTCAAATTAAAACCCATATATACATACATATATATATATATATATATATATATATATATATGTATATATATATATATAACAGCGTAAATGATATCAAATGAAATGCAGCAACTAAACACTTTGGCTCTTACATTCGAAAATGTGAGGCTTGGTTCATGAATGGCTTGTCAAACTGGATCATTCGGACTGGAGTCAGTCAACATCTGTTGGGTTCCTTGACAAGGCGTATGGACTTTCTGGAAGCTTCCAAAACGCGCGCCGAACGGCCCAACATGATACTCCAGTAGAGTGTATCGCTCAGCTGGTCAACTTTCAAAATGAAACACAACAAAGACTTCAACATTACGTTCCAAATCATGGCTCGGCCATGCCATCAGGTGACGATGTAAAAAGTGACAGTGAAAGATGTTTAACATTTTGCATTGGATTTAACTGCATTATATTGTTAGCTTTGTCTCAGAAACAAACCTCACTCCATTTACACCAAACTGGAATGTTGAAAAATATGTAGTAGGATAAGCTACACATCCAAACTCCTAGAACTAAACCAAACAGGACAAGGCAGTGGATGAAAAATGGGAGCATTTTATAGGGAAAAAAACAAGGAAAAGTTATAAGAAATAGAGCAAACAGGTTGTTGGAGAACCAGACACGCAGGGACCATGAGCTCTAAAACGGTCTTGGTGGGACGGGGTAAGGAACAAAGGGGTCATCCGAGCAACCATCTCCAGCTCCTTCAGCAAGGGGTGGATGACATGCCTGGAAGTATGGCAGTGCACTGACAACCCCACACACCGAGGGAAGCATGAACATCACTAGATTTCCGCAACTACGTACCTTCCAGCGGAGAGAGCTCAACACGCACAAGCTCACCTGCCTGTTTTGTCCAACAGAACGCTGTTTAAAGTCCATCCATCAGACGCCGTCCATCAGCATCTTGAGCCGAAGCCTTATGGTGCAAGAACAGAGCAAGAATTTGACGGCGTGATAAGTAAACACGCTGAATCTTTCTCTTTTGTCAGAAGGGGCAGTATGATGTAACATATATATCATATAACAAATCCGAGCAGAAAGGATTTGGGAGGGCATTAATTTCCGATGAAGTGCTCAAAGGCTGAGTTTCCCACGTCTGCGTCGGAATCTTTACAAAGATGATTTATCAGTCCTTTTGAACAAAGGACATTCCTATAGTGCATCTGCTCCACAAGAAAAGAATAAATCAGATTGTTCCCAGATGAAAAGTATTTCAACGAGGTGTCGTCATACTTTATCAGAAGCCTATTTATAGGCGTAACAAGGTGCGGCGCATCCCTCACAATCGCCATGAGGTCAACGTGACGTGGATGTGCTTCGACAGATGATATGTATGGAATGTGGTTTTAAATATTTCCAGACAGGAAGATGATAACCTGCCACACACGATGAGAGAGTTCGGTAATGATCCTCTCTGCTTACTCTGAAAGCCTCACATAAACATCATGGCCGGCACTTGTTTACAGCCACAAATTCGTCGCACCCCGGCAACGTTTTTAATGCAGTGTTTCAGGCTTCTCAAAGTCTCAAGGGTGCTATGCCGTCGGCACTAAAATAATTCAAGAACTTCCTTTCAGACTGCAGGCAAGAGTGGTGTCACCAGGGTGTCACAGGTAGTATGGCTTGTCGCCAAGTCCGCGACCACACTCTTGAAGCTATCTAGTCTGGCAGGACAGAACCAGTAAAATCAGGGTCTGAGGCTGCTAAACAAAGCGCAGACTGGTTGTGGCTCAGGCCGAAGAACTCCATTCGTTTTTACCCCTCAAGAGGCGGTGAGGCACATTCAAGTGAGTATGTGGAGAATACATGACCCACCTTGTTCAACTTGCCTATATTCTACCGTAGAGCAGCACCCAAGTGTGTCTCCAGAAAGCCCTACTGTAAGTAAAGCACAACCACCCTGACTGAAGGTGAATCCAAGACCAGTGTTCGAGGCCAGGTACCTTCATTCTCCATCACAAATGGTGTTACACACTAATCTCTGTGAGAGACATGCAAGTGAATCTCTTCCTCCTGAGGGGAAATGAAATATAGCAGACAACTGTCACAGGTAAATGGTCCAGTGTTTCTCCGCTCGTACTTTGTACACAAGTCTGTGGTTGGAGAAGGTGTTTTTTACACTTTCTGTCCACCCACCTTGCTGAAGCCAGTTCGCCCAAAGTGAGGAGGACGCGGCGTCTTTATCACCTGAGACCCTTGGCAGCGCCACCTAGGGAACACCACAGCGTTAGCAGGCAAACTGAGGAATCAGACGTCCCATTCCCATAAGACCCCAGAGTCCAAGATGATGGAGCCGCTTCAACCAGCTTCTCTTTGAGGTGGCTCTCTCAGGTGGCCGAGCTGCTCACCCCATCTCTAAGAAAGAGTCCAGACACCTGGAGAGGAAGCTCATCTCAGCCAGTGACAACCACGATCCTGTTCTTCCTGGCACTAGCCACGGATGACAGGCGATGGAGCGGTACATGAAGAGCTTTGTCTTTCAGCTCAGCTCTTCCCTCACCGCGACAGCAACAATGGCCTTTTGTCCGTCTCTCAGACTCCAGACTCCAGATTTAAAGAGCCGAAGTGAACATATTGATTCATGTACGTCGATGGATTTTACCTCGTCTGTTTTGTTAAGCGAAAGGATGAGCTATTCATTCCCGACATCGCCCCGGCTTCAACTTGCTCGAGCAAGTCTGTGGTTCTCTCTCGCGCTTTTAATTGGGATGAGTGATAAAATATTGATTGCAGCTGAGTGGATTTGTGAAATGGCGGCATTGTTGAAACCACAATGGAAATTCATAATGGAAGGAGAGGCGAGAGAGATTGGTGGAACGCGCCCTGTTGTTTTTGGATACAGGCCAGGGAAGTATAATAAAGGTCGCCACATTCAAACACTGACGCCTCACAATAGAGGCGCGAAGCAACTATCAGAGGTTCCACTTTCACCACCTCTGGTTAATGACCCGACTGCCGGGTTCCATTCTCCTCGTCCTTTTCTCCGCCTTCTCGCACTCAATACACCTCTGCATAGTCCGGGAATCTCATTCATCACTGCCAGTCTGGAGCGGAGATTTGTTATCCCGCAACAGCTCGGTGCGTCGTCCGCTTCTTTCCCAATGAAGGCGTTGACCATGTAATTGAGCAGTTCTTACAACAAGCGGAGGCAGATTAGAAGGTTGGGATGGTTTTGCCTCCCTGCTCATTTCCCCTGACATTTTTTTTTAACCATTCTTTTCCGATCTCAGAAGCTGTACTCTATTATTATTGTAACCTAGAGTTCTCAGATATCTTGCATTTTGTCTTGAAGATGTCACGTTTTCTTGTGTTTAGGTCACGAACCTGGGGTCGGGAACCTCGCGAGTCAGATGTGGCAAGGAGTCTGACTCTTTGAACGGCTCCCTGACATCAGTGGTTGAAATACGGTCACAACTAAGCGCAGTTTCCCTCACTTTATCCGTCCTGTTCGGCCACTACAATAAGGCAAGTGAGGTAGCACATGAGGTGCCACCACCCTCAACATCAACCACAGTAACTGTGACTTCCCATGATGCTCTGCAGCACAGTCAACCAATCGTAGTTGATCACTGTAATATGGTATTTTGCTGAGCCATGTGACATCAGACCAATGAAATTGCAGGTGTTTTATTGACATTAAAGTGCTGAAATGTGCTGTTTTCATCCGACTTCTTCTTCTCCCCACTTCTCTTCTCTTCCTTCCTCTTCTGTTCTCAGAGACGTTGGGCGAGTCAAAAAGGTTCCTGACCCTGCGTTAAACTCTCCCAAAGTAGGAATACATTTCTGCAACATTTCCTGCCCCAGGTTAGGTTAATTCACTGACCCGAACACAGGAGACCAGATGAGAGCTCAGTGGGACAGAGGGTTTAATCCAGAAAACAGAAGAAAAACAGCCTCACAAAAACATCCCAGATGACAGGACGGTACACACTCACACGGAACAGAAGAACAGAGGGGCAGACAGGGGGAACAAGGCAAGAACACAGGTGCGGACAATAATGTGAGATAAGACAGACAAGACGCCAACAGGACGCAAGGAACACTGTCAAAATAAAAGCCACCAACCAAAACATAACTAACAAACAAAACTTGGTGATGTGTAATACCTGTTGATCTCACACTCAATCCTCCCCTCACCTGTGAAGAAGACCCACAGACACTTTAGCACCTGGTGTGGCTGCTTCTCACTCCCAACCTGGATCCCGACCACAGCTCAGATTCAGATCAGCTGTTTGTGATAGCTGGAGGTGTCAGCTGCCTCCCCAGTGACGCCCCAGGAACATCCGAGAATGAAAGTGACGCAGCACGATATTGCCAGTCTGAGTCGTCAGATACGCCATGCCAGTACGGACATCTTCTTTTGAAACTTCATGCCTTGTAATCCGATGAAGAAAGAATAATGGAGATGGTTATCATCCTCATCTCCCGCACAGTGAACAGGGAAAACAATTTCCCAGGATTTCACTTGGATCTAAGATGACCTTAATGACCACTTCTGACACAAATCCAAAATATTCCTAAGATGCTTAAAAGTTTAGGGAGAACATCTAGTGCGGTGCCACCAATGGCTTACTTGAAAAAAGCATGAATTTTAAAGGGATTATTATGCGTTTAGTTCCTCCTCAGAGGACTTGCTTTGAAATGTGGTGGCATCCGTTTCCCTCAAACCCACAAAAGTTTCGCCTAGTTTGTATTCTAACAGCATGTCCAAGTGTCTCTCCCTCTGGCCCCGGTCGGCGGGTGGCAGCATCGACTCAGCGGGATGAGCAGCAGGAGTGGTTCACACCATTTAACCCCCTTCAGCCTGTGACTGTGCCCTCTGACCGGACACCTGCTTCTGTTTTTCCCATCAGACACGCAGTTCTCAGGTAAACACGGCTACCGCTCAAAGATCGGAACTGACCTCTCATTTGAAACCTACACGACACCAATGAGAGAAGTTAGATCTCAAATGAATCCGCCAGCGTTGGAGGTTTCCACCAGCCAGAGAGACAGACTGTGAGAAAGCAGAATTGGAGGAGCCAACAGGGAGGAGTTCAATAAGGATTTGGGTCATAGATAGCCAAGGGGTGTTGTGGAGCGTGTGTGTTTCTGGCTGCGCGAACCTGTATCTATGTGAATTTCTCATCTCGAAAAATAATCACAGATATTTGTCAGGGTGAAATCGCTCGCTAAATATTGGATGATGAGGCGAAAACATTTCCCGTTTGGGCCGACGTGTTCTGTGATGGAGGCGTCAGAATCGCTGTTTTCTAGATAAGGACTGAAGAAGCATGAATTAATGGAGGGAAGCAATCCACAAAACAAAACCATTATTTTTCATTTGAATGCCTTCTTGGATGTTTGCTTCTCATTTTGTTTATTTTATTCCTGCGATTTGGAGCAATTTTGACCTTCATTTTCTCTGAAATGATGCGAAAATAAAAGACAGCGGATCAGACCACTGAATCGTGAACCTCGATAGAACTGCAGAGCTGAAATGTTTTTGAAAAAAGATTTGTGTTTTTTGTTGGTTTGGAGCGGTGTCAGCTGTGGGGCAACTTCTGAGATGCAAGGGCTTTATGGGTACTTCATGAGTTGTGAGGTCATCACTGCGAGACAAGAACAAGTGAAGACAAACACTTGAGAAAGAGAGAACTTGCAAATGCTTCGGTTTCCAGTCACGGTGTCAAGTAAATAATGAATGTAATGTTCAGGGTTTTCTGCACATACGCAAAAGTTAGAAAATAAAGCTGTGCTAAGTTTCATTTTATCGGGTCAAGCACCATCTATTCATGAGCCTACAGACCATGTGTTCATGGAGACTTTGTTTCGGGACCTTTTTGCCCATGCTACAGGCCATGCGGCGCGATATAAACTTTCACCTTATCTCACCTGAAAAGCAACACCACCAAAACTGCATTAAAAAAAGAAATCCGAGAAGGCAACGTTAAAAAGGCTAATAAAACAAATTCAAACATTCAAAATATACATTCAAAATATAAAAAAAACTATGCCAAGCAGCTCATTCATTGAGCTACACTTTAAACTCATTCTTGATAGTCGCTCGTAGCATCACTTCGGGAACACTGCTACATTCAAGTGCTGTTCTAAAAAACCCGAGTTCAGGACAGTTGTGGGCAAACCCTAAAACACTGAGGAGTAAACCAGCATGGAGCCAGGCTGCAGTCCAGAACACCACCAAAATCATAATTTCACTGAAATCCCTTCCTAATGTATCGACAGAGGCGGACATATAAACACACAGGTAAACACCAACACATCATCGACATCTACTGAAGTACAATGAATATGAACATGCTAGTCTTTAAACCAAAAACCTTCAGGTGTGGAACAAGTCTTCACTGTGATGCCAACTTTCACACATCATTTGCCGAGATTTCTCCGAGGAAGGAAGCGTCCTGTGCAACATCTTGGACACTGTGTCTTTCTATAGTCAGTTAAAAAAAAAATGTCTGGAACATTTCCTCATGTGTTGTGTGAGGAGATCCTGGTTTTAATGTCAGTTTTCAAAGATTTGAGTTTAGCTTGAGCCATTATAACTATATATAAAGAATGGGACGGGTCAAACTGGAGGCCTGAGGGCCAAATGTGCCCTGACATACACCACGGCATGTGGCCCTCAAGAGCCTGACACGTCACTCAATGTAACCAAAAAGCAGCTCTGCCTCAATATAGATAGATTCTAGTTCCCACCATTTCTAATTCAACATCTGTGAGTCAGTTTTCCCGAAAGTGTGGGTTAAAATTGGCCACTATAAAGGCAAGATTCCTCCAGAGAGTCATTGAAAAATACGCATTGTGCCGCACATGTATATCGTGTGGGCTGTTTATCAACATCCTCATGTTTGGCTCTGGACCCAGCTAAGCCTGCGCCATCAGGTCATTTGGATCAGCAGAGAATTGATCAGCCTTGGCATCAGCTTCCCGTAAACTCAATCCGGATAACAATCTCAAAACGGCCGTTGGATGTGGCCTCTTGACTGGATTTGAGCGGGATGAAGTGGCTGCAGTTCAGCTGGCGCGTCACTAACACCCCTTCTTAGTATGTCATTTGCCCCGGTGAAATGATGAAATTCATCCCGAATCCGCCCGGGTCATCCATCCCAGGGGCGAGAGGGCAATGGCCCAATACTTGAAATTGTCATCACATGACCTCTCGCTGACTCCCCCGAGGGAGATCAGCCTGCCAACTCAGCATTCCTGCCCCCGTCATCTGTCTTCCACAACAAGGGAGTCTGGTGCCTCAACGTTTCCTCTTTGCAGCTGTCGTTTCACCCAGATGGGTCTTCACCGTCTCTGACAAATTATTAGCACATTCAAGGACGTGAAAAGCCACGATTTCCAAGACGGATTCGCCTCAGATTATATCTGGTGGGAGAAACAACGACAAAGCACTTCTGTGGAGCGTTTCATGATCAAGCAGATTTCATTGAGAGATTTTCGGAGGGCAAACTGAAATATGGGATTCAGGCTTTAACTAAGGGCCGAAGAGTGTGGGAGACAATACACGCATTTAATTGTGATTCATCCGTGAATTGAGTGAGTTGAGCTCTGTACCCTACAGGCATGTGCACAGACATTTGGGCGGATGGTGCCCAGGCAAAAAAAAGGGCACTTTTCTCAAAAAAATATTATTGTTTTTATTGCTGGGTTTGTTCATGACTGAAATAATCAAACTTCAACACTAGAAATGTATTACATGACGTGGTGGTAAGAGCTTATCCACATGGAAAATACTAGTTTTATATTTGATGCATTTTAGTGTGAGCCAGTTTCAAAGATCGAACTGAATAACAAGGCCATTTAGTGTGTTTCTAAGAACCAATCCGTGGTAAAAAAGACTCTGAGACGGGTCGCTCGAACCTCGTGTCTACCTGCCTGATGCTGTGGCTGGGAAGGTGGGAGGGGACAGACAGCAGGTCAGACCTCTGAATCGTGAGCCCAGATAGAACTGCAAAGACTGAGCTGAAATCTTCTATGTTCTTCTTAGTGTTTCTCACAAGTTTGGAGTGGAGTCAGCTGTGGGGCAATTTCTGAGGTGCAAGAGCTTCATGGGTACTAGATGAGTTGTGAGGTCATCACTGCGAGACAAAAACAAGTCAAGACAAACACTTGAGAAAGAGAGAACTTGCAAATGCTTTGGTTTATATTATTTATTTGGACAGTCAGGGTGTAAAGTAAGTAAGGGTTTTCTGCACATACAGAAAAGTTAGACGACAAAGTTGTGCTACGATTCATTTTGCCAGGTCAAGCACCATCTATTCATGAGCCTACAGATGATGTGTACATGGAGACCAGATTGTGTCTTTGTTTGGAGACCTTTTTGCCCTTGCTGCGGGGATGTAAACTTTACACAGAACACTCTTTGTTTTCTCATCTTAAAAGCAACACCACCAAAATTGTATTAAAAACAAACAAAAAAATCCTATAACGCAACATTAAAAAGACAAAATTTTCACTGTGGTGTTCTGCTGGTCAGGAACACAACCTCCAATAAAAGCCCTGTCTGCGCAAGTTTAGAGGAAAAAAAAAGGCTCCAGAGGCGGCACTTTTCCGGGAAAAAGGGCTGGTACTCAGTGAGCAACAGGGCTCTATCTGTGCACGTCCCTGCTGCTCTTGTCAAGATGAAGGATGTCACTGTTCAAAGGAATGTTAGCCACTGATGTATCCAGTTACAAGCAGGTTTGAATCCAAAACAAGTGTCATGTTTTTAGAGTTCTGACAGACGGTGCTCTTCATCTGGTCATAGAGAGGATGCATTTTGGGCAATTATAGATCAAATATGAAGTGTTTACCATTATTTACCTACATTTTTTTCCCTTTTTTAGCTACTGTTTATGACGCTACCATCATTCATCTTAGCCTCACATGAGATATGCGGACTAGTCGATGAACAGTCAGTGATGTTCCCCACTTCTCCGAGTCAGAGATTTGGACAAACATCCACATCGACATCATTGGTCATAATGGTGTTGCAGAGCTGCTCCCTTTCTTGACTTCAAACGGTGACTCTCTCCGTCTCTCTTTCCTCTTTGCTCAGAGGTTCATGCTTCGATCAAAGAAAAATGAAAACACAACATGTTACAAAGATGGATAACAATCAAATAAGCAAAAAAATTAAACAAAAACTCACACAACCACCCACCAGTTAATTACTGACCTTTAAATTTTAAACTTGATTACGTGATGACAATTACACAGCGGACGACTGGGAATATTTCGTCTTCAAAACACGGATGAAGTGCACTGTCAAAGGTCATGGTGACTCCCGTCTTTGAGGCTTGCTGTGTCACACTTTCTCCTCAGAAAACACAGTTGGCTGTGTCCCACCGGCCCCACATTCATTTCACTTGTGGAACGTAGCCCTAGCATGTATATCACAGAGGTCACGGTGAAGGTGTTCTTGCTAAGACGGCCGAGACGCTCACGGTTCACCAGCTCACAATGTCTCGGTTTATTAAGACGCAACGTGTCCTTAAACAGGAGAAGCCACGAAGAAAAGAACGCAGTGGTGTACGGAGGAAACTTTCTGAAGCGTGTGGGTATAAAACAGGCCTCTTGTCTCTTCTGGTTGATGACTTTGGCGTCGCATTTGTCATCTCCGTTTGAAGTGATATTTCTGGGCGATTGTCATCCAAGCTGACTGGACCTGACCTGGAGAAGAGCTTTCTTGCCATGGTGTCATCATATGGTGTTACGCACAGAACGGCCATTGGTGCGTGACATCTGCGAGGCCCGGTGATGGTTTAGCCGTATGTTTTAATTGGTTCCCGTGAACAGAGGGCGAGCCAAATTGCTTTTGTGTCCCAGAGGCTTCCTCTCCTAATGAGATCTTCTCCCGTCTGAATCAGAGGGGTCCTGACCCGCCAGTCGTCACTGCGATATTCTTGTAGCCTATTCCCTGCGATGGAACTTACTCAGAGGTTAATGACAGCGGGGAATGTCGACAGTTTTTCAAGGTAAAGTTGAGCATTCAGTGGCAGCCTTGTGTCAAGATCCTGAGACCCCAGAACCTCCTGATGCGACCTGTCTTATCTCCTACATAAGGAAATGGCGGTGCCGCTCCTTTGGGTCAGAGCGGAACAAGAGCACCTTTGTTGTGTTCTCCTGAAGATGCCTGAGGTTATGACCATATGGTATATGCTTAAGATCTGCTTCTCAGTGGATCTTGATGCAGACTCTCAGGGGGTTTGGTCCAGAGCATTCAGTTAGGGGTGTAACAACACCTTGCGTTTCAGCTTTTGTTCTTGCAGATTTTGCAGCTCTCAGTGCGAAACCCAAACTAAAGCCCTTTAGTGAAGCGAGGTACACAGATAAGGGCTTTCAGAAATGTTTTATTTTTTCAGAGACCCCACACATGAAGATAAAAAAGTATGGGGCAGCCTGATAATCTCAACACACCGCACGCATCGAGGTTCAAAAAGATCCACCTAGCAAGCCGGATGAAATGATGAAACATCGCAGCATGGAAGTGGATGGGATCATGGTCGTCTTGGGAGGAAACTGGAGGAAAAATCAACTAAAGATACACAAACACTGTTTGTGAGAACAAAGTAAAAGTCATTCGGAAGAATGAAATGAAAACGAAAAAGGCGTGCCGCCAGACGGAATGCACCAGGTGAAGAATGTGGCAGATGGGAGCGAGGTTCACTCCTCAGGATTAAGAGTTAGCCTCCTTATTGCCATCAAACGATAAACATGAAAACTTCTCTGTTCCATTCCGCGCTACTGTTCAAGTCAGGAGCAAGCTTTTTCATCGCAGACAAATGCCCTCTTCACACACTTCCCAGATTATTTTGTGAGTGACAAGGGAGCCGGACTGTCACCATTCATGGTCGGGAAGGCGCAAAATGGAAACCAAAACAGGTTGTACCTCACTTAAGCTGCGCTACTTGACTGTAATTCACCTGACAGAAGGAAGAGACTAACCTGCTTTTGCAAGCGAGTGGTTTGGATTTGCAATGGGATTCAATGTGAGCATGTGAGTGATAAGATTTTTCAGTAGGTGAGATCATAAAAATGCATAAGTTGAAAAGTTCTCTGGTTTAAACAATGGATATAATGCAAGTTTATCGCTTATAAAGGAGCATTCTGGGTCTGACATGAGGTTATTCTTGACATCACTTCACATTCATAAAAAAATATCTCATTTTGATAGGTAAAATAATACTTTTTCATATTTTAATATGCACTCTAATCAGTTTGTCCCAGGACGTTTCATTTCATTTAAGGTTCCGTCTCTCTCACTCTGCGAAAAGAGGTCTCATCAATAACTGTTCAATGTATTCACAACAAAAGTCTTATCAAGTTCCAGGACGACAAAGATGCGACCATCTCCGACGCCCTTAAACCAACGGAGTCTGTGCCATAAACTGAGAAGTTTCATGAAAGCAGATGACACAAATCTGGCCTGCCGTCTCATCACTGGGACCCGCAGCCTGGGTTGTGCCGACCCAAAAATAGAACAAGAATCCGCAGCTAAAAACGGGTTAAAACACCACTTCAGGTTTGATTATCCGTCATCATCCTTTCTCATCCTCCCCATTATCAGGGGTAAAACACTTCGTCGGAATCTAAATGTTTTATTTTCTATTCATATTTTAATGTGGCTTCAGTCCCAAACGCTCTTATGTAAGGATAAAAGCTTTGTCGTCGCTAATGAAGCCCAACACTGGGGAGTGATTAAAATCTGACGGCCTCAATTCCACATCAGCTTCATGTCTTGTTTGTTTGCAGCATTGCGGCGATTGTTACACAAAGTTTCTGAGTAGTCGAACAACATCTGGTGAGGTTAGAAGAGTTCAGTCGGCTTCACGACCTCGAACAGTGACGCACACTGAACTGGGATCGACTTGAATTGTGTCTTCCAGACCGGACGGATGTTTATGACTCCAGCTCGTGGAGACACAGTGGTGTGGACAGATGGTTTGTGGAGAGGAGAGACAGCGTTGGAACCAAGAATGAGGGAGATGACGGGAGAGGAAGAAAGAGGTTGTCGTGAAGGAGGATGGGAAGTGGATGAAGGAGGACGATCGAGGAGGAGAACTTGCTGTGGCGACGCTTCAAGAAAAATGCCAAAAACGAAGACAAGGAAGTCCATAAATGAAAGTTGTGCTACTTTTCAACTTGCAAATGTATATTTCTCAACGAGAAACACTGTGACTGTGATAGCCGCAGGTCTCCCACTTGGTTCTGACGCAGGTCTAAGCACATGGCTGCTAACTGGGCACGGTGGGAGGCTGAGGGCAAAGAGGCTGTCCCCTTTTTGCAGGACGCACCCCTCTTAAGGCCCATTTGCGCTCCACGTTTCGGATCCGGACAGAGCCTTGTGTCCGTGCCCTGCGTTCATTTCGTCCGTATTTCTGCGTGTTACCACAAAGCTCGGGGATACGATCCAAACAGCCGTACCACCGGAAACTGTAGGGGCAGTGTGGCTGTCACTACCCAGTAGCTACTTCCCACGAGACACGAAGGAGACATAACAATGGCGCAAATTCTCCGTCCTCCATTCGCGATATATTTAACAGGCTCACCGACCGCCGCCTCCTACAACGCTGCCTCTATTTCCTCTTTAGTGCAAGAGCTACATGATAAATTGCACATCTTGCAGAGCAGCAATGTTGGTTTTGGAGTTTGTTGTTGTCATAAACTTTTGCCTCTGGGCTGCTCCCCCTGGTGGATGTATTAGTGAACAGCAACACCAATGTAAAGAACGCATGCTAGGTGAAAACGGGGTTGCAGCAGTCCCCCAACAAAACATAGTAACAGCAACAACAACAAAAGCAGGAGGCGAATTTTACAAATAATTTTGGCACAGGGTTCCCTTTTTTCTGGCTGGAGCATTTCACCCCCCAAAACGCCTGTGCAGGCGCCTGCCAAACACCAAGCTCTGATTGGCCAACAGTGTGCTGTGTAAGAATACATCTGAGCCTTCTTTAAAAAAAAAAAGCAAAAGCCAAGAACTTCACACTTAAATTGAGAAGCAATTTGAAAAGCAACGGTTGTATTTTGGAATCAGGGTAACAGTTATCTGAGCAGCAGCAGACAAGCAGTGTCTCAACTTCTAAACCGGATATTAAATCCACTTTCTGTCTCTGACTGGATTTGAATTCAGATACATTTTCCTCCAAATCCAAGTCGTCCTTACCCTGTCCTCTATCCGGTGCTACAAATCCCAAAGTCTGGATTTTGACGTGGAGGAGACAGGAGTTTTGCCTCTGCCTCTGCCGATTGTAATTAGCAGCGCCATCTGTATGCTGTGGGCTGTCAAAGACTCCGAGGTCTGTCCTCACCTCACCACAGGAGGATCTTATCTGCCCAGCCTCATCCTGGCAGAACTCATCACTTCAGCCATTTTCATCTCCGAGACGTGCTCAAATGTTCGTCGCCTGTGTGTTTGCATTAATTTCACTCTGATTTATGGTTGATATGAGTTCATTCTTTATTTCCCATTATAATTCAAGCATATTTTTACAAGATTCCACGTCCATCTCGCTCAGATTCCCTGCCCATTATTGGCTGGGATTGCCTCTCTCCCCAGGCAGCAGTGTCGGACTCTCGCAGGGAAGAGAATTTTGACTGATGGCTTGTTAACAGGGTCGGTCGTAATTCCTCTAACTAGCTGCTGTCTCACCTTGAGCTCAGGTCCCAGCAGCTGGACCAGAAAGACGGCAGAGGCGGCCACAGGAATTGAACCCAGCAACCATGAGATGACTCAGAGAACTGATTCCATTATGATATACTTTAGTTCTCTCTTCAAAACTGCATCTTTTTGGTGTCAAACTCAAGGTCCTTCACCAGTCCTTCAAGTTATTCTTTATGGCCGGTGAGACCTCAAAACTATCGTCAATTTCAGAGTATAGAGTGCACCGGAATATAAGCCACATCCGCCAGATTTAAGTCTATAAGTCGCGGGTGCAGTGGTGCTGTCTGCAGCGTAGAAAAGGTCAGTGTTGCACCAGGCTTAAAACTGCATGAGGAGCACTTTTAAACTACACGTAACATCTGACTTACAACCGGGATCGGTTACGACCAACCGGTTGTGATTCAGATTGGACGTAAGTTGAATGCCATTCAAAATAGCCGACGCGAGGGTTAGGTACTACCGTAGTGGTAGATCGCTGTGTGAGAGTGAGATGCTGCCGTAACTGTCGTACGTGTCGCCAGACATTGAAGGAAAAAAAAGCATCTGCTGGCCGTGGTCGTCACACAGGTCCTAAGTCGGATGACACGTGTAGTTTTGAAAACAAGCTCTAGCATGGAGACTGCCTCATGAAACAAACTTGATGAACTCTTCACATCTTTTATTGACAGTAAATCGCTCAAAATGTGCTGTTTTCAGCTGCGTGTCTGAAGTTCTGACACCACAGCTGGTCTCAGCTGCTGCTTCTCGTCTCCGCTCCTCTTGGAGATTGGCTCTGTGGGCGGAGCTGCGGGTAAAAACAGCACATTTTGAGCACTTTAAGGTCAATGTGGTTTCATTTGTTTGCTGTGACAAAGCTCTATACATTGGTAGCATGATGCTCTTTAGCCTGTAAAAATCCTGTTAGCCACATCATTGTATAAGCAGCAGGGTTCTGACCGCGAGAAAAAACTAGTGGCTTATAGTCTTGAAATTTCGGTAAATAAAATTCTCATTTTGGGCATGTAAGGAAGTGGATTTTTGATCCTCATGTTCTTGACTCGGCATCAACTCGCCGCTCCTGTGTTATTACCGCCATAATCGCATACAATAAAAATAATGCCTTGACATTTCAAACCATCCAGGTATCGACACGTCGTATTGATCAAGCTATTCGTTTAAGCGACGGCAATTAGCGGCGCGGCGAGACAGATTGTCAGCGCGGGTCCTTTTGTGGAGGGCGGAATCATGGTGTAATTCAACTGTTTAAAGAAGTCAATACTGGGCGGAGTGTCGGCCAAATAACAGAAGCACAGTCCCGTGGTGTCGCCGCTGCCTTGCACGTCCACCGCACTCAGAGAGACCTCGGCTGTGGTTAACGTTGGAACCACAGCCACCAATTACAGCTCACTCATTAATTATGGAATAAATAATTGCTGCTGCTGTGATTAAAACGTGCTAATTATTACACGAATTGATTTAATATCACGGGAGGGAAGGGATCTTGGGGGAGGGGGGCAGCCCCGCTGATCCGCTGAGATGAGAGGTGGAAGGTTACGTTTGATGCGTGAGAGACGACCACCACCTAAAGAAGCCGTCATGAGGAGAGTCAGGAGGTTGAGCGCCGCCGCCGCCGCCGCCTCACGTCCCTGTTTGGGAGTCACAGCGAAGCTGCTTTCATCAGTTAAATCCCAGAGAGCATCCTTCCTCTTCCAGGGGGGTTTGGCCTCATGAAAACACAAGTGGAGGAATAAGATGGAAATGCAGCGCGGTGGAGACGTATATCTGAGGGCGAGATGAGCCTTTGTTCTAAAAAGAGAGAAGATGAAACTGCGCTGGGATCTGGGTCAGAGCCGTGTGTTGCAATGCTTCACACTGTAATGACTGTATCTGTCTCTGCTTGGGTTTAGACGGAGCTCCCAGCCAAGAAGCAGCTCACACACCGATTGAACAGTGGAGTGAAACATGCAAACAGAAATTGGAATTACGCCACACACACACACACGCGCACACACACACACGGGTCATGATACGTTGTGATACCGAGTCAATGAGCCGCGCAGTCATATCAGGCTGAGAGAGAGGGAGTGAGTGGGCCAGATGAGAATGACTGTTAGACTGTAAAATCACTCGGTCTGCCACAACAATTCCCACCAAAATATCGTGAGGGGGATTATTGCCGACGGCAGACGCCCTCATCGCCTGCGCCTTGGCCTCGTAACCGCACTCAGCAACGGCAGGAATCGGCGGGAACAAGCGCTTTTGAAGAAGCTATTGAACAATTGAACGTTTTCCTTGGACCCTCTGAGTTTAAAGCTTCAACTTTTATCCTTCTCACTCAGGTGTGGGAGTCTCTTCAACCGCTCATCCGTCTCTGCATCTCCAGTCAGAACTTAAAAAGCTAAATCTGCATTCGCTCACATGCTGATAAGACTCGGTGATGGAAGAGCACCAGTCAGTCTCCCCTCACTATATAAGTGGGGTCAGTGTGAGGCCAATGGAAGAATAGCTAATGAGTTGGATCCAAAGATGGACCCACAGGAACGACCGAACGGAGATATGAAGGAGGTTGGATGCCGTGCTGCACCACAATGGGGGGCGGGGGCCGCTCAAGTAAAGGCTGTAGGAAGTAATGTGCTCGAGGTGGAATGGAAATGTAATTGGAAGAAAGCCCTGTTTAATGTTCACCAGCTCTTGTTTCCACGGAAACTATTTGTATTTTAAAGTATCCGTGGCAAGCTGTTGGAACTACGCATGAAATGATCTTGTCGTCCATGGACTTGTTTTTGTTGAGTTCCAGTGATAAATCAGTGGAAAACCATGTCAAAGTCAATGCAGATTTAGCGCCAGTCGTGGCAACCCTAACCACAACCACGTATTTTCAACGTAAACAAGATGAGTATCAGAGGAAATTCTGAATCGTTGTGTCGCGGCTGGATTTTCTATTCTAAAAACCTTTCCTTTTTTGGGGCATTTAATCACTGTCCCTATATGGAAACAAACTCCTTTTGATGACACAGTTGTTCTTCTAGTTACCTTGCTGTAACTGCCGTTCTACGAGCACTTGCATAGCCCTCGAACCTTCCCTCAGTTACTGTGGGACGACGACGGAGGGCTTAGATAGGGGGCGATCCCAATCCCCCGGTTGGGTGGAGAGTATAAAAGATCTTCAGGGCAATGGCAATGTCTTATTAGGGATAAACCAATAGCGAAGCCCCTTAGAGGGCTGCAGATGTACTCATAGAACTGGAGTTACATCCACGTATTTATTCTTCTTTCTTATGACAAAGGACATTCTCCCTCTGTCTAGTTGCTCTTTTACGTATCAGCAAAATCCATCAATTTCAGTTGCTTTCGCAACTTATTTCTTAACACTGTGGCCACAAAATCGTACCATTATTTCTAGATAGATAGATAGCTAGATAGATAGATAGAAGATAGATAGATAGATAGATAGATAGATGGATGGACAGACAGACAGACAGACAGACAGATAGATAGATAGATAGATAGATAGATAGATAGATAGATAGATAGATAGATAGATAGATAGATAGATGGATGGACAGACAGACAGACAGACAGACAGATAGATAGATAGATAGATAGATAGATAGATAGATAGATAGATAGATAGATAGATAGATAGATAGATAGATAGATAGATGGATGGATAGATGATAGATAGATAGATAGATGATAGATGATAGATAGATAGATAGATGATAGATAGATAGATAGATGATAGATAGATAGACAGACAGACTCTCACCACAATATACAACATACTTGATATAATAAACTTGTAAAAGGCAGAACGGGTCACATGACTGGACTCCCTGCAGAGGTGGCACATTGACATTCTGCAGAACCACAGCACCTGACTGACATTAGCATGGCGACAAAAGATCTCATTTTCTCGGCCTGCTGGAGGGGAACAGCCACGGAGAACAAAGTCAATCAGGCTGTCAGTCAAAGTTGTCTCGCAGGTGTCGTCGGCGAGCGCGTCCCGCGGCGGAGCAGCGGCGGGGAAAGAGATACATCTGTTGATCTGCAAAACCATGGAGAGGTAATTATCTGTAATAAAGTGTTTTAATTGAACCAGTTATTTGTGGTTATTGTCAGGCAAACACCACGTGGAGGGCTGTGCTTCAGCAGGCGCGTCGGAGCAAGGGCTCCAGTTACATCCAGTTTCATTTCAGCTCAAAGGCAGAAAAATAGGAGTCATTCATTCTTCTTTTGTCATTCACACACACAGTCTAATTCCTCATCCATTTCTGTCACTCTTATTTCCACGTGAATTTCTTCCCAATTGTGGCTTCATAGCTCAATATGGGGCACTTTTGAGGGGCCCAATAATGTCATGAAATATTTATTTATTTAATTATTAACCATTGTTAAATAAATTCGACTTTTGTAATTGTTATATATTCAAATATTATACATTTTACAGTATTGGAATTTATTCTTGATACATGTTAATGCTAATTAAAGATGTTATTTATTATTATTTTACATTTTTCCCCTTGGATTTATCTAACAAGCTCGACAATATAATTATAAATAAATAAAAAGTTTCTCATCACTTCCCCTCCAAACACTTCATTGCCACAGAAGTAATGTAGTAATTGAATAGATGAATTGCTTCAAGCGTTGTGGCCCAAGAGCAACAAACTGAAATACAAAATATCAACAGTCAACAGTGTCAGTCAAATTTCAATAAAAATTCTCATTATTCTGCAGAGACTGATGCCGGCAGGGTAGGTACGGGGCAACTCTTCAGGTGACATCCTGTTGGATGTTCTACAGCGCATGGGTGCGTCCTACGACACGCTCTCAACCTGCCGTGCCTCTCGCCCCAGGTAGCTGGGACAACCGAACAGAAGAAAACAGATGGATTTAAATACACGGAGCTGAAACACTGAGGTTCTCAGACATGGTGAAGGCGCCTCAGAAAGGAGACACAGTATCTTTATCCTCCATAAGCCTGAGCAACAATGCCGTTTGATGGTTTGCTTTCAGGTTATCACCAAGCTTCTGTAGATGCTAAAGCAGATATGTAGATACATAATCCGACGCATCCTTCAGGGGATGCATCCGATGGATTTTGTGGCGTGTCATGTATGTAGCATGAAGAAGGTGGTGCTTCACACCTCGAGCAATAAGATCTGCTTTGTGTCCTATCTCCGCGTCGCTGGTGGGAAAGGTGTTGCTCTTATCAGCGAATGTACCCCTTTAAATCTCTTATCGACGGCATAAACAAAAGAATCTTTGAAAATAAAAAAGTCAAGTGGTTTCTCCTGGTCGCTTTTTGTTATCACACAGACGAGGCCCGATAGGATTCCAATCTTCTGCTCCGTGACTTTCACCAGAGGTGATTCTTGCTGAAGGGTATTCCTTCTCTTCTGCCTTGCCGCCATATTTGTACGCGGTTCTTCTGAACCGGGCTGCGTTTCAAAGCTGCAGATGACGGCGAGTTAATCGAGCTGAAACATGTTTGGAGTGAAATCATCTCTTCATGCCACTGTTTACTCACCCTTCAGTACAGATTATATCTGTTTCAAGGTTGTTATGCCACTTTTGATCAGCCACACTTTTGAAGAAGTGCACGTATGAGGTTCAGGTCATGTGCTCCGGCTGCTGCAGAAGCCCCAAAAGGAGGCCACCCTCACACTTTACTGAGGTGTCCGTCACTTTGCTGGTCTCATGAATTAAATCCGTTTGTCATTTTGTTTGAAGACAACCGAGCTTTTGGTGGAACGGGGGGGTAAGTCCCTGATTCCCGTCTGTTTGTCTTTTGATGCCTTGGCTGGACTCTACACTGCAATGAAAATGAAAAAAGGTTGCTACCCGTGTGGGTTGGTCAAGTCCAGGATCAGCAACATTAGGTTCCCAAAGACTGAGGTCAGCTGTCTGCGTGGAAGGGGGCAACACACACAAGGGTTTTTTTCAAAATCTTCAACGTTTTTTTGTACCTGTCGGTAGCTCCACACGTGAGGATGATGGGTCTGACATTGATGGTTGCACCGCGAGTCCCATCGCTGCACAGTCCAACACTTTAGTGACCGAAGAACACAATCACCCTCCAAAGCCTGAATCGCCCAGAAATAATCAGTTCATGGCTCAGCCTCAAACAGCAATTATTCATGTACCACTGACCCATTTAGTCGCAGAAGAGCATGAATGTGTAATTGCACTTGTCGGAGGGAAATATTTACGCAGACAATTGCTGTCGATGTCTCATTTCACGCGTCTTCACGGATGATGGTCTCGGTTCTTTAGCTTGTTAGGCAGACGTCTGTTTTGGACCCAAGGAAACTTGACGTCGATAAATAAGGATTTGGTGAGAAGTCCTGCTCTCACTTGTCCGTTTGAGTGCAAGATGGCGTCGTAGTAAATGGTGCATTTAGAGTGTGAAGAATGAAGATTATTTCACTTATATACCAGGAATGAAATTGAAATGCTCAAAAAAGTCCTGTAAATTAAATTTGAAAATTGAATGAAGTGTGACAGAAAAAAACAATAGTTTAAACAGTATGAAGTACAAACAAGTAAAGTGAACACAACTAATTCTATTCCATGATAGTTATACATTTTAATACCATATATCTATATCTATACAACTCTCAGTCGCCGTCACTGTTTCCATCCTCTGGGTTTTGGTAGGTTGCTGCCGACCATCTTCCAACATGAATTCCTGAGATTTCATTTTTATTTTTCTTTCTCTCTTTAAAGATGGTTTTTCCCACTTTAAACCTGCATTTTAAATCACCAAGAAACGAATTGTCTCCTCATGTCACACCTTGTCTTTGATGAAGCTTGACCCAGCCCGTCCATTTCTTCTGCCACTAAATATAGATAAGGCTTGGCTCGATTTTCTTTCCCTGTTTTAATATTCCAAGGCTTTTATTTGTTCTTTCAGAACTATTTGGGGCTTTTTTTTTGGCTCTTTTTATTGCTCTTGCGTTACTTTAAATCTGTCATTTGGCTCACAAACCTGTCGCCGTCTCCTCTTCCATAGTTCCGATTGTTCCTTCCTGCGGAGTCACATTGCTTCTGGCTTTTAAAAATATATTCGTCGTCTTCTCTTACTCTGGCAACACATTCTCAGGTCAAAGTGATAAAGGCGATTTAATCTAATCTAAAGTACCGACAATTTTCACGTTTCCCACGTTGCATGTTGACACAGAACATGTGGCGATCCAAGTGAGGGCGAGAGAAAGCTTCATACCTGAGTATGTGCGATGTCGCAGGCTGACTTTCAACGTCACTCTACGACGTAAAATTCCACTTTAAAGCAGTTGCTATTTGGTACCTTGGGAGTAAAAACGTGTTGCAACCTTAACCGCACCCAACATTTTCTTCTTCAGTAGAGTCTTTTGTACGATTATTTGTAACAAAAAAAGTTGCGTTGAATCCTTGTTCCTTTGATCTTCATACTAGTACTACATCATTTACAACAAGAATATGTATTGTATCTATTAACATGTATAATATGGATGCAGTAAAAGCCAGGCGAGCAGTGATTTAGAGTCACGCGTGAGGCTCCTCAACACCAATGATAATTTGTCTTAAGTTGCATATTGACGTGGCAATCCAAGTGAGGGTGGGGAGGATGCAGTGCTGGTCATTCACGACTGCAATGTAGCTGTAGTTATAGCACCGTATGTGGCTCTTATAGACAGTGCCGAAGGAGTCACTATGACTGAAGTAAACAGCAATTTTGAGCGCCATCCAATCCAAACCCCAGCCTCCACCTTATTTCACAGCCAACAGTTTCAGGATATGCCGTGAAACATATGGGTCAACTGAAAGCTTCATACCTGAGTATATGCGATGTCGCAGGCTGACTTTCAACGTCACTCTGCGACGTAAATTCCACTTTAAAACAGTCGCTATTTGGTACCTTGGGAGTTAGAATGTGTTGCAGTGTGTTTCTTCTTCTTCACACAGTCTTTTGTACGATTATTTGTTACAAAATAAAAAAAAGTTGTGTCTTTGATCTTCATAAAGTACTCCATCATTTACAACAAGAATATGTGTTGTATCTATTAACATCGATGCAATAAAAGCCAGGCGAGCAGTGATTTAGAGTCATGCGTGAGGCTCCTGAACACCAACGATAATTTGTCTCAAGTGTCTGTCAGGTGGCACAAGAGTGAAAAATAGGTTTCCTTTGATAACAAGGCCTAATTGGCTACTGGCATTGAGAAGAAACTGTCTGTTCTTATTACACTTTAAATGAAGTAGCAGCCCCAGCCCAACGTACTTCATTATCGCCCTCGATATTTCACCGACATCCTTTATTCATTTGGCTTTGGAGTAGCCCGACCTCGCAGCCCATTTATCAACGTTATAAATATCATAAAACACTGATGGCTTAATTTGCTGGTGTCTTTTCGGAGTCATGAGCGAGTTGCTGGACCATCCAAGAGGAAGGCAGAGGTGGTCTCGCTTCAGAGCGAGCTGACAAAAACGCTGCAGTTCACTGATAATTTCAGGAGTTTTTGGGAGCAATTCCACAGAGTCGTGGCAGCTCATCAAGGAGGGGGAGATCAGAACCGGCCTCTCTGTTCGCTGATGGTCTCAGTCGTAAGATGTGATTGGACTCTTTGATCTTTGATTTCTGCCTCACGTCCACCAGCGCTTTTATTCCCAGTAGACGCTTTGAACAGTCACAGTGAGGTCTTAAAAGTTTGCCGTAAATGGGTACATGTCCAAGTCAACCCGCTCCGGGGCAGGTTACTTTATTCTAATGGTGGCTTTCGACAATTTTGACACAACAATATATTCATTGTCATCACTGCATAATCACTCCGGTTTCCTCCCTTTGTCCAAAAGCATTTAGAACTTCACTGGCCAGCATTGGTTGGAGTAGCAAGTATGAGTCTTGGCCCAGCTATAAATCTAATGGAACATCATTATGGAACGTATGCTCAAGGGAGCAGTTTTCTGGGGTGACATTTTAACCCCTGGAGTCATTTTGAAGTCCGATACACGGAGATGGACGTGCTCAGCAATGGCACGGCGCTTCAGTCCAAAAGAGAGCACAGCTTTTTAGATCCACACTGTGATGTAGTGTTTGTTGCCAGCCAGTCAGGCAGCCACAAACATACCCTACCCATCCTGACCAGGCGCATAAAGCAGGGAGTGCAATATTAAACAATGTGTTTGTGCAGCTAGTATCAGTTTCTGGAATATATTTTCTGAAAGGCCCACTTGCTCTGATGTCTCTGCCCCTCTAGGGGAAGAGGGTATCCCCCGCAAGGTCTGCATGGCCCCGATACTGCAACCCCCTGCAGGGGTCTATGTTGAGGATAGTCTTCCGCATTGACATTCGCCAGACGTTTTCACCTGGACATGACTTTGAGGCCTCTGCTCAGGCTCTGCTTGGTGCCTAGAAGTTCACGTGTAGCGGGCGGCACCTGCCATGGTTTGTCATATCCACGATCAGTTGGCAAGCGCACAGGGTAGCCATGGCAGAGGCCCACATGATGTAAAAACACAGGGTCACGTAAAGTGAACTCGGTGCTAGGAATGCGTGCAACACCATCAGAATGTGCCGCGCAGCTGGTCCACCTACACTTACACTTGCTGTACGCTCATTCACTTAGACGGGGTACTGAAGTGGACCCCGTGAAACATCGGTTTTATTGCCGACTCCTCTCACTCAGTTCTCCTAGTTATTAGCTCTTTTGTCAAAGACCAATTTCCCCACATCGCAGCACTCAAGACTTCCTGATGGCTTCATTGAAAAGTATTCATGTTACGTCATGTTACCTTAAGAAAGTTCAGGCTTCCATTATCGCGTCAAAAGTTCCACGATAAGTGGAAAACAGAAGTGGCTGGCAGAAGCAGTCAATCGCACTTCCTTGGCTCATTGCCGGAGAAGAAGAGGCAGGTGAAAAGTTCTCGGCGAAGCTACAGGCGCATCGGGACGGAACAAGAAAAACTTGAAGTGTATAACAATCAGACATCAGAGGAAAGATCTCTGCTGCCAGGCAAACTCAGCCATTAAAAGTTTGATTCTCCTCTGAAACTCGGGGATTGTCATAAAATATTCATGTGATTATACGGAGTGGGTTTTCTGTGTGTTTTTACAATGCGGCAACCACCTGTGTGGCATCGCTGGCTGCGAGGCAAAGCCCTCGTGACATGCCAGCGAGTGCAAAGGGAAATCAAAGAGCTTATAATAGGGATTTGTCAATAGAAAGTTCACGCTAGGAAAGCTGAGGCGCTGAACCAGAAGAAAGCCAGCCCTCCTCAGCCCGCCGTGATCAAGCTGTGAGACGTCTCCAATTGACCTCAGGTTTTGGATCAAAAAGCTGGGATGTGAAGCCTGGGATCTCTGGCTGCCTGTCTCTTTTGTGCGTGTAGCACTCTTCATGGATGTTCTGTCACGCCGCGTGGCAGTCTGATTCGTCATCTCCGCATTATCATATTCCGTCTTTCAGATTTCGCCTCACAAATGTGACACGAAATGTCTCACAAAGAGACCCACTGTTGTGTGGGGAGTCAAGGCCATCCGGGGTTGCAAAACGCGGCTTTTTCTTTTATCGTGACGCCTACATCTTCAGCTACTTTGATCTGATCTGATTCCATTGTTTCAAACAGACCTGCACAGACCCTGACGCCATTCCTACGTTTTAAAATATTTTTGTTTTACTGTAATTTCCGGAATATAAGCCGCTACTTTTTTCCAGTGGTCTGAACCATGCAGCTTATGGAAGAACGTGGCTAATATATGGATTGTTACAGGTTGAAGAACCTCATGCTGCCTCGTCACATCGAACAGATTAAGTCACAGGTGTTTTATTGACCTTAAAGCGCTCAAAATGTGCAGTTTTTGCCCGCATGTCCGCACCTCCGGCAACAGAGCTGATCTCCCCGAGGACCGGAGACAAGAAGCAGCAGCTGAGACCAGCTGTGGTGTCGGAACTTCTGACACGTGGGTGAAAACAGCACATTTTGAGCGCTTTAATGTCAATAACAGATGTGAGGAGTTGATGATTCCAGTTCAGAACGTTGCCCAGTTTGTTTCATGAGTCAGTCTCCATGTTGGAGCCCTTTTTCAAAACTAGTTTAGCAGTGATCCTCATGCATTTTTAAGCCGGGAGCAACACTGATCTTTCTACGGTGCAGACAGCACTGCTGCACCTGCGGCTTATGTATGAACAAGATCGATTTTCCATGTCGTTTAAAATCACAAAAATGTTTGTTTAGTCCACGTAATTTTTGGCACATTTCTTTAATAATATAATCCATCAGACAGAGACAGGTCTTTTTCAATACTTAGGGTTTTGTCTGACAAAAAAAATCCTCAACCAAACTAAGGTCCAAACACCGAGAGTTCTCTGAGGACCCAAGTTGGAAAAAGAAGTACAAGTTCAGATGGCCCTCATGAAGTCAGTATGAAGCTGCTAAATGATTTGCCATTTCACTTGGTGACATTTATGTGTCAATATTCATCTGTAAAGAAGTTTGAAAGCTGTTTCATTCGATTCACTAAATTCACAATTTTAATGGAGTGCATTTTTGTCATTCTTGTTTATTATCTGTTTTTCTCCCCTCAGGTAATATACTTGCTTTTTTAATTCATCTTAACTCATAAATGATACGTATTCAGAATTTAAAGGAAAAAAACGTGTATTATGATAAATATTAAATTAATTGATGATTTCTATTTCATTTGTACTCCTGAGATCACGTGAGTTTATTTCCTTTTTACTATTTGAAGATGTTCAATTTTTCTCAACTGTGCAGCGATTGGTGTAATTTTTCCCCTCACGCAGTGATTCAGGTAAATAAAGTGTGTAAAAACATCCAGCTCTGACTTCATTGTTTCCTTCTGTCACAAACAAGACGGGCCACATCACCGTCATCCACTCTCTCAGTGGAATGAGGAGTGAAGAAGAGTGTGACATTTCTCCTGACAACTAAACGTTATCAGAGTCAACAAGGCTGCCGTGACAGTGTGCACCAAACGCGACGAGGCCCCTCAACAAGTCAACAAACCCGAGGAGGGAAAGTTAAGGAGAAGGTCAGGACACCTTCGAGTGTGTACATGCAGGCAAAGGGTAAGGAGGAGACAATGGTGAAGCACATTTGGGTAGGCTGGTGTGTGTGGAGCACATCTGAGGGAGGACTCACTCATTCATCTGTGGCTTGTTTATAGTCCGGGATGCCAGGGTCTGGCCGGAGCACAAATAAGCACTGGGTCATATTTACTGCGGCAGACTCTTCAGTCACCATCAACGCTAGCAGCGTGTTCCTGGAGGCCGGAATAAGAGGACGCCGGACGTGTCCACCATGTTAAAACTGAGCACCCATCCAGAAACCATCATTTATATATTCACATAAAGCCCTGAACATTTAACCTGCCACGTTAAAAGTGACGCGGAGTTGTGCCCTTAGCCAGCTAATGAATTCCTGTCGCTGTCGACCCTTGATACCACGCTAAAAGGTTGCGCTCGATCTTACAAGTCTTCGTACCTTTAACCAGTGACAGATTACAAGCAGAGAACATCCAAATATTGCAACTGTTAGTGTCTGTTTAACATGAGTCCAACGTTCGGGAGCAGAGCAACGGTCGGTTAAACACTTGAAGACCATGTAGCTTCCCTCAGCTCTGACTGCGGTTCTTACTTCCTGCTTGTTTTAATGGATGTATTTACAAAAAGCTGAGCATTAAAACGTCATTAAAGCCAGAAGGACGGCGGGTTCATTTGAGACTGTAAAAAGAGAGACCTACTAAATCAAGCTCTAACTTGGCCTTTCATTTGGCGTTAAATGAGCCCAACATTTAGTTTATTTTCTTGCAACAGTATATATGAAAGATGGGGTCAGTCGTAACTGTTACAGGCCTCCTAAGGTTTCTGACACATTCTCGCTTCTGAGGCGCTTCTGAAGCGGATTTTTGCATGAACATTGGACGCAGCGATCCACGTGCAGCAGTCGATATGTGACGCCTCAGAAGCCAGAACATGTTCATATCAAACGTCACTTTTTGTAACCTAGAGAGGCTACATTTAAAAACACAATCTCTGCCTCGGTGTCTGTTCAACTGAAACTGTTTGACAAAACCATAGCCCCGCCCATCACCCTTGTGATGATTGAGCCCATTTGAAATAGTTACACAAAATGAAATACACTTTTCATTTGTGTACCGCACACTAGTTTAAGTGCCACACGTGGAGTAGAAGAGCGCAACATACTGGCATCTGTTCTGCATCATTTTCTGTGATGTATTGTACTGAAAACATGTAAAAAGATGCCCACTTGATGAATCGGTGGAGTAGAGTCCATCCCAGCTATTTGGGGTGAAGGCTTGGGGACACCATCATATTCCATTATAGCACAGACAACTCCTTAAATTCTACAAAATCTGAAAATAAAGCACCGATGTTGACACTAAAATGCAAATAAACTCGACCTGAGTTGTAACCCCAACTTTGACGCCCGTTGTTGCCTGTATGGAGTTTCTTCTTCACGACTTGACGTGGTCTTGAAGTCAGTTCAGGAAGGTTAAGACCACCTGGGTGTCTGATCTGTGCCACATCCCGCAGCAGACGTTACAGTTCTCTATTGTCCATTGTGTGGCATTGCCCTGCAAATGACAGATCACGATGAATTACACAGGTTCATACATGCGCAGGCTTTCAGCTAGAGAGGCGCCAGGGCATCCTGGGGACACGGTTAGGGTTAGGGGTTAGGGTTAGGGTTAGGGGTTAGGGTTAGGGTTAGAGGGTTAGGGTTAGGGTTAAAGAGAGGGGTGTCTGTCCCCGGTAATTTTGCTGAATTAGACCAAATGTATCCGATTTTCAAACCTTTGTGGACCCGTAGTTTTGCGATCGTGGTCGCCATATTTGTTTTCAGGCAAACTCAGTGGTTGTCAAGTCTGTCGAGTCGCAAAAAACGTGCATTTCAATAGTTGATGTGGCATGAAAGAGCGCTGTTATTGGAGGGATGTCGCTGTTGGCTACATTTCCTCGTGAAAATTGAGGATATAAAGTTTTAGGATGGATGTCCCCGGCTTACGCTAGGTATAGTCACTAAATATTTGGGCTGCTTGCTCAGAACCCAGCTCCCTCGACCTCCTCGGGCCCAAAACCGTGACACCCTTTGACACTGCCGCATGTCTTGAGCTGGTGTCGGAGCATCTGCACGGACATGTGTTCCAGTCCCTCCCTGAGCCCGTGATAATTCGCTGAACCACCAGCAGATGGATGTTAACATAGCAGAACACACAAAAGGCAGTTGCCACACTGCTCACCGCTGAAACGGCTCTGCCTCGTCATAACACTGTTATATCTGCTCTCTAACCACCACCATTCTTCCTGAAATACCGTCTCCCTCAACAGTAGGAGATAAGTTAATAGCGCGGCAGTATTTATGGTGTGCGGTTGGAGTGGGTTTTGGGCTCGTTCCCCTTCACAACACTTCATCAGGCTCGCAGCTGTCAGGAGAACTGTACTGCGAGAGTGGGATCGAGGAGTCTGAGCCCCTTTAAAGGCTCATATTCATCTATTTGATCTGATAGGGAACCCTTGGGTGAACGGCGGAATCTTCCATCTTCTCTGGTGATGGCGGCTTTAAGCCAAGAGCGAGGCGGAAGAGGGGGAGAACTAAATCAAAGAAAGAATAATTGGCCTCAATTTTAAGGACACTAAGGCTATTTTTGTGACTCGCATTAGTCTGCATAAACCCTCAATGAATATTCAGGAGGAGGGAGAGAATGTACGTGGACGGATGGCGAACAAACATGCATGGTTTGGCAGACGCCACACTTCAGATGATACATGAAGATAGATGTTACAATTGTTTCTATGTGCAGATCAGTTTTCCTTCCTCCAAATCCCATTCACTTTGCACAAGATGTTGCTGAACAAGGAAAAAAAAATCTCTCCATCTGGTGTTGGATCTGCCTTGTAGTTTCCATCCACCCTAAAAAAAAAAGTAAAAAAAAGTTAGAAAAAAGTAAGACATGGATGGAGATAAAGTCTGTGATCACAGATGCATTTACAGTTGGTATCGTCAAAAAATATGACAAAAATATATGGTGGTGGCTTGGAGCTCCTTTTACTTATATGGAGTAAGTGAACCATATTGTTCTCCGCCATACTTCCATTGCCAAAATGAATGACGTCATCACTGTTTCCACTTTTTCCGCTTGATCTGCTTGACCAAAAACTGCTTTAAGATCAGCTCTATTTTGTTAGTTTCCCTTCAAATCCGTGAGCTCAGATTTCCAAGTTCTCTGAAAGATCTATTCACTCGTGGAGTGAAGAAAAGCAGATGGGACCGATGGCTTCTTCCACGTGTCAAACTCATGGCTCGCAGATAGACTGTACCCTGCAGTGTCATTTTTAGGACTGAACACGTAACATAAACCACGACACCCATGTCGTGCAGTTTTCCACGATCACGTTGCAGGTGTTTTCGGGACTCATTGATAGTACCACAGTCCTCCGTCGTACCACTCAGTTAGTGATAGTGGTGGCAGCTCTCGTAAATACCTTTCATGTACAAGGTCAAGGGCGAGTTTATTTAAATTGCACATTTCCACAGCGTACAGCTGTAAGACTGACCTGTACTGTAGGCTCATTTTTTTAGTGAACCATCATACATACATGTCTGTATACTGGCATCAGCAGAGGTTAAGTATAAATTCCTAAAGTTCATTTCTATTCTATGTTTCGTTCAAATGAATGCAGGGTGCTGCAGTCACCAGTTGAAGACATGAAAGTCTATTTTATTTGAAGCTGGAGAAAGTTAGGCTGGCGATGCTCAGACGGACGTCTGAGAAGTTCAACACGGTTTGGAAACCTTTTTTTGTTTTGATCATTAGAACAGAATTTACATTTGAACCAGAGACTGTCGACAATTAGGTGGGTTTCCATACTTTTCTACACTGGGCTCAAATTATTATAATATAATATATGACATCAATATATGTATTGATGTTGATGGACGTAAGAGTGAGAATGTGTCCTTTGAACTCATTTGAAACGCTCGTGTTTTTAGCAAAACACAGTGGCTGAGTCACTGTGCAGCAGTTTGGCCCTTGACTGAGACTGTGCTCTCAGCTTTAGTCCCTTGGGTGATGGAGTTTGACACCCAGATTCCAAGTCCAGTTAGCTCAGTTACTGTCTTTGCTCTTAAATCCCCGCAAATGGCTCGGGATCAGCATCAAAAGACGGCAGTTTGAATGACTCACAAATACTCATAGAACTGAAGTCACATCCACTATTTCTAATAGCGGCAGTTTCTTTCACATTTGTGTGTCCCAGAATGTACTTTTCATGTCAATACAATAGTTTTGTTCAACCCAATTTGTCGATCCATGTTCTAGTTTTCCCAGTGAGGAGGGGGGCAGTAATGTCCTCGAACAATCTTCCTCTAACGGAGCCGCTGGCAGTGAGAAATCTGGGCGAATGACCAGGCCACAGATGGTGTCATGTACACACAAACAGCCTGAAGGACACAGACCACAGTGAGTTCAACTGAAACACACAGAACACACCACTTTCCCAGATAACTCAGCAGCTTCACGAGGGGGAAAGATGCCGCTCGATCCTTTAGTTATTTTTATCGACGTTTCTTCAAAGTGATTCTCAACATTTTTATTTTTTTTTGTATCTCCGGGTACAAAAGAGGGTCATTATCGCCTGAAAACGCCTGCGACGATTAAAGACTGCTCTAATTTCTAAGCGTCAGTAACTAATAAAGATCTAGATTTCATTCATGTTTTTACAACGAACAGTGATATTTCTAATGAAATTCCTCGCAGGCTTTTATAAGTCGTTGTTAATCCCTCTTTAATTTGATCCAGTGTAGGATGATCTTTTTCCACGTAATGGCATTGTCAGATGTGAAGAGGGATTATTGAGAGGGTGTGTCAGTGCTGACGTGACACGGCTACAGGTGATGCCAGGTGTTTGAAAGTAAGTCGTAAGTGTGTTCGTAACATGCGCTGTACTCAACATATCACAATAAATTTAAAGAAATAATATTATAAAGTGCAAAAACAAAGCTACACTAAAGATCTTAGAAAGTCAACAATGTGCAAGAAAATGCAGTTCAAGAAGAATCCTTCATTGTGATTTTTCCAGGGATGAATTGTACGTTTTTATTGCCACAGGGAGAAAGCGCCTCCTGTGGCGCTCAGTCTTTGAGTTGGGTCGTCTCCGTCTGTTGGTCCATGTGCTTCTGTATTGGACCAGGAGCTGATGGAGGGCTCCTCATCAGGATGCTCCTTAGTTTCAGGAGCATCCTTCTCTCCATAACCGTCACCAAGGAGTCCAGTTTCACCCCCACCACATCACCAGCTTTGTGGATGAGTTTGTTGAGTCTGTTAGTGTCCGCCACCGTTAATCTGCTGCCCCACTAAACCACAGCGAACAGAATTGCACTGGACACCACCGACTCATAAAACATCCTCAGCATGGTCCCACAGACGTTGAAGGACCTGAGCTTCCTTCCTTCCTTTGTGTTGTGACCTTGTCGACGCGACCAGACTTGTTGACTGTCAAACAACAACCTCGTCTGGTGGCCATCGAGCAATAATGAGTGTGTGTTTGTTTGCCTTCGAAATTGGTGCCTTTCTGTCTCTGGAAAGGGTGGAATATTTTGGTGGTTCTCGTACAAACGTTTGAAAAAGTTATTGAGAAGCTATTCTAGTTGTTGCCGCTTCCATTCGGATTAAAATATTTAGTGGTTTCAGGTTAAAACAGTGGTCAACGGTCGCAATAAAAAGGCACGACAGCCAGATGGAGCAGCATAGTGCAAGGCCCCTTTCCACTGCATTTTTAGTTCCATCATTAATCCAAGGTCAGGTCGCAGGGGCAGCAGCTGGAGAAAAGAGGCCCAAACTACTTCAGCTCCCCTGGGGAGAAAAATAAGGCGGAGCAGCCAACTGTCTGAAAAGACGCCACTTCAACTGGCTTCTCTGAATGCGAAGGAGCAGGCGCTCTACTTTGAGTCTCTCGTGTAAGGCTGAGCTCTATGGAACAGAGATTTTGTCTGCTTTTTTGGTTACTACAGAAGGTTCATGGCCATATGTGAGAGTAGACATGAATTCATTTGTGAACAGGGCCCCAAGACTCTTGAACTCAGCCACCAGAGGAAGAATCTCTCCTCCTCCAACCAGTAAAGCTCACTGCTGAAACAGAACCACAAATATCATATTCCAAGGAACTGATCCTCATCCCAGCTGACTGAAATCTGTAGCAGAGGTTGAATGAAAAAGCCTTTGACAGTATTGGTAAACCCACATTTTGAGATCATAGTCTCATAGAAGTTGGTTTATTGCAGCTTATGCTGTCATGTCCGCACTTTAATCCGTTCTGTCTTTGCTATTGAATTCCTTCCGCGTCCCTTCCTGTGCTTTTATTTTGTTACTCCCTGTTGTTTCAGTTTCCTGTCTCCATTCCAACTTCACAGGTGCCATCTACGTGTGCCAGATGGTCGCTTCAACTTCCACTGAGGTAAAACCTCTTCTAAGACTTCCATGTTCTCGCTCTCGTCCTGACCATATGCTCATCTAGAGATCTTTTTTTCAGATTTTCTGATGAGGCCCTTGAAATAGAGAAGGCCCCACACAGTCGGAGTAATAAACAGGTGGTATAGTGTGTATAGGTAGGATATATGGATTTATTTGTCAGCCATTTCATTCACATTTAAGATCTCTCTTTAGATGTTTCAGTTCCAAGTGTTCACTTCTGAATCTACAGTTCCAGCCGTCACCTGCTGCTAAAAGTAGAAACTCAAAGGCACACAGTGAAGAACACTTGAAGCTTTCCCCCCCTGCAGCTCTAAAACACCTGATTGCTTCACGTTTTTTGTCTTTGATGGAATCACGTCTCCCGCCGAAAGATTAAGAAGGAGTCAAAGTGCTGCAGGACATCGCGGCCCCCACCTCTTATCCTCTCCAGTGTCCAGCCCTCAGTCGGCTTCTGCCACACTCGGTAACGTAATATCCCGAGGCCACGCGCCAGCCGGCGCTGAGAAATAACTGAGGAAATCTGCTTTTCCATTTTGTAAGACCCGGAGAATGAGCGTTCGGTAGCGCGGTCAAATTTATTTAACATAGCCGTGCCTCCATTAAACAGCGTGTTTAACATCGTCCTGCAGGAAGGGGTCACGTCTTTTGGGAAACGTGTCGGCTGCAATCAAAGTGAAACCCATGACATTCTCTCCGCCTCTCCCTCAAATCAAATGACTCCTCCTGATTCCACTGTCAATCTGCATACATCTGCATATATGTCCTGACCTTGACTACATTATGAAGAAGAAAGGGAGATACGCAGCTCAAAGCATAATCTCCTTCCCAGTCTTAGGGTCAAAATTCCCATCTGCCTCCTGTTCACATCTCTGGAGTTGCTGGGATATAACTAAGTTTAGTCTCTCAGATCTGTTCCAAATCTTGTGACCGAAGTTGAGGGTAGAACGTAGCTTGCCTTTTGGCTCAGCTCTTTATTAGCCGATTCATCATTGCTGAAGATGAAACACAGACCCCTCGACTTGACTCCGTCCAGCCCTCTCTAGTCCTGAATAATGTCCGTAATGCAAAGCGCTGTGGTGGTAAAGCAAAACAAAGCAGTGCGTCTATAGACAAGTCCTGAAGCAACACAGCCAAATCCATCCTCTCCTCCCCTTGCTCCACTGATCCTGCCCCGCTCTCTCAGCTTGGCTTATCACTTTAAACACGGCGGCCTCGCACTGCCTTTGTACCATTTAGCAAACACCTCCTAAATGTATTTGGGAACTGCCTCAATTTCTACCTGATACAGTGATCTGAATTAGAACCCGACGACTTGCTTTTGCTTGCCGTCAAAATAAGAACTGGAAGGCAGCGCTCAGCTCTCATGTATTGCCGTGAACTATAGGTCGTAACAAGCATTCTGGCGAGAGCTTGAAGAAAAAGATCCTGGATAAAAGCAGCTGATGCTTTCCTGAGGCCCGTGGCTAGTGTTTTGCTGAGAGATAGGGTGAGATTCTCACTGGTGTAAAGGGTAATCTACTTTTCTGTGCGGAAGGCAACAATTTGAAGCAATTCTCCTCCGCCAGGATGGTTATTTACAGCTCCACATCCCTGAACTTGGTCATTTGCAGGCCTTAAACACGATGTTAGGGCCGTGTTTTGGGGATCTGAGTGGATGAAGGGTTGGTCTGACAACGGCAGAATCCATATGGCTCCTTTTGATTCATGAACCTTGACTCCAGAACATGACCCCACATTTCCACTGCAAGCGTCTTTGACTCGGTTAGCCTTGCTGCCCAGCACCCTGTGATAGTCGGTGCCCTCTGCGCATTTAAATAGAACAATTTGAGGCTATTTGTCTCACATGCCGCCTCCTGTTTATGTTTACTTATCCCCATCAACCATGGGGTCATCCACCAAGTGCGACTGTCTTATCGACATCTTGTTGTGTTGATTTGGAACAGAAGTGTTGAAATGAGGGCTCAGAGATACCCTCCCCTGGAGTTCTTTTCTTTCTTTGCATTGCTGAAAAGATGTATACGCATTCACACTCCTGGGGCATCGTACAGACTTTTGCGTCCTATGTTGACGCCGAAAGCAGCCTAATGCATTAAGCTTTGAATTGGAGCACATGGTCCGCCTTCAACGGCGCCATGGGAAGCACGTCTCATAAAATAAAGATGGAGGTTGGGACTCAGGTCAGCCATAGGATGGTGCTTCTTTCGTCTTCTGTGTTGCGATGTGTCACTTGGTATATAAAGAGGCTCAAACGGCTGTGGGTCTATGTTACGGTGACTACTATGGCAGTCGGTAAGGGAGAGAACCACATATGGTGCAACATTGGCCAAGTGACATCTGTTACGATTTAGAAAATAAAGAGAGGTCCTTATAGTCTTATGTTCCCACTTGGACAGCAACATTTTTTGACTCCATCAAAACACCTATCACCCGACACGCAATGCTGAAGGCTGACTTCGGCATCATCATAGACGCCCTGGGAGTCAGAGTGAATTGTTCTTATAGCTCATTCGAGTCCCTCAAGGACCAACGATCTAGGCCTCTGCTTGACCAACTGAACAGCAATGGCACACAGCCATGTCCGTTGGTGCCAAAAGAGATTGTGCATAACTATCTTGTCTTCTAAAAACGTCATTGACTAGGAGTCGGGAAGCCTTTACCTCCACTTCCCTGTGTTTTTGCAACTGACAACTGACGGCGTGGCTCACCCCCATGTCGACACAGTACTGTTTGGAATGCTAGCCTGAACAAAACAGTCCTTGCAAGGCAATCGAAGCGTTGACTCATGCAGTTCAAGACTCGTTTTTTAATGAATTTGTATCCGTCGCGAATACAGCAGTCTGAAGTTTGAGGACCTGAGGATTCTTATCGTGTGCTCAGGCAAAAGCTGAGCAGAGGATCTGGCCTGTTACATAGGCCCCACAGTATGTATAGGACAGTCTGACTGTCCAACCATGATGGCATTCCTTCACTGGCCATCGCCTCAATTTAGAGACGCATACAGTTGATCATGATCATAAGATATGTGGCAACAGAAGTGGCGTAAAGATCCATATACATAGATGAGATAGTGAGCGTTTGTTAGAAGAACAAAGCCTTAATATGTGGGGTCCATTTTTACTCCATCAGTGAGTGTTGGCAGATAAAAATTGCCATGTTTTGTTGTTAGTCCTCGCACCAATAACTGTACTCCGCCCTACTTCTGTAGCCAAAATGGCTGCTCACCCATTCATTGTCATCACTATTTGCAAACTCCGAACGCGTCAATGGTTAGAGAAGCGAACAAAAATGAGTATTATTATTCCACTTTTGAACTTCTGCACCTTCCATTCGTGGTTCACGTTTCGCCTAAAGAGTCAATAGTTCTTGGTCCCACAAGAGGCCTGAGCTACAACACTGCTCAGAATTTTGCCTTTGAATTTCTCAGGCACTGCATGACTCGAACCCTTTACTATACAGTCCTTCCAGATGATTCCTCCTGAAGTCAGTGTCTGCTTTGACGGTGGTAATCAATAATTAAAGTTCCATAGGGTCTGAGGGACTTAATATTCAGCGCTGCATCTGCTGCATTCTGGAGGTGAAAAGTCTCTCAACTAAACTTTTTCTCTCTTCGCTCCTATTTGCATCCATCACCGTGTTGTTTGACTTTGCAACCTCTTGTTTCAAATCGCAGTCTTCTGCCAAATGTAACACTGGAACGCTGACACTAAGATAAATCCGACAAGAAAAAAAGAATAGAAGCACGCAGGCACACGCCTACTGGCTCCCGAGTTGGCTTTCTTCTGCATTGTGATCTGCCTCAAACCTAATCTCCCGCTCCCTCAGGATAGTCAAAATCTCAAGATGCTAAATTTATTTCAGTCCGCGCTGCTGTTGCTTTTGAAATATACTTATTATTCTAAAAATACAAGTGATTGTTTTCCACATTTCTTTAAGTACCTTAAATGTATTCCTGAATCTCCAAGAGACGGCCGGATTATTCAGTGTTGGGTTCACCTCAGTCTGAAAAGAAGTTCTTACCCACATTCAGATCAACCTACTTTTTTTCCTCTGGGTCCTCTTATCATGTTCCCCCAGCATTCCCTTTCCTAAATACCCGTGCCATTTTGGTCCCCTTCCCAACTCTTATCTCCTCAACATATTTGGTATTTACCTCTCAGAAAATGAGGCAGTTTTTCCTTTTAAACTGATAATTATCACATGTGATGTGTGTACAACGGCAGCAGGTGTCGGGCGCCCCAAAAAATAGAGCGACAACCACTGTCACCAAGGATGAAAGCCATAAACTGCAGACGGAAAAGACGAAAGCGCCATAGACTCATCAGGCTTTTTGTAAATCTGTATTCTTCCCATCTGTCAGAGACCCCACACATGCGGTGCGCCCCGATAATCTCCACACGGCAGATGACAACAACATCTAGATCCAGTCCCACCACGGATCTTTCCTAAATATAAAGTGTCAGAATAACCACATAACAACAACACAGCTGCTGCTCATGGAACTGAGGTTAAAGTCACACTCCTGAAGGTACAGACCCGGTGACTATGGGGGGAAATCGGTGTGAGAGTTACTCCTCGGGATTACAAGATACAGTGGTACCTCGGTTTTTGAACGTCCCGGACTTTGAACAAAAAAGTTCGAACAAAAATTTCAAGATTTTCTTGCTTCAGATTTCGAAGCCTCTGTATGCAGACGTGTCCCGTTAGCTACATTTACTGACTGTTTTTTCTTCATATTGGGGTGTAAAACCTTTCCTGTCTCCGCACTGGACCGTGGTAGAGGGTCACAGGGGAGGTGCTGGAGCGGGCAGGGTTTGATATCCTCTTGTGGGCTGGAGTTGGGACAGGCCAGCCTTCTACCTTGGAAGGAGTCTCCAGGCATCAGACTGAGACAATTCTGTCTGTGGCTTGTTCTTTCAAGCCCTATTGTGAGAGCCACTGTCTGCTTACATCTTCTTCACGTACACCCCAAGAAAGGGTTCCTGGTTTGAGAGCAGATGGAGAACTCTCCTCAGGATGACTTGTAGAAACAACTCTCAGAATGTGAATTTACTTTTTCTGTTCCTGGTCCAGGGCTTGCCACAGTTGGCCATGAACCAATACAATGGCATTAGCATGTCCTATCTACCTGTATAGCACGCAGAGCTAAATATCATTTGTAAGATCGGTATCTTTCCTGCCTCCCATCTGGGTTGCGTTGTTAGTCATGACTACTCTGGCATGTTCAAGCAAGTGACGTTAGTGCTACACCGACACCTCTGCACGTCCCTCAAGCCTCTCCTCCACTCTCGCTAAACACGATCCTCCCTCTGGGATGCTGTTGACAAACAGTTCCCACTTGAACACTCTTTGATGCTGAAATATTCAGCGTCTATTTTCGTGGCAAGTGATGCCTCTCCACCTCTCCACCCTGACTCATTTCATCGGAGCGTTCTGTTTCCGTCGCCATGAGAAGTCTCCTGCTGCCGACGCTATAATTACACCTCGATTTGTCCACTCTCCATCCACACGATAAACAGCCGTTTGAGGCCGGACTTATCATTTTAATGAACCACCGTCTGCAAGGTCATGAAAGGACTTTAAACACTGCTCAGAAACAAGCCCTTCCCACGCAGCCAGGAAAATGACATAGGTAGTACAGTAGATAAATTCCAACAGCCCTCTAAGTCTGTAACAGACACAAGATGGTTTTAATGTGACAGATTATATTTCAATGTTATAGTACTGGTTTCATTATCAACTACATCAATCGTGATTATCACTCTCAGATGAGTGTTTTTGTTGCTTAAAAAAAAGTCTCATCATCTGCACTTCAGAAAATCTACTTGATCTATAAAAACAAAATCAAAAATGGATTTTCTAATGCAGTAGTTTCAATATTTAAGCCTTTTGAGTATTTCTACAGGACTGTGCTGCGAGAGTTCCTGGTGAACACACAAACAAACCCATGGCCCGAGGGCCAAATCTGGCCCCACAAACAATTTATGTGGCCCGCAGGATCTTCCAAACCGCTTAGTTCGCTCAAAGTTAATTCAACCGCTCAGTTCGCTCAAACTTCACTATTTGAATAAAGTTTCATCGTAACCCACGTAGATGACAGAGTTTCAGCTCTTGCCATTTGTCAGATTCATTCAAAAAAGGAAGAAAATGGTGCAGACAATGTTTCATTGAGGAATGAATGTCTGAGTTGTGTTGCTTAGATTTTCCCTTTACAGGAGTAAAAGCCTCTTCAACACTTAAAATAACCTTTGCACTGTGGCAAACTTGGGACCCTCAATTGAGTTTGACTCCAAAAGATCAGCAGTTCAGGAGCTCATGGGATACTTTCCTCCAAAAACTGCTGCCGTTCATTTGCATCTTCCCAGAAACGTCTTTCTTTCCTCCCGAAGTAAACGATGCGCCCTGGTACACCGTCTACCTCTTATATACTTCATAGTCTCCTGAGACTTTCTTACTCCAGGAACCCAGTCAGATAAAACTAATCTTAATTTAAGATCCTAAATTGCTCCTGGTTCCTTCTCTGGCAGCTGTTTTCCCTGGATTTTCCCACCAGGGACTGAATAGAAATGCATGAAAAAAAATCGGAATCTGCGGCTGCGTACGTCGCCGGCAGCTGTTTTCTCTGGTGTTGCTACATGTGTTTGTGCATATTCACAATCTGATTAACAATCCGCACGCACTTGAGAGGCGTTCAGCGGGAAGTTTCTCCATTCTGGGCTTCTGGTTTCAGCTGGTCATCCATTACTTTTTCAGTTGGAGCTGTCCGGCACTGCACCTGTTCCCCCCCCACCATCTCCCCACCTGCCATCAATCTTGTGTGATCACCCTCCATTTACACAACTGACCTCAAGCCTGAGCTCGCTGCCAGAGTTCCTCTTCGCACCTCCTTCTCAGCACCGCTTGAGTCCCTGTCCTGAAGTATCTTTTGGGCGACTAACCTGCTGTTGCTGACCCATATAGCCAAACAGGTTTGAGTCCGCTACTTTTAGAGTGGAGGTTTTAAAGACTATCACAGTGAGGGCCTCACCTCAGTCTGTGAAAGGCCCCGTCCAACGTCTTATTTATGGAATTTTGCAAAGTCGCAGACTCATTTTGCACCGTGTTATTAATGTTTAATCCCATTATTCATGTCACTTTAGGGCAGACCTGGGGAGAGTCCACATGCTGCCACCTGCATGTACAGTACAGACAGCAGTCAAAACAACTTAAAGCCCGTTCAAGTCATAAAACAACTTTGTTATTTTGTTTGCCTTGTTCCCATTTTTATTTCTTCTTGTTGTTTAGTTCCTATTTCACGGTTAATTCCCCTATGTTTTTGACCTTTTTTGGTTACATACTGATCTTTAAAGTTGTCATATTATTTATTTATAATTTCAGTAATTGTATGAACTCGATTTTTTCATATTTATAATTTTTATTTTTATTTTTTTCATATTTGTATTCCCCCATTTTCATTGATTTAAATGTATCATTTACATTAAATAAAGTATTTTTCATTCATTATATTCCACCTTATAATTCCTTTTTTTATATTATACAATGCTACTAATAATAATGTTAATAAAAACAAATAATTTTTTTTAACACACCGTGATGATGCTTTCTTCCTTCTTTTTTTAAGCACTGCTTGTCAAGGATGTGTCCCCACAGGAAACGTTGTTGCCTTTTAATTTTTGCTGATGTCAATCTCAGCTAAACGTTTTGTTACACGATACTGAACCGTGTCTTTATCTGAATTGTTTTGCACCACCGGAAAACAAAAGCACGGTGGATGGTGTCACCGCTTCCGTGGCGCATCAACAGCGTGACAAGTTTTATTGTCGTCACCTCACAGCAGCTGACAATGACAGACAACCTTTACATCCCCGATGACTGCCAAAGTGAGACATCCTGAGACCTTGAAATGATATCTGGCGCAGAGCAAGTTGTCAGGGAGCTGCCGGCTGTCAGCACCTTCATATATCTCCCAGCAATCAAAAGGCGTTGTTTCCTCATCCGGACTGATGGATAGGAAACTATTCTTGGTGATTTCTGTTGTGTGTCATTTGTGGATTTCTCTAAGTGAAGAACATGATGAATAACTGTCTGGGAATGGTGTCGCAGTTTCCTGTCGCCATTAAAACGTTGCTGCCAGCCCTCCCCCACACACACACACTTCCAAAAAAAGAAGAATCTGGGTGTGAGGTGTTGGTGATGCCGGGGGTTTTAGGGAGCGCTTGATCAGCCAGTGCGTGTCACATGACAGTCCTGTATATTCCCAGCTCCCCCGGGGTCCTCGTCCTTCAACTCCCTCTCTGTTCGTCCAACTGTATCAGTGCTGTGATCCTCTCGCGGCAACGTACGCCTCGCATCCTCTTCAATAGTTCGCGCACACATACACAACCTTGAACTTTCGACTCACTCTTTTTTTCCGTCGAGTCTCTGCCCTGGTTATTGAGGTGCCGTGTTTTCGGCATAGTTGAGGGGGAGAGGAGACAAAATAATGAGCTGCTTGTATTGTTCCTGTTGGAACCAAGGCGGCAGATAGTTCAGAAAAAAACACAGAGAAAAGCAGCTTTAAAAGTGAAATCCAGCAGCTCACAAGCTTTTAAGGCATTTTATTCATTTAACTATTCCTAATTCTCTTCCAGCTCCAGAGAAATGTACCAGAGTTTTATGGGCGACTCACTTGGGGCTGGGTGAGAGGTGTCAGACGGAGAGAAGAGAGCTTCTTGGTGACGGCTCAAAGAACTGGATGAAGGTGACCTCCCTTAACCTCTTCCATTTCCCGGGCGGTGAAATAGCCCCTGAGTGAGCAGCATCACGGATTTATAAGTCTTAGCTAGGGGGACATGAACCTCCGTGTGTGACATCATGTGGGGGTCACCCTTTGTTCCCATGGAAAACCAAGCAATGTTTAGCAAATCGACTGGCAAAGAACCTTAAATCCTCAAACCTTCAGCCTCAACGCCGTCGTTCCTTCCGTCTTCTCCAAAGTTCTCAGAAGGAAGCTCTTTAGAAACAAAGAAATGTCTTTTTGTTTGCGCATTCATTTATACGCAGAGAATTTGAATTCCAATTCCTTCCTTTATTCTCAACCTCAGTTTTAAACCTCAAAAATGCCCTCAAAGTCTTGTCCCAAATCTCAGGAAGTAAAGCTGAAGTCACTGGATCTCAGTTTTGAGATTCACGCCGACCTGAGGAATGAGGAATACTCAGAGTACCCAGAGTGCTTTACATGTTTTCGTCCAATAACAAATGGCGTCCAAATCACGGATCATTGTTGCATGACCTTTTTGACGATTTTTTTTATTGTCTTCTTCTTCTGAATTGACAGACTGAGCACCACTTTTGTGCAATGCTGCCCCCCACAGTCTGATATCTGCATTTAAGGAGTGCCCCATTTCTAAGTCACTCATAGCCCTTTACACTTGGTTTTGAGGGCTAAGGTTGAAGGCCAAGGACTGTGGATTGAGGGAGGAATTGCAATTCACCCTTACCCTCGGGAAACTTGGGCCAGAGTGGAGATCTTTAAATACGCCGGTGGCACGGTTCCATATGAACGGGGCCAAACGGAAGAATGGTAGACGTCAGGACTTGTGATCATGATCCCGGCGCCATTTTCCTGGAAACAAAAAAGAGGAAATTGGTGTGTTCAGGATTCTGATTGGCTTACAGCTTCAGCTTCACGTTACACTGCCACCTACCTGCTTTTTGTGAAGTTACATGTGAATTATTATTGACAATAGAGAGGGTGAAATGTCATTTTGTAAGAATAACATTGAGTCGCTGCTTGATACTGAAACTTTAAGGATCACAATGTCGGCAGTAGAAGTGAAATATTTGCTGATAGATCCTGCTGGCCACGTAAAGGACTAGGTGGGCCATATTTGGCCCCTAGGCCTCGAGTTTGACACACATCACTCATTAGGGATGGAGTTCTTTGTTACTCCATCGTAGAATACTGAGGAACACAGAAACTTCTGATGCTCCCGTCTGGCCCCCGGGCCTCGAGTTTGACATGCTGGATGTGTTTTGATGTGACTGTGGCTTATTCAAATCATGCATGACAAAGAGGGAAAAAAAAGCCCAGGGACACCATGAATGTACTCATTATCTGCGCTAGTATTCCTGCTCAGGTATCACAAGATGGACAGACACGAGCTCCTCAAGTCCTTGAAGAGAGTGAATAGACTTTCCTCTCCTCCTCAGAGGGGATGGTTGCAATGTTGCTACAATGGAAGTCCTAACTTGCTCGGGACCAAAGATCTCAGAGGGTAAATAAAAAAATGAGATTTTAAAAAATATGTTTATATATATTTTAGTGTTCGGGTTAAATGGACGACTTTGGCAGCGAAGTTGGGACCAACATCCGACCAGATCAGACCCTGCAAACCGGAGAAAACAGTCAATAGCTTTGAAGCGCTGGAATTAGTGAGCCTGTCCACGTTCCGGCTCTGAACACAGAGACGTTCAGGTGAAACCGCGTTAGCATGTAGAATGGTCTGGGTGTTCTAAAATATCTGCGGCGATCCAGAGTACAAAAAAAAATCCACCAGATTTTAATTAAAGGAAGTGCCCCTCGCACACCGCCAGCTTGCCTTTGTTGGACTCTAATCATTTCTACTGACATCTAAACAGTTGGAGGCGACTGGTCGTCATGGATACAGTCTGATGTTTTGTACCTGTGCGTCTCAGAACCTTCAACAGCCTGCAGTCTTTGGAAGCAGGTAAATGGCATCTGCTTCCTTTCTTCGTGAGAGTTTTAATGCAGAACGAGGAAAGAAATAACAGGATGTCCAGGGATCCTCGAGCCATTGTCAACTTCTGCTGAGGGAAGACACTTTTGGGTGATGACTCACTGCGGTTTGAAGGTCGTGAGTCTATGCCAGGGAACTTGAAAACCTGATCGGACGAGGATTTTTTTACGTGTTAGAAGCCCTTCTAAGCACAGAAAACAAGAGTCTCTTCATAGCAATTTAGCATTAGCAGAGTTGGCAGGAGAATGGCAGATAAACTCGACTCAATTACGACCGGCCCATGTGCTTTAATGATCAACTTTAATGACCAAATTTATGTCCAAGTCTCTGAGAATGATTAAAGTGAACCATAGAGAAAGATTAGTTTGGCAAGGTGTTGCCCTTGCTTGCTGTGGCTGTACAGAGGCTGCTACTGTGCCTCGCTGTTGCCTAAAAAAGGTTTTCATTTGATCCCTCCAGTGCTTTCTGTTCATGTTGACTGTTTGTTTTTATCTCTGCTTTTTCTTGACGTGTGCGTTGCATCATGGCGGCATCACTCGCACGTGGTTAGTTCAACAGTGTACAAGGGAACCTTTAACGTTTATGTCCAGCATGTGATGGGTTTCGTCAGTATGTTCACACTCCTAAAGGCCCATTTATGCTCAACGTTACGTACAGATCTGGATATGGACAGAGTCTTCTGTGCTCATTTCCTCTGTATTTCTGCACGTTTCCACAAAGCTTGCGGATACAGACCAAAAGGAGCAGTACCACTGGAAACCGTCGGGGGGCAGTGTTGCTGTGACTACCTGATACATCACTCTACTGAGAAACGAGGAAGACATAACAATGGTGGAGATTATATGTCCCCCAGTCACGATATATTTAACCACCACACCAACCACCTACACACCTACAACACATGATCCAAGCCGCCCTGCCCGGAACGCTACAAAAGGAAACCCTTTCAGTCCATTGAAAACCTACACGTAACATTTTACGAAGTGAAGCTTGCCTTTTTCGTCAGTATAGGACGCAAAAGTCAACTGTCCCAACGTCATGGGAGTCAGGGTGGGGTGCTTCGAAAGATTTGTCAAAAAACTCTGCTATTTGTCGTGTTAAATAATTTTGTCTTGCCCTTTTGACTTCACCATCTTCTGGGTTTGAACAGGTGAAAAGGTTTCATTCATTCCAGCCTGACTGTTGTGGTCGGGATTTATGTGCTCAGGTGTTGCAGGTGTGATCCTAATAGAGGTGGATGTGCCTCCTGTTTTCTCTTGACCTGCTCTTGTTCCTCCTCACTTATGGAATATCTATTAACGTTTTGACCTTATGTGGAACCTGGTTATGTTGAAATGTGTGTCAGTATTGATGACAGACCTAACATTGATTATTACATCTCAGTTTCAATGTTGTAGTACAGCAATAGTTGGTGGAACATTCTCTCAGTTTTCAGTGTTTGGTTGCTGTATAAACGCAGCCCAGGTGGGTGGAGATTAAAAGCATCTTCTGCCATAAAAGAAGAGCTATTCCCACTATAGTTTATTGATATTGACAACAGATATTAATATTGCCATCGTATTTCAAAATATATGATACAAACTTGTTAATTTTTGTTTTATGTTGAGCTAATATATTAGCATAAATGATCAAAATTCATACGTTTATTCCTGCTGTTGCAGCATTCATACGGTACATTCCTGAGCGAGATAAACACTAGTTTTTATTCAATACCAAAGAGCCACCAATGTGACCTTATTTGGAAATGAATGGTTTCAAACTCAGAAATGATCGAAAGATTAGCTTGAAAAAGATACGAGCGAACATTGTTAAACCTGTTTTAACTCACTGGATGGATCTCTCCACGTCCTATTTGTCAGTTTTAGTTTGATAGAAACTGTCACGGCAACCATGAATCAGAGGTCTGCGGCGGCGCCGTTGCAGGGCGGCGATGTGCCTAATGGCTGCTGGTAATGGCAGCAATTGCAGCTTTGGTGCCGTTAAATGACTTTGACAGCGGAAGAGGGAGACAGGAACGGGGGCTTGGAGACGTATATAGTTCTGTTTATAATTCCAGAGCTGAGACCAATAAACAAGAGCGCGCTCCCTCACCCTTAACCTCTTCCATTTCCCGGGCGGTGAAATAGTCCCTGAGTGAGCGGCATCATGGATTTATAAGTCTTAGTTAGGGGGACATGGACCCCCGTGTGTGGCATCATCTGGGGGTCACCCTTTGTTCCCATGGAAAACCAAGCAATGTCCAGCAAATCGAGTGGCAAAGAACCTAATGTTAGTAATTCATGTGAGGATTTAAGACGCTAAAACCTCAAGGTCTCTTTGACCCAAACAGTTCATTAAATGCGCCACAGAAATAGCACGGCTCCATGTCTTTAAGAGACTCTAAGAACTGGACTCATGACTCGGTCTGTTGATCCAGAGACCTTAAGTCGGGGTCCATTCTGGGGACCTCATTTTTGAACCTACTGACCTCCTTTTCCATGCTCATGTTTAGTTTATGAGGTTTCATGAAACAGCGTCCTGTTTATCAGAGGCCACCAGATGGCGCTGTCTGCTGTAAAAGTAATTCAATCAAACTCTCATCATTTCTATGTTCCGTCTCGAGGCCTCTGAAAATTAGAGCACTGTTTCATGAAACCTCATCTACCCATCACTAGTGAACATCTCTGGGTGTTTTTAGATTGTGAGAGGAAACCGGAGTGCCTGGTGTAAACCTATACAAGCTCAGGGAAACACACATTGCACCCAATCCATTAAAAAATATGAATATAAAAACGTGACAGACTCAAGCAGTCAATGTTACGCGGCTTTGTTTGTTTACCTGTTTATCACTGTCATTACAAACATATGTGTCATGGTTGGCTCAGGTGAACAGACCCAAGTCTTATATTGTAACTGGCTTACAGAAGACTCGACACAGACGAGGTTAAGTTTGAACAATATTTAATATACAACAAACAAAAATAACAGGGCACAGACAGGAAACAAAGAACTGAAGACGTCGCTATCCAAAACGCGGAGATAGGGAAACACTCAAGGACGGGGAAACATCAACAAGAGAAAATAAGACACAAGTAAAAAAACTCTCGCACAACGTACAAAGCGACCATAAAAGGCAGAAAACAAACTAGGAGAAAAAGAAGGAAGCGGCAGAAACGACACGCACAATAGAAAGTTTTCAAAGAACGCGGAACAAACAGATTTCGAGGGGAAGGAGGAGGAACAACCATCTGGCAGCACAGACTGGAATCCAGGTGTAGAAATCCGCAAGGGTTGATTATCGGACGAGCTCCAGCTGCGCTGCCATGAAGCTGGAGGGAACAAAGAAAAAGGAAAACAGGATAAAACCAAAATAAAAGCACAAGAAAAACATGGAACATAACTAATGTACTAAAAAAATGTCACATGATCAGCTAGATTATTTTCTGCCATCCATTAACCCTTGTATTTTTGGACTGTGGGAGGAAATCGGAGCATTTGAAGGACTTCAAGATGGATTTGAAACCATGGCACGCAGGCGTTTGTGTACTCCGACAGTATTTCTGATGCTGCCGACTCGCGGGTGGCATCAAAGCCGATGCGGAAACAGAGGTGGATCATGGCGAGCGCAGATCTGGTTCACACAGAGTTTCAAGTACATGAAGAGTTCCCTGCTTGCAAGTAAACGCTGTCATTGGAGTGAACGCACAATAGCAATTTCACAGAATCAGCCTTGCAGAGCCAAGCGTGGAATTAGCCGCGGTCGCCGCATGGCAACAGATTTAATTACACCTTCAGCAGCGCAGCAAATGACCGTGATTTCCACCAAACTTTCCATGATGCCGCCGTGACTCACTGGGCTGTGAAGCCCTTCGCAAGTCTCCATTGTCACGAATCGATCGTTGTGACGCTGTTTTTTTTCCCTTTTCTTTTTCTTTTCAAGAATAGAGTTTGTCATCGTCTCTTTCTGTGGGAGACTGTAATCAGGACGTGGCAGCGGAGGAGACGTCGCTGCCGCTGATTGTGGCGTTCGCCGTCTGATTCTGCAAATTGGAGCCAATTTTCTGCATCTGAGGCAAAAGACTGTGATGACTTGTGAATATATAATTCAAACGGACGACTTGTGTTCAGTTAACCAGCGCGTTCAAACATCGGGGCTATTTAGTCAACACTCCATCACGGTGCGACCTCCACCTCTCCCTGGATCGGTTTGCATCTATAAGTGGGAAGCGCCAGGGATGAGGATCAGCACCTCTAAGTCCGAGGCCATGGTTCTCATTTGGAGGATGGATTGTTCGCTCCGGTTCAGGAATGAGTCCCTGATTTTGGTTGAGCTCGCTCCGTTGGAGACTTCCTGACTTACGGACTTGGGCCGCGTCCCGTTTGCGTTTCTGCAATAAACCTTGTTTGTGCGATTTTTCGTGTCAGCATCACAGTACTTCCTGCTTCTCCTCTCTGTCTGAGCCGACACCCAGCTGGCGAAAAAAACCCAAAACAAAACTATTAATTCAAATAACCAAGCTTTTCTTTCTGAAGCATTAATTGCAAACTAATGTGGTAAAA